>NC_135170.1:20008424-20616817 GCF_041146795.1 Maylandia zebra
GGGCAGAGTTCAGAGAGAATGAGAACGGTGAGTTAATGATCTTTCAGATGGAGGCTAATGAGTTCATTTGAGGAGCTCTAAGGTGGTGTCTAGACTGCGATGAAAGTTAGACACACGTGCAGACACACGCACGCACGCACGCACACACACACACACACACACACACAGCCTTCACCTCTCCTCTTTCTTCTCACCTGTATAGTGAGAACAAAGATTCACTATGAATTGATGAGTTTCTTCCCACAGTATTACGGATGTTAACAGCCTGCCTCTAGCTTTTCCTCTCAGGCACTAACGTCAGCTTCTCGTTAACAGAGTTCTGGTAAGCTTTAAAGTTGAAACTAAAGCTAGGTGAAAAACTTTATTATCCTGCTTTTTTCAATTCACTGATAGTGCCAATAAAAATAAATAAATAAATAAATAATAAGCAGTCTTATAATCTATTGCTTCCTGCTTTCATTTGCTCTTTGCATCTTTGCTCTGTGACTCACCTCAGATTGCTTTGCATTTTACCTGAATATTGGCTGCATTATCTTGGGTTAATTTTGACTCTGTAATCGCCGCGAGAATAATATATAATAAAAAACTGAGGAAATGTTATGACATGCACCGCTAGTTTTTCCCCACATTGCTGTAGGGCTGGCCTCTGAAATTGCATTTGCATGTATGGAGGTATTGGTGGTGTGCACTGAATCCATCTCCTCATTGTAAACCCTCGTGGTCTTTGATAGCCAGGCTTACTCACCTGCATCAGCCTGAATTGCGGCAGATTAATAATGTAGAGGCCCTGCTCCCAGGAGGAACACCACTGATTGAATGGAAATCAGCCCCTTAACCAATGCGCACCATATACACATACATACAGAGAGTCACACATGCCCGTCATACTCTAACTGTACATGAAAGACATACATAACCACAGTGTCACCTGTTGCTTTTTGAAATCCTGTTTTAAAACCTTAGGTTGAGGATTTTTGCAACCACTCTTAGTTTATTGAAACAAGACACCCTGAATCAGCGGTGTTTCTTACTCAGTCTTATTGTATACTTCTACAGTAGCAACTTCTAAATGTATGGTATGAGATCCTAATTAACAAAATGAGCATCAAATTGTATTCACTAAGACCACAAAGCAGCGATTAAGAACACAAACTTCATCTGAAAAAAGTTTCAGAGGCTACGTCCATCTTTTATATACACTGAATGGTTACCACACACACACACATTTTGTTATACTTTGTTTGTTTTCTCACAAAAAATAATCTGTTTCCAGACATCGGCTTTCAACTTTTTCACTACTCTAATTTTTCCCTCCATCCATCTTTTTCCATTTATCCAGTTCAGCCCATTTATCCAGTTCAGGATAGATGTTCAGGGTGAGAGGTGGGGTACACCATGGACATGCTGCCAGTCAATCACAGGGCTAATGCAGAGATACAGACCTATGGCATATTTAGAGCCACCAGTTAACCCCACAAACTAAACGTCTTTGGACTGTGGGAGGAAGCCTGTGTACTCGGAGAGCATGGGGAGTATATGCAGACTCCACACAGAAAGAGACCAGTTGGCCAGTAAATGTGACGCCAAGACCTTCATGCTGTGAGGCCAAAGTGACAACCACCAAACTGGCATGCCACTCTAAAATTATATATAATTTTTTTTTTTAATTTAGAATGTCAGCTTGACCCTTTCAATTTTGTATGAAGTGCTAACAATGAAAAATTGTTGGGCAGACGAAAGAAACCAGCAGATGTCTGTATTAATATTCCTTTATAATCCCCCCCCCCCTCCCCCAATCCAGTCTGTAGTCTCGGGTTGTGATTCCATTTTATCTCATTTGCTGACATACAGCAGTCGTTTCTGATCATGTGTGTAGATGTTTGGCCAGCAATGCAAACATGACATGGTTGATCCAGTCATTCATCTATCCATCCAGGTTACAGAGGGTACTGGAGTCTACCCCAAGGTGACAGGGTACACTCTGAATATGTTGCCAGTCTGTCACAGGACGATCATATAGATACGGAGAACCACTCACACTCAGTTATAAGATTAAAATAATAATAATAATGGATGGGATTTATATAGCGCTTTTCGGGACCCCTCACAGCACTTTACAATACCACTATTCATTCACTCTCACATTCATACACTGGTGAAGGCGAGCTACAGTTGTAGCCACAGCTGCGCTGGGGCAGACTGACAGAGGGGAGGCTGCCATATAAGATAAGATAAGATAAGATAAGATAAGATAAGATAAGATAAGATAGAACTTTATTAATCCCTCAGGTGGGTTCCTCTGGGAAATTCGACTTCCAAAAAAAAGCACAGCAACGACCGAAGTTACAGTTACAGAATTGTTATATATATATATATATATATATATATATATATATATATATATACACACACACACACACACACATATAAATACAGAGACAAATATAAATAAAATATACAAAGGGGATAAATAGAATAAATAGGAATAAAAAATAAAAATACAAGTGAATTGCATATTTCAAGTATTGAGTCTATTGCACTGTTGACTATTTACAAAAAGTATTGCACAAGGTATTGTACAGTGAGGTGCAGAGGCACTACAGCTTAGTTGTTCCCCCCTCCTTTGTCCTCCTGTTTCCTGTTTCCCCTCCCTCTCCCCTCCAGAGAGAAGTTAAACAGTCTGATGGCGTGTGGGACAAAGGAGTTTTTAAGTCTGTTAGTTCTTGTCTTTGGGAGAAGCAACCTGTCACTGAACAGACTCTTCTGGTTGTTAATGGCCGTGTGCAGAGGATGCCTGGCATTGTCCATAATGTCCAGCAGTTTCTTTAATGTCCTTTTCTCTGCCACTGTCACCAGAGTGTCCAGCTTCATGCCGACCACAGAGCTAGCCTTCCTGATCAGTTTCTCCAGCCTGGATGAGTCCTTCTTTGCTGTGCTGCTCCCCCAGCACACCACAGCATAGAAAAGTACTCCAGCAACCACCGACTGGTAAAACATCCTCAGGAGCTTCCTGCAGATGTTAAAAGACCTCAGCCTCCTGAGGAAGTACAGTCGGCTTTGGGCTTTTTTATACAGGTGCTCTGTGCTGCATGACCAGTCCAGTTTATTGTCCACCCACAGCCCGAGGTACTTGTACTTGTTGACCACCTCCACCTCCTCCCCCTCTATCTGAACCGGCAGTGGGCCTTCTCTGGACCTCCCGAAGTCCACAACCAGTTCCTTAGTCTTTGAGGTGTTGAGTTGCAGGTGGTTTGTGTGACTCCATGCGACAAAGTTCCTCACCAGACTTCTGTACTCCTCTTCCTGATCATCCCAGATACACCCCATGATGGCTGTGTCATCTGCAAACTTCTGAATGTGGCATAATTCAGAGTTGTAGCAGAAGTCAGAGGTGTACAGGGTGAAGAGAAGAGGGGACAGCACAGTTCCCTGTGGTGCTCCTGTGCTGCTGACCACTGTGTCAGACGTGATGTCCTTCAGCCTGACGTACTGTGGTCTGTCGGTGAGGTAGTCGGAGATCCAAGCCACCAGGCAGGGGTCCACCTCCATCCTGTTCAGTTTTTCCTGAAGCATACAGGGCCGGATGGTATTAAAGGCACTGGAAAAGTCAAGAAACAGTATCCTGACCGTGCCTTTTCCCCCATCCAGGTGTGAGTGGGCTCTGTGTAGGAGGTACAGGATGGCATCCTCCACTCCGACACCCGCCTTGTATGCAAACTGTAGTGGGTCCTGGGCATGTTGTACCTGTGGTCGGAGGAGGTTGAGGAAGAGCCGCTCTAGAGTCTTCATAAGATGTGACGTCAGTGCCACCGGTCGGAAGTCATTCAGCTCATTGGGCCGGTTCTTTTTGGGGACCGGGACGATGCAGGATGTCTTCCATAGGGCGGGCACTCTCCCCAGTCGCAGACTGAGGTTGAAGACTCGTTGTAGCGGCTCCCCAAGTTCAGCAGCACACGCCTTTAGCATCCTAGGACACACCTTGTCTGGGCCTGCTGCCTTTCTGGGGCGAAGCTTCCTCAGTTGCCTCCTGACCTGATCCACTGTGACACTGGGAGATGTTTGGGAAGAGGGGAGGGGGGGAGATGTCTTGCTGCTGAGAGAGGGATTGGAGGAGGGGGGTGTCATGGTGTCAGGAAGGGGGGGAAGCGAGGGAGGTAGGAGAGTGGGGATTGGACTCTGTAGTGAAGGTGAGGGTGGGGGGGGGTTGTGGGCTGGTCAAACCTGTTGAAGAAGTTGTTGAGTTCGTTTGCCTTCTCCACAGTCCCCCCCACTGTGCTTTTCTTGGTGTTGTGGCCTGTGATGGTTTTCACACCATTCCAGACCTCCCTCATATTGTTCCTCTCCAACTTCTGCTCCACCTTCCTCCTGTAGGTGTCCTTTGCTTCCCTCAGGCAGCGTTTCACCTCCCGCTGTGCTGCTTTCATCTCCTCCTTCACTTTGCTCCTGAAAGCCTTCTTCTTCATGTTGAGGACAGCTTTGACTTCCTGTGTTACCCACGGTTTGTTATTAGGATAACACCGTACCGTCTTAGCAGGGGCGACTGTGTCCACACAAAAGTTGAGGTAGTCTGTAAGACAGTGTGTCGCCCCCTCTATGTCCTCACCATGTGGGCTCAGGAGCACATCCCAGTCTGTGGTGTCCTAACAGTCTCTCAGAGCATCCTCCTCTTCTGGGGTCCATCTCCGGATGGAGCGCGTTGTGACAGGCTGCCTTTGGACGAGGGGTGTGTATTGTGGCTGTAGGTAAACCAGGTTGTGGTCTGACTTCCCTAGTGGGGGGAGGGGGGTGGCTCTGTATGCATCTCTCACATTAGCATACAGTAGGTCAATTGTCCTGTTGCTCCTTGTGGGACAATTCACAAACTGGTGAAAAGCAGCCAGAGTAGAATCCAGTGTGGCATGGTTAAAGTCTCCAGATATAATAATGAAAGCCTCGGGGTTTTGTGTCTGAAGTCTTGCTGTGACTGTGTGTATTTTCTCACAGGCAGCTGTTGCGTCGGCCCTCGGAGGGATGTAAACACACACACAGATCACATGACTGAACTCCCGAGGTAGATAATATGGCCGCAAGCTAACAGCTAGCAGCTCCAGGTCCGGACGGCATACCGAAACTTTAACGGAGACGTGTCCAGGGTTACAGTATCTGTTGTTAACGTAGACAATCGTATATCGTGCCATCGGCCCTCTGGCCAACACCAGTAGGCGGTAGGTGAAGTGTCTTGCCCAAGGACACAATGACCGAGACTGTCCGAGCCGGGCCTCGAACCGGCAACCTTCCAGTTACAAGACGAACACACAACTCTTGAGCCACGACCGCCCCACGATCTTGACTGTTGTGCATCTCGTGTCTGCTGTACAAAATGGATCTGCTGTGCTCGTCTCTGTTGCATCACATTAAGTAGTTTTTTAGCATCCGTGTTTACATACTGATGGTGATAATTATATGAAGACTGTTATAGGAACTTAGAGCATGCAGTTCACTAAAAAGTGAAGCCAGAGCAGAAGTGGCAGAAACTGCAGGGAGGTCAGTCCTAGTTGACCCACACTGTTAAAATGCCAAATTTTACAGCATCATACATCATATTTACAGCCTTGTATGATAAACAAGCAAACAAAAATATATGTATATGTGTTTTTAGCTCTGTTTGAATGACCAACATTTCTATATCGTTAAATTTAAATCATCACCTGTTGCTTTGACATGAGATGCACAACAGTCAAGGTCGTTTTCATGTGGATGACGATATTTTTCAAAACAAAGACATCCACTTGTTACAACAGAACAAGGGCCAGAAGGAAAAAATAATAATTAGAAAGACAATTACTAATAAATAAATAAATAAATAAATAAATAAATAAATAAATAAATACAATAAGACCCCCAGAATTAAAACAAACAAACAAACAAACAAACAAACAAACCATAAATCAATAAAATACAACACAAGTGTGATGGAGCCTTCTGGAGATTGCTGCTTGCTGTGTAGTACAAATCATTCAAGAAGATTGTGTTTCTGTTTTGGTGAATGAATTTTTTTAGCCTGTTACTAACTCTATTTAGTTAAAATGTATTTATATGGTGCCAAATCACACCAACAGTCTATTGTAAGGTAAAGACACTATAATAACACAGAGAAAACCCAAACAGTACGATAACCCCTGTGAGCAAGTACTTGGCGAAAGTGGAAAGGACGAACTCCCTTTTAACAGGAAGAAACCTCTAGCAGTACAAGGCTCAATAAGGGCAAGCCACTAACCAGTGAAAAATTGTTGGGCAGAAGAAATAAAAATCAGCAGATGTCTAAATTAATATTCCTTTATATGACTTTTCCCCTCATGCATATTAGTCTTGGGTTGTGATTCCATTTAAAGGACAAAAGACGCTGTGGAAGAGAGCTGGAGATGAATAAAAACGAATTATTAGAGATGATGATTAGCTGATTCACATGTCTGTGTGTTGCACCTGCATTGTGCATGAATGCAGCTTGCTAACCAAGCTAACAAGCAATCGCCTATAAATTAACACTCCACCCTTTCATCCACGTAAAGTAACTTCTGGCTCCAACATGATGGTGGCAAATATGCGACTTCTGAATTTTCAAAATGCATGAACAAAGTCCAGAAGTCACTGTGCCCACATCCATCTTTTATATTAGTTATGAGTGGTTCCCAGAAGTTAGACCCTTGTAAAATAGCTTTAAATACTTTAAATAAGTGTATATCCCTTTAATATTTGATTAAAGAGACAGGGCAAACAAAAGAACCACACAAATCAGTTCTCATTATTTTGTTTTATTCCTTGAGTCCTACAACATACCTTTTGTGGAATAGTGGATAATTGTAAGCTTATGAGTCTATTATGTTAATGAAACCATCTGGTTGGATTGCTACACAGATAAATGTTGTGGAACAAAATCAGCTCCACCAAAAAATATATCTGTGACATATGAACTAGAGGAATAAAGTGGAATAAAAAAGGAAAAACTCACAGTTGCGTAAACTCTGTATAAGAACAGTACTTGGGTAAATGTGCATAATTATTCTCCACCAGTGCTGAAGGGCATCTACCTGATGCACTTAATTAACTCTGTTATTGTTCAGTTTGGCTGTGCTGGGTAAATGTCATATCTCTTGAAATAGAAAGGCCATTTCATTGACACAGTTTAAAATAACTTTTCTATAACCGCTATAACATTTTAAATGACAAATTTTGTCAATTTTCTTTCAAGGTTAGAGACTCGAAAATGTACTAAAAGTGAAAACTGGAGCAGGTTAATGAATAGAAGCTGAATGGGAGCCTTAAAAAAACACCTTGAATAGTCAGACAGACAGAAAGAAAATAAGACGCGTTAAATAACTATGACGCACAGGCCTGATGCAAATTAAGATTAAGTTAAAAATAAATCAGAAGAGGACTGATCACCGGTGGGTGGACAGCCTAACGGTATAAAGCAACTTGATAGTGAGACAGCATTAATCCCATTCATATTTCTTTATTGGACATCACACACTTAACAGCTGCTGCCAGCCATGAAACAGCTATGCATGTTATGAAGGAAATGTCCTTTGGCCATGGTTGCCATGCCCCCCTTGGCGGAACCGGAGGAGGCTGTAGGATGGCTAATAAACATGAGGGGAGAGTGCCAAGCTTAATCACTGTCAGCTGCAGTACCACACACATCTGATCAGCTAAAGGCAAACCCAGTCTGCTGGGTCGACTCCTGAAAAAAGTTTAGTTTTCTGGAAGAGGTGTATGGTGAACATGTGTGTAAGGGGAAAATGTATTTTTCCTGTCCAGAACTAAAAAATGAAGCCAACTCTGAGGGGCTAAAAAATACAGCTTTTGCCTTAATGGCCACGAGAGGCTGGTTTAAAAGTGAACCAGTCCCAGGAGCTCATCTGTAGAGCAGAAATATAAACCTTTAAATGACCTCTCTGGCTAATTCTCTCCTTTATAGCTCACCCAACTAAACTTTATTAAGTTAAAGCTATCATTATTAGTGCACTGGCAGGTGGCTGTAGGCGTTAGCTGTCAGCTAGGCATCACCTCACCTTATGTGACTCATTAAACTGGATGTCTCAACTATGTTCGTGTTATCGGTGCTTTTTGGATGATTTTTAATGTAAACTGGGCACAAGCAACAGAGGGGTGAACAAGAGTTTCATGGTAGTGACCAGAATGGGCAGCTCAGGTTGATTGGTTAGGACACAAAGTCAGACAGGGAGGAGATGTGTACAGGAAGGATCGTGGATATATCGGATATATGGAGTTGTGGAACACCACAGCTGCAACTGAAAGAATAAAAACTAAAACGTCTTTTAAACATTAATTTAATAAAACACCTGATTACGGTCCATCAGATTCTCTCATGTCTTAATGACAGAGTTGTGATATTACTAAGTGTGATAACTTGTAAAGTTGGGATTTTTGCCAGATTTCCTTCCTGGCTATTTAGAGAAAGAAAGCCTATTTTTCTGTTATTCAATACTGAAGAAATTTAAACTTTATATGCAGAACATTGTAGAATATTTTTAAGGTTATCTGCTATAAAAAGCCAGACCAGGAAAATCTCCTTCATGTTTTTCTGTTTTATTCTCAGTTACTTTCACACAAAGGCATCTGCTGTGATGTTCACTGTACTGATAAATGATCAGAATTATAATATTTCTGACTGTCTGAGGCTAAGTTGAATCGAATCGGGACTTTGAAAACCGGAATCGAATGGATTATAGAAATCAGTGATGATACCCAGCCCTAGTGAGCAGCCTAGGCACAACAGAAGTGGATGTAGCTGTAATAGGAAAAGAACTATTGCTAACTTTTCTGTTAAGTTAAGGCCTGATCCTTCTGAAATTCATAGCCAGTGCTCTGACACGGTGTCATCAATCTTTGAATGCTGAAAAGGCACAGTGTATCCAGAAAAACACATTATATTATATAAATTATTATAAAATTTGTGTACGCCTAACTTTTGTGCCGGTACGCCTAACTTTAAAAAGTTAGGCGTACCGGTACGCCCATGGCAAAAAGTTAGTCTAGAGCCCTGCAATGTGATAGTTTTATCTTTGTTTGTAAATCATACTTACTATAAGTGATGGGATTGGTCAGATGGCGCCAACACCACCACTTTCCTGTGATTAAACCTGGGTTAACTCAACGAACTGATAACCAGCTTTGTGTAGCCATTCATAATGACTGCCAGCGTGAGGGTAAGTGAATCCAGCTAACAGAAAGATACTGGGGGTATGTTGAACTGCTTCTGTAGGACTCTTTGTTTTTGATCAAACTAGGACAATAACACATATTTTGGTCACTGCCCATCAGTGTTGGAAAGGTTACTTTTAAAATGTTTTCCACTACAGGTTACAGATTACATGCCCCAAAATATTAGTCAATGTGAGTAAAGTATTCTGAATACTTTGGATTCCTTAATATATTTTCATGCTTTTAATGTACTATTGCTGTGTGATTTGTTACTATTATTACAAGGCTACTCGCCATGCCAATACCAACTAGATTTTTAAATCTTAATATAAAATGAGTAAAAGTAGGGTGGACAGTGATGCAGTGTATCTCATATAGAAAACTATTTCTGTATCAGTAAGATGATTTCTTTCTGTCTGCTTTCAGAACTGCACATGATTATCTGCAGCTAGCAGGTTGTTAATGCTATCCATCAAGTGTAACAGTCTGCAGTCTATGAACTGACCTCAGCTAACGCCACCTAAGAATGTTAGCTTGGTGGTGAGTAGCCTTCAGTAATAGCAATAAATTACACAGCAATACTACTTCTGTGGTAGAATTTGACCTAAGCGGCTAAAGAATGGCAGGAGACAGATGCTATCCAGTGTAGCGAGTGATTTATTCACCACTTTGTGACCAAACAATATTTACAAAAAATAAATAAGAAACTCAACTCCACAGTTAACTTGCTTCAAATAAACTTAACTGAACTTAAATCAACAGAAATTAAGGCCAAAATGCACACAGCTACACTAACCTGATCCTTTCCCCCGAACACCTGGTTCATCTGCTTAAATGGTCCGCTCACCCCTGGACTACTCCATACTGCTACTCCTTCCTAGCAATAAAACTCTAAGGTATAGTCAATACACATTACAACAAATCCATCTCTGTATAAACACACTCTAAAATCAACTTTATTAAATTACAAAGATTCTCCCTCTTCTTCACCTGGTCTCTTCCTGTGACCTCAGACTAACCAGGAAGCTATAAATACAGGAAGTGAAACTGCATTTCCTCCTTTTGTTCCTGGAAGACATGTAGGTAAGGTGAGTTCAAACTAAACCATTTAACAGTTGAAATAAATAACATGTTAACTTAACAAACTTGTATCAAGATGTTATGTTATATAATCTGTAAAAGTGCAAAACTTAAACAAACCCGGGATAGTAGATGTTTGCCTATTGAAGACTACATATAAGATATGAGAAATCAAAATGTTGCAGCTTTAAGGCAGGGATGACTCCTCGAGTTGCTTTCTCACTGTATATGTTTTATTTCACAATCCGATCAACACAAAAACATACAGCAGCTCCTCTCCGACTCCTAGCCCTTTGCTGCGGTGGAAAAAGAACCACTCCAAAAACCCCTTCAAGGAACATATGTACAAAAGAGTTTTTCTAACACACCAATGGGGCGTTCAATGCCATCTTGTAAATATGAGTACCAGAACAAACAAGCAAACAAAAAAGAAGTGTGGGGTACCTTTGAACCAATGAACAAAGTATAACCATTTATACTTTTTAACATAACCCGGCCCCGTCGATATGTGTATCTCTCACACTCTCCCCCACTCGAGAAATGTCGTCCCGACATAAATGTACCTTATAATCGACAATCCATAGAGAACAATAGAATGGCATGGACTATGTACCAGGTTACATTACACCCTTTTTTTTTAAGTTACCCAAACTACCGTGCACTGTAGTTGTGTATACTCCTGATATAATCAGTTCAGCTTTTTTTTTTTTTGTCCACAATTCAATCTATCAAATTACCATGCTATTTGTACTCTCCTGTAAAGGCATTAACTTTGTCCACATCTCATCTGAACACTAAGCATCTTCCCTTTACTCATACACATGTTCGGCCTGCAATCCATGTGTCACAATATTTCAATCAACATAGGTACATTTGTTACAATCTGAAATAGGGGTACCAAGTGTAAACATTATATCTTCCCCTTTTACCAAGGTCGCCAGTAACCTTGAATATTCACACATTTGGTGGCCACTATTCTTTCTTCAAGACTTGGTTGTCCAAGTTTACTATAGGTCAAAGTCTGTGGTCTCCTCCTTTCTCTCTTTGGGTATGGACTTGGCTGGTCTGTTTCCAAAGCCTCTTCGACATCAGAGCTGCTGTCCACCTCCCCTGCCCCCACAATAGCCACATCCTCTGGTTCCCTATTGTCCATTTTCTCCTCATCAGCTTGGCTGGGGTCCCCCTGGCCATCTCCTGACATGTGAGGAAGCTCATCTGGCTCACCCCCGTCCCTTAGTGGCATAAACTCTGCCGCTGTGGGGTCCAATGTAGGTGAACACTGAGGCTCAGGATAAGGCCAGGTGAAAACCGCATCAGAAAACTCATCTGTGTCCTCCTCCTCCTCACTCCCCACTTGTGTCGGAGTCATGCATGTTTGTTTCCGTTTGTTATAATGTCTTTTCCTTGTTTTAGTACTAGTTACAGTTGCCTCCTTATCTGCTGGGAGCGGAAGAAAATCGCAAGGCAACAACATATTCCTGTGCAAAATCCTTGTCCTGCCTTTACCATTCTCTGGCTCTAACTCAAACACAGGACTGTCCTCTCCCTTTTGTCTTTTAATGATGTAGATGTTGTCTTCCCAATAAGAGCGGATTTTCCCTGGCCCACCCCTCTCCACAACATTTCTAACAAGGACACGACTCCCTATTTGAAGTGGTGGACCATGCACACTTTTGTTGTACTGCCTTTTACCTCGGTCAGCTGACTTAGCTGCATTTTTGGAGGCGACAGTGTAAGCTTCAGCCATTCTCCTTCTCCATCTGTCCACATAGTCCTGGTAGGAGCCTGAACTGTCCTCCTGCTCAATGCCAAAGAGAAGGTCAACTGGTAACCGTGGTGACCTACCAAACATTAGGAGAAAAGGAGGGTAGCCAGTGGCCTCATTAACAGTACAATTGTAGGCATGTACAACTTTATGGAGGTGGCTTTTCCAGTCTCTTTTCTGTTCCTCTGTTAGTGTTCTTAACATCGAGAGCAAGGTCCTGTTGAATCTTTCGGTCTGCCCATTTCCTTGTGGGTGATAAGGAGTAGTGTGTGACCCTTTAACACCAGCCAGTTCTTTTAAATGGTGCAATAGTCTATTCTCAAACTCTCGCCCCAAATCGTGGTGTAGTTTTTCTGGAAAACCAAACCTGAGACAATAATCATTGAATAGTTTTTCTGCTACAGTCTTAGCTGTCTTATTTGTAGTTGCGTAGGCCTGAGCGAAGCGGGTGTAGTGGTCCATAACTACAAGTATGTATTCACACCCCCCCTTGCATTGCTCCAGGTGCAAAAAGTCAACTGAAACCAACTGAAATGGATGAGTGGTCTCTATGCTCAACATAGGTGCCCGTGCCTGTCTGTTTGGCTTCCTCTGTTTGAGACACTCACAAACATTACTGACAAAGTGTTCAATGTCTCTTTGCATCTTAGGCCAGAAGAAACGATCCCTAATTAAATTTAGGGTCCTTTCTGATCCCAAGTGGCCCATCTGTTGGTGTAGTTCTTTGAGCACTAGTGGGTGGTAAACTGAGGGGAGAACTAGTTGTTTTTTGTGTCGAGTCTCTCTGAACATAGTTCCATCCTCTCTGATTTTCAGTTTGCTCCACTCTCTAGCCAATGCTTTAAACTCAGTGCTCTCAGTCTTAATGTCCTGTGTGGTGGGCCTTTTGTTTTGCACTACAGACTCGTACATTTTACCTATCACGGGGTCTTGCCGCTGGGCTGCACAGATTTCCTCTCTCGGTATTGGCTGAATCATGTCCAGCAGTTCCTCTGCTTGTGTTTGATGCTGAAGGGTGTGGAAGGAGACAGCGTTAAACATTAGAGCTTCTGTTTGCTGCACTAATATGCCCTGCTGTGAGGCTACAACCACGTCCTGGCTAACCGTCTGTGTACAGCAGTTCATATAGTCCTCAAAATCGAGGGGCATCCTGGATAAAAAATCTGCATCTGCATTTGTTTTTCCTGGCCTGTATTTTATCGTAAAGTTGAAATCTGCGAGCTCAGCCACCCAACGCTGACCTGATGCATTCAACTTTGCTGTCGTTAACACATAGGTGAGTGGATTATTATCTGTATAAACCACAAACGATGGCGCATGCAGCAAATAATCTCTGAAGCGCTCACAGACAGCCCATTTGAGAGCTAAAAACTCCAGTTTGCCAGCATGCATATGGTAATTTTTTTCTGGCGGCGTTAACGTTCTAGATCCATAAGCTATGACTCTTAACTTGCCATTACTGCGCTGGTAGAGCACTGCTCCTAACCCTGCTTGAGAAGCATCAGTATGAAGCACAAATGGTTGGTCTAGATCAGGGTAGCCTAGGATCGGAGGACTGGCCAGTTTATTGACTAAGTAAGACAAAACCTGATGGTGTGACTCTGTCCATTTCACAGGGGCTGATGAAGGCAACTGTCCTTTAGCCTGTTTGTTTTTCTCCTTCCTTCTCTTGTTCTGTGTTTTTAAGTCCTGTGGGCTACTTTTAGCATTTGTTTGGGCTGCTAGCAGTTCATACAAAGGTTTGGCGATACGTGAAAAGTCCTGTATATAGGCTCTATAATAAGATAGGAAGCCCAAAATCTGTCTCACTTCCCCCACTGTACTAGGGTGTTTCTCTTTAAGTGACATCACGGAGGCGACTTCTGCTGGATCCATACTATGGCCATCTTTTGACACCACTCTACCTAAAAACCTGACCTTAGGCTTGAACAGTTCACATTTCTTAGCAGTAAGTTTGACCCCATGTCTCTGATACCTTTGTAGCACGGCTCTTACATGCTCAACATGGTCCTCAAAAGATTTACTGTGGACCAAATTGTCATCAAGGTACGGTAGACAGATATCATCACGCAGACCCCAAAGACACTCCTCCATGCTCCTCTGGAACTCTGCTGGGGCGGAGCTGAGTCCAAATGGGATTCTAACCCACTGGTATAAACCCCAGGGGGTGATGAATGCAGTGAGTGGCTGACTGTCTTCGTCTAGGAATCCTTGATGATAAGCCTTTCCCTGGTCTAGTACTGTAAACCAGGAGCTACCAGTAAGGCTGTCCAACATGTCCTGTATCCTGGGAATAGGATGTCTGTCAGGCACCGATTTGCGATTAAGTTCTCGATAATCCACACAAAGTCTGAGGTCACCGGACTTTTTCCTAACACAGACTATCGGTGACGAATAAGGCGACTTGGATTTTGTAACCCACCCCCTATTGATCAAGTCTTGCAGGTAAGCTTTTACTTCCTGATGCAGAGGTTTAGGCACACTATTGTAAGTCTTTTGAACTGGTGTTTGGTCGTTGAGGGTGATGTGCATCCGAAGGCTAGGAATGCAGCCTACATCATTTTCGTCTTTTGCAAAAGCTTTGCATTCCTCCCTAAGCATCATCCTCACCGCCGACTGTTGGCCACTCGTTAGATGGTCTAGAACTACAGGGGGATCCCAAACACCACTTGTCTCACCTGTGGGGGCTAATGGGACTTCGACACCTGCATCGTCTGCTGTTTTAGTTGTTGGAGTTTCTACAGGTTTTAGGGCAGCTGGGTATATTGCTTTTACGCCCTCAATGTGCCCCAGGACCACACGCGGATCTACAGTAATATTATGGCATGTGGTATTTGTGACAGATACTGGGACCATGGCTGAGTTGCCCCTTTTTACTTTAAACAATACTTCCTGCAAATGAAGCCCCTCAGGCAGGCTGGGGTTCAGAACAGGACAAAATAACATTACAGTGTCCTCGTCAGCCTGTATGCGTGTGCGACAGCGAATGGTAGTAGCTTCACTAGGGCCTAAAACAACTTTACTCCGCCCTGTCTTGACTTGGATCTCTTCCGCAGCTGTTCGATGTGTCTCTATCAACTGGATAAAAGTCTTAGCAGATCCGACGTCAATACCAAAAGCACTACTCACAATATTTGCAGCACAGTCACTGTTTTTAACACCCTGTTGTTTAAGTTGCTCGTTGATGATTTCTTCTATAACATTGTATCCAATAATGGGATCCTGAGCTACATTTGGGTCACTAGAGACCAATACGGGCACTAGGAGACTCGAGCTGGTCGTCTCCACCCCCGTCAGTCTAAACTCTACAGGGACCCACCCCATAAATGGTATCTCTGTCTGATTAGCTGCGAGCCCATTTAATGGTTCTGAACCTAAGAGTTCATCTATCCCCCTGATAGTGGTGTGAGGTAAGTGCTCGACTCTCCAGTTCTCATTTATTACGGTAGCCTGTGCACCCGTGTCCCACAATGCGGTGACTGGTACATTGTCAAAGGTGCATCTCACCATTTTTCGTCTACCAATCAGCTTCACTAATTTTTGTCCTTGCTTATCTGATAGAAGGTCAGAATATCCCATGTATGACAACCACCCCTTTTTCTCTCTTTCCCTCAAATGTTGTTCAACTAGCCTCACCGCTTTACATACATGTTTGTGATGGTGCCAGTGTTGTCCCTGACAGGCTTTAGAACAGTAACTGACAGATGAGCAGCCTGCACACCTCTGGAGTGGGGTGCTGACCGACTCTCTCTGGTGGCAGCAACCACAGCGGCGGGACTCCTGATGTGGCGGTGGGGTCACTGCTGGTCCCGTGGCAGTGGCCCTCTGGCGTTTCCCTGCAGCTGAAGTGGAGCTCGGCATCCTCTGGAGATGTGGCCAGGCTGGCCACACTTAAAGCAGTGGGTGCAGTTGTCTCCCTCTCCGTTGCTCTGGCAGGTCCTGCAGCCTTTCTTCCTCCAGGTACCCGCGGCAGCATCTGATGTCCTCTTTGTAGTCTGCGACTTGCCAGCGTTCAGGGAAGCAAGAACCATCTGCCTCACCTCTGCAACCTCGTTCCTCAGCTCTTTCACCAGGTCGTGCATTTCGGGTGGAGGATGATTTTTCTTGTCTTCCTTGGTGGCGGGGATCTGCGAGCTGCTGCGTGGTTCATCCCTAGTATATAGCTCATTGATTCTTGGTGGTTTTGTATTGTTCCTCTTTAACTTGTTCAGTCTTTCTGTCTCGAGATTGGCAGCTTCATTTAGTTTCTCAATCAGCATTTCATCAGTCACATCTGGGTTGTCAAGAAGGGCTTTAATCTGGAACTTTATGTTGTCATTTTGCAGCCCAGTACCCACTGATCTCAAAAACTTCCTTTTTACCAGGTCCCGACTGTAGTGTTCTGCTTCTTTGTCCTTGGATGCGTACAGGAGGCGATCTTTAAGCTCAATGGCTCTGAATAAAAAGTCTTGAGCTGACTCTTTTGGATCTTGGGAAATATTTATCAGTTTTTGGTACAAATCAGATGTGTCATCTTCTCGGTAATGTCCTTTTAATATTGTCTTTAACTGTGTGAGTGTCAAATCAGTCTTTATTTCAAGCATATCACGCAGTTTGAGACCTGGATTGATGGCTCTTATCACTGCTTCAATAACTTCTGACTCACTGTGGCCTTTGCGGAGTCCATTTTCCATCTGATGCAGCAGGTTGGTATAGGACAGCCGATCGCGCTGCCCTCCCTCACCTATTTGGCCACAGATGCGAAACTCCCTGCGAATTGTCACCTCTGGTACTTTAGAAGACAGCAGGTTCGGGGCAGCGTCCGCCATCTTGAGTTTCTGCCCTATCGCTCTAATTTCTTCCTGCAGCTCGTCATACTTGTCTCTTGCGTCTGAAGGGCGGGAAGAATCACTCTCGGCCGTATTGTCTTTAGCTTTATATTCGCCCAAAAACGATAAAAGTTCTTTCACAAACTGTACAGCATCGTCTGGTGTATAACTGTTTTCCACCTCGTCCAGTTTATGTTCTATAACTTTCATCAGTTGGCGTCTGGAAGTGTCTTTTGTAGGCTCATTTAGCGGTGTAGCAAAGCCTTTCACCTTATAACCCACTTCTATGAGCTGATCACGACTTAGCTGGCAGAGTGTGGCGGTGATCTTATCTCGTCGGGCTTCTATCTCCATTGTGGGTACTCACAAGCTTGTCTTTAGTCCGTCAGAGTTCAGGTCCGGTGCTTGGAGAAAGGTTTTTCTTCAGCCGTGCGGTAGCGCTAACGTTAGCCGCTAATGGCGCTAACCAGGCTTCTGCTTCACTCTCGTGCGGGAAGTTCTTCAGACCTTCCTCCTGGCTGGCTCGCCATGATATGTTGCAGCTTTAAGGCAGGGATGACTCCTCGAGTTGCTTTCTCACTGTATATGTTTTATTTCACAATCCGATCAACACAAAAACATACAGCAGCTCCTCTCCGACTCCTAGCCCTTTGCTGCGGTGGAAAAAGAACCACTCCAAAAACCCCTTCAAGGAACATATGTACAAAAGAGTTTTTCTAACACACCAATGGGGCGTTCAATGCCATCTTGTAAATATGAGTACCAGAACAAACAAGCAAACAAAAAAGAAGTGTGGGGTACCTTTGAACCAATGAACAAAGTATAACCATTTATACTTTTTAACATAACCCGGCCCCGTCGATATGTGTATCTCTCACAAAAACAAGAATGTTAACTAAGAATATGGACAAATGGTGTTCTCACCTACTTTGTCACAACATCAAAGATACTGAAGTGGCACATAACTCGTGTAGCTACCACAACTAAAACAAGGTAGTTGCAGTAGGCTAACATTAGATCGAAAAAAAAAAAACAACAACAAAAAACTAACTTCCAGATGTTTCTTTAGGGTTGGAGGTGGAGTCTTTTGATGCTGAGAGCAGCTTGGTTGCTGGCAAACAGTTTGCACTGCACGGTCATATTTTGCCCCATCCCTTTCTTCTTTAAATGTGAAGTGGTGTTTCCAAGTATAAAATGCATTCTTGCCTGTGCCATTGTGTAACTGATGCCACCAACATTACCAGGACGCTTACATTAGAGCCTCTTATTGGGTGTTTTATTTGGGTTTCCACCAACGTGGAGTTACCAAAATTAGAGAGGGGAAAGAGGGGATAACCTGACGTATGAAACAGGAAAAGATCGCCCTCTAACTGTAACTGTATTCTAATTATAATCTTTTTAAACAGTAATTGTAATGGAATATAGTTACTCATATTTAGTATTTTAAACATTTAATGCCGGTAGGTGTTTCGACAGTTCCCAACACTGCTGCCCATACTTTGGACTTGTACTTACAGCCTATTCAGTAGGTCTTTTGTGTATAACGCTTAACAGTAATTAGCACATGTCCGTCTGCATGAAGTGCTGATAGTGTATGGATGCAAACTGCTTACCAAATTACTGTTAGACGATAACTGTTGTTCAAATATGTTCTCTTCTGGCTCCAAATAAGCAAAAAGAAAGTGACTGTGTCTGCATCAGTCTTTTAATAACTGCCCGCGTCTCACATTCTCCCCATCTTTTCACTGGCACCAAAACAAGCACAAGACCCATGCTTCATAAAGAAAGTTCAACAGGAACTTTACTCCTCTATATGTGCAGAGCATCCAGCAGCAGCAGCGACATCCTATTGAGGGAACCCAGAAGGCGCCTAACCACTGTGTCCAATTTTTCAGCCTACATGAGAGCTCGATCTCTTTCTTTGAGTGGTCAGTAAGACTAGAAAAGCACCGTATAAATGCCAGTCCATTTCTGTCTTCATTTTTCATCTGTGATAGTCACCATGGTGATTATGAAACTCATACCAAAGAGCAAGCATATACTATAAATTGAAAAAAAAAAAATTTAAGATTGAGAAACTTTGGCTGTACTTACGTGATTTCCTCCCACGTTATGCACGAGTGAGTCATAGATGCAGATGAGCGCTTTTATCGAGCAAGTGAGAGAAAATGGTTATTCTGCGTCATTCGAAGGTACAACCGGCGGCACAGAGCTGCACACGTCAGCTAAATGTGTCTGGCAAGTGTAGTATGTCTCCTTTCTTTTGTTAAAGTTAAATATGTCGGTCATGTCTCCTTGTTTACCTTTAACAAAAATAGCAGTGACTCAGTTGAATGTCAAAATAAAATGAGGAACTCAGGTATTTATTTATTTTTTGTCTGTTGTGGGTTGCAGAAATCCTGAGAATACACCCATTTCAGATCTGGCCTTTCATTAATGTCTGATTTTTGAGCACAAATAAAGTTTTGCTAATTCTCCTGAAATGCTCCGCTCTAGGAATGTTAGACAACAGAGATTTACTGTTTCTTAAAGTCATGACCTTCACATACTGTTCATCAGTTTTAGGCAGTTTTCTAGGCCTTCCAAGTCTTCTTTTGTCCTTCGCTCCCCCACTTTCTTTAGATTATTTAAACACGCTGTACACACGGCAAGTACTGCAAAGTTAGTTCTTTAGGAATCACATTGTTGATGCAAAAATACAATTTGATGCCTGTCCAATTGTGTTATCATGGGCATTTTTTTGTTTTTGGAGTCTCAACTGAAGAAATGGGAACAATTGATGTGGTTTTGCAACAGGCTGCTAGTAACAAAGTGCCTAAAGATACAATTTAGGACAAAGCTGGTTGTTTGCTCACACAACAGTGGTTCAGCCCTCGAGTTAGGAGCGTTTTTATGCCTGCTTGATTCATAGGTCAGTGTTAAGTGGTTCAACAAACCTTCAACAAAGCCTGGGGAACTAGTGCTCAAGATGGCATTGGAAGAAATCAGGGGTGACCAAGACTTCTACACAGAATTGTATCATAAACAGAACAATAAGACAGTGTGTCATTATTTTATATAAAACAGTAATATTCCAGTGTTGAGAGGTTTATGAGCACACCAAGATCAAGGTGCCATTACTGTTTTTATTTCTAAGTGTTTGCAGTGTTATTGTGAACAAAGAAAGAGCTGAGTGAAAGAAAATAGGAACAAGTAAGAAAAAAGTCAGAGTACAGGGTACACCTAACAGCAACTGGTACCACAACATAAAAGCCAAAGAAGCTGATAAGAGGAGAAAGAAACTGTCTGTTACTGTTTGCCCAACGCTTTTCTAAAATATGTTGTCCTCTGCGTGATTACCCGGCGCTGGCTTTGTCAGTCTGAGTACTATTCATTTCTCCTCTTCCTGTCACTGCTCTTCTTACATAACAGAAAAAGAAACATAATGGTGATGCTCAAATCTATTTTCCTGCGAGGGCTGGCCTGAATAACGCCTCCATGCTCATCATCCTAACAACTGTTTCCTGTGTGTGTGTGTTTTAGGTAATTATTGCCTGACCTCTTCTTCCACCTCTCCTCCCTATTGATTGTGAAAACAGACTTGGATTAATAATTCACAAAAAAAGAAGAAAAAACTCCCCCCAGTGTGACTTTTAACTACTCCTTGTTGCCCATGGCAGCAACCAGAGTATGTGTTTGCTTGTTGTAAGTGTGTGTGTGTGTGTGTGTGTGTGTGTATCCCTGGTGCTTGTGATCATTAGTGTGCAGCGGTTGTATTTTAAAAATATATTTTGCTTTCTGCTCAAACTCAAACTCTTGCAGCTCTTTCACTACTGATATGATGACTTCATTTCTCTCCACTGGTTTCTCTTCTTCTCTTTCAGTATTGGGACACAAAATTGGTCAGTGTGAGCATCATCTTTGACTCTTGTCTCCCAGCTCAATCTAGATCTGTAGAGGCATGTTTAAATGAGAAGCCTGATCTGTACCCTACAGTTTGCTCTTTGCTGGACAGTTGATCGTTGACTAGCAGGCACCGAAGTTCCCTATGCTGTAAAGCAATAGCTATATTTCTTGCTTTTATGCTTTTATGCTTTTTTTTTTTATGGCAATACTTAAATAATGAAAAACATATGATGGATTCATACTGAGATTTATGTTTGTAGCTGCCATACCATCTGTATACTGAGCTGAGTAAATGAGATGCTGTTTTGTTTGCTTGACAAGCAGTGGAAATGCTTCCTCCGAATGGTGGAGGGGCTCAGAGTAGAGCTGCTACTCCTTCACATCGAAAGGAGCCAGCTGATAGAAGTCGGTGAATCGATCCAATTTTTTTTTTGTTTGAAAATGAAAAAATATACCTCAAACATGCACATGAAAAATTTCCAAACCTTTTATTGTTGACGGTATTTTATTTATAGTCTATAGCACAGTTTCCCAAACACCAGACTGTGGATCGTTTTGTTCCGGGGAGCAAAGAAAGAACAAATTTGTAAAAAAATTGTTTTTTTCTTATTGCTCTTCTGGGAGTTTTACTTTTTAAAAATGCCACTTTTGTCCATACTTAAATCAGCTGTTTGTCTTGTTTTTTTATTTCCCCCCCACACATCAGTAAGTCTGCAAGATAAACCATTCACAAATGACACAAAAACAAATGTCACTATTGAGGGAGAAAGATGAGACACTGGGATCTCAAAATGACCTCAGTAGTTCTTAATTTTTTTCTTAAACAAGACAATGAAATTTTTGATGCTCCAGATAGATTTTTACAGCCGCTCGTTGGGCAGCATTTAGGGGGTTAGCGATGATATTTGGTCTGTTTAGGCACAAGCAGTGAATGAAAAGCACAGTAGGGCACGAGCTGCTGAGTAAATAACGTTTCCCCTTGTGCTACTTTAATTTCAAGTGAAGGGATAAATCTGGATTAAGGTTTTTGTTTTATACACACAGAGCTCATCTTCCATATTTCTATATACACAGTAGCTCCTGCAAAAGCTTAGGGGAAGCTTTCAATATTTCTGGTCCCTGACCTAGTTTCTTAGTTTCAGAAATAAAGCCTTTTATACTCATGAATGGAGCACAGGTGCTACACCTTAAATATGATAAATTAAGAGGGAAAAAAAATATTTCTAGACCCTGGTTATGGCCCTGCTCCCAGGCGAAGTGTTTCTGTATCTGTGCTTAGACTGATGCCCCCACAACACTGCACCCAGATAAGTCTCAAAAAATGGCTGGATGGATAAATATAAGAGGTGTACCAGTCTTTTCACTTTCCAACATCATAAACCCATCCACTTTACAAAATGATTAACCAGGTGTCCAAGATTGAGGAAAAAGGAACTTCTCCCTGAAGCCTTTCTTTTTTTACACAGCTATTTTGGTTTGTTTTCATGAGGACAGACTCTTTCCTTCAAGTGTGTTTTAAAATCTATAAAAGATTTCATCTTTTTGGTGTTTGGATGTAGCTGAATAGCAGCTGTTGTGTTCAAACACAAAATATTATTGTTATTTTCACAGAGCTGCTGACAATCTGAGCAAACTTGCTCTATGTCATCAATTCCCCAGGGGTCCAGCGATAAAAAACAGTCACATTTTCACACCGATCCACACCAGAGAGGAGGGTTGAAATTACATTTTTTCCCCCAAGCTAAAACTGCTTAAATATTAATCATTTTTCGTTTGATTCTTTTTATTCTGTGACAAAAAAAGGCAACTTGAGTCTCCAACTTTGTCTCCAAAACGCTCGATCTGAGCTGTCCTTCTGATGTCTTTTTGTCCATTCTGGTCATTCTGTTAGCACCAGAACATACATCATAACAGGTCTCACTGCAATCTTATAAACCTTCCCTTTCACTCCTGCTGCCATCCTTCTGTCACAAATCACCCCTGATACTTGTCTCCACCTGCTCCACACTGCCAGCACTCATTTCTTCACCTGTCTTGTGCCGTGGCTGATGTTTTTGAATGGTTGACCCCAGGTAATAACAGCAACAAATGTAAGTTTAAATATCAGCTTTCTCACCTGGGTTGAATGAATATCAGTGGTATCAATTCATGAATCACAAGCGCTTGTCAGATACAGATGCAGACAGTGCAGCAGTGTGTCATCTCTGTTAATCCTTTGGCACAAATATGACAGTTTTGGTGTTCTGTTTAGACTCCACACAGACCCCGAAGTTGTTAATTTAAAGGCTTAATCCACCAGACAGGATGGGCTGATTAAAAAATGTGCTGCTGCAAGATTTGGCCTGAATAAAAACACTATGCAATAAGATGCAACAAAAAAACTCGCAAGTACATGAAAATTATCTTCTTATCTCCAGAAGCTTTATTTATTAAAATACACTGCTCCCATTTTTTTTTTCTAAAATTATACCACTTGTCCTTCTCTTTTCTTCTTCACTATGAAAGCAGAAAACATATGTGATTTACTTAAGGACTCTCTACCCAGAGGACATTTTACTTTTTCATATATGCGCCATCAGCTCCTCTTCCTCCATGCTGCCTCGAGGCTGGAGAGCAGTGTAAAGTACAAACAGATGAAGCACCGGTAGTGCTTTGCACTCTTGCGCGGGGTTGGATTGCCTTATTACAGGTCTATCTCCTCTCAACAGTCACTACCGATCCAAGTCATTAGACAGCAGAGTGCCTGCTTGAGAGCGCACTGGAGCAGAAAGATATGGAAGGAGGGTGAAGGGTGAGGTGGGGGAGAAAGAGAGAAAAAGCAGATAAAAAGAAGGAGGAGATGAACCAATGCCTCACTGTCACTGCCTGTAGAGGAAAAGAGAAAGGAAACGGGAGGAATATGAGGGGAGGAGAGAAGAAGAGAAGATTGAAGCTGACTCAGAGGAGGCAAAACAAAGAAACAGGGTGATTAATGAAAGAAAAACAGAGGAGAAAAGGGAGCGTAATCTGCTCTCAGGCAATAGAGGGAAACATACAGATGAAGGAAATAGAGAAAAAGATCATAAAGCAAAGATGAGAAATGGGAAAAGAAAGGAAAGATAAAAAAAATCTGGCTGAAGATAAGAAAAAGATAAGATACAGAAGATATGGAAGGTGTGGGCAGAAGGGAAAGACGCACAAAAGAATGACACAGTGATGAAGACGTATAGAAAACGACCATGCATCAGAAACAACGAGACAAAGGCTGAAAGGAAAAAAATACAGCCGAGTGGAGAAGCAGAGCAAACTGTGGTAAAAGATGTACTTCAGGCCAACTCGAGTGTTGGTGTCACTGTCTCTGAGGTGAAGAGCCTGTAGTTCAGTAGAATAAGTGAACTATCCTGGTAAACACTGCTCTCCCTTATCTTTGGACTGAAGTGTGCATTCAGCCAAGCACTAGGAGAGTGTGTCTGACATCTGAAAAATGCCAACGGGCAGCATACTGGATCCCTGAAACAGTTTGGGTGTTGAAACTTGGAACTTGCAGTGCAGCACGTATAAGATTTTTATTAGGACTAATTAACAGACATAAAATCTGTATGTGGGGTTCAGTTTCAATATATTTATGTTAACAATCTGCCTTAAGGCATTTGATTATCTAAGCAGCCACTTCTAGATATTATTTGTTGTACTTCTCCCTTTAAACGTGACTTTCTTTGCCATCATCCTTATGTAGCTGTGATGCTGTATGGATGCCTTTATGGACATGAACTGTCCATTCCAATCCCCACCGTTAGTGAGTCATCAAGTGTCTACTTGTGTCATATATTGCAAGTAATTGCCACAGTGCCCAAGGGTCTGTTAAGACAGGGACACACATGCATTAATAGGGACAGCTTGTCACGCCCACACATACAAACACTGTGCATGACACATTTCAGCTCTGATGATTTTCTGGGATAAAGAAGAATGATAATGTTACTGAGTCTGCAGCTCCGCTATAGTCGGGAGAATAAACATATTAGATTACTGTCTAATGTAATCAAAATTAGTTATAAAGCACTTTATATACTGTTAGGCATTTGTTAGGTACACCTATTCAATTGCTTGCTAAACCACATATCTAATCGGTCAATCACATGGCAGCAGCTTAGTGCATTTAGGCATGTAGACATGGTCAAGATGACCTGCTGATCTTCAAACTGAGCATCAAAATGAACTTTAAATGACTTCGAAGTTGGCATGGTTGTGGGTGCCAGACAGGTTGGTCTGGGTCTGTGGGTCTCGGATTTTCAAACACAGTCATCTCTAGAGTTTACAGAGATGACTGTGGTCTGAAAAAAAGAAAATATCCAGTCGGTGGCAGTTCTCTGGGTAAAAATGCTTACTTAATGCCAGCGTTTAGAGGGAAATGGTCAGACTGCTTCTAGCTGAGAGGAAGGGGAAATGGTAACTCAAATGACCACTTGGTACAACCGAAATTCGCAGAAGAGCACCTCTGACACACAACACACAACACATCGAACCTCGAAGATGACCACTAGTGTTGCTACTCCTGTGATCTAAAAAAAAGGAAGTGAGGCTACAATTTTAAAGAGCTCACCAAAACTGGCCAATAGATGGTTGGAAACGTTGCCTTGTCTGATGAGTCTCGGTTTCTGTTGTGACATTCAAATGTTTTTTGTTTTTTTTAAAATCATAAACACTAAAGCATGGATCCATCCTGCTGTGGATCAAAGGTTCAACTGGTGGTGGTGGTGTAATGGTGTGTGGCATCTTTCTTGGCACATTTTGTACCCTTTGTTTTAATGCCACAGCCAACCTGAACATTGTTGCTGACCATGACAATCCCTTTAAGACCAGTGTACCCATCTTCTGATGACTGTACTCAAACAGCTGACACCGTCACCAGATCTCAATCTAATAAATCACCTTTGGGATGTGGAGAAACGGGAGCTCGACATGAATGTGCAGCAACTGTGTGATGCAGTCATGTCACTATGGACCAGAATCTCTGAGGAATGTTTCTGGCACATTTTTACATCTGTGCCACAAAGAATTAAGGCAGCATTGACAGTACAAGAGGGTCCAACCACTAGTAGAAAGTTAAAGTGAGTACAGTTAAAAGACAGTCAGCAAACACTGATAGACAGAAAAGACTGACATCTTTAGTTTTGCAGACTGACCTAGACATACTGAGTTGCGAGTAGATTCATAGATCAGGTCAACCATACATTCTGGATATAACTCTCTAAGAACCTTAAAATTTATGTTTAAAAGAATTAAAAGTATGAAAACTACTGGGAGAAAGTGAACTGAATGCTCTCAGCTCCTGAATCTGTGTGTGCAGCCTTGACTGTGACATATTACTGTTAGGATCATGAGATCATATGAGCTTTATGTGCAGTGTTTGGACCTGATAGCCTATTACCTTTGTTTATTCATTTCATTCTCGCACAGGCATTTTTCTTCTGGTACAGGTCATATATACTTGGATGAGAGATGTTTGTAATTCAGTATTGTGTGGCGGTCTTACTCTTGTTTCTGTCTGCTTTGCAGCGTTTGCTGCTGGCAGTCTTTAGGCGCTCGTGTTTTCTTTTGCCAGTCAGTCTCCATGGCAAACTTGTGTCCATCTGTGCTTTTCAGGTTGTTATGTGTTTCTCTGCGCTGTCCTCAATTCTGTTTCTTCATTTCATCCTTTTTTTTCACTTCTGTATTCACCCATCTTGTAAGAAATCTAACCCTGTGATTTTAGCCTTTTTGCCTGCTTGTACTCTCTGAGGAATAAGGCTGAATGGGAAAGACTGGTACTGTAATGGTGGTGTGTAGAGAATAGTAACAGCTTTGACAGCATTCAGTCAGAGGTCAGGAAAGGGAATGACAGCTCTACATTCATAGCGGTGACTCAGAGGACCGGATGACTGCTGCAGACGTCAGCTTGTTTTTGTCAACTAAGTGAGACAAAGGTGAGATAAACTATGGCACTTCTTTGACCACATCTCTGTTTGGTTGCACCTTTTGAGGGTTTCTAGCAAGACTTTTTTTAACCACTGACATTTAACACTTACACTTATTGGTCACTTCATATCTCACAGCTTGCTAGTACTGGAGTGGACCATCATTTGCTTTCAGAATTGTGAAGAATCAACAAGACGCTGAAAACATTCCTCAGAGATTTGAAAGGTTCTTCACAGGACTGAGATTTGGTGACTGTGGATGCCATTTGAGCACAGTGAACTCATGCATGTTCAAGAAGCCAGTTTGACATGATTTGAGCCTAGTGACATAATCATGTTCCAAGCATCAATCAGAAGATGGGTATACTGTGGCTATAAAGGGATGGACATGTTTAACAGCCATGCTCAGGATGTGGCATTTAAGCAATGCTCAGGGGCCCTCGTGGTTTGTATTGCAGACCAACTCTGGATGGTGCTGAGACTGTGACAGACTCACTGCAGTATTCTCCTGAGCATTAAGTGTCACTAGTCAGACAAAAAATCTGCATCAGCGCTGGAATAGGAGTATAGGAAGCTGCAACAAGGAGCAATCTAGTTTCAGTTTTGCTATATTGTATTTGCCTTGGGAGTCAGATGTCAGAACTGGGAGTTACATCACTTCTGAGAGGGGTGTGTTCCAGTAGAAAGGCCACAAAAGCAAGGAAAAACAGGATTTCTTTTGGTAAGCTAGCACCACTCATGCATCACTAGCAATACAAAAAAGATGCTTCTTTTGCTTCTGCTTTTTTCTCTGTGCTTTAAAACTTCAGCACATTCACTGATAGATGGATGGACAGCGATCTGTGTATGGATTATTTAAGGAGTCACAAATCACAAGAGTGGCAGAACAGCTTTTCACTTTTACCAATGTTTACGTGTACTGCTACCATCCTGAAATCAGGATGAAATCAGGGTTGGTGGGGCTTCCTGGACTTTCTGAGTTTGAAGTGAGGACATACTTGAAAATTCTTCTTCAGAACTTGGAATTTCTGAATTCCTACTTCAAGTGGAATGCTGCATTTTTCTCCTTTTTCAACATCTCCATCTGTATAATATTTAAATATGATATAAATCTATGCGCTGATGCACTTATATATTATGAAATGGTAGTAAAAAACCACCACGATTGTACACTTTAGCACACCTGCACTGGTCAGTCTGCCTGGGGGACATTACAAATATTGAGAGATGTAAGACCAGCTGAAACAACACCAAAGCATGGCTCACAGCTGATGTTACATTGCTTCTGGCGGTCACCACAGTTTGTGATAGTGACAACAGCAGGTATAACAGATCCTTAAGACATCAAAAGACATCAAATTCTGTACAATTCAAATCTCACAGAAGAAAAGATGACTCATCGGATCAAGCAACTGTTACTAATTTGCTCAATTTTGGTGAGAATGTTGCAATTATTGCCTTTGTTTTCTGTATTTAGCAGACAGGAGTGGCACAGGTACAGCAACTAAAAGGAAGACAAGATACTCGTCTTCATTCCTCGGTTATTATAATAACTGTTGCCTTCCTCTCAGCTTGAAGCAGTCTGACCACATACTCCTCTGATCTCTGGCAGCAACAAGGCTGAATATTTTTCTCTTTTTCAAACCATTCTCTCTGAACCCCACAGATGGCTGTGTGGGAAAATCCCAGTAGATCAGCATGTCTGAAATGCTCACACCAGCCTCTCTGGCATCAACAACCATGCCATGTTCAAAGTCTCTTAAATCACTGTCTTTCCTACTCTGATGCTCAGATGTCTAAATGCATTGACTTGCTGCCATGTGATTGGCTGATTGAATATTTGCCTTAACATGCAGTTGGACAGGTGTCACTAATGAAGTGACTGGGGAGCTAAATCAGTCCAAGTTCAGTTCTCACTGGACAGTTGTGCTTCTCTACAATATAAAAGCAGTTCAACAAAGATTGTATTAATTTTTTTTTTGTAACCAAAGACAATCGAAAGTCTAACTATAAGTGGGATGCAATGATAAAGTGGAATTTACTCCTAAAGGCATCATTGCAGTTGCTTAATTAACTATGACGGAAAATCTAAAATCAAACAAATGTAGGATGTAGAAAGCACATGGGTGCTCTTAGTATATGCTCTATCAATGCTGTTCTCATTCTTGTAAGGTAAGTATGTCATGAATGATTTAAAGATTTTCATCCATCCATTACATCCACTCCTGAAAAACCTTAACTTGCTGAATGTTAGGCGTCTGAAGACTTTCCAGTAGGTTTGTCTCTCAATTCAAGCACATTTTCTGGTTGAAAGCTTCCCCGAACGCAGTGTGTGAATGTGTGCGTGAATGGGTGGATGACTGGATATGTAAAGCGCTTTGGGGTCCTTAGGGACTAGAAAAGCGCTATATAAATACAGGCCATTTACCATTTACCATTCACTATTAATTCAGTGTTATTATGATTGTACCACAGTAACAAATGTCTCAAGTTGCTTTATACTGTAAGGTAAAGACTCCGTGGTGCTGAAGACACTGTAATTGTAAAGGCAAAGTGAAAAAAACAAACAAAACGGAAATACAATGAAATGTTTGGTCAAGAAATGACTTAAAATACCACTTTTATTTTGAAATAAATAAACAATCCACTTTGTCACTCTAAAGCTAAACATATCAAAACATAATAGGAGGGAAAGGCCCTGTTTTATTAGTATTAATATGATTTCAACAGTAATGTAAGTACAGAGGCACTAGCATGATTAAGCATGAGTAATAAATTAGTAGACATTTGAAGGTCAATGTGGAAGAATATGCCCCCCAAAAATGTAAAAATTCAACATTTACTTGCACAGAAACAAAGAATTAAAAAGCTTTACTCAATTTTTTGATGAACATGATCTTATTCTTTAAAAAAGCTAATCACTGACATATAAGAGCAATTTTACAAATCAAAAGTAAAAATCACCTTGTTTATATAATTACTGTATTAACACTGAGTCAGGCTTTTTTCACAGAACTGGTATAAATGCTTTATTATACATATTATTATTATTATACATGTCTTGAGTCATTCTTTGGCTGTTAATTATTTTAAAAATGTGATGTCCAGATTCAGTCACAGGATCATTTCACATCCTCATTAGTGGTTAACAAAATGAAGATACATGCAAGTTTTATTTAATATTCCTAAAATACAAAGGTGGATATTGTACCGGTGAAAGGAAAATGGGATTGTTCTTTCTCAGAAAGACCTCAGAGATAAAAGCAATAATGTCTTCTTGTGTTCTTGAGTGAAGCATCATCATTCAGGGATCTTTAATTTTGCTGTACCTGCACCAGCTGAATAACTCCGTGGCTGAGTGACTCACTGAGAAATAACATATAAGATGTAGACAGTTTTTTTTTTTTTTGGTTAACATTTTGTTACAAAACGACTGCCGTCAGGTAAAATCAGGCATTGGAGTTTTTGTTGTTGCAGAGATCATCTCTGATTCATTTCATCTGTGAAACTGAATAAAAAGCCACATCTTTCCGATCACGGTTTTCTTTAGACAGCTAAGATATAAAATTCTTCATCATTCGAATTACTATTTTACATTCAATGACAATACTTTAAAAAAAACACGACTTATTCTAAATATTTGTGACCCCATAATGGAAAATAATCCCAACAAAAATGTGAATACTGCACTGGAATGAAAAAAAAAAACCAAACAGAAATCTTAATGGTCTTCCTGTTTTGTTTTGTTTTTGCTTTTAAAATAACATTACTATCTGGAGCAAAACTGGAACGATGGCCGATCCCGTTTAAAGGTAGACAAAAGCTTTGGCTCTTTAGTTTGGACAGTTTTTGTCACTTGTTAATTCAACCAGCTGTTGTTAGGTAGCACTAGGACTATTGATAAATTATAATTATTATTATTAAATTAATGTAGATTTTTAAATGTTCACAACTGATAAGTTGTAAGTGACAATCCCCTAAATAGTTAATAAATAAGCAGTGGATTGATAGGCTGGAGCTGCTGTTATGGCTTAGTCACACTGGAGTAAAAATAGTATGGCAACCTGTAGTATACTCGTAAATGACTGGTTAAAATCAGTGGTTGCCTGGTGATTGCACAGATTTTTATCTTGTTTGGGGGGGTGACTTGGAGACTAAGATTGCAAGTAGCTGTGATGACCAGCTGGTTGCTCCGAGGTTGAACGTGCAACACCCTAAACCTCTTGGTGACCACTCTCCGTGACCACTTTCAGGATGATCGCACAGGCTACCTGGTGGGAGGAAACTGGTCTCCAAGTAACTGCGGTCTAACTTGGACTGAGTGCAAATAATTGCCTTTTAATTCATAAACACAGACAGATTGCCAAAACATTTCAGTCAACAGGGGACACGACTCAGCTGGTTGCCAACTGGTTTTATTCTGGTTCTATTCTTATATAAACGTGAAGTTGCCGAGGGCGTGTGTCATGCTGCTGGTAGATTGCTGTCCAGCAGCAACTATGTCACTATTTGTGAATGTCTCTTTCATATCTACGAGGTTCTGGATGAATTCTGAATGTAAGTAGTTAATATGAATTTCTGTGTACATAAACAACAGGTTTGCAGCATACGGTAACACATTTGTGATTGCCATATTATCACAAACAGATGTAACTGCCAACTTGAACCTATTCAGCTGCAAACTGATAACAGATTGACTCAATCTTATTGCCATTTTATCACCGTCTTGATGCACCAAAGAGTGCGATTGGTTGCAGACCTGATCCCCCAGTTCATTCAATAAATCATACAGCACTCATTGAACACTGTATAATTTTGATCTTGCTGTGTTCTGCTGGTTCCCATAATGTGACTGCACAGACACCTTGCCCATCACTCATGCAGACATCTGAAGAAAAGAAACCACATTGTTCTAGTGTGTCACTAGTTTTCAAGTTTAGAAGATCAGTCCAGCATTTTATTCTAGGATAACTGTTTAGTTTACATACCTGAAACTAAGTATTGGGACCACCACCCAAATTCTTTATATATCGAGTAAGATATTGCTGTTATATATAAATAATCAGCGATGTTCTTAAAATTGATGTTTGCAGTGTTTTAACTACTTTTTTCTGGGTCTCGACTGACAACAGAACATTTCTAACATACAAAGCACAGGCCAGAGGTTCAGCAGATATTATTGACAACAGTATGGATCAGAGCTGCTAGACCTAAATCACCAGACATCTTGAACAGTGACTCAAAAATCAATGACTTATGTCAACAAGGGAGTATCCGGGATGCGGTGTCTCTCTCACGATGATCAATGGCACAGATCGATTGTAGAAAGTTGGAGGAATGAAAAGGCTGCCGACCATTACAACTCATTAAAGCGTGTAAGCTCACTCTTCCTATCTGTTGTGGTGGGGTACAGATTTAGTTCAGTCTTTCTTAAAAGAAAAAAAAGTCAGTCTTTCTTTTTCTGATTTATTTGTTGAATTTCAGTATAATAATGCATTTGAAAATGATCTTACTTTAATAAGGACTCGATTTACTGCAGTTGGACAGTACTGGTGTCAGATAAATCACCGATGACCAGATGCATTATGAATGTATATGTAACTGCCCAGCAGTTTGGACTTCTTTACAGGCTAATGTGTCACAAACAACTAAATGTGATGTGCAAATGAAAAAGAATCTGTCTACACAGGACATAAAGAGCATTCCAGATGTTTTTTTTTAATGTGTTACTTCTTCCACATTTGTACAAAGCATACCATAATACTTTAGGCTGATTCATTCCTCAGTTATAGCCATCCACTTGTTGGATCCAATATCCAGTATTAAAAAATCAAACTGCTGATCTATTATATTTACACCTCATCAAAACCTGGCATTATATAGGCTCTTGACAGTGACCCCTGAAGACCCAGTCACACAGGCCTTGAGACCAGCTGGTGACGGCCTAGCAACCACTGGTGCCTGACTGATTGGTGAATTGTTGCTCGAGGTTTCTGGCTGTCACTGGGGTAAATTGGTCACACAGAACTATACAGTGTTGCACCAAAATCCTCCTTACAATTGCTTTGGTCAGTAAGACACTGTCTTGGCTGCCTGTAGTTTGTGTGAAAGATGCTGACATGTCGGCACTAGCCAAATATAGGCTAAGCAGAAAAACTTCAGACTTAATTTCCTTTAATGCAGTAACATTTCAGGAATGATTTACTGGTTGACATACAGACAAAAATGACGAAAAAAAAAAGCCTGGGACTGTTTGAAGGAATCCAATCATTGATTTATTTATTGTCACAACGATATTTACTTCTTTCTGGTACTGTAACCTAAGTCATAGTTACTTGAAAATATGAATTTTAAGAAAAATAGGAGCTTTTAGAAATACAGAATAAAGATGAGTCTTGGCAAATCAGTCTCAGATCTCAGATATAGCTTACCAACTTTTAAACAGTTCTTGGTCCCAATTGTTCTACAACGTGTTGATATTTTGTGTTAATATTTTGGTAAACACTGAATGAAACCAATGGATGTGATCATGAGAAATGATGCAGAAAATCTTTTAATGCTTTGGAAAATTGATCGCAATAATAACAGAAAGAGAAAACATCTCCTTTCAGAGTAAAGTTGGTTATAGTTACAGTTGTTTGTGTGTGTGAGAGTGTGTGGGTTTTTTTCTTTCTTTTTTTTTTTAAAGATATAGCTGTTACATCACCTGTGGCTAATCTAAGGTGTCAGGCTCAGCGTCCATGCATGTCTCCCAGGGGTTACGTGGCATGTGAGGCATGGAGATGAGGAGCAGGGCGACTCCACTGAGGATGAGCAGCGTAAAGGAGGCACAGGCGCAGGTAAATGACCAGGAGTAGTAGTATTCAATCCAGATGGTCTCATCACTGGCGATCATGCGCTTCACAGACTGGCGCATTACTTCGACAGAGATGATGATGCAAAGGCCTGCATGCCAGAAAGAGAGAACTGGTTATAATCAGCTTCAGAAAAAGCAGATGCTTCATTTGCATTCATGCCATTTGTGTTGTCAAGACGGTTCAGTCAAACGCTGTCACAGTTTCTCGTTTATACTAGAAAATTGTCAGTTTTATTTTAAGTTTGGAACAGATCGGCGCTCACACCAATCATAGGTAATTTAACACTTAGATATTTGAAATTGTCACCTCAGAGAAACATCAACTCTATCGGCATTTGACACCTCTCTCTCTCTGTCTCTCACAAACATGAAACAATTTTATTAACTCTGCATAAGTAACATTTATCACCAGTGAAGAGGGTGTGCAACACAATGACAATGACACAGCTCATATTGAGCTGTAAATACAAGGCAAAATCATCTGTAATAGCTGACCTGCAAAGGCAAAAAACATCCCAGCAGGCCGGAGCAGATAGTCCCGCCCTTTCCCAAAGGAGAAGATTACACACAGGGTGCCCAGGATCATGAAGAACAGACTGAAGATGGCAATGGCTGCTGCTGAGATATTGTACTCTGCAGAAAGAGAAGAAAAAAATTAGTAGAAATTAGTAAGAAGTAGATGAACGAAAAGGGGAAACGAAGAGAGGGAAAAATACAGTAAACACGGTCGTCTTTGAGAGCAGGGGAAGAAGAGAAAGTGGAGGTGATTAAAAACCGAGACAGTGGGTAGGAACAGAAGGGGAGGATTACAGTATCGTTTACATAATAATTGTTTCAGTATTGCGCTCAGCCGAGTTGTGTCACAGATAATTAGCCTTTAAATTAGCCCCACTTTTAAAACAACAGCCATTTATCCAAACTGGCAATAATGCCGCTTGCATGACAGATAAGATACTGAAGGCTTATAACAAGATGATTAGAACTTGTCGCTCTCTTCCCGCCCTCTTTTATTTTGTCTGTTTTCCAGATAAAGACAATCTATTCTTTTCTTCTCTGTAACACTCCAGCTGTGACTCAAATGATCCTTGGAGCGTCCTATTCCATTTCAGCACCCTGGCTGGGGAATAACACCGAGTGTAAAACAACCTTACACTCCGTCTTTCCAGTGCAGGTTGTTTTTCAGGACTTTTGTCTGTGTGTATGAAGGTATGTGAATGCATCCCAGTGTTTGTACATTTCAGACACAGTTACCTGTTTGTGCCTCACTGCTGAACAGGTGTTTTCAGACAGTCTGAATTTGATGTTGTTTCTTGTATTTTATTCTACGTAAAGTTTTCTGTTATAATTTCTTTTTAGACTTTAAAAAATATCATATATATTGTTTATTGCATTTGGGGTTTTTTTGGTCTCAGTGTTGTAAGTGATGTTTCCAGCCATACTTGTATGAAACATATTATAAATGCCTTTACATGGAGTCATATAAGCACCATAATAAAGCATGAATCTGTAGAAGTCAAACACGACTCAATACACCATAAAAATCCACACATAAAGCAGCAACTATACCCATAAATATTTTACATATTTTTTCATGTATTTCTGCACATATTATTATCATATGAAAGTATATTTATCTTGTATTATTCTACTACAAGATAAAACTATGAATTCTTGTTTTTCCCATTCATCTATTTTTTAAAATATTCTTGATATTAGCAAATTTCATTAGTGTTTACAGGGTACTGTAAATGTCCTGCCCTGTCTTTACACTATATGGACAAAAGTACTTGGCAAGCTACAAATTAAACCTACAGGAGCTGCTCAGCCATTCAAACCCCTGCTACGAAGCTCCTGGCAGACAGTTTTGCCAGTGTTAAGGCTGCAGGAGGTTTGTGACTCTGCAGTCTTTGAGTCAGCAGAGTAACGGTGACTTATACACACCATGGCAACCCTGGTTTGCCTATTTGTGGCTAAACACTTCCATATAACACAGCACTCAGTTGGTGATGGAAAATCTAGGAAGAGAGAAATTCAATGTGCTTTTTAGAGTGACCCATTTTTTAATAGATGTTTGTAAAGGCTGACTTCATGGCTAGATGCTTGATTTCATACACCTATGGAGATGGGACCTAAAGCACCTGAATTAAAAAAAATATATAGTGCATACTGTGTAGTGCATATATACATATACTGTACCCGTGGAGCGTACCTATAACGTTTATCTAAAGCAGTGTTCTCTAAATGTATATCTTTATGTCTGTGTGCAGTGTGTCTTTCTCTCTACCTGAAGTTAAAAGCATCAGCTTGTCATCATAAGAAGAGAGTCGCTTTTTCACTGAATCACATTTACTTTGAAAATACAAAAGGGATAAAAAGATCAAATCTGAGGCTGTAGAAGATTCATTTCTCATCTGATTTCTGAGTGAAATGGTGTGCATTGTATTTATGTTAAAGCTTTATCTTATTATATGGAAAGTCAAAAGGCAAACCACAGCGTTCTGCCTGTTTTTTTCAGAGTTGGATGCTGTTGTAACACATGTAGCCTGTGTGGCTTTGAGGAAACACCCACCTTTCTGGGTCTTGACTTCAAAAACTTCAGCTTCCTCCCCTGACGTAAAGTGTTTGAAGTAGGAGCAGTTTTTTGCTGCAGAGTAAGAAAGGATGGGGAAAAGAGGTGAGAGAGAAAGAAAGAGGGGAGATGAAACAGGAGGGTGAGACAATAGTGCTGACTGAATCCTTGTAGTCTGTTAAATCAAATCAAATCACTTTTTTATTGTCACATCACATGTGCAGGCACACTGGCACAGCACATGCGAGTGAAATTCTTGTGTGCGAGCCCCACAAGCAACAGAGATGTGCAAACACAACAACACAAACGAGCAAAATACAAGAATGGCCAACCTGAAACTAATAAATATATGTACAATATATAATAGTGTATGCATTTCTGGATGTGTATACTAAATATTTTCCTGTGTGTGTGTGTGTGTGTGTGTGTGTGTGTGTGTGTGTGTGTGTGTGTGTACACATTTTTACAAATTAAATAGTAAAAAAAATAAAATAAAATAATAATAATAATAATAATAATAATAATAAAATATATAAAATATACAGAGTTGAATATGTGCAAAACAAGTGGCATTTATATACAGTGTGGAGTGCATAATGTTGAAGTTCCAGTAGTGAAGCTGAGGTGTCTATGACGTGTTCAGCAGTCTGATGGCCTGATGGAAAAAGCTGTCTCTCAGTCTGCTGGTACGGGACCGGATGCTGCAGAACCTCCTTCCTGATGGAAGCAGTCTGAACAGTTTATGGCTGGGGTGACTGGAGTCCTTGATGATCCTCCCCGCTTTCCTCAGGCACCGCTTCCTGTAGATGTCTTGGAGGGAGGGAAGCTCACCTCCAATTATCCGTTCAGAGCACCGCACTACTCGCTGGAGAGCTTTGCAGTTGTAGGCGGTGCTGTTGCCATACCAGGTGGTGATGCATCCAGTGAGGATGCTCTCAATGGCACAGTGATAGAAGGTCCTGAGGATGCGGGGGCTCATGCCGATCCTTTCAGTCTCCTGAGAAAGAAGAGGCGCTGCTGGGCCTTCTTCACTGTTTTGTTTGTGTGTACTGACCACGTAAGATCCTCAGCCAGGTGTACGCCAAGGAACCGGAAGCTGCTCACTCTCTCCACAGCAGCGCCGTTGATGGTGATGGGGGTGTGTACTTCTCTGCACCTCCGGAAGTCCACTATCAACTCCTTTGTCTTTGCGACGTTGAGGGTGAGATGGTTGTCTTGACACCAGTGGGTCAGGGCACTGACCTCCTCCCTGTAAGCCGTCTCATCACCGTTGGTGATAAGACCCACCACTGTAGTGTCGTCCGCAAACTTCACAATGATGTTGGAGCTGTTAGTGGCTGTGCAGTCGTAGGTGTAGAGTGAGTACAGGAGAGGGCTCAGTACACACCCCTGTGGAGCACCAGTGTTCAGTGTGACGGGGGATGAGGTGATGCTGCCCAGTCTGACCACCTGGCGTCTGTCAGACAGGAAGCTAAGGATCCAGCTGCAGAGGGAGCTGCTCAGTCCTAGATCCTGCAGTTTCCTGTCCAGCTTCGAGGGAACGATGGTATTGAATGCTGAGCTGTAATCTACAAACAGCATCCTCACATACGTGTCTCTCTTCTCCAGGTGTGACAGGGCAGTGTGTAGTGTCAGGGCTATGGCATCATCAGTGGACCTGTTGTGGCGGTATGCAAACTGTAGAGGGTCCAGTGAGTCGGGTAGTGCAGAGCAGATGAAGTCCCTGACCAGCTTCTCGAAGCATTTGCTCACGATGGGGGTCAGGGCTACAGGTCGCCAGTCGTTTAATGAGGAGATGGTGGAGGATTTGGGTACAGGGACGATGGTGGCCATTTTGAAGCAGGCTGGGACTACAGACAGAGAGAGGGAAAGGTTGAAGATGTGCGTGAACACTCCAGCCAGCTGAGCCGCGCATGACCTGAGGACGCGGCCGGGAATCCCGTCCGGACCAGTAGCTTTGCGTGCGTTCACCTTCCTGAAGCACTTCCGCACATCCTCCTCAGACACAGTGTGCGCACTGACGTCATCCGCGGTGCGCACACTGTCCGGTCTCATGGTGTTCGCTGTGTCGAATCTAGCGTAGAATACGTTTAGATCCTCACACAGAGAGGCCGTGGTCTGCGGTGTGCTGGTTTTCCCTCTAAAGTCTGTGATCGTGTTTAGTCCCTGCCACATACTCCGAGGGTTGTCAAACTGTTGTTCCACCCTGTCCCTGTACTCACGTTTGGCTGCTTTGATCGTCTTCCGGAGTTGGTAATGTGCGTGTTTGTAGTCCGATGTGTTCGCGGAGGCAAAGGCGGTGTTCCGTGCCGCCAGTGCCGCGCGAACATCTCCGTTAATCCAGGGTTTTTGATTTGGGAAGGATTTGACTGTTCTGGATGGGACGACATCTTCCACGCATTTCCTGATAAATCCACAGACTGAGTCTGTGTATTCATCAATGTCTCTGGCGGCCACGTGAAACATTTCCCAGTCCGCGTGATCAAAACAGTCCCGCAGCGCAGACTCCGATTGGTCCGTCCAACAGTGCACCGCCCTCCGGGTCGGAGCTTCCTGTTTCAGCTTCTGCCTGTAGGCGGGCAGGAGCAGGATGGAGCAGTGATCTGATTGGCCGAATGGGGCGCGGGGGAGGGCTTTGTACGCATCCCGGAAAGAGGTGTAACAGTGGTCGAGTTGCCGGTTTCCACGTGTGTTGAAAAGGATGTGTTGATGGAGTTTTGGTGAGACTTTCTTCAGGTTTCCCTTATTAAAGTCTCCGGCTGTGATAAACGCTGCCTCTGGGTGTGCGGTTTCCTCGCTGCTGATCGCGCTGTACAGTTCCCTGAGTGCACGGTCAGTGTCGGCTTGTGGGGGAATGTAAACAGCCGTAATAATCACTGCTGTAAATTCCCTCGGTAGCCAGAATGGCCGGCACTTAATCATCAGGTACTCCAGGTCCGGTGAGCAGAAGGATTTGACCGGGTGCACGTTCGCATAATCACACCAGCTGTTGTTGATCATGAAACACACACCACCGCCTCTGCTTTTCCCAATAAGATCCTGTGACCTGTCCGCGCGGTGCACAGAGAACCCCGGCAGTTGTATTGCGGAGTCCGGTACTTGTCCGATAGCCAGGTTTCTGTGAGGCAGATCACGCAGCAGTCCCGCATCTCTCGCTGGAATGAGATCCGTGAACGAAGCTCGCACAGCTTGTTCTCCAGAGACTGCATATTAGCCAGTAATAAACTGGGTAACGGTGGTCTGTAAGTGCGCCGTCTCAGTCGAACCAGAACGCCAGATCTTCTCCCTCTGCGTCGGCGTTTGCGGCCTCCAGGGCCAGAGAACAAAGGCGTCTCAGGTGAGATGAATGGGGGGTCTGCAAACGGAGCGTCCGTGTTGCAAAACTTGAACTCCGGAAAGTTATAAGAAAGACCGTCTTTTATGTCCAGTAAGGTTTGTCGGTCGTACACAAGGAGACAAGTGCTGCTCGTGAAAAAATAAAGGAAAAGTAAAATTAAACACAGAAGAAAGCCGTTGCTTGGGGGAGCTCGCGACGAGGCTGCCATACTCGGCGCCATCTTAGAAAACCATATGAATTAATTACACAAACATACACACACACACACACACACACACACACACACACACACACACACACACACACACACACACACACGTCTGGTTTGCTATCCTCGTGGGGACATCCCATTGACATAATGCTTTCCCTAGCCCCTAACCCTAACCATCCAAAATGAATGCCTAACCCTGACCCTTACCCTAAACCTAACCATAACCTAATTGTAACCCTGACACTAAAACCACATTTTGAGTGTGAAAATTGCTTTCAACCCCGAGGGGACCTGGATTTTGGTCCCCACGGTGCAGAAACTCCCCACCAGTATAGTAAATGTCAGATTTTGGTCCCCACACACGCACACGCGCACATACATATACAAAACTATGACAAACTAAACAGGGATTGTGGTTTGTTGCATTTCTACTAACCTAAACCTAGTTTTTGTCCATGCTGTGCTTTAAACTAACTTATTTATCAGCTATTATTCTATCAATAGACTTTATGAAACTCATGCCTTATGTATCTAGAACTAATTTCACACGCATGAAACACCTGATAATCATACTATACTGTAACTTGTAACTTTTTTGGAAGTTAATTATTGTTAATATAAATCTGTGTTTTGTGTTCATATACAATGTTCTTGATTTATTACTTCTAACGAGCAGTATTCTGGACTTAAATCTTTATGTCCCTTTGCTGTGAAGGATGGCAATTTTCACAGTACAGTCTGTGGGATGCTCTAACGACTCCAGTCCACACCAGAGCTGCCGATTGATCACACTGACAAAGCTGAACAGCTTCCACCTACGTAGATCTGGTAGCAAGGTAACATTACTGACTGACATTTTACAGTTATGACTGATACACTACATTAAATGGTGCATAAGACTATTGTGAGCACACAGTGCTCACAATAGCAAATGTTTCTTTTTGTAATACTGTTGTGACAATGAACATCTAAACATCTAAACTCTGTGTGTGGCTATATGTAAAGTGGCAGCCCACAAGGGAGGTTGAGAATGAAGATCCTGTGGGACTTCTAGATGCAGATGGATCCAGATACAGATGATCAAGCTGATGATGGCTAACCAAGTGTGCATAGTAGTAGTTGACAAGCAGAGGAAGAAGGTCATAGTGACAGATGTAGCTATAACGAATCATAGCAACATCAGAAAAAAGGAAGATGTAAAGTCTGAGAAGTGCCAAGGGTGAGTGGTTCCATCAGATCCCACAAACGACATCTGAGATCTCTGTCCAGTAGAGCACAGTCCTAGGAACAGCAAAGATGCTGTGCAGGACCCTTAAACTCTCATGCCTCTGGCAAAAGACCCGTGTTTGAAGGATTAAGATTGCCCACAGGGTGAGTGGAAAATCTGATATATATTGCAAATAAAATGCTGTTAGGCTTTTAGGCATGTACATATTGTCAAGAAAACATACTAAAGCTCAAACTGAATAGGAATAAAAAGGAAATCGAAGGAACAGATGGGCTGGTCTACTGGCATTTTCTCACACAACCATTTCTATGATTCGCAGAGAATGTCCAAAAAAGAGAATATATCCAGTGCCCTGGGTGAAAATGTCTCATCGATGCCAGAGGTCAAAGAAACTTGTTACAAACAAGGTATGCAGAAGAGCACTCTGACCACACAACACATTGAGCCATGACGCAAATAGACTACAGTAGACAATTTATATGGGCTCATCAAAACTGGAGAATAGAAGATTGGAAAAACTTTGTCTGGTCCGATGAGTCTCGGTTTCTCCCCCGAAATTCAAATGGTCAAGTCAGAATCTGACATAAACACCATGAAAGCATGGAGCCTTCCTGCCTTAGTTCAAAGTTTCAAACTGCTGCTGGTGGTGTAGTGCAGTGGGGGAAAGAGAAAGAAAGTAAGAGCTGATACTTTAACTTGTGTTCTTACTGTCTTGGAGCAGCTGTGACCACATAATTTCCTTCCGGATTAATAAAGAATTCAGTTTCTGATTAATTTCTTGGCGCACCTTCGGTCCCTTAGTACCAACTTCGCAGTATTTAAACACCACAGCCCACCTGAGTATTCTTGCTGACCATGCCCATATGGAAAAGTTATATATATAAATCCTATAAAGTTTGTATCTGTCTTGTGTGAAACTTGTATGAAAAGCATACAAGAGTGAAAACAGATATAAGATCCCTTGGAAAAATTATATAAATGAAACTTGTATGTTTTGGATACTTACTAAAACAATATATGAAAGTAATGAGAAAGTGGCCCCTTTCATGAATAAATCATATAAGCCTTACATGAAGTAGGCCACATCTGATGCAAGTCAAGATTTTTCTTTTTCTTTTCCATATGGGTGTCCACCCATTTATGACCACAGTGTACCCACCTTTTAATGGCTGCTTCCAGGAGGATATTGAATCACTCAGATCATCTCAAACTGATTTCCTGAACATGACAATGACTCCACAGTCACCAGATTTCAGTCCAATTGTGCATCTTTGGGATGTGGTAGAACAGGAGATTTGGATCATGGATGTGCTGCAGACAAATCTGCAACAACTGTGTGATGCAATAATGTCAATACGGACAAAATCTCTGAGGAATGTTTCCAGGACCTTATTGAATCTATGGCATGAAGAATTAAGGCAGCAATGAAGTCAAAACGAGGTCCAACCTAGTACCAGCTAGGCATACCTTATAAGGTGGCTGGTGAATTTATGTAAATTAAATAAAAAGAAAGTAGTCCCAAGTTTGCTTCTTTCTTTTACAGGTAAGCTAATTTAGACTGTAAAATGCTAGCATTCTCCAAATTAATGCTAAGTGGTCGATTAAGGACATATGAAAACAATTCAAAAACAAACAAACAAACTTAGATGTATAAATAAGAAACAGCCCTCCATGTCGTTTGATGGTGACCACTACAAAAAGGTTAGCGTCAAATATTCTCTGCTGCACGGTTCTGTGGCGTCCTTAATACTCACAACACTTAAAAAATCAACAATGATAATGGCTGAAGTTCCTCTTTGGCTTTATGATCCCAGTGTGCTCAACACCCCCTCCAAGTCATAGCAGTGTTCTGTGGCGTGCCATCATCTTAGAATAAAGTTTATACTTAAATCCTTCACTGTCTCCCCTGTTGGCTGTATTCCTCTGAAATGAGTTCACACCGATTTCTACAAGGGAATGATGCATCTCTGCACTTTGCTTGCCCAAACTCTGCTCCTTTGACCACAATCTTCAAAATAACCTCATAGCTGTAGAAAAATGATTCCTGGGTGCAGTCATTTCCCACACATTTATCTATTTGTTGCCTCTGAAGGCAGCTTGGCTGAGAGCGAGAGGTGGAGTGGACCTTAAAGGCCAAGCGAGTGTCCCTTCGTTCCCTTCTCGCTGAGATTAAACCCATAAAGCAGACAGGTGCTTTCTCTGTCTACACAGAGATGGACAATGTTTGTGTGCCGGTGTCTGCCTATATGTCTGCGTGTGTGTGTGCATGTACTACGTGTGTGTACCAGGCAACAGTGGGGCTGTTTGTTACTCGGGATGAGAAAGAATCACTAAAGAGGTAACCTAGCAACAGGCTGCTGCAGGTCTTGGCTAGCCTGAATGCTATTTGCACATGTAAAAGCATATCAAAAGGACTGTGCTCGTATGTGTGAGCGTGTGCATGGGTGTGTGTGTGTGAGGCTGGAGGTGGGGCCGAGGTCAAAGAGCAGCACAGACATTATACAGATATTATTAAAACAATATATTATATAATACACAATAAATTCTTTTTATCGGTCATCTCTCATTAAGCGTTTTTATCTCTGAGGCTAATCTAATCTGACTTAATATGTGTTTGTGTGGCTGTGAGATTTTCTCCTGTCTCTCTGAAGACCATTATCTGCCTTCCACACAAAGATAAGACAAATAAAAGACCCTTAGAATTACGCAAAGAAGCTCCAAAAGACAAAACCGCTCTTTAATTGTTTTATCCTGATTGAGAGTTTCAATGTTGAAAGTCATAAAAAATGGTTGTTGCTAGTCCTCTGAAGCTTCCCCGTCTGTTTGCAGTTTATGTGGATAACAGTGATTTATCCCCTGAAATTTGCTGCACTTTTAAGTAAGTCTTTGATTTCAGTCTGTTTTCTTCTATTAGCTGTCACTAGCTGCTCGTCAAAAAAACAAAGTTGAATATTGTCCAACTGCTGCCCCCTAAGCGCCAGACATTCGCAGACATTTTTATAGCCTGTGTTGTGTTTTCAGGCTGTTGCAGACTTGAATTCAGACAGATACTTCCAATAATTAAGTGTTGATTAGAGATCTAAAACATCTCATCATACAAACACAGCGAGTCAGGTTGAACCCGGTTCAAAAGCAAAGTTCAGTAGATGCTTGATCACACCTAGCTGTCTACATTCATCTAATGCATTAAACTGATATTTTGTTTATTGTGAAATGGTCATAATGACACAGCCACTCCATTTCAACATAATAAATAGACTTGAGAACGCTGGATACTTTCTCTGCTTTGGGCCAGATTCTGCAAACCCTATAGACTGTAAAGTATATAGTCACGATGCTGCTTTTACATGAGCAAGACAGCTTGGAGAAATAGCTTAACAATCTAGATGGAACACAAATGGTGACAATACAAAGTCATTAAAGAGCAATGTATTGTTTTTCCCTCCAGTGTGGGCAGGATTTAACAGTGCTCAGTCTCCATTCTAACAAGCTGATGACCTCTGTGGAAAGCATGGAAATAATAGAGCCTCATTGTTAATGTTGCAGCATGGAGCTGTAGCTACGCACAATGTTACGACACTTTCAATTAAAATTTAATCTAATTCCAGTAACCCTTGGGGAGTGAAAGTTTATGAAACACACTGTAGCACACAACTATAAGTGGGATTTATGTATTTTAAAAATAATACACAGATGTATGTGCAATAAATCTGGAAAAATACAGGTTGATGGTTAACAAACTAAGTCATCATTATGACTTGTATACCTAGTACCTAACAGATATTTCACATTATGATCTTTCAACTGCATTTTTTATAATGTAAAAGCTTTAACAGAACTTGTTTGTAGCTTCAAAGTTAAATCAGAGCCTCAGATTTTTTGTTGTTGTTGCAAAAGTAGCATGCCAGTCTCCACATAATCATTTTTGTTACATTATGTGATTTGCTGATTCATTGAACGAAAAAAAAAGATCATACCACATAACTAGAAAAACTCAAAGTGTTAGAAGATGAAAAGTCCAGAGAATAAATCTCTCTTTTCCTCATTGCTTAAAACAGACAGAAGACAGGGCGGGCAGCTCAACACATTTTCTATCCGAGGTGTCAAAAGCCGCCGGCATCGTGGAGATATGCATACGTGATTCATCAAAACAATTTAACCGCACTGCTGCTTTGTGCGTGCCAAAAAATTGTAACTTCTGTTGCCAAGTTACGGTTACCCTGTTGTTAGTATGATTGCAATCCAGCACAAACATTAACATTTTGAATTTTAGCAAAAGCACGCTGCCCACAAATAGTTTAAAAAAAAACCCAAATCAAGCACGATGGTTAATCTAAACAGTGAGCATTCACAGAAGAAGAGAACATCTGGGTGCGTATCATCGACCTTGCAGTCAGGGTAATGTGGAGATTTAGTTCCAGGGGAGAGTGATTAGGACGAGCTATCGCCTGTCATTTTAGTTTCACCTCTTTCCATTAAACTCTGCTGCTGCCACCTTCTATCTTTGATGTTCAGCTTCCAATTTACCCATTCCTTACTCTTCATCCTCCTCGCTCTACCTGTCACTATGCCCGTTTCTTTCTTCCACCTTAGCTCTTCCTTTCAGTCTTCCCCCAGTTAAGCATTCCTGTGGTTTTTGCACTACGGTTAAACAGAATTGCTTCTATGTTTTTAAACATAATAATCTAGAAGATTGTACAGAATTTGCTGCAGGATTGTCAAAGAAAACATAATATTAGGTAATTAGGAAACTGTTCTGGTTTTCTAGCTAAACAGAGCGACCGGGTAGTTCTGGGTCAATGTGAATGGGATGTATCATGGTGGTATTTGAATGGCTATTCTACCTGAGCACCAGTATCTGGGACAAAACAGCACAGGAGAGTCCTCACTACCCTCATGTCTCCTGTGTGTGTCCTGACCTTTATTATGAAATTTAAAACAGTAAAGTTTCTTAGTCCTCTGCTCATCCTGCAAGCGACACCAGCCCTGAGCTCTGTAATTTCTTTTTATATATTTCTAATTTACATATCGTGGAATGATTCATCTGAAATTTTGAAGCTGCCAGTTTTCTGAATACCAAATTCCAGCGACACACCTCTGCAGTTTTGGGCTCTGCGCTCAGAGCGTGGTTGGAAAGAAAGAGAAAAGGGTGGCTCAAGGGGATGTTGGTGCTACTGTGTCTATGAATCGAGGGCATTTGAAAGGCACTGTGTCAGAGGCAAGCTTTTATACTTGAAGGTGTTTTTTGGAGCTCCAAAAAAACACCATGATGGTTGACCTCTTGGAAGCACTAAAACATCATTGATAATGAACTCTTCTCCCTCGCTTCTCTGAGCACATATGTGAAGGAACACATACGTGCGCACAAAAGCACCATTTGTGCTCTTGATTTCCCAGCCGAGCTGCATGATGCGATCCATAAAGGGTTTGTTTGGTTTTTACAGCACTCAAGCTGTCATGCGTCATTTGTGGGAAGCTAATTTCAAAAGTCATTTGGGTTCACTGCTTTGCTGCCGCTGTTACGCAACCCCTTTCGCAAAAGCTGTGTAATTGTGTCTATATGAAAAAAGGGGTTTGTGTACGCTCCTCATGACGACTGACTCCCCCTCTGTTTGGGGAAAATGCAAATCTGTGTTATTAAGTCCAATAACTGCTGCTTGCTTGGGTATACTCTTCATCAAGGATGTAATCTGTTATAGTGCACTCATGAGCAACCTGTTTTTTTTCTTCTTTTTATGCTTGACACATTAAATTTAGAAGCAGATAAGGTAACACAGGTGTTAGCCAGTCAGCCCCTCTGCTTGCTTTTGCTTGTCTTCAGAATCTGGCATGCTTGTACATATTCCACATATTTTGGTGTCATATTTGTCGCCTGGACTAATAAATCCTAAACTATCAAAGTAATTAATTAGAACTGCATGGCCAGCCACACTAATTGGATTTTAGCTGTTGTCTGCAATCAATTAGAACAGTCAATTTTACTTTTCAAGGCAGACCTAGTTGCACGGTTTTGTTGCCTGGCTTTTTAAATTCAAACAAAAGCCCCCTTATGTAAAAAAAAAAAAAAGACACTCGAGTATTTTAGGCACATACAATGTGCGCTCTACCTAAACCCTCACCGCTCAGCCTCATAGCACTCCATCAAGAAACAAGAAGACCTCTGAAGGCAGAGGACGGCTGTTTCTTCCGCAGTCCTCTCTCGCCTCATGTCAAACTGCGCAGACCTGGCAGACTGATCTGGTGGATGGAAGTGGAGAAAAGCATCTCAGAGGATGCGTTTTGACACCTTTTCCTGGGCACTGGAGCGGGTCAGTCAGCCTGGTAAGGATGTTCAGTGACACAAAGCACAAAATAGGCTGACCAATCAGCGTCTTGCCCTGCGACGTCTTTGGATTACAGTGCATAAAAGGAAGCTAGAACTAGAGAAGCACCGCCATGCCTACAGAGAGCAACAGGGTCACAAATGAGAAGAGATGGGCTTGTGTAACCAAAACTATTCAGCCTGTCGTGGGAGTAAAATGCTAGGGCAACCACACACCAAAATGTCTTAATCTTTTCAGTTGATATAAGAGTGACTCATTTTCTCTCATTACCCAGATGTGAAAGCATCATGGTGGTTGTGGGAATGTAGCCAAGGGGTGTCTGACAAAACAGCTGGTATATTTTTTTTGTTTCTCACTGCAGACCCGGAGAAATGGAAACAAACTTAAGGCTAAGCTGAACTCTTGGTGTGGCGCCAGAGAAGCACTTGAGATTTCGCACAAATATTCCGACACTGTTTTAGTGCTTCTGTCAGGCTGTGATGGTTGTGACTGGATCATTTGTCATACTACATGCTGCCCTTCATGCATTCCACAGGTGACTGACTTGTCCACGACGAAAACAAATCCCCAGCAAAGGTCTTAAAACACAAAAATGTATCTGTGACTGTTTTTGCAAGGTGTTCAGATTTTTATGACAGGTAGCTGTCACACTTCTTTTCCACCTGCCTTTTGCCTCCACCTCAATTTGCATGAGATACATGCAGTAAAATAAGGTGCAGCATCATCTTTCCTGACAGAAAGTCCCATCTCTCTCCTCCATCTTCAGACTCTCTAAAAGAGCACCCAGTCTCGCTCTCTCCACATGGGCATTCCTGCCTTTACACGCCCAAGCAATCGTCTGTTTCTTTCCCCCCAAGTCTTCTTCATTCCTCCTGAGTCTCCCAGGTGTACTCTAACTCATGAGCTGGAGCGGGAAGCCACACTTCATTAAGGCCTGCGCTGATCCTGAGGTGCTGAAGCCGGAGGCAAAGTCAATGACAGAGTCAGAGCGAAATCTTTCAGTTAAGCTGCAAGGCACGCACACACAGCCAGAGGCCAGGGAGAGACACTCTTTACCCCCAGGGCTGGCTCTGTTCAGAGAGAGTTTCTAATTAAAGACTTTTTTTTTTTTGGTGGAAAAAGAGTCTTAAATAAAAGCTTGACTTGTGTTTTTGACTTATTTTCAGAGTTACAGTATGAAATGTTACGCAAGTATCCAAAAGGACTTCTAAAATGACTTTGAAAATTACCTGACTTTTTGACAGATTTTGCACCATCTTTGGCTCTCTTGTACTTTTGCTTTCTTTTTTTTAACAGCTTGCAATTAATGGAGTTCTTTCCACAGCTGAGTGAATTTAAGCATCCTTCAAAACGCTGTTTATCAGCGGCATCAGAAAAAAATCCTTAAAAATGGCTCTCTAGACAGTTATATGTCTATTTTGATCAAAGCCAGTTGCAAATCTGTTTTGACACTATGAGTCAGACAAGACAAAAGAGGTATCAGTTAAAAAGCATCCGAGCTTTCATTTTAATATAGAAAGAGTCAGACTGTATTTTGACAAATGATGTAAGACTATGCTGTTTTCTGAGAAACAGCAGGGAAATTAGAGGAAAAGGCTGTGAGATAAACTGACTTTTATTTCTCTTTGTACTCTGAAGGTTGAAGAGCCCGAACGGAACAAAATCAACAAAGTCGTGTTAACTGTGAAGTACGGCAAAAAAATAAAATAAAAACTCCATTCGCACTTCCGTTGCGAACTTGACTTCAGCCGTTGGAATGTGCTTAATTGGCAGTCTGTTCAGTGACTTCCTCTGAGGAAGATAATAATGGTTCGCTGGGAAGCTGGTCATAGAGCTGTTAAACATTCAGTCCAAGCACATGTCCGTGTGTGTGTGTGTGTGTGAGTTTGTGTGAATGCATGCACACATGCCAGCACGTGCCAACATATGTGCTGGCATGTGGCATTGTATGCGTGTGAAAGGAGAAAATAGAGAAAGGGACAGCTGCACAGATGGAAAAAAAAAAAGCTGACCAGCACTGCTGCAGGCTCACACCGACACTTGAGCCTCACACGTTTAGAGAATGGGTTTGTTTCCAGTTCCTCCTAAAAATAGTTTTAGGAGGAATGAATTTTTTTCTTGGTATTTTATCTATTCAATTATATGGTTTTATAGAGCTCTAATTATTATTCACCAACTCCAATCCACATGTCACAAAGTTTTCATCTTCTCACTATAACTCCTGAAAACTCAAGCCAGGAAAGCTTTCCATCAGCTACCACACAACAAATCCACAAATCAGATTAAATTAAAGATAAATAAGACATGAAGATCACCTTGACCTCAACTTACCTCCAGGTAAGCTGATTGGCCCGCAGCCTTTGCCCTGAGGGTCCTCTTCCACGATGAAGATGCTCTTCTTGCAGAGCCTCCAGAGGCCAAAGTGGGCCGCCTCGCAGGTGGCGTTGAGCTTCTCCACCCGGGGGCTGAGCACAGCCCAGTGGTCAGTCACCACCGCCGCCAGCATTGCTGACATGCCGACGACGATCACCACGGATGTGATTTTGACCTTGGTCGCCTGCTCCTCGAACATGTTTGTGGTCTTTTCCGAGCCAATGACGCAGGTTTGCACGTCCCTGCGAGTGTGCGAGTCAGTCAAGGTTGTCTTTGTGCTGTTTTTCTTCAGGTCCTTGGTGTCAGATGTTGACTCTGGAGGTTCCCACGTCCAGACTAAAGCTTCACTTCACTGCTGGTGTCCTCTCCTTCTCTCCAAGGCTCTTTCTTTCTCATTCTCTGCTTTCTGCCTGGTGATTGGTAAAAAGGGGCCAGATAACAGTGCCCTAGTTTCTACCTCGCTCCTCTCTTCCTCTCCCTCCCTTGTCGCCTTTAGTGAGCTGAGGCCATTCAAATATAAGTAGACGATGTACCTGATAGAGCTGACACCTGTACACTAAACACTACCCACCAAGTGGGTTAAGATCAGATGCTTTCAGTTTAAGTTTTGCTACAGTCTGTTGATCATCTGTACTTTTGCAGTTTGACTGCAACATCAAAGATGATACAGTAAAAATCTCTAGCAAATGTTGACAGTGCTTTTCAATATTTCACTGATATGCCAAATACAGATCAATCCATCATTTATCCAGAACATTCACTCTCCCATCTCTCTGTCATATTCTTATTCAGTCCAATCCATTTCCAGCTCAATTGTCTCAGGCTCTCTGTGCCAGGGGACTCCCGAGGCAAAGATGTCCTCTATTAGTTGTCTTCTGAATAAGCTGATCTACTTATTTAGCCAATCAGAAGTCAAGGTTTGACCCAAGGGTCCCACCTGATGCCAGCAGCTGATCCAGATACAGAAAAACACAAAAGAAGCCTCTAAAATTTGGGGTTTATTCGACTGACAGAAGAGTGTTATTTAACACACGTGTGTGTGTGTGTGTGTGTGTGTGTGTGTGTGTGTGTGTGTGTGTGTGTGTGTGTGTGTGTGTGTGTGTGTGTGTGTAAAGACTGAAATCCTACAGGTGTCTTTGGAAAGCTGCACACAGAAGTGTTTTCATCATACCCCAAATCTGATTTTATACAAAATGCTTTTAGAGGTGTAACCAAAAAACAAAATATGACACTGTTTGAAGATGGGGGAAAAATCTGGTAAAGCCTGATGCACTTCAAAGGCACAATCAACCATTTTCCTATGAAAGGCTTGAATAAATGGACATGCTTTTAATAAACCACTGTGACCCACATTAGACAGGACTCTGGCCCATTTTCTGTCCTGCAACACTCACACAGCTCTGCGCTATTAAACCACTGAAAGGCAAAACATTAAACCAAGAGCACACAAAAAAGAAAAAGTCAGGGGAAAGTCGCTTGAGAGGATGAAGGATATAATACTGGCACACCAGTCTGATATCTCATCTTCTTAGAAATGAACTTAATGTGTGAGGATCAGAGTGTTTTGTAGCCATCAGTAACTAACTCAACCTAGAAATTGATCATAAAAGATAAATCATCTCCTATCCCTCTTAAATAAAGAACACCCACTGTGGGGGGCCAGAGGAGATGAAAAACAGTTGTGTTCATTATCGCATCTCACCTGCAGCGAAAACTGCTTTTTCTCCCAAAGGGCCAGTCGCTCGTCAAGTCTGTGAGAGCAGCCACTTGTCTCTAACTGTGTAATAATAGTGTCTTTTGGTGCTTCCTGTCTTGCAGCGTGGCCCTCTGACCTGCTTCATTTGCTCGCGATCCCCCGGTGACTGTGGAGAGACCAAACACCTCACAGCGGCGCAGTCTCTAAGCAACAGCCGTGTCATACTGGAGGGATCACCCCATGCCAGTCGACCGGCGGGGAGAGACACTGAAAAGAGATGACAGCATCTGGCAAGAAGGCAGCTCTGACTCACTTGTGAGTGCCACTCGATGGATTGTTATCAGCATTACCGGGAGTATCACATGTGAGCCGTCAGTGCTGGAAATGTGCAATGACAGTAACGAAACGTACAAAAGCACCTCTCCTGAAATCAGGACTGCCACGTCTGAGCTCAGCAGTGATTAACTTCAATTATGGCAGCCAGCTTCCTTGTTAGAGTTTTTATTCCGGGATGAAAAACAACCTTAATTGGTGGCTAATTTTACCCATACCAGACTAGATTGCACAGCCTTCAGAGGGACCCAACTGTATTCATTTCCTAATGACAGGCAACATTACTCAAGCTAAATTAGATTACCCATGCCCCAAGGCCATTTCTATGAAGGTCATGTTAATATTCTTCTATAAAACGATGGGATTGGATACAACGCACGTTCGCCTCGGTGGCACCACCCTCACATTTTTGTCTTGTTCCAGCAAAAGCTTTGACCATCGATTTATGGGGCAAGGTTTAGCTAAGGGGATTTGGGATGGTGAATTGTGAGTTAATTGTGAGCATGGGTTGAAGAAAAATGAAATTAGACTGAAATTACAAAGGGTTGGTTTAGCTGCTGTACAGCAACATCAGATATTAACATCTGAAGATAACTCCCCTAATTAGATTAAAATGAACCAACACCAGTGTGATTACACCTATAAATGAGTAATGCAGTTTTCATTTTGGATGCGAAGCTAAATGTGGAGTATCTCACTGTGTATCCACCAGCACACATGATGCAGATATTCCATATATGGTGTATTGTGCAGTAATAGCAGCTACAACACATTTGACAAAATACATAGCCTTTTGGAAATGAGGAAGAAAATATGGGCAGCTTTATTTAGCATCACCAATTCATCTCCTTTGCTCACAGACTGAATCAGCCGGGTGACTCTTGATATATATATTCTTAAAAATTGCTTCATATGTCCAGGTGGTATCGCTGTGAGTGAGAGTGCAGCAGCTTTTCAACATTTTGATCTATAGAGCTCTGCCATCAGTGTGATTCCTGCTGATTTATTTCTTTGTCAAACAATGTGGATCCTCCAAGGCTGAAGTGGCTCATAGTTTATTCAAGATGACAGTGATTCAGTCTCATGCAGCTGAATAGAAGAGGCATTTAGGACTCTGAGAAGGTCAGACAAACATCTGAATGAACCATTGAACTTTCATTGAAAAACAAGCTGCATGAAGAGGATTGCATGTGGCTGTAAATAGCTGATAAATTTGCTTTACTCGCCAGCATAGCAATGATGCAGTTGTCTCTTAAAAATCTGGTAATGTTTTGATTTTGTTTGCTGCTGTTTCACCCCCCCCCCCCCCCCCCCCTTTTTTTTTTTTTTTTTGCTAAACTGTGAATGTTTATTATCACAAAATCAACAGGTTCAACGTCAGAATGACTAATCAACGAGAAGGAAGAGAAGGCAGTGTAACTGCAGCAAGCAGTGCAATCACAGCTGTCTGCTAACATGTCGCAAGTCTCTGATGCAAATTCTAAAAATCAGATCATCAGCGGCCACATGACAAATAAGCAAGGATCGTGCTTGTTAAGTAAACTCATGGAGACTAAATCTCTGTGTAAACTTCTTAAATGGGAACACAGACAGGTGGCACTCAAAGAAACCTCAACAGAAATCTCTGACAGAAGATTGTCCCTATAAGACTACTTTAAAAAGGTATGAAATTAACTTGCAAATAGTAGATGACCAACTCTACCTCCTGAACTATAGTACCTAAAATGCACTTGATTAACTGATCCTCAGCTTTTATAGTGAGAACCACTATAAAAGCTGAAGTTTTGACAGTTTGCTGCTCTGAAGCATTCAGGTGTGCATTAACACAATGCTACAATCTTCCCAGGAGTGGATGTCTCAGCAAATTTGCCCCAAGGTCAGACCATGCAATGTTCAGAGAAACTGCAACAAACCCAAGAGCTTTATCTCAGACTCTTCAGTTAACACCTTGAATGTTAAAGTTCATGACAATCAAGTCAGTAAAAAAAGTCAGTTTGGGAGGGTTGCAGGAGAATGCCTCTTCTTCTTTAACTTTGCAAACCACAAAACCATGAGGCCAAAAGTGGAGAAGCACAGTGCTATGTTTCGTGGAAATCAAACACAGCATATCAGCACAAACACATCATAACTGTCAGGCACGCTGGTGGAGGGATGATGATTTGGGCTTGTTTTACAGCCACAGGACCGGGGCACCTTGAGTTGACTATGATCTCCTCTGTATACCAAACTATGCTAGAGTCAGCTGTGAGGACAGCTGTCCAACAGCTAAATCTTGGCTGAAACTTGGCCAGGTAACAGGACAATGACGACAAGCACCGCAGAAAAGAAAAAAAAATTGCAAGGCCCAGTCAAAGTCAGGACCTCAACTTGAGTGAAATGATGGCGGGACAGAGAGAGCTGTGCATATGCAAATGCCCCAAACCTCAATGAACTGATGCAACACAAGATAAGTGGGTCAAAACTCCTCCACAGTGATGTGAGGGGCTGATAAAAATCATGATTATGCCAGGTTACTAGGCAGCAGTTCATAATAATAACACACTGTTGAGGAATGGTTAAGCATTACTTAATACTTAATTCATTATTTTAAAGTATAAACTAATACTTTACTAATGATTAATAGTGTGTAGTTATTATAAAGTGTAACCAGTTATAGCTTCTACAAGCTATAAACTCATTGGATGTGCTTAATTTTTCATGGGACTACATAAAGACCTGTAAACTTTTTTTTTTAACTTCGCCGCCAACCTGTTAAAGATGATATGATACCAACAGTACCACTAGCATGTTAGTAATGCCACTATGAACACGATAGTGTGCACTTAAAAATCACAGCTGAACACACAGTTTAACCCTGATTTTGTTTATTTATCTGTACACGTGATGTTTGGGGTAGTACCTAAAAAGTGGCAGAGACAAAAACAGTGTACATTCAGATTAAATAAAAATGCTTTTTGATTGGAACATTAAAAGCAGGTTTTACAATAGATTATACGTCGAACAAAGGCACTGAAAATATCCTTACAATAGTGATGATATTGTGGCCGGTTTGGTTGTTTTAACATGGAAATGTACTTTTTCTTCTCTGCCTATTTAAACAAAACAGCTCATCCGACTCTCTTCCCTCCAGAAAATCCATCCTCAAATGTTTACAGTTAATTTTCTTGATGAAGAAAAAGAATGTGCTTATATCCATAGTAAGCCATAAATCAACATAAGCACATACAGTAAGGTACAGCTGCTTCATACACATGGAATAGAAAATATAGTTTCTCTTCCTAAACAGACTTACTGCACTTCACCATACAAAACAGAATACGTAATAGATTCACAGCAAAAACAGCGTGTGTTTATCTGAATATAAAAAGGTCAATTGAAACACATAACCACTGCCAGATTTATCAAGGCATTATTGTTGTTCTGTAAAATAATGCTTTGAATCTCTGTTCATGTCTCTGCACATTCAGCTTTTTTTCTCTGTGCTTATATATACACAACTTTGCAGCTTTACATTACAAACATATTTTTCCCCACACTGTAATATAAAAGTGAAAGATTTACACTCAGAACAAATCATACTGATGGCTTCATATAACATGTGCTCAGCTGGATATGTGAAGTGATATCTCTAAAGGAATATCAGGCGCACTAAATACAATCAAATACTATTCTGTGGTTGAGTGAGCCGACTCCCAAAGAAACCTGGCTCTGAGATCAAGTTCAAGCAAACGCTCACAGCTTTAAATTAATGCCGTAACAGCATTTTGTCTTTTTTTTTTAAATCAGGTTTATCTTTATCAACAGTCCATTTCTTCAAGGACCTCAAAAGCGTTCAACCTGCCAACACTGCACTGTATTTCCTGAGAAACTAAAAGAAAGAGCAGTGAAGGACTTGCAAGATGAAACACACATATCTTGTTATTATAGCCAAATCTTCCAGGGACCCACTCAGCTCCCTCTGCTTCTGTCTGGGGCCTCTGTTTGACATAGAAGCCGGGCTGGGTGGGTAGGTGGGGGGCTAGCAGATGGACTGCCAGGCTTTGTGACAGACAGACAGACACACATTTGCCGCCTGGCTCCGATCCTCCTGGATGTCGAGACTCCATTCAGAGCTAAAGGAAGTCCTGACCTGTGCTGTTTTCACAGTTCTGGGCAGCCCTTTTTTGTCAGCTTCTCTTCTTTTGTGACAGGCACATACACAATGTAGCCTCCATCAGGGGGTGTGATGGAAGGATCGCAGGCAGATATGGAAGTAGGCAAAAAAAAAAGGACCATTGAAAAGAGGTGCTCCAGTGACAAAGAAAAGGACATTTTGCTCCACAGACAAATGTCAGAGAAGAATAAGGAAAGAAAAAAGGAGGAGACGGCAAGGGAGGCAAAACCCTTGCTACCTTTCTAACTTGCACAATCTACTACTCAAATATTAAACACTGTATACATTACAACTGAGCTGTTTCATAAAGACACAGTACATAAACTTTCTCATTCAAACCCACAATTAAAGTATAGAGCAGAACTAAGTATGAGGGCACAATGCAAAGTTTGAAAAAGAGCCACGCTTATATGCAGTGGCAGAAATCTTTAGGGAAAGAACTCTTTTTACTTATACCTTTTTTTCAGTTTTCACTCATTGTTTGATTAGGTTTATGCAACAAAACTACAGGATCAGACATAAAAGAAAAGATCTTTGTTTCCAAAATGTTAACCATGGCTCACAGATCCTGCCTGTCAGAAAGCAATGAAGAGAAACTTCACCCACGCGCACACACAAAGGGAACACCTTTATGGTGAAGAGCACATATCAGTTAGCACCTTGGTATTTAATTTGTGGGCAGAATACTGCTGAATGGCACATCTCTTCCCTCTCAGGTTTACCCACGAAGCACAATCACCATTACTCAAATATCATTTGCGATTGACACACTGCTCATATAAGAATTTTGGCACAGTTGAAAGATAATGCTAATGTTGGACTGGCTACAGCACATACAATATTAACTGTATTCTGCTTTAATATTCTCTAAAAGCAGATGATAAAGCATCCTCCAGTCTTTCTTGGGTCCTTTTCAAAGTGGACACTCTCTCTGTGAAATGCCAGGTTGTCACAAGTGCTCAGTCTCTTGCAGGTTAGCCCAACGCTTTGTCATTCATTCATTTCTTTTTCTGTCCTTCATCTGGTAAACTTTGAGCTACACAAAATACTGCTCACACTGGTGTGGTCCTGCGATTCACCCCATCCTTTATATCATTGGGGAAACAGTTATGGACCTGGAGGAACTCAGCAGCAGCCTCATGTTCAGGGCTGTACGTGTTCTCTGTCACGCTGTCTCTTGCCAGGGCGTACATGGACAACTCATCCAGGGCCCCACTGGAAGATGCCGCCCCCTTCAGACCAACAATGGGCGAGTTCTCCCGGGAAGCCTCCGTAGAATGAGAGCTGGCGTGCGACGTCCTCCGGCGGTAGCGAAAGCTCGGAATCCTTGAGTATGGAGAAGAGGAGGAGAGTGAACGGATAAACTCACGCCGCGCCTTCCAGCGAACTTCCTTGTTTTTCTCGATGTAGATGTTGATGGCGAGGACGGCCACAGTTTCGGCTACAATGAAGGAGAGGGCGCCAAAGTAGAAGGACCAGCCGTAGGAGTAAGTGTACTTCTTGTCATCATCACGTTTGTCACTGGGATCTCCTGCATTGCTTGAGATGTAGACGATGATGCCAATGATGTTGCTCAGACCTGATAAACAAGAAACAGATGAAAGGTGAGGCTCAGTAACACGAGAAACTTCAACAACCAGCGTTTACAGGCTCTCGTCACAACAGAGGTTCTAAATGTGTACACTCTGATTCTTACAGTACAGAGAATCTTGAGCCACCACCTTATTTATTTATATGTTGCTTCCAAACTTGCTTGTAATATCTTAAAGTGGTCTTTAACAACAGTTCTCCAGGCTTTCTGAAGGTCTTTAAAAAAATTTTTGTTTTTTTTTGTATGGGAGCGTTTGCTGTTTTTTCAGTCCAGTCTTTGTATCTGACTATTTTCACTGGATTACTTTTCTTTGTTAAGCCACTTAACACTAACCTATGACTCACTGAAGCATAAAAAAGGCACCTAGCTCAGGGGATTAACAATTATTGTATCTACACATAACAGGCAACAGCAAAGAAACAATTTTGAATTGAATCATTAGCCTCTTTGTTACTGTCACAAACAAAACCTATAATTACTTCCCTCTTTAGCAGAATCTACAAAAATAGCAGAGTTCAACAAAAGTAAATCGTAGTATTGTACCAACTAGATTATTCCTAGATAAGTGCACAGTGTGTCCTTGAAAGGGCAACTGCACAAGCAGAGGACCAAAGAAGAAGTGGAAGTCCTAAGAAGCTATCTAAATTTGCATATGTACAGACAAATACATTTAAAAAACAAGAAAATTATGTTTTATTACATTTACACTGATTTTACGTTAATTTACATTTAATTTACATTTGAAATGTAAAATCACAGTCTATTTATGTAAATTTAATGATATTCTAGAAAAACAGTACAAAACTGTAAAATACACAGTAAAATACTTTTATATTACTTTTTTTTTTTTTTTTACAGTGCAGATAAACAGTATCTGAAAGTCATGTCCTTAAGTAATGGGGGGAAAAAATCCAGCTAAGACTTGACACAGGACCTGAGAGATGGATTTGACTCTTCAGTTGATCCATCTCAGAAATGGTCTCAGTGGAAGGATGGCTGGGGAAACAGGCCTGCAAAGGCTGAGGTATGCCAAATTACACAAGAACTGGAGGTCTTATTGAGTGATAAATTTGAAATTTTTAGTTCAAATCCTCATCAATATGTGCGGAGGAGGTCAGGAGAGAGATCCAATATCAAGTGCCTACAGATATTTAAAAAAACCCCCACTCTGTCAGGGTATTTTGGGTAATTTATGGAATTTGGAAAATAGAAAACTGCCTCAGATTCATGTTCAAGTTCCTGTATTGATACCCTTAGGTAGATTTGTTCCCTTTTTTTGATTTTGATCCAACATATAATAATAACATATGGAAAACGTTGGCAACCTCTTCATTTTTCAGCATGACATTGATCCCTGGAAATCTATCAGTGATGGATTGGCCTTCCCAGAGCCTGGAGCACAACATTATTGAAGCAGTGTTGGATCATGTTGAAGGAGATCAGAACAAAAAGCAGTCAACATCCAAAGAAGAGCTTTGAATGTCCTTCAAGACGCCTGGAGAACTATTCCTGAAGACTACTTAAAGAAATGCCAAGTAAGCTTTCCTAAGAGACTGCTGTGGCTCAGGCTGTGTTAAAAATGAAGGTGGTCATACCAAATATTGACTTTCAAGTTCATTTTAATTGTACAAACCCTATTTTTGCCTTATTTGCAGTATTTCCATCTATGTCTACATATGCCTCACTAATTCTCTGAACCTGGTTCCCATTTTTCTAATATAAATAAACCAGGGGCTGCGCAAGACTTTTGCTTGGTATTGTACGATATGTGAAGAATGGATATGGTGCCTTTTTTTTAGTGGCAAATAAAGCTCATCATCATGATTGCACCTCTGACAAAGTACAAGTTACTTCCCTCCATTTGTAAAACCAGCATGCAAGACTGGACTTGACTGTAAACATGGATGACAGTGCATGTTTCCTCCAGCTCACCTGCAGCTACGAAGAGAATGCCAGCGCTTAGGAGCACATTGTTTGTCTTGTTGTAGACTCGGCCCACCCCAACACACAGCCCGCCGAGCATCAACAGGATGGTACTGAGGATGGGGAACACACTGGAGGCGCGAACTACACCTGCAGTGGATGGAGTAGTCACTGTAAACGGCTTTAAAAATGCAGTTTATTTCAAGACTGTATGAATTAATGTAACAACCAAGTTTCATAAATTATCAAATATATTATAAAATATATATTTTTTATTAACCTTTCGAATCCAGTACCACTTGTTTTCAACCTCTTCTTTGATCTGTTTTTTAAGCTCCATTATTAGTCATGCTTTGGGGCTTTGTTGTGACAAAGCTTTGCTAATCAGCTGTGGGTTGCAACACGCACTCTCGCTGACTATCACCAACCCTAAAATGAATCACTGTGCCATTTTACAGGTTTCCAAAGATGAATGAGCTTATTCAACTGTAAAGTCCTTTATTAAGCCCTCCTTTTATTTAGACTGGCTAATGGACTGAGTTTGGACTTGACAAGTCTCCTTTGTTCTTGCATATTAGGCAGATTCTGAATCAGCTTTAAGTGATGGGTCTCCAGTGACAGAATATTCATTGTGTATCAGACTAATCACAAGTCATGTTTAAGCCAGTTTTTCAAAGAAAAACAAGGAAAACTCTGGTTTAGACTCATTGTAACAGTGATTTTGCAACTGAAATGTAAAATCTAAGACATCAGTTAATGAGTAGAATAAAGATGAAGACTATCCAATAGATACAGCCAAAAAATTGCTTGTAAACATATAATAGTGTTTAATAATGCTTTAATGACTTTAAGCTTTGAAATGTGTGAAACCTCACTGTCTCGTATATCTTTCTGACTCTACATAGATAAGTGAGTTATCTGTCTGCTTTCACAATCAAATGACAAGATGCTGAATGTCAGAGGACTTCCTGTTTTTCCTTTTAGGAGTAACACAGTTTTACCGGTACCAGACGAAATGTACAAGTCGGGAACACTTACGTAGCAGATACTCCGAACTGTCTGTGTCATAGTCGTTGTCATCAGGGAAATGGTTGATTCTGTAACAGCTGCCTTGATTAATGCCTGCAGGGCGAAAAGCACAAGAATGAGCCTCACTAGCCCGCTGTACACATCAAGGCTGCATTTGATTTAAACATTTAGGGTGATTTCTTTCCTATTCTTGGAAAGATATCCCAAAGTTAATCCCCTCCACCTTCCCCCCGTAACAACGTACAACTCATAGGAGCATGGTGCTGCCTAACATGTTTAAACAGTGACCTTTTTCAAAGCATCCCTTTCCAATTAAAATCTACAAACACAGGTGCTGCTGTTCACATTAATTAAGGACAGGATCAAATGACATTAATGTAATTAGTAACACCTGTGTTTACCTAGTACTTCATGCCAAAATGGTTGCTGGGAAAACAGTGTGTTGAAGAACGGGCGATAATCTACTCGCAACCCTAAGGAAGACATTTTGACAGAAAGCGAAACTTAAAGATGGTCCTGGACAAGAGTCGAGCTTCCCCAGTGGGAAGTTAGGCGTGTTTATTCCACCACCACTTCCCCTGCCACTTAATGCAGATTTTTGTTGCTATATATGCCAGATCAGTAGTGTTTATGTGAGTCATTTCAGACAGAAAGAACAAACAACCTATATAATCATTTCGTGGGTGGAATCGTTGCGTGATAGCGGCTGATGCTTCCTCCCTGTGGGCAACTTTTTTTTTTCCACCAGCAGTGGCAATGTGTCTTTGTCACTGTGGCATAGACACAGGTCAGTGTGGTTTGACCTTGTTGTGGGTCTGTGAGCTGTGTGTTAGTGTGTGTGTGCTGCTTATGCAAAATGTGGTCCTGGAAACACTGGTAAAAATGCTTCTAGTCTTACTGACAACTCAAAGTTTTTACACTACAAATGACATTCGCACATTACCTGCAGCACTTGATCTATCCCACACACTCTCTCACTGCCTGACCCTTTGATGAATATGTTTATGGTTATTTGTGTTCAGCTGTCTGGATATCCATAGACGGATGTTGTCAATGAAAAGATGGACATCACTGACTAAAATCTGCCCACTTAGCTCACTCCCAGTTGAAGCTTCTTAGCACATTCTTTTTAAATTTTGGGGTCTTCTCTTTATTGGCTCCTTTGAATTCAATAATAGAATTTAAAATCTTTTTTCTCACACACGGTCTTAAATAATCACACCCCAGGTTATCGTGAAGACCTCATGATTTAGTATTACCCCGATAGAGCATGTTGCTCTCAGACTGCTGGTTTACTCGTGGTTCCAAAGGTGCCTTCAGCTTTCAGGCATCTCTCTGGTATAGCCAGCTACCAGTTTGGATTTGGGAGGCAGACCCTCTCTACTTTTAAGATTAGGCTTAAAACTTTCTTTTCTGATAAAGTTTGTAGTTAGGACTGGTGGACTTCTTTACTCACCTCTTTTCTACTCTTTATGGGTTTATATTCCCCTTTGCAATTACTTAGTTATTATTAACTTCTGACTCTCTACCACAGTGTGTCCTTTGTCCTCTTTCCCTACTCTACCCCCAGTAGGTCACAGCAGATAGCTGACCCTCCATGAGCCTGTATTATTGTGGGGCCATTAAGATATAAAAAGCCTTGAGGCTACTGTTGTTGTGATTTGGTGCAATATAAATAAAAGTGAAATGAACTGAATAAAATTAATTTGTATCTCCCTAGCTTATTAAAAATCTTCATCTGATATATAAATACAGAGTGTCTTTGCTAAGTCTGCAGAGATAAGATGCTTTAGTGGATCTAGATAAAAGAAGATGGAGTGAGAAGACACTTCTCAGATGACCTCAGACTATTTTTCATGTTTAATAGTGCTTCTTCTTCAAGGTAAAAGTGAAACACAGCATGGCTTCCACTGGGATTCATTTGGTCAACTATCAGGCAAATGTTTGTGTGTTCATGATGTTAAAAAGCCTTCCCCTCTTTCATAATAAGCTCTTTTTTCCTTTACCTTTTCTCTTCTTTCAGCGTTAGGCTGGAAACATTTACTTGAATCTGTACATGCAGCATGCAAAGGCTACACGTTTTCCCAGATTCCATTGTTAAGACTTTGACCTTTGACCAAAACTATTGTTAAGAGCTCGCTGAGTAGACCGTGAATTCTGCAAAGTTGAAATCACAGTTCAGTGCACACGCATTTGAAGAAGAAAAAGCGGCAGGACTATATAGCTGTGTGATTAAGATTGCAATGCCCGTAGGGATTTGATGGCTTGTGGTGCGTGTCCAAATCCAGGTGAATGGTTGAATGCCAGAACAAGAAGTCTATTTAAACAACACAACAATAGACTGTGCGGGAAGCTTTTAACACCAAGGTGAGCGAATGAAAGAAAGAGGAAAGAGGGAGGGAGAGGTTAAAGCTCAGAGAGGCCCTGAGCTGTAATTGAGCGCGAGTATAAACAACACCTTGTGAAGAGGAAAAGGGGTTAGGGGTGGGGTTAATGGATGTGCTCTGTGCAGTAGTGGTAATGCAGTGAGCTCTTTGACTATTCATTAACCATATGAACACACTTATTCTAGGAGGAACATCTAAAGTATTAGAGATGGGCTGCACTGGGCTCTAATTTGCATATATTTACATAAACATATCTACGGCCTATGTGTTGCATGTTCATGTGTGCTTGTTTGAGGTTGTGTGCAGAGGTATTGGCCATAATCCCTGCCACGTAGCATGTTGCTAAACGATAGGGAAAATGTAAAAATCGGACACCTCTTATTGTCTATGTGACTCATGTTAAAGTATTGTGTTTTGTTAATAATATGCTAATAGTCCTCATACTCTATTAAACCTATGTTCTAACACATGAGGACATCATTAAATATTTTCCTTTCTCTTTTGGGTTTGTGCTTTTAGAGGCTAAAGAGGCTCTTTAAACTTATTAAAGTCATTTATCTCTCATATTGAAGGACCTGCCCCCTACTTTGGCTTGTGAGGACGATGAAAGCCTGACATAGCTTTGCTAGTTGCCTCACCATCATTGGACAATTGGTGTTTAGGGAAAAAGGGGTCTGTGAATGGTTCATTAGCTGAGGCTCAGTTAAGCTTTGCCTGCCTCTGTAAGCATAAAGACTTCTACCCATGTCGAAAATATATTCCCCCTTCATCTCCGCCCGGTCTAACAGACAAAAGAGATGGGGCCTGACCCGCTGCATGAACACCAACCTTCCCATTAACAGCACACAGACAGAGACCTGTCAACTCCATTTCCCAGGTGCCTGAGGGTGAGCCACCGAACCACCTTTCTCTGTCGCTCAGCTTTTAAGGGCACGCTCCCTTCCATTAACTAGGTCTGCTGCTTTATAAGGGACATCAAATTAATTAGTGTCAAATCAGTCTGTGGAAATGGAGCACAAGTTTCTGTGTATAGTCACTGATGGGAAAAAAAGGGTTTTGGACTATTTTAAGCAGCAACGTGAGACTTTGTGCCTTGTGAAAAAAAGAAACACACGCACACACATCTGGCTCATGTGGTTAAACAGCAAAAAAACAGGCACCTGAGCTGTGCTGTTAATTGCTGTGTAAATACCGGATCGTGCTGGAGCGGCAAGGCTTGTTGCAGATTTTACACGCGCATTTCTGTTTGCATGATTGGCTGTGTCTTTTTCTGCTTCTGCATCCAAGTGATTTTACACTTTTTATACGCTGCTTGCAAAAACAAACCTTTCACTGTGAACCTAAAATGTTACTAATAGCCAGTCCAGTCTCAGCTACTCAGCCAGTCTGACGCCTCTGTTTTCCTCTGTGTGTGTGTGCGTTTAGATGTTTAGACATCTTTGTGAGGACAGAAAATTGGCGAGCTGCTATATTCGTGGGGACCAACAGTCACTTGGGGACAAAATGCCCATCAACACGAGTTTGAAGGCATTTTTGAAGCTCAAAATGTGTTTTTAGTGTCATTGTTACAATAAGGTTATGGTTAGGTTTAGTTTGAGGGTAAGGATCAGGCATTTATTTTTGATGGTTAGGGTTAGCGCCTAGGGAAAGCATCATGTCAATTAGATGTCCTCATTAAGATACCAAAACAAGTGTGTGTGTGTGTGTGTGTGTGTGTGTTGGAGAGAGAGTGAGAAAGAGAGAGAGAGAGAGATATGTAGATTGGAAGAGATAGAGATAGAGATAGAAATCTTTTTATAAGTGGATGCCTCAAGGTTAATGATTTATGAGTGACAGTTATCAACACAATATCAGGGTTTAGTGTGTGTGTGTGTGTGTGTGTGTGTGTGTGTGTGTGTGTGTGTGTGTGTGTGTGTGTGTGTGTGTGTGTGCAGGCTGTGAGATGGACCCTTCATGAAATGAAATAAAGTCTGAATACTGAGCAGGTGGGAGGAGGAGGGGTGAAGTGGAGATTGAACAATGGAAGAAGGTACAAGGAAATGAAACAACAAAGGCGAGCAGAGGAACGATGAGGATGGCGTAAAGATAGGAACCAACCTTAAAAAGGAGAAAGAAATTAGAACGGGGAGAGAGCGTTTAAGGGCAGAGATCTGAGATCAGCTGCAGGAGTGCTGGTGATTAAAAAAACAAAAAAAACAAACTAAAAAAAAAACGTGCTTATTAGGTTGATGCTTCCAGTATGACTGGGTCGAAACAAACTGGGAATTATTCCTACACAGTCAACATATTAGTGGGGAAATGATGGGTTCCCAGGGCCTTATTCGAGTTGTGAAACCCCATGCTGAGCATCCCGTTTCCCTCTTCTCCATGGCAACCCCTGTAAGTTTTTAATAAGCTCATTTACATAAACAATCTCAGAGGATGCATTTGACATTTTCATTATATCATGATACCCGTTAAATAAGAGACTTCCCCCTTCAAAGATCTGTCAGTGCTTAAGCGGGCATGGCTGTGAACACAAATGGGCACGTGCCTATACAAAAAACAACAAAAAAACAAAACAAAAACACGTGTTCATACACACTTACACACATTCATTGGAAGCAGCTGCCACAGCTGTGGTGCCACTGGCAACAGCATGATGCACGTTGTCGTTGTTTTGAATTAGAGCAGCTCAGCCTATAGCAAATGACAGGGCGGCCTCGGTGGAATACACCAAATAACGTTGTCTCATCAAGTCACTGCTCGCTCACCCCGGTGTCTGCAGGAGAACTGCAGGTGATGGCAGTAAGCTTCATGCGACACGTTCCCTCACTTCCTCGTTTTCACACCTGGCTGGCTCTGGATAGATTGATGTGTGAACCAATCAAAAGGGACATCAATGCTGCATTTCACTGGAGCTGCGTAGCCTCCTCTAAGCGATGCACCTTACACTCTTTACAACAAACGGGCTCAGCAGCAACCTGTTCTGCTTTATTGTCCTTACTTCTTTCAGCTCTGCGACGGAGAGCAGCTGATGAGGGAGAGCGCTCTGAGCTTTACAGAAAAAGGAGGGATGAATCCATTTTATGAAGCCGTTAACAGACAAAACACTGTAAGCGACGATACCACAAACGACTCGCACTGATTCCGCGTACGATTATTGCGCTGCGAGCTGGGGATGGCAGGACAGGGGTGAAAAAAAAAAAAGAAAAAGAAGAAAAAAGCTCTGTGTAATAAAACAAACCCCTCCTTTCTTTTCAGTCCAAGTGAGGATGAGAGAAAAGCAATTTGGCGAAGACATCAGTGATTCAGTGTTGATATGACTGACAGTTGGTTAATTAAATTGTCACCAGGCTGCAATTTCTTCAAACACAGCTCCGCTTGGGTTCCAAGTTGTTGGAAGAAAACTGTGATCTATCACGTAGTCTGCTGTGAAGCCTGTTATGCTCTGCCACTCATTTAAAAATGTACATGTATAATGGATTCTCAACATGGTGCTTGAGAGGTCATTGTAAGAGTGTGGATTCAAATGAGAAAGCTTTAACATATCTGCACAGGTGCTCTTTTGGAATTTTATGTCATACGGTTGATATTTTTCCAAATGAATTCTGTTACTTTCCACTGTTGCTTGTCTGTATAATATCATTACATGGACTAGAACCAGAGACATATTGGCTTCTGTTCATTGGATCCCTTTAGAATCTTGAAGTGTTGGTCTTGAATATTCAGGTCCCGGCTTGTCTGAAAGACCTTATAGTACAATATCACTCCAATATAGCACTTTGTCTTAGGCTTCAGGGCAGGCCTGGCGCATTTTAATTTTGTTCTTGGCTTTTCTTGGCTCTTCCTGGCCGGCTGTTGCACACCTTCAACTCACTGTCATCATCTGGATTGTCTTAATTGTCTTAAGGACCGTGTGCAGCAATGCTTCTCTGCCTGATCGTTCCATCCACTACGGTGATGAATTTGCTGGAGCGCAAGAGCTGCCTGTGGATCCCAATACCTCCCCACGACCCACCTGCTTGCCCATTCTTCACCATTCAGCCCACACCTCTCTCAGAAACCAGCCCACCTAAGGAGCCTCTCTTAGCCACCTGTTCTCCTAAACCAAGTAAACACGTCTAGCCATTTATAAATCTTGACAATCTGCTCTCAGACTGCTGGCTTACTTGTGGTTAAAGCGCCTTGTTGTAAATTGTCACTATATAAATAGAATTGAATTGAACTGAGTTAAACTGAATCATTACCATGGCGTGTATCTGGTTTGCGATTCAGATCGAAATCTTTTCCTTTCATTACCTTTCAGGTGACAAACAACCCACTCTTAAAAAAAACAACTATATTACAGCAGCAGCTTCAGTATATAAACATCACATAGGTGAAAAACATGTGCCTTTCCTTGCTGCGGGGACACACTGGTTTCTCCAAAATGACCAAACGCTTTTCATGAATGTTGAATTTTCCCTCTACAGTTTTACATCTATATACACCGAAGATTTGATGTTACAAAGTCTTTACTTTGTTGCAGACTGACTGTTAAGAAACAGAGTAACTCACTGCTGACTCTACCTGCAGCACAGCGACAGCACCACAACCCATTTGCTCACCAAAATGAGAGAGTTGCTGGCTTTTACGCTTGGAGCACAGCAGTGGTTACTTCATTAATTACTTATGATAAATTATCCCCAGAGATAGACTTGATCAGGATCTGAAAGCAAATAATATTGTGGCTGTAACTTCAGGCAGGTGACTCACACAGAGTCATAGTTTATGAGCTACATTTTAATAAGTGTCTGATCAATTTATCAAAGTTTACTAATGTGTATGCACAAATACATTGTGTGATGTGGCTTCACTCATTAGAGGTGCTGTTGGTACTGTGTGTGTGAATAAGGCTGTGAGGAGCAATAACTTAAAGAGCCCTGTGCAAATGACAGAAAGACGCCACTTTATGAGACTGATTATGTCAGCAACATGATATGTTCCATCACTTGCAGAGCCAGTGTAATCCCAAACCACAGGATAAATCTTTGCACAAGGGTAAGCCAGTAAGTTTTGTCATCTATATTTTAAGGTTTTTTAGGTGTTTGACCACAACAGTAAATCTAGATCTTGTCAGAAGGAGTTAAAAAACACCTCTTCATCCTTTTCAAGAATTACAAGGTTAAAATTGCTTCTTTTGTTACATCTAGATTGGACTGCTGCCAAGCACTGTATGCTGTAGTTGGTCAATCATCTCTTGCACATTAACAATTATTCCAAAATGTCACAGGAACAGAATCCAACAAAAAGCATCACTGTTTTTATTAAAAGCCTTAAACAATCTTGCACCTGTATATGTGGTAGTTAGACTGGGTCCACACACTCCTTCAAGATCATTAAGGTCTGCTTCCCAATCACTCCTGACCATCCTGCCATTGTTTCAAGAGGGTCTTTGCTGCTCCGATTGCCTCTGAAGTGGAAATTCCAATGCAAATTTTATTTATACCAATTTTTTATTATAAGTAAACTTAGTGTGCTTAACACAGATGATTAAAAACACTGGAAAAACGTGCAGGCAGTAAAAACAGCAAAATAAAACTTGACATCAGATAAACATGTAACTGTCTTTGAATCTAAGCTAAAGATATGCCTTTCTTTGAAAAGCCTTCAGAAACCTGAAGGCTTTATTGTTGTGTTATGTTACATGAATGATGTGGATGTAAGTAGAGGAGTAGATGAGTTTTAGAAGCTCTTTTGTTTTTATTGTAAAACGCTTGGATTTTAAATGTGCTACAGAAACAAAATGTGCAGACTAAACGCAAAGGCACACCGTGCAGACAGTCTCGGGTTAGTACACAGGCAGGAGGAAAAGGTGCAGACACTTTTCTGGCTTAATCTGGGCTACTTTGGACACTCAGTTTTGAGGATGGCCTTCCTTGGGTTACAGAAACTGTTTTGTGGGCCAGATGCCCACCTGACATCCGGCCCATATAATGGAGACCTGTGGCTGTGACTCATCCTGAGTCAGCACTGTCAGTCAACACAAGCTGTGAGAGAAGCATAAGAGAACTGCAGATGTGGGCCAAACATAAATTGCCATCCCACATGTGATTGCCAACACAGAAAAATGACACTTCTGACAATCCTCTCCAGTCTTGGAAACAGGTGATGGTACTGTAGCTCTAGAGGCCTGGGTTCAAATCTGCCCTGAGATCATTTTTGCCCTGCTCTTTCTTGCACCTTTCCTGTCTTTTATTTAAGTTCCTATCGCAACAAAGGCTAAAAAGCACCAAAAATTTTTTTAAGTCCGCTAATTTGCAGTGGCGGTTGTGTACAGCACAAAGACGAGGGTGTGGGATTTAAAGGTTTGAAGAGATCAACTTAGATTAATCATCAACTGTTTTTCATCAGCTGTTTTTGCAGAGGTTTCAAAATCACCACTTTATGAGCTTCATCTAGAAGACACCAGCCCCTAGACCCTAAATATGAGATGAGCAAAGGCGCACTATTCCATAAAACTACAATTCATTTCATTATCAGTGGATCTGATGCTAACTATCTTCAATAACAGAAGTAAGTTTAGAAAAGGTATCTGTCAGTAATTTTCTAAAGTCAAAAAACTGCTTTTTTAAACTGATGAACAAGCAAATATTCACATTTCACAGGCTGATGGCAAAGATTTTTCTTGGTCCCAATGACATAAACCGTGGTCAAAGGAGCTTGCAAAGAAAAACGTCTGGACTTCTTTAGTTGCTTTGCAAGCTCCTTTGACTACAATGACCTGGATAACTGAGAACCTTCACAGTGACATAAACCGTGGATCTGTGGAAACTATCGAAGTAACAAAGAGCTAAGTGCAATAACACAGAACAGAATGAGGAGAACTGAGGACTTAAACCTATAAAACAGAGGAAAACATCGCATCAACCTGAGGAACAGAGCATGGCATGACTGGTGTTAGAAGTTGGGCCCTGCTGGCTAATTAGTGCCCCTTCACGACTTCTCAGTTGTTACATTTTAATTACAGACTCTTAGAAAATGGCAAGAATAGCAAAGTGACCCCCACACAACCTAAACTAGCGCTCCCACTGACCCTCAAGAAAAACAGCTGCCTCCCGACTCACACCAATCCGCCACCAGCTGGGACGTTTACTGCAAATATGTACCTGGTAATTGGATTGTTCATTAGGTTATTTCTCGTTTTAAAAAGCTGGTTGTATTTACTAGAGTCACAAGCAATAGTCTCTGATGCTTGCCGATTCTGTTGCAAATGAGGTGCACTCCGTGGCCTTACAATATTCATGTGGGAAAACAAACATTAAAGGGGAAAAGAAGTCAAAACACCGGCTGTGAAATGCAAAAGACTCCACAGAGGAGGGAAATAATGACCTTCCGATAAAGTAGACTCATTTTATATATTCCTGCCTACTCCTTAATTGTCATTCAGGCCTGCTGAGACAGAGAGAGAGGAGGTAAAAAAAAAAGAAAAGAAAAGAAAGAAGAGTGTCCAGAAATGTTAAACACATTCATCACTGGATTCTGGGAAGGAAAAAAAATGGGGCTTAACAGCTGCTGTGTTCCAGAGATTTGATGTGACTGAGAGAAAGACATCCTGTTGCTGTAATCTGTTCAGCAAAATGTGATGATGTTTTCTCCAGAAGCTGTGATACACACAGAGGCGTCCCCGTCAATAACCCAGTCTGTTTGTCTTTATGGCCAGAGGGGTGTGTGTACATTTGTGGTTGGAGTAATGGTGAAGGTGGTAGAAGTGGTGGTGGGGGGGGACTTCCTCGCTTGTGTTCTCCTCTACACTTATGAGTCTCCATGACAACAGAGCCTCCAGCTTATAGTTTTAGGCAGAAGCACAGAAGTGAAACTATCTACTCGTAACAAACGAGGATGTTCTCCTCTCCGAGCCGTCCACCTTCACCCACAGCGTGAGCCCAGAACAGTCAAATCAATGACGACAGCTCAATCCTTCCCGATATGTGGCCTCTGATGACATTAGCTCCAGGAAATGTGATTCAAAACAGGCTCATAATCAACAGAACTGCAGAAATGGAAAAGCACTGATTCTGACACCAGCTGATTTTACATAGGCTGCACAGGCATTGTATACAGAACTGTGTTTTCTTTTTTTCTGATACAAGTGTCCTCAAAAAAAAAAAGTCAAGAAAAGAAAAACATACACCAGGAGATGTATCCTGTACTTCTATATAGAATGAAATCCAATATATATAAACAGTTGTTAAAGTGGGATTCGGAAGGTGGGGGAACGCTAAGATCAGGTGTAGCCCCCTTTGTCATTTATTCTTCTGTGTTTTATTTATTTTTCTGCTCGTTTTGCTTCAAACTGTCTTCTATCAATCACTGCGTCATAACAGACGTCTGTGCCATAAGCAAATCGATCAGTTGAAGCCACTCTCTGAGGCAAGAAGTCAAGAGGTGGTCGGAAGGAAGATTGGTCAATGAATGAGTGCCTGTCTGCCTCCGAAATAAGACGTCACTGCCAGCGCACCTCCTTATCGAACATGTAATCAGAAAAAGGGGGAGCAGGGGAGGAGAAAAAAAAAGAAACCCCTCAAAACACATTCGGGAAGGTTGAGCTTGTGAAAAACATATTGTTTACCTGATGCTCTATAACAACAAATAAGTTTTTTTTCTTTTTTTGCTCGGACATGACGTGAACTCAGAGTCATCTATTTTTAAATCACCGGGCATGTTTCCATAGCAATTTCAGGGATGTTGCCAAGCAACAGCAACGGATACAATGAAGACATGAATGAAAGTAGACTGATAGCGCGCACATTTCCTGCCAGCTTAAAAGTGAATGGGCTCAGACGCGCCGTCTTGGCATCATATTCGTTTGCAGACTATTCAGCCGAGTTGACTGTGTGGGCCTGCGCTTGAACAATGAGATGTAACAGTTGGCAGACAGCTCGAGAAGAGCGTGTACAGCGGGGCAACGCCGGTTTCTTTCCCGTTTTTATGCCCCTCAAATCTGTAAATGTGTGCATATTTGTTTTTTCTGTCTCATTCTTTATCACCTGAAAGTTGTTCCGCGTGTGTGATCTCTTTCTCATTGCGTGCCCATCTCCAGAAAGAGACACTTGGCATGCGTAAAGGGAAGGCGTCCTTTGTGCGCTCAGACTGAGACTGATTGTACACACTGGGAAGCAAAAGGTTCATACGAAAAAAAACCCCCCAAAAAATAGTTTCTAGGAGAATAAAATGTGCTATATTTTTAACAAGATTTCACTAGAAACCCGGCGTGTTTTTCTCAAACATGAGCACAGTTAAATCCACAAAGTGAGCAGAGCTTACCCTCAATACAGCAGATTCTCCACAGCCCAGAGTGGGTGAGATCGCCCTTCTTACTTTTGGGTTGTGGTTGTGTCTCGTCTGTGGTGGCATTAGTGCCGTTGCAGATGTATGCCCGAGAATAGAGCCAGTAGTCCGTGCCGATGGCGATGGTCATCAGGCTAAAGGCAGCGAAAGCCCCCACAGTGGCCAACAGCGTTTGAACCCCGCGGTCACACCAAGCCATGGCGCTTCATACTAGTCCACACACTCACCGGTCCAGCATGCACGCATCGGAGCGCGTCAGGGCGCGGATTCTTTGGTCATAGTTGTTTTTCTGCGTCCCATCTGCCCTGTGGTTAAAGTGGAGTGTATAGAAGCCCGGGGTAAAAGAAGAAGAAGCAGGCTACAGCTACTATATGAAATGTTCACCTGATGCTCAGAATCTACTGGTTGCTGCTGTGAACAGAAGAGAACACCGGTTCTGCTCACTCCTTATGCCCCACGCTGATCGGAAGCGCTCCGGAGAGCACATCGCACCAACTCAAAACATTTCAAACCTTCTGATTCTTGTTTTTTCCCCCCTCGGAACACTTTTTCTCTGTTCCTACACAGACCGCATCCTTGTTAAAGCCCATTGCCAGTGAGGGCTATGTCAACTGCTCTTAAGTGAGACCACACCCTCATCAAATCTAACCAATGGAGGAGATGTGCATTTGAATAAGTAAAGGGAGAAATTGTGTGACATTTAAATCTATCTCAAAATTGGAACACTTTCGCATGAAACAAATTGATTTGACTTTTTCTTTTTTTTTTAAACAATCTGCACCTTGTTTGCGACACTTGGACACTCTCCTCTGATTTCAAAAATCTATGAACATTACCAAACCAAACTCAGAGTCAGCTGTCATAGGGGAAGGGTGGATGCGCGAGCCTGTGGGAAAGAAATAATGACAGGCTTTGACACAATGGTCCTTCTCTGTGGTGCGCAACTGCCAAACAACCAATTCCCCGCAGAGCAGACCATTAAAAAGCAATTAGATGCTTGGCGTGTGCGCACACAGCATTCTAAATCACACGGAGTCATATCGGATTTTCCCCAAGACGGTCACAGGAAAGCAGGAAGCTGGAACTGAAAAGAAAGTACGTATTGACTGACCAAATCTATGACACCTCCTTAAATAAACCTTTCCCTCCGCTGCTTCTGACTTTGATCATGCACCTGACAAATTGGTTAATTGGACTTGCCCCCAAAAAGCCACTGAGCCCACAGAGTCAACACCGAATGAAAAACATGCTCAATGCATCTCCAGATGGAAGATTTTTTATATCAGCAGGAAAACATTTTAGGAGCATGCTGCTTGGATGGCTTGAACTGGCAAGATGCATAGGGCTTATGGGAATGAATGAATGAATGAATGAATGAATGAATGAATGAATGAATGAATGAATGAATGAATGAATGAATGAAACAACTCTTGATGGTGCTGAAATCAAGGCAGGTAAGGCAAGCGCTCACATTTGTTTTAATGAACAATTGTGTTCAGAATAGTTTATTCTCCATATTACACAAACTCGGTACAAGTGTGTCTTTACGTTCCCATATGCTGCTTAATGAATGAATGAAATCAACTTGGGAAAAGCACTGAATAAACTCTGTGGTCATTTCAAAAGACTTATGGCGACAATGGACTGCGCTGCATTATACAGAGAGGAGTTTGTGTTGTTATGCTCAGATAAACGAAAGAATAACAGAAACGCCAGTAAAGAGAGCCGTAACAAACAGCATATTGTCTGATTGTTTGGCCAGGTTGTATATAATTTCCATGTGTGCCAGCAGTGTGTATTATAAAGCAAATGAAGAGTATTTATTTGTGTCATGAGTTGTTTTATTTTATTATGTCACGAAAGTGCTCAATTTCTCTCTCTCTCTCTCTCTTTTTGTATAATGGCAACGTTTTCATTATGTATTGTGACCATGATTTGTGAAAAAATAAATAAATTTAAATTAGAAATTTAAAAATAAATAAATAAATAAAATGCCAACAAATGTTTTAAAAAAAGAAAAGAAAAGAAAAGAAAGTGCTCCATAACCTCGTTAAAACACAGAAAGAAAGTTGATGCATTCCTTAATTTAAAATGTAATGTTTCCTGCTTCTCAGTAAATTTAATACATTTTTTCTATGTTCTCTCAGGGATTAAAGATTTTATATTACATTAACATTACATAGCTGCACACCACAGCCAACTGTAAAGCTAACAATTCAAGTTCATTTATATAGAGCCAATTAGTAACAATAGTCCCCTGAATGTGGTTTATACTATTAGGTAAGACCCCGCAGTATTAGAGCCCCCCACCCCCCCAAGAATCGTGCAACCCTTCTTGGCAAGAGTTTTTTTTAACAGGAAGAAACCTCGAGCAGGACCAAGCTCAGGGAGGACGGCCACCTTTCCAGCTGCTGAAGGAATATGATAAAAACACTAATACAATAGAAAGAAAATGACACTAAAGTATAAACCTGTACAACAAAAATGTACAAATAAAAAAAAAAACAGAAAAGAAAAACTGACCGCTGTTTAGAAATATGCACCTAAAAACTGAAAGTGCGGTGTGGAAACGAATGGGACTCAGTTAAAAGTCAGAACAAAGCGGGCTCAATACCACTTCATACCTTTGCGTTAAATGATGCACGAACATCTGTCTGTCCGCTGAATCTGAACAACTTTAAAGGCTGTCCAGACTAAAACAATCCAACAGTTGTGCTTGTGTTACTGTCGTTTTAGCCTTTCAGATCCCCTGTGTGAAACTTGTGATAGGCTGTAAAAGGAAACTGTTCTAAGCTTCTCTTTTTCCCCCATTAATTTTCTTCGCATGGTTATTTTCTGTAACTGCTTGCTCATTTAATATATTCGGTCTTTGAAACAATGTCTCCATTGATTGCGTCGTTTGTCGTTTCTTACGTCTGCTGCCTGGTGGTGGCGCCAACTCGCAGAAACACAGAGGGGAAAAGGAACTGCTGGTGAAAGCGCCACAGTCAACGCAATCAAACGTACAAGGAGCGGACAGTGACGACACTCTGATGGGACTCGTTTGGGTATGGCGCATGCGTACTTCCGCCAGTGTTCCCATTCTTTGCCGTTGCTGCTCTCAGAGCGCATGTGGGGAAGCTAGCTGACGGTGTTGTCGTCTCCTTCTTCGTTTTCTGGGAAGCATCTGAACAAAGGCCTGCCCCTTTTTCATGAGGATTGCTCTACCGCCATCGTTACTTTACGTGTAATCACGATTACTAAATCGGATTACGATACTTTTATTATATTTCAAGGTACCAGTAACAACAGAGACAGAATTCGAAATGGATGCGGATCACCAAGAAACCAGCGGCGAGACCAAATCGGCCATTAATACTTGGCGTTATCGACACCATTTCACGTACAAGGCAGATCAAGGGAAAAATATCATCGTCCAGTGTAATCTGTGCTTGCCGAGGGTTAATCTGCTGTCCACGTCAAAAACCTCCACTTCAAATCTAAAGAAACATTTAGACGTAAGTCAGTCAGCCTAACAGCCCCGGTACAACTTCCCGTTCCAGTGTTTGTTAATGTTTAAAAGACTCAATGAATGAATAGCCACCCTCGTGATTAATAACGTTACATTGCAGCTGCATGCTACAGGCGCTGGAGGCTCGTAGTGCTCAACTTCTCTGGAAAGAAAAAAAACACAAACAGTCGCTTTACTCTGCAGAAGTGTTCTTAGGAGTGTTTTTCAGTGCAATTAAAGTTTATAAAATGTTGGGAAAGTCTGTTTAAAGAAAAAAAAAACAACTGCCATGAAATCTTTCTTTGTTTTCTAGAGAACACATTTAGGCTGTGAAGCCAGGCCTGATGCCAAGAGAGGACGGAAAAAAGAGGAATACAACGGTGAGGAAAGCAGACACTGCCAGCTCAAAAAGCTCAAAGCGGAAATCATCTCCAAATGCCTGACCCAGGCAAAGATCGATGATCTGATCTTCAACTTCATTGTGGAGGACTGCCAGTCATTTTATGTGCTGGAGCAGCCTGGCTTCAGGAAGCTGATTGCCGGTTTAACTGAAGGGCTCAAATCCATGGACAGGGTGACCCTGTTTACTAAGGTGGACCATGGATTCTCCAAGATGCGGGAAGAGTTGATGTCTAAGCTCAGCAGCGTCCAGTATGTGTGCACCACAGCGGACATCTGGACAGCCCACAACAGGAGCTTCTTTGGGATGACCTGTCACTGGATCGATATGGATTCTTTGGAGAGGAAATCCGCCGCCCTGGCTTTTGCACGGCTGCAGGGCAGGATCACGTATGACACCATCGCCGGCCGCATACACGACGTCCACGTGGCCTACAATATTGAGAGTAAAGTTCAGACAACAGTCACAGATAACGGCAGCCCCTTCATCAGTGTCTTCAGGGAGTTTGCGCTGGACAGCCAAGAAAGTGACGACGACATCGGTTTCTACGAGAACGTGAGCACCGTGCTCGAGGGTGAGCCGGAGCAGGACATGCTGCTGTTTCTGCCCACCGTGCAGCGCTGCGCGTCACACACCTTGGAGCAGATCGTCACTGATGACTTCTGGCAGGCTGTGTCACAGGGGCCCATGTGCCAGCTACATTACAGTGCCATGGCTAAAGTGTTTGCCATATGGAGCAAATGCCACCATCTCCAGGTCGGGATGGACGCGGCAGAGGAGATAGGGAAGATGGCACTCGTCGTCCCCACCGTTATACGCTGGAACGTAGAGTACTGTGCCGTGCAGAAGATTGTCTCTCTCAGCGAGCGGGAGCTGACGGAGCTCTGCGCTCGCCTCGAGGTCCCACGCTTTCAGCCGGAGGAGATGGCCTTCTTGAAGGAATATGTGACTGTGTTTCACCCGCTCGCATTTGCACTCGAACTTTTCCAGGCGGAGCAGAAATGCTACCTGGGCCTGGTCATCCCAACCGTACTCAGTCTGAAGAACAAGCTAAATGAGCAGAAGGATGCCGCAAAATACTTCGGCGATGCCATCAACGCCATTGTAATGGCTATCGACGTGCGGTTCCAGGAGCTGTTTGGCAGCACCGAAGCGAAGATTGCGACCGCGACCACTCCTCAGTTTCGCTTGTGGTGGATGGCGGCCTCCGAGAGGGAGGAGATGTGCGCCCTGCTGGCCTCGGAGGCGTCCCAGATGGATCCCTGCACCGTAACCGAGGCGAACACCAGCCGCAACCTGTCCACCATTGAATCTGAGGATGACTTCTTTAGCTACGGCTCAGTGAAACCGGCCGTCCAGATCCAGCAGCGGGGGGTGTTGGAGGAGATTCGCAAGTATGTAGAAGGAACGGGGAAGAGCCTCGAGTGTCTGCAGGACTTCCCAAGAGTGAAGCAGCTCTTCCTAAAATACAACACCACCCTGCCGTCCACGGCCCCCGTCCAGCGTCTCTTCAGCCAGAAGGGCAACCTGGTGACGTCACAGAGAAACTTTCTGACTGACGACTATTTCGAGCGCATTCAGCTTTTGAGATACAACAGCAACCTGTGCTCTCTGGTCAGCGAGTGAAGGGGTTACCGATGGCTGTCTCAGACTTTTAACCGACACAAAATCAAACCATATTGTTTTGAAGTCATCACAGGAGAACACTGAACAATATCTCATTTCAGGCACTTTAGCCCAAATGTTCTTTCTAATATTTATCCCCCCTGCCTGTTTTGGTTGGCAAAGCATATGTCTCCCACTCCAGAATGGCTTAATAAAACATCTGATTGACAATCATAGACACTGACACTCGGACTGACAAAAAGCATCTTTATCTGTGCTGTTGTTGTGATTTGATGTAGCCACGGGGTTAAACTGAAGTGATTTTTGTCTTTCAGTTTCAGTTTTTTTTCTACAGCTGTTCAGTAAGAATGCATCTCCTGTCTGTATTTTATATCATATATAAAGCGACAAGAAGAGACCCCCCCCCTCTCCTTTTGTTTGTTTGTGTCTCGCCTTTTTTCCCCCCCCTCTCATAAAAACCAATTGCAAGGCACAAGTAATTAGATTAGTTACAGAATGACATCAGCTGCCTTATTTACATGCAGCACCAAACGCGTTCGGCAAACACTCATTGCACTTTCAAATGCGTCCGGGTGTGTTTGTGTGCGAGGAAGATGCAAAGCAGTGGTGCACATTTCCCCAGTGTATTCTTTGCCATGTGCCCGGATGTCAGCTAAGAGCTTTCGTCTTGTCAGACAGCTGCCTGGAGACCAACAGGAGGCTGTCAGAGAATGCAAACACAGGCTCTGTCTGGACCCGAGCTGTCGAAGACCTGACATTTTTGAAAATGCAAAAACCAGCCCGCAGAGAGCCTGAAAAACCTTGGGATTTGCTTTCCCTTCGATATATTATTCCTAAATATATTCTCTGAGTGATTTTCCGTGAGTTTGCCTACAGCAGTCACAGAGGATTAAACGGACTTGAAAACTGAAAACCTATTTCTCTTCTGAATTGGGATTCTGTTCCATAGTGCAGCTTCTGATAGGGAGAAAAAACAGCTTACACAACTGATTGCAGAGAAAGAAGCTGGAGGAGTGTAGATTAAAGAGTAAAGCAACAATTCTTTGCTGCTGCAAAGTAAAATGAAACAGAAGTATCTGGAGTTGCACTGAGTTCAGGGGTCTTTGTTTATGGACTGTAGGAGGAAGCTGGGAGTACCTGTAGAGAACCCAGGAAGAGTGTGTAAATGTACTAAAGGCTCAATCACAGCTTCTGTATCGTTAATATGTGGTTGGATGACGCAAAATATGCACTGATCAATACAGGGTTTAGGGGCCCTAAAATGCAGTCCAGACACATGCATTTTAGGTTAGTTGCTGACTTTAAATTGGTAGTAGGTGTGAATCTATTCCTGTAGCAAAGAAGTGAGTTCTTGTGTGTGTTTTTTTCCGCCCTTTTGGTTCAGTGCACCTCTGTTTGACTGGATATGATAAACATCTGAATAAGCTTGATGAATGACATGCTAGAAAATTATCTTCTATCACTTAATGTCACTCCTGCCACCTGTTAGACACAGATGTGCACTTCAGTAAATGCCAGCCGTTTGTCTACTTGGAGTGAAATGGTTTTTGAAGTGATCAAACAGTGCAACAAATCAAACCTGGGCACAAAGTTTGAAGTAGAAAGTAGAAGTTTTAATGATTTCAGAAAAACAAAACACACAAATGGTACAAAGTATTACTTCTGAAAACAACAAGCAATACCCATCACCACACACATTTTTAACAGGGTCGTGTTAGGCACAAAGTGGGTGGAAGGTGTAGAGTGTGTGTGTGTGTGTGTTTGTCTAATAACCTCTGTTAGTATCACTGATTGAACCCATCACCAAACCCTTGTCCATACCATCTCCTTATTCTTCCTCCCTTGCAAAATGCAGCTTTAGGATCTCTCTATAGCATCATGGCAAAAATAAATACCGTTGAGTCACTTTACCCATCTGCCATAGTGCTTCTACTTCATCTGTGTCAGTTCAGTGTTACGCTAGAGCAAGGAAGGAAGCATCAGGAGGTGTTTCAGACATGGCGGGGATATATTTTATTATTCTAATGCCCTTCTCTCACTTTGCATCTGGTGTCTGGTCCTGGAACAGCCCAAGTCATTTCAGAAGGAGCTTGGCATGGCTGAAGTGGCCCAGGTTCTCGCAAGACTTGATCCAGCGCTGGACGTTAGCCGGAGATGAGGAGGCCGAGCCGCTCTGCAGCACGCAGCAGTAGCAGGCGACATCAGCCAGGGAGAACTCTGGTCCGGCTAGCCAGGGGTTGGAACCCAGAGTTGAGTTTAGGGCCCGCAGAACAGTGGATCGCTCTTTGACACTGCCCTCTGCCAGCTGGAAGAAAGCCGTATCCACCCAGCTGTCCACCAGGGTAGCAACAGCGGGGTCACTGGGATAGGGGGCAAGCAGCTTAAAGAGGAAGCGTGCTATGTTGCCCTCACCCTCAATGGGACACATGTTCTTGATGCTAAACTTCATCTGTGGTTTAGGAACTGTGGATGCAGAAGAGAAATGAGGTCATAACTTTTAGACAAATGGTGTCAATATAAAGATTAAAACATCTGCTTTTGTAGGGCATGGGTCTAAAAAGTGAAACCAACACTTAAGTGCCATAAACCCACATTCTTTCTAATGACCAGGAGGGGGCGGCTGTATAAAAAGATTCTATGAAAAGAGTCTGTGGGAACAAAACTCAACTACTCACTGGATCTTTGACCTCAGTAAACACTTTCCTGATAGATTTATGGGTACAATTTTTGTTTTAATAGGACATGCTTCTAATTTTTCTAGTTCAAGTAAAGAGTCAAATATACAAAACAGCAAAGTATGTTGATGGTAAGTCACAATATGGGCGTGCAGCATTCCCAGACTTCACTGCATTAGAAAACTGAGGTGTTTTTGATAATGAATTCATTATCTGCATCTCATAAATGACGCATTGCTTCCTAATTATACACTAAAGAATAAAGTAGCTGAACGCCTACTCAGAAGACTATGTCTGATTGCAGTTGTTTTTGTTTGTTTTAAAAATACCCTGACGTGGTTATGGTATGATAATTGGTTTCATAGTATTAGAAAAACTAGAATTCTATGAAACAAGCCACCCACATACTTTCACAAGACATTACATCCAAATTAAACTGTATCAGCACTGCCTTGCACCAGCACATTAAAGTGAGCAAGGACACAGGGCCATGTACAATGAACATATGACCACTACTGTTTTAGGTTCTTGACTTTCTAGAACTTCTAAGTAGGATTTCTAAACTGATTCTTTGGAAGAAACCAGAAAAACATCCTCAAGCATGTGTGACTGTTCAAATCTGACACTCAGAACAATCCATTATTATTATTATTATAATGTGCAAAAGTGCCCAGGTGACCTCACCATCTTTCCATATGAGGGTGAAGCCCAGCTGAAACATGTGGCGGGCGTAGCTGTCTGTGTGCCGTGGTCCGAGGCAGGACAGAAGCTGTGGTGGCACACTGGCAACAGAGGAGTGGACGTGGACAGTAGAGAGCACTCGATAGTGCTGACAGAGCAGGCTGTGGAGCACCAGCAAGGTCAGGGGTGGCTGCACCGGGTTGGCGTTTATGACGATATCACGGAGAGCACCGAGATCCTGGTCACATAAAGATAGGCTCTGCTATTATGACACCACTACAGCCTGCACATACAGCTAATATTCAGTCTATACCCTAAGGTAGGCTTAAAAGGTAAACTCAATTATAGCCAGGTTGAGCAGGTTAACAGTATAAAAACCTGGAATGACAGAGGAGATGTGATCAGGAAGATGGATAAGAGATTACTACTACTGGCAAGAAAAGGCAGTAACAGTAAAGCATTCAGTTAAAATTACTGCCAGTGAGTAGTTTGAAAGAAATGTTACCAGTAGCGACAAACAAAAGACAAAAAAAGATTTTTTTTTTATACCTTGCCCAGTACTGTGTCCAGGTCTGTGGTGTTTTTGAAGGTTGTGGAGCACTGGGAGGAGAGGCTGCTGCTGACTGTCAGGTCCAGATCGGCATCAGGGGTCATCACCGTCTTGGCCAAGCCCTCCACAGCTGCTTTCAGCTCATAGAGTTTTCTCATGATCTCATCCTGCCGGGCCTCCAGAGCTTTGACGGCTGGGTCCACCTCGCCATTCTGAAGCAACACAGAAAAAACAAAAAAACAACACTGAATCTGGCTTAAACCACCCAGTCACATGAATAACTAATGTAAAGCAAACAAATACTGGCGACTACCCCTTATCCTCCTATGAGGCACACCTATGGTACCAATTTGAAGCTCCTATGTCATTCCATGTAGTAATTACTAACAGCTGCTTTGACAAAAAAAAAAAAGTAGGAAAAAAATGGCCCATAATTTGCTATACTTTTAGTATGCTTAATTTGTTGTTTTTAAACTAAATTTTGATCAGTTTTACAATCAAAATGTTGTGGAGACTCAACTCTGCAGAGGTAAACAGAGCTGAGTGGTTACTCAGTCAGCTATTTTCAAGATACACAAAGACTACACATCTATCTGAAGTCTGACTACAAGTTTATATGTCTGGTTAATGCATAACACCAGAAATCTCTAAGGACAGATGAAGTTCAAATTCTCTTCATGGCCTCAATCTCATCACATAAACATCATTGAAATGTGCAAAGAAAACATGCTATACATTCATGAAAGCCATGCTGTGAGTCATGAATCAACAGAATCGTTTATGCTCCACTGCAGATGCTGAAAGTGAAAGCAAAAATATTACACTATCAAACCATGGGGGGTTTACAGCTGGTTCTATTGGCCATTTTGGATCTAAACTGGTCCAGCCACTGAAATAGCATGCCTCCATGATGATCAAACAAGAAAAATCTATAATTAACCAACAGTAAAATTAATTAAAATGAAAAATCTCTAATTAAGATGACTATTCAGTAACACGTAAATATGGGTTCAATATTACTTGCTGGTATATAGCTGCCTAGTTAAGTCTATAACGATGAGATAATTACATCTATGATAACATTAAGTTTGTAACCAAACGTGACTGCTGCAATTTCCCCAATACAGTGTCATGAACTTGCAGATGAAACAGTACGGTCGGTGCACCCCCACAAATGAAGAATGGTCTCAAATAAAGACACAATCCTGATCGATTACATTAAAAACAATGTCACAGACTGGAGACGACCTAACCGAACCGTTTCACTACTGCATGCCGTTTAATAATCTTGATGTAAAACAGCGGAGACACGCTGTAGTTGTTGCATCAGCCTAAAACTGAGATTACTCCCTGACAAGCTAAGTTAGCTAGCTCGGCTACAGACAGCTCCAGCTAATATCGCGTCCGAGAAGCGCAACTATGAATGGAAACAACGAACAGGGAGAGGAGCATAGCTCAAGCGAAAGAGTTAATAATCATAATCATAATAATAATGATAATAAAAAGAATAAAATTATAACTTCGAAATGTGATTAGTTACCTGAAGCGCGTGTTCGGGGGTGCAGCTTTTTCCTTGCTGCGCGTGGATATTTGGTACCTTGTACATGCAGGTGGGCAAATCAATCTTTATGTCACCCCCACAGATGGGCTTTACCTGGTACATGGGCATGGTGGTGGAAGACAGAGTGTCACAAAAGGCTAAAAACAAAAACCCGGACACACAAGTCTTGTTGACAGGCAGCAGCAGCGGCAGGGACTACCACAGCTCACGGTGACACGGGAAAGAGGCCGGGGTGACGTCATATCCGGTGAAATCAAAAAGACGTTTTATTTCCGTTTTCTAATTTTATTATTATTATTATTATTATTATTATTATTATTATTATTAGCCATTCATAAGCCAAATTTCCAGTTGTTATAATAAACTTCTGACAATGACTCTACAACTCAAAATTTCAAGCTATTTTCTCAGTTTCACGTTAATTTGTATTTACAATACAGGGAAAAAAGCTTACATATGTTTCAGCTTCTAACAATAGATAAATAAATAAGTCGAATTCAAAATTTCGACTTACTAAGTCAAACATATGAGAAAATAACATCAAAATTGTGAGATAACAACCCACCACTGAATTTTATTTATGAGGGGGTTTTTTTCAGGTTATTTTTCTTATGCTGGATTCCATGAAATAGAAACCAAAGAGCCACTTTCATTATTCATAAAACAAAATTTATATGACAATATTAGATCATGAAGAAAAAAGTTAATGAATTAATGTAGAAAATAATTTTAAGAAAAATCAAATATATATTTTAAAAAAGCTTATGTCAAATTAATTATAATCACTCCATAAAGAAAATATTTTAAAGGATTTTTCAACTACAGGCTTCAGCTGGTTTACTGCAAGGCCAGCCATAAATCTATACAAAACTTGCATTTATGTTAAAAAAAAACAAACAAACAAAAAAAAGCAAAACACTTCCCTAGTAAAACGAAGAGAGTCCAAATTACAATTTTCATCACACATTCAAAATCTGATTGCTTTTGCTGACAAATGTGGTAATTCAATCTTCTTACCAGCTGCACATATTATTCCAGAGAGGCTGCACTGATTCACAATGGAAAACCGTTATTCTAATTTTCAATATCATTTTCACAGAACACATAATTATTCACATCCAAATTAAATCTCAGATATGAGAATTCATTAGATGGGTAAATCTTATTTGGGATATTGAAGCTCGTCTCTTTCACCTAAGGAGGGAGAGAGAGATATATACTTTCTTCTCAGCACTTTAACCTCTTCAACATTAAATTCCTCCATAATACTGTTCTTTCTAAGGAACTAGGATAGATTATAAGTCTGTTGGTATAATTACTATCACATAAGTCAGTTCCTGCTATGCAGAGCTTTCTCAGACCAGGGGAAAACTATTATTGTTGAACTCAAAGAGGGTTGTATGGCTTTAATTAGAGCAGAAATTTCTCACAGGACACCTCATGTTGCAACAGACTGAGCTACATGCAAAAATCCTTTTAGCTCTTTATTCATCTTTGTGCAAAGGTTTATTTGATTGTTTTGCCAAGTAGTGGATGCCTTTAATTTTGTGTTCTGTTAAGATGATCTCACACTGCTTCAATAATGCTCCAGAAAGGACAGTCAGGGACTGATAATGTTCCATTGTGTGGTTTAATTTTAATTGCTGAAAAATGAAACAGTTCCCAATCAGATGCTTTCCAGACGTATTACCTGGCCATGTTTTTATCGCCACTGTTTAATTTTACAGAAGTACAGTTTACTCCTCTTTGAAAATCTTGTTAAATACATCAATGTTTGTCATGTGTACAGAAAATGGTTCATAAACAGGCATTTACTCTGTTTATCACTGGGATAAGTAGTCACAAATGACAAGATGTTTGACTGTTTGACATGATTGTATTAATCCTTTGAGAAACAGTTCTTTTGGCCAGTCTGCATTTATTTAAAACACTGTACCCATCCATATCAGAGAGCACAATACATCGGATATGTTCAAATGTCAGCTAAAAGATGGCTGAATGATAATCAGTTTTGTCACCATTGATTTAAAATTCTATGGTGCACATTTTTCTGCGTGAATAATTCAGTCAGTGTTAAGTTGGCTTAACAAACAAACAAACAAACAAACAAACAAACAAACAAACAAACAAACAAACAAACAAACAAACAAACAAACAAAAAAACAACAAAAAAAAACGGGTCAGGTACAAGGATTGGACCTAAAATGAGTGAAATGTCCAAAGAAAATACTTTGAAGGAGCTTCAGAAAGTATACTTGTAAAAAAAAATTACAAGAAATTCTGGCTCTTTGGAGACGAAATATGAAGAAATAATTAGTGGCTCAAGACTTTTGCATAGTTCTGAATACAAACAAAGGTGGTGATTAGAGGCAACAGTACCTGAAGAGTAGCTCTTCTTCTTCTACATCTAAGAGTTTTACATCAGTTGGGATTTCTTAATGTTTTTGAGTTGCATCATAGGCCCTTTCTGCATAGCCACCCACCATTCTTATTCTTTCCGTAATGCTTTCTGTACAGTTTTAACAAAAGTCCAAATGCTTTTAAATTTTCATGCTTTCTAAAGATCAGCTTCATTCTCTCTACTGATTCCCCACATTGATGCATATTTTGAAACATCCCCTCTTTTTCCCATCTCCCTTCGCCCCTCAAATCATATCTCTTCTTACATCTTTGTATTTTCTGCACAAGATACTGATTAGATTTAATGTTTGTGTTTCCCAAAAATGATAACAGTGTCTCGTGAAAACTGAACTCTTTAAGTGCATCGAGTTCTTAATCTGCTAATAAACATCTGTTCTTTCTTTTTGGATCCCCTGCTTCTTACCTCTTCTACTTTATTTTGTATCCCAGTAACTACTTCCATCTGTAGCCACTGAAAACTTCCTCAGTGTGCTGTGAAGACCATGTTTTCCTCAAATGTTGATGTTGAAGCAACGATGAATTATCAGACAGTATTTCAACAAGCTAAAAATGCTCCCGTTTTAGGTTTTGATAGACCTAGTGAGTTACTATAGGCCTGTATGAGTATTTTCCTTTCTCTTACTTCCACTATGAATTCGAATGTGACCAAATTCACTACAGATTGAAAACATCTGACGTTCTTTGAATCAATGCAGATGACTGGCAATCAATCCACTGTTGAACCTATTAGCTCTGTTTATATATTGTTTGACTCTGTGTATCATTTCTGTCTCCATCATTCCTTTACTTAGGTCTCATTTTATTGCTTAAATTGATGTTACAAAGTTCCAAGTATTTTCAAGCATCTCTACTGATGTTACATTGGTCAGATATTGCTTATTTAAGGTATTTGGTAATAAACATGACTATTATTCTAACCAAAATTGTTATTTAATCTTCTCAATAATCAGTAAATAATCTAGACTGTGCCACATCAGATTAAGTATATTAAATCCACTCGTTTTGATATGCAGTAGAGGGCGCCATGGTATAATTTCTCATAGAAGTTTACTGCAGGTGGTCAGTAGCCAACAGACTAGCTGCTCATAACGTTTTGACTCATTAGGCTACAGAAATATATGCTGCAGAAATATTGTTATGTAGGATATTTCTCTTGTGTTTCTGTTGTCTGATCCTCTAATTTTCTAGGTTTATTGTGCTTTTTTCAGTATTCATAAGTCCTTATTCAAGATAGTTTACACACTTTTTTTTTTGCAAGAGCAATGTGAAAAAGTATCTAAATCAGAGGATGGTTATACTAAGTAAAAAAAATGGGAGCAATGATTTATGCCAAACATTTCTTAACTTTTTAGCTTAAAAATGCATATTTAAAGCTAAAGCATCTATCTATCTATCTATCTATCTATCTATCTATCTATCTATCTATCTATCTATCTATCTATCTATCTATCTATCTATCTATCTATCTATCTATCTATCTATCTATCTATCTATCTATCTATCTATGGTGTAAATTTAATTCATCATTACAGTGATTTTACAGAAAGTTGAATGTATTTCAAAAATATGGTAACATTCTGTTAACAGCAAAGCATTCTGCAATTTGCAGAAGAACGAGAGGATGAGGCTGGGTAGAAAAATTTCTGGGCATCTCTGCCCATTATGTAGGACTTACTGTAGGGGAGACCGGGGATAGTTGTAACGTGGGTCAGTTGTAACACTTCCAGTTTCTCCAATCAGGGCTAAGTTTCAAATGATGTGACTCATCCTGTGCATGCCCAATTCAGTTCTGCTATCACATGTGAAAAATCAGCACATTTTGTCAAACACAGACAATTTAACATGAAAAAAAGTAATTTGTATGCCAAAAAGTAAGTTTTTCTACTTTATTTCAATTTGTAATAGCATTATCCGCTTTGCAGTTAAACTCATCAAACTTAAATGATGTTATTTGAATGTCTATGGGGATATATTCTGTGTAGGTCTTTAGTGCTAATGTTTTAGCCGTTGGCTGTAATGTTGGCTAGTTCATGGCTATAGGAGTCTGGGTCAGTTGTAACAGCAACAGTCTGGGTTAGTTGTAACAATAATGCAGATGTTACAACTTACCACACTATTACTTTAACTTATATTAAACAAGTTGGGGCAACGACATCAGCAGAGAGAGGTTCACTGGTCGCTTTTGTATATGCGGTTAATGCCATTGGCAACACAATTCCTCCACTGTTTGTGTTCCAACACATACATTATGCAGACCACTGTGTCAGAGATGGACCAGTAGGAAGCACTGGTAGTGGAAATAAGTCAGGATGGGTGCAAGAAACAGATTTCCTCATCTTTCTGAAGCACTCTGCAAACCACACCAAGCCATGATAAAAAGTAATGGGATTGCGATGCTGGTGAACAACTACATTTTTTCAGCTTCATTGTTATGTTCAAAATTGGTGCAAGAGTTGTAGGTTATAATGCCCACTGAGCCAATGAGGCCAAACTCAAGGAAGACCAACCAAAATTAATGAAATATTCAGTTGCAGAAAATTCCATAATTTGTCTTTTTTGGGGGGTTGGAATATGTTCAAAAGCTAGATTTCTGCATTCTGTCACACACACACAGCTACATAAATGGATGTAAGTGCATTCATGTGTTGAATAAACAAAGATTACATGTTAATGTTTTGTTAGTACCCTTATTTCATTGTGTTACATTTCACCCCAGGATATGTTACAACTAACCCAGACTATGGGGTTAATTGTAACATTTCACTCTTTGTGTTTGAGGCCATACCATGCAATGGGTAATTGTGCTGCAGAGAAAATAGCTGCACTATTTAATAGCAGAGACATGTAAATACTTTGCATTACATTTTGAATCCACTACCTTAAAAGAGCTCCAATTTACAGACAGAAATGTCAAAAATGTTACAACTATCCCCGGTCTCCCCTAATTCATTCATCTGCCTGTCCTTTCGCTATACCTCTTTGTTCTTTTAAACTCATTGTTGTTGATACTGCTACAGATCAGGACCTGGAGCTGGTGTGCTTTTCGTGTTAAGAAATGTATTGAAGAGATGCACTTTGAGACAAGTTTTTGATGTTTGCCATGTTTGTTTGTTTTTAAAATGTTGGTCACTCTCTCTATTTTGCTTCTTGAATTATTTTAGGGATCTAATGTTTCCTCACCAGTAGGATTGCAGCTGGCTTTGTTAGGGTTTTCCACTAATACACTGCATTTCCGTGGGAAATGCAATCATTGTTTTTAGGAAAACAATATTAAGACTGTTAATATGTCTGTAAATGTAAACATTATCTTTTAAATAAATGTCAACATTTAAAAAAAATGCTACAACACATATGGGACACTTATAGACATGATGAGTATTAAGTATTTGTTATGTCAGCTACTACATTTTCACAAAATAATTTACTGGGGAAATTACACTATTACTGTAAAAATCTGTTGTAAACGTTACAGTAAAACTAGATATATACTGTAAAAGCACAGAATTACGGTAAAAATTGCCTAAAACAAACTCGCTAAATGGATAGTGCAGAATTTAAACTATTATTTCTTTAAATGCTGTAACTAGAACATTGTACTGACAAAAATAAAAAATCCTCCTGTAAAATAAAATAGTATAAAACTGTCAAATAAATTATAGTATGGTGACTACATTTTGCAATATAGTCCTGGCAAAATGATAGGATTTTTACCGTTTTTCTTACAGACTATGTCTCTAGAAATCTTTAACTATTTGTTCAACATTTTTCATTTGTGAATATGTGAGTGCTATGTGTTGTTTCCTTTTTTGTATGTGTCTCATTCGACACCAGGACCTTTGTAATCTCGGGCTAAAAAAACAAAAAACACCCCAGCTTTATTTCTACAGCATCAAACGTGTGACACCAATCAAAATCAATTTGCCAAGTCTAGCCAGTGTCATTCGATCTCAGGTGATCTTTTGCGTCAGTCAAACCTAGCAATACAATCCATTACCAGGAAGCAGTCGAGGAGCCCACGACATTGACGCACACCAAGCTTCTCCTTTGACTTGTCCCCTTGCAGTCACCTTCTTCACTGTCACCTCTCTGTCAGAGGAATCTTCTTAGTACTGTTTCACACGTGAGCAGCATCCTTTCCTCTCCAGCCACTGCCCCCAGAGATGGTTAATGAAAAACAGCACGATTGAGTTTAATGTTGCAACTACTTGTTAATCCTGAATAATTCACTATTCACTGAAGTCTGACAACAGAGAGGGAAGAAGGGGTTGAGTGTTGAGGTGAAGGAGTGGGGTGGTGTTGATGCAAACCTGGCACTAATCCTGATGTAATAGTCAGATCTGATGGCCTATAAGACCTGAGCTCGAAATTGAGACTATAGTCTCTTCTTTTCAGAGGAGGAACTGAAACCTGACAGTTCACAGTGGTTTTTTAAGTCATGTTGAACAAGGGAGTCTGTCAGGCTGTAGATAGTATGAGATTAAGGTAGGTGCTATCATATACTTAGGCCCAGTCCTGCTGAGCAGCTGACAGTGTTAAACAACGAGGGAATGAAGAGTTGGCAATGATTGCTTTGAGATGCTTATAATAACAATTTATAAATGTAGTGCATGCTTCAGAATAAGGGTGCATTTAGGTCAAAGAACAAATTGATCATGTCATAGCATCAGTTCTCACATTAGGATACAGGATACATTTCAGTAAACTAAAGTTTAAAAACTCATGCTTGGTGGTCTTCCCCTCAAAAATCACATGAATTTAATTTAGTTTCACTCAGTGCTTTTCCCCATGGTTGTCCAGGTCCAAGCTGTGGTGAGTATGGCTGTGCGGAGAGGAGGATTTAACCAAGAATCACAGACTTTTAAAAGGACAAAATAATACAAAAGGATCAGCATATAAGCAATAATTTATGGGTGTATACAGTAAGCTGTAAAAAAGTATCCAAATTTCAGTTTCAGATGGAGACATAAGCACCGTCTGAGTTTCTGGATGTCTTTTTTTTTTTTTTTTTTTTTGAAGCTGATTGGTATCTACTGACACTTACGGATGTTGCAATGTGTTTACTAACCAAACTCCTACGCACGAGCGTTCTTTATTGGGCCTCTAGGTTTGTCCTGGATCACAGTCGTCACCTTATCTCATTGTGCCTTCTTACTTGAAAAGGTCTGCAAAGTACCTGTCTACTTCTTCATGACAGCCATTAATCAGTCTGAGGATGCGTCAGCACATGCAACAGCTGCTCGGTGGTTTAAACAGGGTGTGGCTTTTAGTTCAAATTGCACACTTGCCTTATTCTAGCTAACAGACACACACCTTAAACTATATTTTAAATATGATTAACATAACTGCCAACCAGTTATGTGAACTGTGTATGGAAATAAATTCGAAGAAACCACCTTCCTCTAAAGAAGCCTCACAGAGACATCATGAGTAGAGGCTTAGAAATAATGCTTGTTGGGGAACAGAGGCAATGCTGTCATCCCCTGCATTATGGATAGAGTTCCTCCACAGAGCTCACAAAGCCCGTTCAGTCATCCTAACACGGCGGTTAAATCTTTTACGATGCACCTCTTTGCACAAACTATCAGGTAGCAACATCTCTGATACCTTCAAGTTCTAAAAGACTGGGGATGAGTCAAAAATGCGGACAATATTTTTCACAGCAGAAGCTGGACATCCTGAAGATATTTGCAGGGTTTAGTGTCTCTGGTTTGCCCAAGTACATCAGGTTGTTTTCAGTTGAAGATGGGGTGCACATTAAAGTTTCACACAGACTTAATAAGTAAGGTGAGCCTGACACTCCTTTCTTGATATGAGTTTTTGGTGACAATGAAGCGAGGGCATCAATTATTGAGGTGCCATACAGACAAGCAGGCTAAGCCTATGTGTCCATCCCAAAGGGCTAATCCAGGCATAATGCCAGGTACAGTAGTAGCAGACACGCAACGGTTTAAACAGCTAAAGTAACTTTGCTTGCTTACTTTATTTCATCTGGCAGTTATGTCATCTGATTTTGTTTGGTATCTTAATCTTAACGTGTCAGTGGCATGATCATTTCCAGGATTTTTTAAAATTATATCACATTAAAACTGTTTTATATCAAACAACATTTTTTACTATTTTTACTTTTACATAAGTAAAAGCCACAAGTTTAGCATAAAGAACATAAAGTACTCATTATACAAAATGTATATCACTTTAATGTTGCAGCTGGAGAAGGTTTTACTTACTTATATGCTTATATGGTTATATGCTACTTAGGTGCTTGTGGTCAGCTGCTTGTTAAAGCAAATATCTAATCACCCAATCACATGGGTTCAACTAAGTCCATTTAAGCATGTAGTCATGGACAAGACGACCTGCTGAAGTTCAAAGTGAGCATCAGAATGAGGAAGAAGGGTGATTTTAATTATTTGTATAGTGCCAGATGGGCTGGTGTGAGTATTTCAGAGACCACTAATCTGGGATTTTCCCAAATAGCTGTTTCAGAGTTTAAAGAGAATGGTCCAAAAAAAAAAAAGAAAGTATCCAGGTAGAAGCAGTTCTCTGGGTGAAAATGCCCTGTTGATGTCAGAGGAGACCAGACTGGTTCAAGGTGGAAGGGAGCAGTAACAAGTAACTACATCTTTAAGCCAAAGTATGCAACAAAGCATTTCTGAATGCTCAAGACTTGAAGCAGATGGGCTACATCAGCATAAGACCATACCAGGTGCCCCTCCCATCAGCTAAGAACAGGAAACTGAGGCAAGAATTTGGACAGGTTCACCAAAATTGGACAATAGTAGATCAGAAATATGTTGTCTGATCTTATGCACCCAATTTCTGCTGTGACATTCAGATGAAATAGTCATTTGGCATAGACAACATCAGTTTCATGTTGCTTTAAATTATGTTTATTAGTTTGGTGTTTTGTGCTGTTTGCCCATCAACAGATCATGCAGCAAAAGGAGATTTAAATGTGTGTGCGATACATCTGAACATTAGTTTCAATGATAGTGCTGCCAAAAGAACATCAATCTGCTGCCGTTTGACATTTTTTCCTATTCTCCCCTCTCTCTCAGCAAAACACATCTCCATATTTTGCTTTTCATCCCTCTGCCCTTGAGTCCTCGTAATCTGCGTGTCACATTATCTTATAGTGCTGTCCCACACTAGCACATCCAGCAGTCAGCGTCTACCTGTTGGCTCACATTTCCTTCCTGTTTACCACTCGCAGCTCTTGACCTGCAGGGGTCACAGCTTTATTGTGTGTCCCTTGGCTTGTGTTACCTACTGGCTTCCCCAACCTTGTCCTGCAATCAGCCATCATAGTCTGCCCTCCATGCCACCCCCCGTCTGCAGAGATGAGAATTCAAATCTCATAACAGCAGCTAAGGGTAGCCTACATGATAATCTAATCAAGTGCTGTTGTGCTTGTACAGTGCTCGTGTCACAATACAGTATATCTGCTGATGTGTTTGCTTAACACACACAATTGTTCATTTATCCAGTTAAATTCCATATTGGAGTGATGTCAAGGTTATAGTTTTTTAAACTTTGCACAGTTTATAATACTTTTAAATGTTATGTTCAAAAATAAATTTAAAATGACCTTCTCCGATACAAAATTGTGAATAATCAGGCCCCGTCATGTCTTAAAGACCTCATAGGACAATATTATCCTATCAGAGCACTTCACTGTCAGGCTGCAGGAAAAGTTGTGGTTCCTATAGTTTTCAAAAGCCCATGTACTGTAGAGACATCCCCCAGTTTGGATTCAGGAGACAAACACCCTCTCTACTTTTGAAACTCATTTTTGATAAAGCTTATAGTTACGGGTAGATCAGATGACCTTGAACCCTCCCTTAGTTATGCCACAATAGACTTATGCTGCTGGGGGGCTTCTTAGAATGGGTTGGACATTTCTTCTTTACTCATCTGTTTTCACTCCCTGTGTGTTTATGCACCATTACTGCTTTCATTAGTTTATTATTAACATCTGGCTCGTTCTCACTTTTATCCTGTCTCTCTCTGCTCTCTTCTCTTTTCCCTCATCCCCAACCAGTCATAGCATTCTTCCTGTTAAAAGGGGGTTTTTCCTTACCACTGTTGCCAAGGGCTTCTTAATGTGGTTGTTGATGTTTCTTTCTAATATTGTAGTGTTTTTACCGTACATCATTCATGAGGCTACAGTCGCGAGTTGACAGTATACAAACAAAGCTGTATAAAACTGAATTGAATCCAGTGGTTGATTTCTTATTTCCTTCATGTGTATCAGTCTAACCTTCAAATGTTTCCCTTTAGCACACCTTTACCTTTTTGTACTACACATATGCCAAAAAAGTACTGCAGATTATCACATTTAATTCTGGACTTAACTATTTTGTTTATCTCGTTATGTTTTTTTCTTCTCTGCTCTGTACTGATTGGTCTTGCAAGTGTAGTTTTAAATTGCATGGCCTTTATTGGTTTATTCTGATACTGTGTTTATTCCTATTAAACTGTAAGTGTCCCTGACTTTAGAAGAACAGGTCTGTATGAGTCCAGTAGAGAAAGAAGGAATAAAAAGCATTTCGTCCCAAAAAAACCTGTGAATCATGCATCTAAATGTGTGACTGCACGACTACATTTGTGACTGTGACATCAAGCTAATGCCAGAGTAGGCCCCATACTGTGGTTCGGAGTGGCAGGTGTCTGCTCTAATAGTCAGGTTCCTCCTGTAATATACACATAATTAAAATGATACTAATGCGGAAGCCCTGAAAAAAAATTGCTACTCTGTATTTTGGCGCCGCTAGCGGGCCGGAGAATAGTGAGGTGGCTGTTAGTTTTAATCCCCCAAATCCTATAAGTGCAGAGAATGAAAAATCAGTGTGCTATTTAAAGTCTTCAGGGTGTAGGGGTTGTGATGATGGTTGTAAGGTGGCCAGAGTTCTGTCTGAGAGCTTGGCAGGTTGTCCCACATCTAAAGTGACTATTCTCATTACCCATTGGCTTCAAATGAACGTGCACCAATTAATTTGTTTAGCAAATTTCTGTGCTTATTTAAAACTGGTTGTTTTCTTGCTATCTGTGTCTAATCTCTTGATTTTAGCTGATGTATCGCATATTATGTGCAGCATGTGCAGTGTTTTGTTTGCCTAGCCTGAGCAGCACCAAGGTGTAGCTGGGTTTATTTGCAAAGCTGAGGTCAGGTGTCACCCAATCCAACCACGGTGACACTCAGGTGGTCATCAAGGACACCTCTTCTGGTTTCTCCCTGTGTTAGCTCTATGGTTCTAAAACTCTCTCTCTCTGTGACACACACACACACACACACACACACACACACACACACACACACACAAAACTACAGTGGTACTGTACATACAGTGTTTGTGTCAGTTCTCATATACCTGACACTGACACTGTCTGTCTCATTTACTGCTGTGATCAGGGTAAGTAAAGATTTAAAGGGCACCTCCAAACTGTAAATGAAATATTGTAAGTGGGTGTTTACGTGTGTTGTGTCCATACAGGTATGTGTATATGCAGTATAAATCCCCATACAATAAGAGTTAATTAGAGCTCTTCTTGTGCATGTAAAATATTTCAGTGCTTGAACTGCTGTTCTTGCAAATCTGCACTGTGACATCCCAAAGCAGAGGACATACTGAAACACACTGAGATCTGCACTTGTTTATAAATAATGAAAAGAAATGCATGACCTGGATTTATTCTTTTATTTTTCTCTGTAATTTGTTAATTTGCACATTTATTTGAACAATACAGCTTTAGACTCTATCTAGAAGAAAGCTACTTAAAAATAAGAGAAGAACATATCTTTGGACCATTCAGGCTTCATCTAACTAGCGGGACAAAGGTTGACTACAGTAAAAGCCCCTGAAGCAGTTGGATAAGGATGGCAGGAGGAAAAATCTAGATGGAGTCATGGAATCCAGCTGCTTAGGACAAGACCATGGCTTGGAACTCTGTTGAGGAAAAACATGGATCAGTAAGATGTAGCTCAGTGTAACAAAAATATTATTTATATATATATTAAAATATTATTTTCCGTGCAGCAACTATGGCAATCTTATACCAGAAGAGAGAAACAGTTTGATGGCACAGTTGTAATATCAAAGTTAACAGCTTGCAACTGACTCGAGTGTATAGCCAGTTATAAACCTAAAATCACAAATGTTCTAGAAAAACTGTGTGCAAGCATGCAAATTCAGGAATTATATGTCAAATAGGTATGAATTGCCTCACCATCTGCTCCAATCATACCGTCGCTATCATCATCAGCAGCACTCAGGAAAGCCTTGGTCTCCTTATCTGTCAGAACACGAGCCCCGGGACAAAACCTCTGGAGGAAAAACCTGGTAGGCACAAACAGGGACAAACACGATCCAAAGGTAGAGTCACTCCTCAATGACAAGTGGATAAAAGGCAAAGTAAGTGAAAATGTTGCTAATTTTAATGCAAGCGTAGGCCTATCACACTGGCTTCAGTCGTCAGCCTTAGATGCTGCTCTGTGTGGTATCCTGCAACCACAGCACCCACACTTTAAGACCTACCTTATATTAACATTGTCTCGTTGTGCTTTAGGTTTGCTTTTTGCGTCTGTCTTTTACTGAGGGTTGGTAAAAATATGTGACTGCTGTGCTGCATTGTTCAACTTGAATATATTTCCCAGAATATTATAAATTGCTCTTCCAGCTTTCACGTCAGCCTTCCAAAGTCTGATAGATTAATGCTGAGGCGCATCCTCTTCTCTAAATCTCTCATATCTCTAAACGAATAAGTGCACATGAATTTGATTTTGCTTTAAGGAAGCCAGTTGAACTGCTTCTTCTGTTAAATCCTGTCTGCACTAAAGGGGGGGGGGAAAAGTTTATGAACTCTCTTCTCACTCACTTGAGCTCTTCTTCCTCGATGAAGCCACTGGCATCGTTGTCCAGAATCCCAAAAACCTTCTTTATATCCTGAGGGCTCTTCTTGGTGAGGCCACATATCTGGAAAAACTTCTTAGCACAGAAGGAGTCTGGAGCTGGAGAAATAAATCACAGTGAGTTTGATGGATGACTCCAAAGTCTGCCTTCCATTCATTAAACTGACTTAAACAGGTAAATACTAATATATGAATGAGTAATGTCAGGTATTTTTCAATAAACTGGTATTAAAGCAAAGTTGTTATAATACCTGCAAAGCCTCAGACTATTTATGTGACTTTAAATTACAGACACATGATAACATACACCCAACAAGGTATTATTAAGTATGATATAAAACACGTAATCTTCTTATTTAGGGTACACATCATGAAGAAAATCACCGTTTCAAATGTTGTATCTTTATTTTATTTTTTGGACGCTGGGAGGCCAGTTACTGGGATCTTTACCTTTTATATTTTATATATTTTCTGTGCATTTATGTCAAGACTTTTTATGTCTTCCATTTATGGGCTTTACACATAGTTACTTGCACATATAAATATATATGTGTGTCCTTGTATTCTGTTTATGTTTTTATGTGTGTGTGCTTTTAAATGTAAATATATCAGGGGGAGAAAATCTCCATACTGTAAACATATTGGTGGAAAACGATACCTTGGCAGTCCTTGATAGCACTGTCGATGGCATCAGCAGAAAGGATAGATGAGAGCGACATTTTATTCCTGCAGGAGGAACAGCCATGGTGAATTATTAAGATTAAGCCAGGTGCAGTACAAACCTTCTAAGCTGACACTGACTGACAGACAGACTGGCAAACAGATGCCCAAGTGGAAACACTGTTACGGAGAAGTTACTGAAAAGTACGGCATGGAGTTAACGGAACAGCATCCTTACACAATGAAAGACTTCGATCTTAAAGAGTTGTAAAAAAAAAAAAAGCCCGTAAAACTGCGATAGGTTTTCTCTTTGCGACCTTTTTAAGCCACTCAAGCAGCCTACCACAAATTAAAAATGATCAAATGAACGTTACGCTTCTCGCTTTGCCCTTGTTTCCCCGCCACCTACGGCGAGAGTCAGTCACAACTTTTACGGACGCAATTATTTGCCCTGTCACTCAACTAGGCGACCACACAAAAATTAAAAAAAATTATCTCACACAAAACTTTTCAGTTTTTCTAAAAGCAGTTAACTTCCTGCCCGACTTGGCGCAGCAACTCACCGTGTTAAGGGGGTTCTCTCCCAGGTAGACGATCCAGCAGAGAGATGAGGTTATGTGGTGGCTGGTGTCCGTTAAGACGGATTTATATAGGTCTGATTGCCGTGACAATGGGGATTGCTTGGGTTACCCGTCTATGGATCAAATTCTAACTGCCCGCCCCTGATCCAGTTTCTCGGCTAACTAATTAACCTTTACTACTTATAACGCCCAGGCGCAGAGAGACCGGAACGTGAACGTCTGTAACGCCCTCGTAAATAGCATATTAATTTAAGAGCGCTTTCTTCCTCCCATCCTCCACTCCCTCCTTTTATCCCAGCGTCCCTCCTCTAACCTCCGGGATTATACAGTAAATGCTGCTTTTCTCCTTATCCTGCTGTTTCTGAGAGGGTCCCCATCCCACCCTCTCATGCACGTATCCTTTTACTTGCAGCACTCCCCAACCACCGTACTCCTCTGAAAATATGCTCTTTTTATGACATCTGAGTAAGTATGGGAATCCCAACGTTAAAAGTCTGTTTTGCTGTAGTCTTGCGCATGTCTTTTCGTATGTCATCTTAGCTTGTTTAAAGCAAAATAAGATTTCACGGAAAAGATGATTTCAGAGATCAACACCTGAACTTGCTCTGCAGATGATGCTCTGCAGTCTGTCCACATGTATGCCTCATGGGGTCATGCTAAATGGGGCTCACATCATCTCCAGTAATATCTAAAGCGACCTGAAACACATGCTCAGAAGTGAATGTCAGGGACGCCGGTACAGTGTCTCTGAACTGCTTTGTCAACTGTGCTCATTAAGGGACGGGCAGTCATCCCCCTTCTGCCACTATCCCGCGACAATGTAGGCACAGGGGCGTAATAATCAGGGGCCCAATGACAGGAGTGACCCATGCAAGCCATAAAAAGAGTTGTATTTGTCTTAAAAAATATTATTTCTAAAAAAAAGAAAGAAAGAAATGAAGTAAAACAAACTGTGGGAAGTCGGCTGTTAACACATATCTTTAAAAGAAATGTGAGCAGGGCACAACTATCAGATTAAGAATGATTTAGCTGTCAGCAGCTACTAAAGACAGTGAGCCAATGTCAGGTGTGACCCTATATCAGAATGACCCAGCACAACTTAACACCAAATGCATGAGTCTTTCAGAAACAGCCATAGAAGCAGCAGCAGCACATCCCTTTCCAAATGACATAACACAACATGAGCTCACATGGTGGCAACTAAAAGTTATTCCAAGCATTCATTTGTATTGACATCCATACCAAGGTACTGCAATTTTAGTATTGCTGTTTTGTAAACATAAACATGTTTAGACACTTGTTTAACCATTCATGATTACCAAGATAGTATGGTATGCCCTGATGATCTGGCTCAACCTCTCATGTACTTTAGTACCAAACAGGCTGAAAACAGTATGACAGCACGAGGCTGTAAGCAGGTTAATGGGTAAATATCAGTCCTATATACTTTATTCTTCTGGAGGTCTGCCTTTGTAGCAGATAGTGAGCGATAAGATGAGATAATGGCTCAGGGAAGTGAAGAGAGGGAGGAAAATGAAGGTTGCTCTGAGGGTAATGGGGAGGATGGGCACAGAGGAACATGGTTGAAAAACTGAGGGCAAGCAGAAAATGTTTTGCCCAAACACCTCACTAATCAGTAGAGAGGAACAATTTTTTGGAGACTGGCCAACAAGGGTGTAGAAAAAGCAGGTATAACCAAAAAGCAACCAAGATATGGAGGAGAAAACATTACCAAGTTATCTTCAGCATGCCGAGTCAGCCAAAAGGCTATTTAAATTGAGAGTGCACAAGCACTGCACATAAATGCTTCAGTAGTATCAATAAATAAGTACTTAAATAAAAATGAAAAACATAAACTTAAAAATGGTAAATGGTAAATGGCCTGTATTTGTATAGCGCTTTACTAGTCCCTAAGGACCCCAAAGCGCTTTACACATCCAGTCATCCACCCATTCACACACACATTCACACACTGGTGATGGCAAGCTACATTGTAGCCACAGCCACCCTGGGGCGCACTGACAGAGGCCTAAAAATAATCTAGTAATAAAATTATGCAAATGAAATTGTGACATAAAATAATAATGATAACAAATATTAATAATAAAAAAGACACGTAGGGGAAAATTTGTTAAAATTAGTCTGAACTTGAAAAAGTTGATGAGGAGAGCCATGTTTTCTGCTGGGATTTAAATAATGTAAGTGAGGTAGATGACCTAATCTGATGAGGGAGACAATTCCAGAGCTTTGGAATTGCCCCTGAGAAAGCCGAGGTAGGCGCTAAGAGCCAATCGGGATTCTGGAATTACTAAAAAATGCTGATCGCTGGAAGTGAGCGGCTTGAGACAAGGAATTTTAAAAAAATCTGTGTGACACGATAAAAGACCCACACACAGCGTTGTAGGTTCAGTGTTTTTATTGTCAGACTGTCTTCTGCTTCACAGGAAGAAGGGTTAGGGTTATAGAAGCAGCTTATTACCGGCAACATTAATGGTCAGTACAGATTGCTATATACAGTATACACAATAATTTGCTTAAAAAAAAAGATCTGTAATGAGGAAAGGAAGGGGGTCCACAGAGACAGTTAATACACCTTGCCCAGAGTTATTTGCTGCGCCCCTGGTGATGCATAATGTGCAGTGCTTCATTTATAAGAAAAAACAAACAAAAAACACAACAGCGGTAAGCACTAGTTTCATATCAATTACAGTTTAAGAGTTTATTTTTTGTGATTTGCTCAAAGCCAGAGCAGCACATTGGATTTTGTTTCCTGTACGATTTGTCCAGTTGCAAAACGACCAGGTCGGCTTGCCTTTCCGAGGACGTTTGTGTCCTGGTCTGACACACAGACTAATGCAAGGGTCATTAAGCACATCCCTGGGAGATTGGTCACTGCAGCAGGACACGGAAAAGAAGGTTATATCTCTCCATGAGATAAGGGGGAGGTGAAGTTGTACAGATGTAGCAACCAGCACCTGGGTGGTTTGGAGATGAACACTTACAATTTCAAAGCTATCAACGTGGACAGAAAAGCATCAGTTAAAACTCCAAACGACAAATTAATCGAAGATCCCACGGAGAGTTGAAGTCAAATCCCTGGATCCACAACCCTGAGTGCTAACTATTACATCATACAAAACAGTATCCGGCTTTTCCCGATTATTCCCAAGACCTTTGCAACCCGACACCGAGCCTCATTCTTAATTCTAGCCAAACGGTCACAATACCTCGAGGTCACTTTTCACGTTGAAGTTGGATTCTTAACGTACGCGTGCTTGAAGCACGGGGCGAATCTTGGCAGGGATGCGCTCCCTCGCGCATCAGCTGGCGAACGCGAACAGCAGGTAAAGTTGCACTGGAGAGGTATCGCGACATGTGCGTAAAGATCGCATTTAAACATTATTTAAAAGCACGAGGGTGTGAAACTGCTGTCAAATTTGTGGCCCGTGTACTGTGTTTGGTATGACAAAGTACTCCCTCCCCCACCACCTTCTTCCAAACCCAAAGAAAAACATTTTCAGTGGAGAGCGTCGCATTCCCAACATGTGCACAAAAATGATCAGACTTTTATTTGTTCAGACCTTCTTCTTTTTTTATCAAATAAATGAATAAAAACTGAGATGGAAAGGTTGATTTGGTAGATTTTTCATGTGTGGCAAATGAAAGATGTTGATTACATCAGGATGGGCAGGTAGTGATTCTCTGTGTAACATATTGTGTTCCCGTGTGTCGTATAATGCACGGGAAGTCTTAGTGTTTTTATTATATTATTTTAAATGCGTGGTGAACAAAGTTTATACACAGCATGCGCTCAGTGGCTCTTATTCACTTCTTTAGCAGCATCCTAAAAGCTTACCTCCGACGGTTTGTCACCGTCAGCCACCTAATCCAGTTGCCAACTTATTAATGGGGCCTTCTCCTCTCAACAAGTGATGTCCGACTGTCTGCAGTTAGGTTCTAGTGAAGCACAGAAAAGGTAAAGAGAAACTTAATCATCCACTGTGTGTGAAAACGAGACTCGGGACACCGGATTAAAAGCAGTGGTGCGATTTTATCAGCACCCGGTACATGATGTCATACGTCGTACTGATACCTGGCAGACTCTACAGTTACTGGGCAATTATTTATTTATTTACATTTTCTAATATTCTTTCGCGGAGCTAACACAGAGTCACAAACAAACATTTATAGGCTACTCACATTCACGCACTCATTAAATATAGCCAAAAAAAACGTTAATTTGCAGAAAGGCTCCAGCCGAAGGGTGGATTCGAACCAAGGACATTAGTCCTGTGAGCTAACGGTAATTTCTTTAACATCCTACTGCCCCTTGGGCGGGTCTTACGCAATGAAAGTTTACGAAACTACAAGAAAAAGAGGAAAAAATGCAATGCAAAAGGTCGGCTAAACAATGAAAACAACGTCAGTCGGTATTCGTTTTAAACGATGCTATTCTCCAATTAAGAACAAATCAAAAGTTCAATGTACGTTTCATTGCATTAAGCCAATATTTCCTTTAATTGATATATAACTGAAATATATTTATGTAGTACAATTTCACTTTCTAAAATGTGTAAATAAAAGTAGCCAGTAAATACTACAGCACTGCAACTGTAGTTGTTGCTATGTTGCCGCCCCAACCCCACTTTTTTAAATGCTTTGGCTTAGGTTGCTGAAAAAGAACGTATCCCATCTAGCGGCAGTAGGGTGGAACTACATGAACTGTGAACACTACATAGGCTGCACTTGTGTGCTCGCTGTGTGTGCAGTACGTGTTTTACTCACGGACATATACAGTAGCGGTTTTAGATACGGGCGACACGGCGGTTTCCCGGGGCGGCATCACGGGCATCGGCAAAAAAAAAAAAAAAAAAATTGCTCGTACTCATGCTGCCCCGACATCAGCCAGCGCATATTGGGAATGGCATAGGCACCGATCGGTTTTCTATCGTCCATTTGCTGGGAGTAAGGGCGCCTGCTGCTTGCGGCAGAGGGTGGAGGAGCGGGGCGGCGGGGGATTCTCTGGCTGGCTGGAGCAGCATCTAATAACCAGCTTGCAAAATAAAACAAAATAAAAACAAACCAACAAACACGAAAACACCAGCCATTATAATACAAATTTATAATTTGCAACGATGTTTTTTCGAAATTCTATACACGAAAAGTGAGCGCGAGAGCCCTCGATGCGCCTGCTCGCTGCTGAAGTCAAAGTAAACTTTATTGTCATCTCCGCTACATACAGTCCAGTATATAGAGAAACGAGGCTCCAGTTACAGCAGTGCAAGTAAACAAACAATAAATATAAGAAGAGTAAGAAAATAAATATACACTTTAGGACCAGGGGTAAAGGGATCAATAACAATTTAAAATTTATAATTTACAGTTTGATGATTTAAAGTCTCACACACAACCTGCCGAAAGGGGTGGGGGGCCGGCTGCTTCCAAATAGAGCACATTTCATTCATAATGATGTAAATCCAAGCCCATCATGTATTCATGACTTGAATTCTGGGTTGTGCGAAATCCCAGAAATACACCTTAGACAAAGTGAATCTGTGAACTAAGGTGTAGGTCTATTAGATTATGTTGTGGTGATCCTCGGGTTGGGGGATGGGTGTTCATACTGGAGTGCAAAATTAAAACCGATGGAAGATGGACAAGAAAAGTTCAAAGCCATCAGGTGCTCAGTTTAGAAAAAGAGAAAAGAGGAGGAGGAGAAACGAGCAAAAGATACAGGTAAGCAGATGTGTCATTGGATAATGGCAGGTCATCCGTTACTTAGAGGAAGAACCTTATATATATATATAGTATATACATTGGGTGAATGTGCAGTAGTAGCAGCAAGCAGGTGAATTCTGTACATTAATATGAATAGACATCTGACTATTTTACAGAATAGACAATATAAACATATTTAAAATTAAAGGAATTTGAAATGTACATTGTGCCTGGATTTAAGAGTGTCTGGAAGAGAGTCCTGTCTCAGTCAATTATAGATGATGTGAGAGGGTGGGTGTGTGTGTGTTTAGGGCCCGGATGGCTTGGGGATAGAAGGTGGTTGTCCTGGCACCATGATGCCAGATTCTTCACTTCGTCCATGTAGGCCGCCTTTATTAATCCCTAAGGAAATTATGTGGGTTACAGTTGCTCCAAGAAGAAATGGTAAAAAATAGTAACAGTAACAGACTAAACTCCAAACAATACATTATGTTACAGATTTTAATATTAATTAGTCATTGTCAGTTGTTGATTTGTGTTCTCATTGTATGACAAATTATGATGGCTGTTTGGTAGCCGTTTGCATACTATGCATACTCTCTCTCTCTCTTCATATGTGTGTGTTGGGTGGGGGGGGGGGGGGGGGGGGGGCAGAGGGAGTGTTCGCCAGGGCGCCAAACAGGCTAGGACCGCCACTGGATATATATATATATATATATATATATATATATATATATATATATATATATATATATATATACACGAAAGGCCTATTATTATTACACGAACATAATAATAATAATGGGAAGAGGAAACAATAACACCGTAGCAAAAGAATATTTATTCTTTTTGATCGATCGTTCCTGGAAAGAGCATCATCAAAGATTTTACAATAAGCAAAATTCGTATTTAAGACATGAACACAACCGAGCGGCATTTTCATCATTTTGGACAGGTGTTGCATAGAAGAAAACGTCTTTTAAGCAAATGTATAAAAATTAGGGTGACGAGATGGAGTTCGCTGTGGTCATTGTTGTTCCATCCATCACTTGGCACCATTATTTGTCTTAACCAAGACAACGAACTCTGCAAAAAGACAGAAGGAAAAACACCTGTGACATATCCGTTAGCAGGAAAAACAAAACATCCAAAGAGGAATTTCACTGTGGTGCACGTGAATTTTTTTAATTTATTTTTTATACCATCAGCGCCAATCTTGCCGTCACCGTCGGTGTCACCGGCACCGAGGAAAGCCTTGGTCTCGGCGTCGTTCAGGACGCGTGCACCTGACTTGAAGTTCTGGAGGAACAGCCTGCAGACAGAGGTGAGCAGTGAGTTCACAGACCCAAGTTCTCATTGGCTAAGACATGCAATCTGACTGCAGAGAGTACAGTTTGGATACAAGTCAACTAAGGCATAAAAAAGCTGTTTTCTTTAGCTAAATAAATAAAATCAAAGCAAAATATTCATTCAAAAAAACGACCCATACCTAACCGAAATATATCATTCTGGTTATATAAAACCAGTGCATGGGTTAAATATGGCTACACATAGCTTACTGTAGTCTACTGTTAGTGGCTGAATGGTTTTGTGCTTACAGCCTCCTGCCACTCATTATGATGCATCCAAGGTCAAATCAACAACAACAGCAAAACCCTAACAGCGCCTTTTGTATGAACTTTCTTACTTAAGCTCGTCCTCCTCAATGAAACCGCTCTTGTCCTGGTCAATGATGGCGAAGGCCTTCTTGATGTCATCTGCGGACTTGTCATGAAGGCCGCAGGACTTGAAGAACTTCTTGTGGTCGAATGTGCCGCCGTCTGAAAGTAGCGCAGGTTGTTACTGAAATTCGCACAAAGCAAGCGCAGCTGAACAAAAAAGAAGGTGAGTTGTGATCGCAGATGAGGGAATCACCTTTGCACGCATCCAGGGCTGCAGTGATGTTAGCCTCAACTAGTACACCTCCGAATGCCATTGTGAACTGGGAAAATAAAAATAAAATCCATTATTAAGCTTTTAAAGTTGGGCTTAATGTCCATAGGTGACCATCCCAGGTTATTATTATTATTTTATTATTATTAATAATATTATTATCTTTTAGAACATTGGCAGCATCTGAAGAATCACACATCTGTAAGTTTGCTTCTTGCCAAAAATAATCTGAGCCACTCCAAATATGAAAGGGCAAATTATTCATTGCGCCTCTTTCTGAAGCTGCAACTCTAAAGATGCGAGTACGTCTGATCAGTAATCCATGTGGCCAACGATGATGACGCTCCGGCAAGAAAGCGCAAAACTCATCTCCTTCTTCTGATGCTGCCTCGCAGTAAGGAGTCCCGATTTAAAGCGTAATTAACAATAAATTTAAAAAATAAATAAATGTAGTGTTTTCTCAAAGATGCCAGGTGATGATGTGGCTCCCGGGTTTCCCTTCTCCTTTCCATTCAAACTCACCTCTTGTGTCTTTGCTTTGTAGGCTACGAATGACACAGACAAGACCCGAGTCGACTGCAGTGACCATCACGGCGCTCCGGGTGAGCTTTTATATGATCACGCCATCGAAATCTGAAGCATAAGATAACTGACACCGAGAAGAGGGATGCGAAAATGCGTCCCCTTAGCCAGAGAGCCGTCTATTTTAAGTTTCACAAATGAAGACGCTTAAAAGGTGCGTTTGAAGAAGTCTTTCATGTCCACTCAAAGCTAAGAATAGGCCCCAGCACTGCTGAGGAGGACGAATTGGAAGTACTGCGGGCGGGGGCGGGGGACTGAGCATGCATGCATTAGAGCTGGCGTAAGTTGTACTAACTGGTTGTTTCTCCTCTTTTTGACGATTTAGAAGGCGTGGACTATTCACTGCAACAGTATGTGAAATATATTTGGCGACTTTGAGGGAAATTGTGGTTTTGATTTCTTAGCTGGAACAATGAAGGGTACTTCGTAAGATATATATGTATTTCACTCCTTTCAGATTCGCACAGATAGTCTGCCTGCCTAGCACATTGCTAAATACTTTTTAAAAACCCGTCTTACTTGTGCCGCATACGAATTCCAAATATCAGCCACGCCCGGTTTTACTGTCAAGTCCTTTTTGTTCCAAATATTTGTAAAAAGATTTATTAAATAACCAAATTAATTCAAGGGGACTCTCTGACTTTAGAAATATTCTTAAGTTTTCCTTAAAAATTCCATCTGCCATGTGTGATTACGATAGATATTCTAAACCCCTAAAGGCACAAGGGCATGCTCATGCTTTTAGACAAAGCATTAAAAATCAAAATGGGCAAAAAAAAAAGATAATCACAGTCAGCTACTCTTGCTGAAAGAATGTGTTTGACCTGTAGGAGGCAGCAAAGTTCTGTGGCGCAAGCCTGGCAATTGTGAGGAAACGGCAGACTGCTATCACTCAGACTATTTCTGATTCCCCTGCTGTTAGACAATAATAACCTTATGGCGTCATCTGATAGGCTTAAGGTTTACATAATGCTGAATTCTTAGCTTACATTGGGATCGTAATTTGACTTTAATATGGAAACTGAGCTGTTCAAAATTCCATTCCAGGCTTATGCATATAGAATATTTTCTTCCTCAAAATGAGGTACACACCAGGTGCTGATAGAAGTTAAATAATGTATTAAAGACCTTCGGCTGATGTAGATGTGCAACTGTACAGTGGGTTCAGTGTGTTAAAAGTTCCTGCTGATGCAACAGTGACTGTTAATAGAACTCCTGTTGCCACAGCACATCATTTAATTGACTATGCAGCAGTTGGTGGAGGAGGAGACCTTGGAAGAGACAGCGTGGCAGCTATCCATTGCAAACCTCCCTAAGATCCCAGAAGCATGTGAGCAAAGCCCCATGGGCCCATTCCCACAGCATTTCCCAGTCCATGGCCAGAGTCCAGCCACACTCCACTATCTCATTAACCAATTATCCAAACAAATGCTGGGCATGTTGTTTAGACCGTCACTCAACACCTCTGGAGTATTCAAACACCCTGGCAAATCAACAACTAATTTGAAACGGCCACTTCCTCAAACCATTGTGTTGGCATAGCTACGTCTGTGTGAATAGAGAGGGTTTTGGTTGACCATGCAAAAAACGACTGACCTGAACGAGATGACTTTACACCAAAAGAGTATTTATTCCTGGTTTTTCACTCTTCCTCAAAAAGTGCAGATGATGTTGTACAGTTTGCACAAGTCATTTTTTCAGAACATTTAACACATCTGAATAACAGTATCAGTAAAATATGTGCTCCATGTTGAGAAACAGTCCACAGGCAACTCATAAATAAGGTATAAAAAATATTCTTTCAGCTGATGATTAGTGAATCTTGCAAGGAGTTCACAGTTCCATGAAAAGAAATGGATCTTGGTCAATGGAAATTTATGCCTTTACAAGGGCAGCAAACTCTGTGAAAGTAGAATAGAACTGCCATTAGTATTGGGAACAAAGTGGATTCAGGTTAGTGGTATAGTTTAAACTGACAGGAGCCATTCTCTGACTAAGGGTATGTCAATGGATGTTAAAAAAATTAAGCTTGTTTCTAACATCTGATTCATGTAGGCTCTGCGGGTAACACTTCATATATATGATGTGTTCTGCTAAACTGAAAGATCTGTAGGAAAGTGCACCATGCTCCACAAAGAACCCTCACCATCAATTCCGATCTTGCCATCACCATCACTGTCACCAGCGGAGAGGAAAGCCTTGGTCTCCTTGTCAGTGAGTGCTCTGGCACTAGCAGAGAAGTTCTGCAGGAACAGCCTGGCGTGTGGACAATAAAAAGCAGCAGTTATTATTTATTATTTTCTTGTGAACCCTTTGGTTTTCTATGTTTTCATGTGTGAGATTTTAAGACTTAAATTGATGTGTCAACCAAATGATCCATAAGAAAGTCATCAACAGCTTCTTTTTGGGGGCTTCCTTAGCAATAGTTACTATATTATTTGGCTTGTAGACTAAAGCCCAAGTCTATAAATAAATGACACAAATCACACTGATAAGATCGTGAATACTCTGGACCACTTAGGCTTGCAAGTATGAGATTCCAGCATTAAGTGTGAACTGCTGGAATTACTTACTTCAGCTCCTCCTCCTCAATGAAGCCGCTGTTGTCCTGGTCAATGATTTTGAAGGCGTTCTTCACATCATCGGCAGTTTTTGCAGCCAGGCCGCTGGCCTTGAAGAACTTCTTGTAGTCGAAGGAGTCAGCAGCTAGAACACACATTTTAACTCAATTAGCGCCCAGCAAGTCTGCGCAAGCACAAGTCAGGACTTCATTGTTGATGCAATACGATAACTGTGACTGTTTATACGACACAATGTGAAACTGAGACTTTACTGCTTTCTGACTGAAGCCAAGTTGCATCACTTGTTGGTGTTTTGAATCAAATAGCAGTAAAATGTTCAACAAAGTTACATGAATAATGAAAAACTAGAACAGCTTGTTCACTGTCTGATGAAATAATGATAATGAATGCTCACCTGCGCAGCCATCCAGAGCTGCTTTCACTTCAGCATCATTGAGGACACCAGCAAAGGCCATTTTTTAATCTTAGAGAGGGAAAAAAGACAAGATAACTGGATTAGTATGGTCATTATAAGTCCTATGCAGTGGTCATACTATTGGATTATAGATCATTTTTCAATTCTCCAACTTAACTGGACAATTTGACCTATTTTGTTTTGACTACATTACAGTGAACCTAACTATATGATGTGAGTAATCATAAATAAAACACAGGAAGGGTCAAATCAGACATTAGTGGTCAAAAGCTTAAACAAGGATTAATCCACAATAAAGCAAAGCCCCCTTTTACTTTATGTTGGTCACGAATCAACTCTTTTCCTTAATCCAAAGTCTACCATGCAGCTCTACCCGTCCCGATTAATATAAACAACTACTCTTAAGAGCTGCTCTTCGCCTCCGGATGTTTAATCACAACACGGCACTGACTGTGTATCCCAAAGCGTTTTGCTGCTATGGCACGAAATAGATGATGCTTCCACCGAGAGACCAAATCACGGCAACATGAATCACTGACACAAATAAACAAAGCACCAGTGACGTCAAGCGCGCCAATAACCCTAGGTGTGTTATCATAGCATTTCTTTTATCCCGTTAAAAGAGATAATGTAAATAACAATATTCATCCACAAACGGCGCTCTTCTGAAATCTTTTGGCCTCCTTTGCGCGCTAATTGAATTATCCTGTGGTCCATGAAGTTGTTGGCTATGTTTGTTCCAATTCTCTCTATAGTTTATAGTCCACGTGGATCTCCTTGTCTGAATCCCCTTTTCCCCCTTCCAGTGTAGAAGTCGGTGTGGCGTTCGTCCGCATCCCCGCACTCACCTTTGCGCTGAGTTGAGGCGAGTGAAAACCTAGGCGGACTCGAGTGAATGCCACGAATCCCCTTTCCCTCTCTCTTATATATCCTTGAGCAACACCATTTACAGACCTTTGAGTCCCAGTATCAGGTACCAAGATCCATGGGTTTCGAAAAAATGTGTCTAGTAGTCCAGACCTATTTTTAGGTGAACAAATGAGGATGCTACCATGTGTGAGTGAGGCCTATAGCTAGACATGTGTAACTCGAGCATGCCCGCTGCTACCCGACTTCACTGGTCATGTTGCACCTATATGATTTATTGCCAGCATGCTGATTTTGATTCAGAACGTTTCCTCTACGAGCATAAATTAAAGGAACTGATACATGTGAGGGTGCAGGTCATCCTTATTTTGATTTGTGAGAACCATGTAAAGGAACACCAGCCAATTCAACTTCCTACTTTAAACAGGATAACCTTTATTAACGTCACTATAAGCCTTCACTATGAAGAGAAGACCACTGGAAAGGACTGCCTTTTAAAACACCTTTATTTTTGATTTCCATGTCAATATGATCACAGAGCCATTTTCTCCTATGCCTTTTAGACTTCTGATAGTGTTTATTTCTACCGTGTTTTCTCTGGCATCATATACTCCAATCACATGCTATATAAACCCACAGTGAGTCCATACAGTCCATTAACAGAGCTGTTTTATGATAAATCTTTCCAGCAATATTTAATACTCGTGGTTGTAGAGTGGCTGTGGCTCTTGGGCGACTTATAACTAGATTTACACAAATTCCAGGTTATTTTACATAAATGCAATCTTTTTTCCTTATATTATTAAGAGTTTCTTATTTATTGGTGTCAGGCTTTCTATTCTTGCCTCTGAAGTTGCAACACCAGGCAAGATGGTCTCAGATGATAGACATGTGCAGCTTCTGCCTATATGCTGTCCTGTAACATTAACTAGCTATACCTAGTGTATAAGCTACAGCACAGTATACACAAGGTTCATCTGAACTCTTCATGAAGTGTTGAGTTTCAAACTAAACCACCACCTTATCAGGGTTGAGACTTTGAGGCCTATTTTTTTACATGCTGTATGATTGCAAGCATGACAGTTTTCCATGCTATCCTCAGTAGTCACACCAGCATGTGTCTGTGAATAACATCCTTATAAAGCTTAAACCAAAGACTGCTGATCTCAGTCTGGTAGTTCTGTGTAGTCAGTCTTTCTTTTCTTTTCTTTCTGTCTGGTCAAACTGAACTCGTGCTAGTGAGTCTACAGCAGTGACTCAAAATGAGGATATTCTTAACTGTCAGAACCATGGTAGTGGTCTTTGGTTAGATCCCAGTTTTAGGCAAGCAGTTTTAAGTAAAAGCATTGGAAGAAGCAACTTTATCATAAATATTTCATGTTTAATGGAAATACTGGATATCAGTTTAATAAAGTAAAACAGTGGCTCTCTCAGAACCTGCATTATACACACTATTAGGCACACCTTGCTAATACTGGGTTGGACTGCAGAGATATTGGTCCATATTGATATGATAGCATTGCACAGCTGCTGCACATTTGTCTGTTTCACATCCATGATGCAATTCTCTTCATTCACCTTTTTGGATTTTCTCTAAATCTCAATGGGGATGCGGTGACCATTTGAGTAGAGTGAAATCATTGTCATGTTAAAGGAGCCAGTTTCAGATGACAGCAACAGTACTGGCAAGCAGGCTGTGGTGTTTCAACTGATCCTCAGAAAATATCCCCCACAGATTTACACCACCACAACCACTGCTACAAGGAAGGATGGATTCATGTTTTCGTGGCTAATGCCAAATTCTGACAGTATACCATCTAAATGTTACGACACAACTCATCAGACTAGGCAACCTTTTTCCAAACTTCTGTTGTCCAGTTTTGGTAAGCCTGTGTGAATCGTAGCCTCAGTTTCCTGTTTTAGGTGACAGGAGCGGCTCCTCTGTGGTCTTCTGCTTCATCTGCTTCAAGGTTTATGTTCAGAGATGCTCTTCTGCATACTCTGCTGTAGGTTTTTCTGTTGCCTTGCTATCAACTTAAAGCAGTTTGGTCATTTTCCTCTGAAGTCTGACATCAATAAAGCATTTTTACCCAGAGAAGCGCTGCTCACTGGATATTTTTTAGGTCCATGCTCTGTAAAGTCTAGAGATTGTTGCATGGTAAAGTAGATCAGCAGTAGAATTGTTATTTTTAAATATTTTTTTCATTTTCATTTTGGTTTGACTTTTTATTTTTAATTCTGTTTAGTCTAACTTACTGCCCAGATTTGTTTCCCCTTTGAGTTGTTTTTTATTTGAAGATTTTTTTGTTTTTGTTTAGTTTTTTTTATTAGTTTCAATGTTAGTTCTAGATAGTTTCATATTTTTAGTTGATCTTAGTTAGTTTTCCAAGTTCACAAAATAACTTAGAATGATTAATTTTCAACCTATGGCAGTTTCAAAAGTTTTGCCTTTTATTTTTCTCAACTAGTTCCCCTCTTGCAAAACACTTAGCCCTATACTGTTTGGATCAAATAATATAACGGTGACAAATTCACCCTCTCAAGCAGCAGGTAGCTGGTTTGATTCCGACCAGAGACACATAAACCTCTTTGGGATTGTGACAGGGTGTCCGGCATCAAACTGCAAACTCAAACATGCAGAGCGACCCTTTGTGATGAGGGAGACAGCAGAATAAGAACCCTAAATTTCATATATTTCATTTCAATTTTAACCTGAAATTTGGTTACTTTTCTCAAAGTGATCCAAAATATATAAAAATAAAAATGTTTAAAATTGTATGTTGTTCATGGAACATGGGGAAGCTCTAAACAGTATAAATGTGTATAAGGTGCACAAAAGGATGAGAGATGGTGCTCGGTCACAGGATGTGAACTAGAGGAGTGGGGTTTCTGAGCGTTAGTACTATCAGCTTACAGCACGAAGGTTCCTGGTTGAAATCCTGTCTGCAAAGTTTGCATGTTTGACCAACTCCATTGCAATTGGGAGGGGCTGTCTCCTACAGTTCAAATTACTTTGAGCAGTCAGTAAGGCCAGAAAAGTGCTATTTGAATCCAAATACATTGTGTAACTGCCCCTTGTTGGTTGTGCTTCAAGTATCCAGAATGTAAGAAAATAATGAAAATAATTATTCATTATTTTCATTATTCTCATAATCACATTAGAATGCAGCAAACTGAGATTAAAACACAGATCAGAAGAGGGTTGGAGAGTCATAAGATTATAAAGTCATAAAGAGCAAATCCTCCACACACAACATTTCCTTCCACTGCTTTAAATGCACAGGCTAGTTTGCAATACGCAAGTTTTGTGCTCTAAGTGATAATTAATATTGAACTAATGTTGATTAGTAATTGTAATATATATACATATATATATATATATCATATTATAAATCCCAAGAGTTCAGATATTTTGCCATTTTCACTTTTAATAAAGCATAAAACATAATAAAGCAGTGCTACATCTTCTTGACTGAGGTAAAACGCAACATGATATTTTGTGAAAATAGATGTTTTTTTTCTTCTTCTTCTCCCTGACCTCTGAAATATTACCAATTTAGTATTATTTATTAAAGCATTAACATAACAGCAGAATGCAATTCATACATTCTAAATAGATTGTTGTAGATAATTATTATGAAGCAATTTTTGACTCAGTTCTAAACCTGACCTGAGCTATGTGAAGTCATTGAATATGAATGAATAGTATGTAATGCTTAATGCATCTATTTGCATCTATTTAAGTTTACATGTATATATATATATATATATATATAAAAAAAAGACAAGCAAAGAGTAAGTTTACTTCTTTAATTGTTCACATTTATTGATTCAAGGTACCTGATTGATTAAACACAAACATGTTTAACATCCAACTTTGGTCATCTGTCTACTAAACATCTTATACACGTTGCATCACATGAACAGGGAGAGCAGCAGGCAGGTACAGATTTTGTGAGGTTTTTGGTCTTTGCATGAAACAATCCAGAAAGTCAAGATCTCCATTGCAAATCCATTATTCAGAACAAGGGTAGACAGCCTCGGTCGTATGTGTATGTAGTTTCTCTTTACTTCAGGAGATCACAGAACTCTGTGTGGGGGAAAAACAGAGACAGCCAAAAGTTGAATTGTGGTTGTCATGCAGCATTACAGTTAAGCAAGGTGACTCAACAAACAAGAAATCTTTTGTTTTCTTTTTTTTTTAACTTGTTGGAGAGCAGAAGTTTATTTGCATCAGTTTTTTTTAAAGACTAGAATTTCAGCACTAAGTGGTGGACAGCTCCTCAGCACAAATTGCTCTGATTTCACATCTGCTAACAGCTCTTCTAGATGTTTTACAAACACTCACCTTCTATTCCAATCTTGCCATCACCGTCTTTATCCCCAGACGCCATCAGAGCTTTGGTTTCAGCCACAGTCAGCTCTCTGGCCCCCGGAGAGAAATTCTGAAGAAATAGTCTGAAGGGTAGACATAAAAAACAAACAAACATAGAAGCAGTAAGTTCAGACTGTATCTCTGCTGATGCCTTTTCTTCACCTCTAAGCCTTTTTCAGTTGTCCCTGTCCTCCTCACTCACTCAATTCATGTATCAGTCAATTCATGCAAAGCGGAAAGGCTGCTCCATTCATACAGTGACCTCTGCCTGAGGCCCATCATGAGGGACAGTTACGACAAACTGCAGATGTAACACACATGCACAAACAAACACACACACTCCATCTGTACCACCATGTGCTCCTGCTCAAGTCTTTCAGCCACACACACACGTACACACACATGCACTCCATCCTTACTTGAGCTCCTCCTCTTCGATGTATCCACTCTTGTCTTGGTCCAGGACTGTAAACACTTTTCTCCTGTCTGCTTCAGATAAGCCAGTCAGTCCAACTTGTTCAAAGAATGACTTGAAGTTGAATGTGCCTGGAGCTACGTTGGACCACGTACACACACACACCAAACACACATAGTTGAGAGAGGAAGAGAAACAGACACATGGGAATAAGAGGTCAATCACACAATGACAAGAAAGAAAGAAAGAACGACGGGAGACTGAATAGACATGTCGCATTAACTCATTCGCTCAGATGACTTTCATTCTTCAACCAATGACATTTACCAATATACACCCTGTGGCACATCACCGTCTTATACCATTACAGGCTATGTCATTATGCCATTAAAGCAGGCAAAGCACAATGAATATGGCCCATAGGTCTAATGCAAATGTTAAAAGCCTTTTATTTACAGTCATAGTGGAATTCTTCTGGTACAAGCTACCTTCAAATAATTTCAAAGGACTTTTCTGAAAAAGACTTGCACACAGTGCAGTGGAGTTTAAAACTTCTGATTAATAAAACAAAAATCTTCTTAATGCTATTTTGCCTAAAACATTACTAACAGGCGGGTTTGGTTGAATTAAGGGTATGAAAGCACTGACATTTGATTTTCATCAGATCAGTCGAGCTTTGTCTGCCTCGTCATGAGGACATAATTTCTAGAGATAAATATTTAAGTAATTTTGGATGTGAGGACTTTACAGCTTGTGTGATTTGGTGTTCTATGTGTTAATGCTCAACACAACCACTTTGGAAACTACTCTCCTGCCACATGGCTGCCTGGTTACCTGCAGGTACCCTGTCCCCACTGTGAAAATCACATGATACAGATATGCCCTGTGGGAGTGGGTTTAATAAGCACCTCTGTGTGTGCTGTGTATATGTGAATGGACCTATATTCCCTTGCTGTAAAGTACGTGTTCTTATGTTCACAATTAGATGCTTGCAAAGTGTGTATTTTTCTTGGATGTAAGTTTTAGTGTGCGCTGTCTGACTCACCTTGACAAGCCTGGACTGCAGCCTGTATGTCCTCGTTGCTCAACATCCCTGCAAATGCCATGGTCCTCTGTGGCTGCCTGAGGGATACACATACACATGCATGGAAGAAATGCAAAGTGACACTAAATTGAACTGCTGAGGGCGTTTTCTGCCGCCAGATAGCTGCAACTGTCAAAGAAAAGCAGGACTTGTGGATAGGTTAAGCATTATCATCACCTACGTGGGCATTTTTCTGATCAGCACAGTCAAAAAGAGAGCTGAGTGGGACCTTTTATCAGCAGGGCAGGGCTGTACCATTTTAACAATAAAGTAAAATTATTATAGCTATAAACAGCATAGGCTCCACAGTAGGAAAAATGTTCATTGTGTGGTATCATTTTAGCATCGTATGTGAATTGGATTATGGTTTTCTAATGTTAAACACATTCATTTTTCCACAAAGGAAGTTGCAGGTAACTGAAAAGGTAATCACAAATAGGTCCGAACATTTTATTTTTTTTGTCTTCCTACATTTAAACATTTATATCCCCCCTCTCTTAAAGCTAGAGGACTAAAGATTCACAAAACAGTGACACACAGCTATCAGCACACAAAGAATTTGCAGAAAAACTGCACTTGAATTTGCAGAAAAAGTGGTACTCACCGTGCTTTGGGTGAGGTTTGGAGATCTCCGTTGCTCTTGCTTTGTGCTTGTAAGCCACCAACACTCTCTTACAGCTTCGTGATCCTGAGTGCAAGAAGCAACCTGACGTATCTGTCCTCAAACCAAGGGAGATTTCCTTCACGCCACCGACTGCCTCCTCCCCCTTCATCAGTTAATCAGAGCAGATAATTTTCCCATTCATACTGTTTTGTGAACTTGCATCCATGACCAAAGCACAGTAAGAACATATTCACATCCCAACACATCTGATCCTCATAAACATGCATTTTTCTGCAATTTATCTATTTTATTACCACAGTTGCTATGTTGGTGCTGTAGTATTGTAGTACATTTGTAGGGAAATTAATAAGGATTATACAATCAGATACACTCAAGTGAAAATGGTAGTTGTCCTTGATTTTATTACACCTATGTGGCAAGTTTTAAAACATGCAATGAAGTCAGTCTTAACAGAGCATGTGATTTTTATGCGTTCTTGAGCACAACATGCTGAATTAAAAAAAATGAATTAAAATACAGGCGAGATTGTATTACAAATAATTTCATACCAGTATTCCAAGTAATACGCAAAATAACATATATAACCCATCCTATGGATTACATAGGAATTACAGGTTTACAGCAATATCTACATGCATTTAGTCTTGATGCCGTTTTGGGGACAGATTTTTTTTAGGCTATTTCTATGTTTGGTTTTCCATGTAAATCTAACAACGAGCCATATTTATATGAAATTCATACTCACAATAAAACAAAAACAACGAATAAAACCACACATACCCATAATAAAGGTCCTAAAGGTAGCATCACTCGTCAAATACATTCATAAATTTTTGTAGTTTATAACTTGCCGTAAACACAGATATAAACATTTTATATAGAGAGGTCTTCTTTCATAACCACTTTTACGTGCCTCACATGGTTGGCGACTGACTGAATGCAGAAAGCTTTCTTCAGCTTTGATACAAATCACTGGATTTAACTGACTGAGAATAAAGCTCGAACCCGATTGGCTGTGGGAGTTCAACGCGACGGAATTGTCCCTTGTAATTGGTTTAGGCTGCTGTCAATTCCTTGAAGTTTCACGGCCCACTTTCAGTGACGTCACGGTGTACAGGAACATGGCGCTTTGGAGGAGAGGTTCTTCATGATAGTCAGGGGCTATAACGATTGAAATTCCCATTGTGTTCATTTAGACAACACTAAAGTACAGACACTAAATATGAGAGGCCGCGAAAGGTGACCGCCCCCTCTGTCTCCATGGATACCCGACCACTGCGTGTGGTAGCGGCGTTTGCTGTCGTCAGCTGAAACTCTTAGCATCGATAGCTAAAGCTAGTTAGCTGGCGAATAGCCAGACGCAAAAACAGACAAAATGTGCTCGTTTATGTAGCCTAGACTAACGCGAAGCTGCTATTCAATGTTTAAAACACTTAAGCCTTTTTTTAAAATCAGCCATTTATTTGATTTCACGTAGCTAACATTTTGTTAGCTAAGCTATAAGGATGGAGAACCGCCGTGTATATGTTTTGTTGCTGAGCTTTGGGATTTTTCTATCGGCTTTGGGACTGTCTGAAGGCGCCCCTCTTCAGTATGGTCAGAAATCAGGTAAGGCAACCGATTCACAGGTAAAGTGTGTTGTGTTTGTCCACATGAGAGGATGTTTTGCTGAAATTGGTAGCTGGTGCTAATACGAAGCTAAAAGCTAACAACACACTAGCTTGAACTGTATTTCCGGTTATCCAGACAGGAGTGTTTTCAATGGACGGGTTGTCATACTTGTTTGTTTGGTTGATCACAGAGTTATCAGAATATCGGTTCTGGTCTTTCCGTAGTTTGTTTAATAATGATGAATAACTGCAGGTCATTGTCACGACTCGGCCAAATGGCACAGTGATCAACACAGACGTTTCCTTTAACTATTCTCGGAAAAACACTAATTTATTGCTGCAGGTTTATTTCTGATTAATATTTAACAGCAGAAACCAGTGATGTGTGTGTTGTTGCTTCCTGGTACATAGATGTTAACCTTTTACTGGGATTGGTCTAGGTGTTGATGTAAACAAGTTTAAGGCACAACAAGGTGGATGGTGGCCTACCCGCATGGAAATAATGTTTCTGGTTCTAAAGTGAACCTTGATTAACTTGCTTCGATGACTACAGTGTAATATTTCACCCAAATAAAGAGTCCTGTTATGGTTGGGGCCTCATGAATTGTATGTGTTCTTTGAAGAAAAGTTGCTATCTTATTAAAAAATTAAAAACACTTAATGTAGTAATTAAGAGAGTCTCCTGTTCAGGACACAGCTGTAAAAACGGAAGAAAACTGTGTTATTAGGTTACTAATGTGACTATTTCATATTTGCACAGTCACAAATCACCAAAGAAATACAAATGTGAAACAATCATCTTCTTAAATAATCAGTTGAGATGGAATATTCAAGATTCCATAATACTTTGAGCAGTCATTAAACGTTACAGTGCTATGAAAAAAATATTTGCCCCCTTCCTGATTTGTTTTTTCTTTTTGCATATTTTTCACACTTAAATGTTTCAGGTCACCAAATAAAATAACTGAAATAAATAGAAAATATTTTGCAATTGTTAAATTTGGTTTTTCATTTATTAAGGGAAAAGTTTACCTAACCTACAAGGAGCTATGTGAAAAACTAATTGTCTCCCAAACCTTATAACTGGCTGTGTCACTTTTGGCAGCAGAAAATTAAATAACTGGCAATGAGTTTTTAGCATTGTTGTGGAAATTTGGCCCACTCTTTGCTAAATTGTTTTAATTCAGCTACATTAGAAGGTCTTTGAGCATGAACAGCCTGTTTAAGGTCATGCAAATGGCTCTCAATCAGTTTTAAATCTGGACTTTAAATAGGTTACTCCAAAACCATCACCACCTCCTTTTTTTTTCTTGAACTATTCAGAGGTGGACTTGCTGATGTGTTTGAGGTCTTTGTCCCGTCTAAAGTGTGCTTGAGCTTCAGGGCACATATTGTAGGCCAAATTCATGCTTGCATCAATCACAGCAAGCTGCCCTGAAACAGCAAACCAGCCCTAGACCATCACACTACAACCACCATGTTTGAGTCTTAGTATAATGTTTTTTTTATGAAATGCTGTGTTTGATTTACACCAGATGTTACAGGATGCAAAATTTTCAAAAACATCACCTTCTTTTTGGCAAATGTGAAATAATCTTTTGTTTTATTTTTGGTCAGCAATGGTTTTTGCCTCAGAACTCTTTCATGCATGCCATTTGTGCCCATTCTCTTTCTTATTGTTGAATCATGAACTCGAACCTTAGCTGAGCCAAGTGAAGCCTGCACTTTTTTAGATGTTGTTCTAGGTTTTTTTGTAACCTACTGGATGAGTTGTTGATGCGCTCTTGCACTAATTTTGGTAGGCTGGACACTCATCAAAAGGTTCACCACCATTCCAAGTTTTCCATTTGTGGATAATGGATCTCACCATAGTTCACTGGAGTCCAAAACATTAGAAATGGCTTTCTAACCCTTCCTGATAAATGTCAGTGTTTTGTGTCTCATCTGTTGTTGAGCTTCTTTAGATCTTTGCTTGATGTGTTACATTTTGAGATCTTTTAACCTACTTCATGTTGTCAGACAGGTTTTGTTTAAGTGATTTCATTCAACAGGTCTGGCAGTAATCAGGCCTGGGTGTGGCTAATGAAATTGAACATGGCTATCTGAAGAAAAAAATGTGGTTAGTCACAGATATGGTTTTTTTTTTCTTTCACATAGGGCCAAGTAAACCTGGATAGTTTTATTGCCTTAATAACAAAAAAAAATCATAATTTAAAAACTGTATTTTGAATTATCTAAGGTCATCTTTGTCTAAAATTAAAATTTGATCTGACACATGTTAATGTGAGAAATGCACCCCCCCCCCCCCAAAAAAAAAAAAAGAAAAAGAAAAAAAAGAAAATAGAAATCAGCAGTAGCTGTAATACTTTTGCCACAAAGCTACGAGAAGCTTCTTCAACTGAAGAAGCTTCTCGGATGAGAGGTGAAACGTCTTCAAGCAACTTAAAGAAGTCCAGACGCTTTTCTTTGCAAGCTCCTTTGACAACATGTTTCCTAGCACATTACCAACACTCGCTGGTAATGTGTAACTATAACAGATTCCAGTCTTATCACTACAAGTTAATGATTAGCAACAGCGTTGTTTGCTTAATCATAACGAATAGCACAGGAAAGTACAGTGTAAGATGAAATATAGTCCATATTTTTATTATTTTATTACACAGCAACCTGTCCTTTGGTCCATTTTCCTAGTCTACTTATATCTGTGTGTACACATGATATAATAATTCTTGATTATTTGATTGTTCAAAGTTTTGACTTTAAGTTTCTGATTGTTAATGAGATTGTTCTTATGAATATGACTTGGGCTTGCCAATCTGCAAGGGATATTCCGTTTACACATGACAAACAGGGGTAAAAATAGGTTGTTAAGCTTTAACCAAAATGTCAATGTTTAAATTGTAGGGCATAGCCAGGTGATATTTGTTTGATTAGTCTACAAGTCATTAACCTTTCACTACTCTGCTCAGTGACTACCACTACAGACTGTTGGACTGTTGGAGATGCTTGTAATAAGCAAGTTTATCCTTTAGCAGTTGTTTATTTTCTAAATGGTGGAAATCAAATTTAGTTTTGTCCCTAACCAGACAGAGATAAGTATTAGCCTATTTTAGGTGCCTCTGTTTTTTCGTTTGATTCATGATATTCTCAGACTGAAGAACCTTAAACTAACCCAAAGCTTTTAGCCACAGTGCCATTTGCCATTTTGTGTGTAACTAAAAGTAGACATCCACTGTTGTGCACACCGGTCGGTGGGTGAAATCTGTAAAAAATGGGTCAACTCCTCCTCTCCCTGAATGCCTGCTGAAATATGCAGTTTAACTGAAATAGGAGGTGACAGCTCCCTGCTGTATTGGTCCCAAAAACCAGTTGAGTCATTTGGTGGGGCCTGCCAAGTCATAATATGAACCTATGACTCAAATAAAGCCTAATGGAGGAGAACTGATCCCATGTAGCGCTGCCGTGACCCAGCTCCTGTTTTTTTGTATCTGGCTGCTGCTGTAGCCTCTCTGGGAGCCCTGCACTGCCTGGAACCCTGTTGTTTTGCTGAACCAGGTAGTGGGTATGTGTCAAAAAGCTGCCCGCAATTACAGCTGAATGTTTTTCACAGGATTGGTGTGAGCTTTGGAGTTATTAAAGCCATTTGTTCCAATGATTTATCCCACTACTCATTTTAATTGCTGTAATTTAAATAGAAAGGGGCATTGGCTGAAAAATAGCCAGATGTGACATAATTTAGTGCCGACTGAAACAGGGCTGTTAAGTCCAAGCTTATCATTAGCTTGGTTTTGCTTTAAAGTTGTTAGAGGTCATTGCTGGTCTAGAGAATATTATAAAACCCTTAAGAACTGGATTGCCTCATTTTTAGATCCAGATTAGTATAGTAATGGCTTGCTGTGTGGTTTGAGAAAAGTAAATATAGGGCAAAGCTACTTTGATTTCCCTCTGAAACATATTTGCTTTGGCATTGTGGAAAACCCCAGTAAGAAAACACTCTGTCTCAGTACAAGATTCTCATCTGGGGGGCAGTACGGATGACTGGTTTGAAGGCTGACACAGTAACAGCACAAAAATGCATTTGGTGGATTCATATAATTTTTAGGGATGTTGGCCTAAACCATGCAGTGATGTGCATCTGTTCACCTTTTTAAAACCATGCCTTTTTAGCACGGAGTCCTCAGCCAGAATTGTCTGGGTCAGGTTTTTGCCTTTACTTGCCTTGTTAATGGGTCATTTGCTTTTCACATAAGAATATCAATCTTGACATTGCTATTGCATAAATGGACTTAAAGGCTTATAGTTTTATATAATATGAATCATTTATCTCTGGCATTACCTATAGAGTTTGCTTACAGGTTTGAGTTGCATGTGTTTATAAGGAAATATTATGTTTAATTCTTGTTTTATTCACTTAACATTTTTGATTGTTAAAAAGTTTCAGTCTGGTTGGACGTTCAAGACTTAACAATCCCTCTTCATTGTTCTGTTGATGGTGATGATAATTGCAAGGTAAAGAACCCTTACATTTAACAGCTGTGAGTACACATGCCATTTATAGCTACATTCACTGGTCCAATACACTACAGAGCTATTTAATCTTTAATTTCTCCTCTCATCAATATTTTACTGGATACAGTTTCTCTGTTGCAGTCTTAAGCACAGAGGTTTGTGGAAGTAATCCTTTAGAAAGAGCACTTCATAATGGTGGTCTTGCTGTTGTTGCTAATTTATTTGCATCATAATATATCATCAACTATCATTGACTTACAAAGATCTTCGTGATATCTATCACTGGCGATTCAAATTGTAACTGTGCACAGTTCTCAGTGAAAGAGGCCACAGAATTCAGTTTACCTGCACCAGTTTTGGGGTTGTAGTTCAGTATTTTCTGCCCAGCAGGGAAAACATTAGGCATTCAGACATTAGTGAAAAGAAGCAGAGTGCATGAAGGACTTTCATTATGATCATAAGTAAAGAGAACAGATTAAGCCATCTTTTCTATTTCTGTCAGTGACTGCTTGGTGTTCTGTGGCCGACACTGAATCTCAATCATGGCTGACACTCTGTATCATATCTAATATTCCTCAGGGAGTTGGAGGGATTGCTGCTCCATCTTCTCTACTCTCTGACAACCTATGCTGTGTGGATATACCCCCCCTCCCCCGTCTCAGATTAGAACTTACTAAATAGTTAGACCACTGTACAGCCTCATGTGCCAAGCTCTTGCCTTAAGTTTATTTCAACAAAATAATTTGTTACCTGCCACTGTTTTGCCTGAAATTGCAAACCTGTCAACCTAGAAATGATATGGCACCCACATTTGTTTTTCTGATTTTTTTTTCAAGAGAGTTATGTGCAAACTAAATACTCATACAGTCAGAGAAACAGGAACAAACCTTTCTCTTGGTAAATAAATATAATCTCAAATGATGAGTGTGATAGGTGTTAGTGGTTCAAATCATCATTCTGTTGATTACCCTTGGTGTTTCATTGAGGAAGAACACCAGAATTTAATTCACAGTTATATTTATTTTCAATTTCTTGTGTCATACTGCCTAAGCATAAAATTGATGTGTCAAAAACGGCTAACAATTACAACAGTTTCCATGCTGACGGAGCAAGGGCAGATCACAATTTCATGTTTGTGAAATCCTCTGACATTCTAAACATGCACATGAACTGTGACACCTGTTCAACTTAATTTCCTCCCAAAATTGGGCCCATGTTTACAGTTCAAATTTTAAAACGGAATGCAGTGTTAAATGTTGAACCTGAAAATGTGCTGGATTGGATGTTGGATTTCTCATTTGACTTACATTTGTTTTTACTGTGGTAACTGACCTATAGTGAAGTCAGATAGCACCCAAAGTCTTTCACTATGGTGCTATGCTGTTTAAATGTCTGTAGGGGTGGGTGATATAGCCAGATGAACCTTTTGTAACTAGAGATGGCACGATACCACTTTTTTATGTCCGATACCGATACCGATATCATAAATTTGGATATCTGCCGATACCGATATGAATCCGATATAGTGTTTTTTAGTCAACAAAACTGTTTTTTAAATATCTTGCTGCATTTTGTATAAGTTCATACTCAAGTTTAAAACAACAACTACACTAAAGCTATTCTGTTATACCTGTATGCAAAAAAAAAAAAATTTCATAGTTCAGCAATACTGATCAATCTAATAAACTTGAACCTACACCATCCTCCCTATTCTGGTATTTTAAAGAGTACTTAGCATAAATATTAAGCAACCTAACTAATAGGGTTCCAACTCCCAGCAACAACAAAAATAAATAAATAAAAAATAGGGAACCACCCCTCACGCTCCACCTCATGATGCTTAATCGACGTAATCAACCTTAATTTGATGCAGTGTGAAAAAAAAGGCACAGAAATCAATTATTTTTCAAGAAATATTAAATAGATTCAACATCTTTCTTCAACAAAATTGCAGACTGCACAGATGGTACCTTCCCAAAGGAAAAAGTACTATAGCTTACTAGGGTATTTATATTAGACTTAATAGTCACTATATACAGTAATTGACTTCTATTCATTTTACATCAAATTAAAACTTTGGGTGTCAGATAATTATTTATTAAAAGCTAGACATTTTAAATGAGAATAAGAAAGAAAAGTATGTCTTTGTGCCCCCTTTTCCCTGTTAATGCCCTATCGGCCCCCCTGGCTAAACTTTGCTAGATCCGCCCCTGCACAGTTACCAGCGTCAGCTACGTAGAAAAAGATCCTCGAGTAGAAAGTAATATTAAATACATTCTAACAACAGCTGATCAAGCTTAAACGTGCTGCTGTTGTTCAGCCGCTGGTTTCCTCTTTCTGGTGCAAAGTGGGCCAAAAACAAACAAGAGACACTGACTCGCACAGAAAAGCCGATCAGCTGATCATTAAGCAGTTTCATCATTGAAGTAGCAGCAAGAAGAGGCAGTCGCTTGTTAAGCTTAACGCAGGAATGCTTTACAAACATTCAGAGATGGACTTACACACTTGCTTTACTTCTCTCGGGATAACTTTGTCGGAGATGAAATGCCGGGTTGCTAGCGAAGCTCCAAATGCTATCCAGACCACCGACAGGTCCCGCATGCCACAGCCGCTCTATCACGTGATGCATACTGCTAACGTTCTGAGGTGAGTTATGGCGTGTTGCAAGTTTTGTGAGGTGCTTTCGTGATATTTAATGGATCGGATTACATTTTTAATTTTTCTCCGATATCCGATCCAGTAATTTAGGTCAGTATCGGACCGATACGTAATATCGGATCGGTCCATCTCTATTTGTAACCTGTGATGTAGCGTATACTTAGGGTACAGATTGTTAATGTCACAACATTCCATATATGCAGAATCTGCAAATATCCATTATGCATGTTTCCAGCACCTTTTTGAATCTCTGTTATAGAAAATTGAGAGAGTTCTGAAAGCAGTGTACCTACTAATTATTTTTTACTATGTAGATAAGCTAGCTAAAGTCTGATTTTTCATTTATTCCAAATCGGTTCAGGTGTGTGTTGCAATCATACTCACATGTTGGTGTGAAAGCCTGAGACACCTAGATGTGAGTTTGTCATCTGGATGTATTAGTCACCCAATTTCATCTGTCAGAAATTTTGTAGCCAGAAGGAGACTCAGTAGGTGTATACTGTCCTTCTAGCAGACACAATGTACCTGACAAGCCGCAACCAGTGGGACGCTGAATAAACATTGACGGGAGGCTAGGAAGAAGTGTCTCGCACAAATTCCCACTGCTCTCAACTCTCACGGGCCACACTGAGGTAGATTGTAGGTGGATGTGATTAGGGCTGGGCCATATTATACCGTTCACGGTAATACCGGTATAATGTTAGGCAACGATAGGAAAATGAAATATCGCGATAGAATGGGAGTAAAACGCGCATGCCAGTGCCTTTGTTTTCATACGCACATGGCCGATTGTTGAGTGAAACAGATGAACCAGAATTGGTTTGTAAAAATGGTGCAACTTCAGTGATGTGGAACTGGTTTGGTGTTTGTCCGTCAGATACACAACAAAGCACATTTTTTTGCAGAACATGCAAGTGGCCGTTGTTATTGTCATATTTGTCGGACTAAGATGCTCTTAAATCTGGGAGTAATCTGGGTCCTAAACTCCGTATTCTTCAGGTCAAACAACACTGCAGCATCACTTAGAGTTAAAAACTGTCTAAATTCTTTCATCTTTAATAAAACGATCAGCATTGCTGCTTTACCAGGTGTAACTATAAAGTTTAACTTCCAGGCATCCATGAAAACAAAAGTTATTACATTTAACGGAGTTAGAAGTTAGCAGGAAGCTAGCGGAAGTTAGCTCGCTAGTTTCGCTAGTTACCTAAGCATGATATAGCATGTTCTGATGGAGAGATTTCTGAAAAAAATCAAACGTACAGCTCTGCTATCACTTCCAACATAAATGAAGACAGGAAACTAAACAGCAGTGACGTTTGTAGGGTTACTGAAGTTGGGCTAGCTGGTATATAATGATGTGCTACGTGATCGCTAGCGACACAGCTATGTTAGCATAACATAAACAGTGAAGCTGGAGGACGAACACTAACACTTTTCCACTTATAAAAGTTAACGTGAAGGTTCTTCATGATTAGAGACAAATGCAATCGCATGGCAGGATGCTGTAAACGGACCAAACTTCAGTCAGGAGAACAACTGAGATAATCCATCCACAATACGAGGTTAGTCATTAATATACTGCAACAACATGGGAATAGAGCAGCTGCCAGAGAATTCAACATTAATGAATCAATGGTACAGAAGTGGAGGAAGCAAGAAGAATGAGTTTAATAAAGTTTGATTTATCTGACTGCTTTGTTTCGCTTAATGTGCCTTATAATCCCGTGCACCTTATGGTGCGAAAAATACGTACTGCACACTGCAGTTTAATGTTGCAAAGCACCTCTTTTTAACTTCAGTGGATATTATACATGGTTATGCTCAGGATATGTCAGCCCATTTCTACTGGAAATGCCTTTTGGTTAAACTTTCAGCAAGGAATTTGCATTTGCACTGTTACATTTTTATAAAGCTTTAATGTACATAAAAACCAGCTTCTTGTTTAAGTGAAAATAAATGGAAGGTTGTCTTTTTGCGCTAGTAATGTTGTGGAGTTGTATTTTGTCTCGCATCAATTATATCGTCGGTTATATCGTTATCGCAAATTTTCAAATATATATCGTGATAAATATTTTTGGCCATATCGCCCTGCTCTAGCTGTGATTACGTTCAAGTTATAAAAATAAATGCATTAGACTTTGGTGAATTTGTTACCTCATAATGAAACAAATTGATTCAGCAAGTCCTTTCTGTGTGAACTGAAAGTTGTCATCCATAAAAGATGATTCAAGCTGCAAGTGAGAGAGATTGACTTTAACGTCTTCTGACTGTTCACTGGCATTGGCAGTAAGACAAGAAATGCAATGACCAGTAGTCATACCATTCAAAGGAACAGTTAGAAATGAGCAGTGACATGTCGGAAATAAGGTGGGTATGAGTCACGCACACCCTAACAAAAGAATGCGCTTTTGGCAGAAATGCAGTGAACATACAGGTGTTCTTGAAATACAAAGAGTATAGGTGGTGTTATGTTGTCTAGCAGCATGTCCAACCTTACAAACAGCAATGAGAATTGGTTGGTTGGACAAATATAGGTGATAGGTGGTTGGCGAGAAACACCTAATACATAATTATGAATGGTAAATAGCAATACATGGTGTGTCTTTTTTGTAGTGCTGAGGTACGGTTGTACACAGGCACCGATTGAGTTCCCATCAGTTTCTCTAGCCTGTTGTTCAGGCTAAACCAGGGCAAATATCAAAGTTATTTTGGTCAGCTTTGTCTTTTTTTTTTTTAAAACATGTATATGCACAGACATTGGAGATCCAACTTACAGACCGGTGAAACCAGTGTACTTTTATTGTCAGGCCCAACCCTGGATTTGTACAAGGAAGGGCATCTGGCTTGAAAAGGACATCAACTTTGCGAAATCAGACATGCAGGTCATCAGATTTCCAGATCAGTCAGGGCCCGGGTTAACTACAGCTTATTAGATTTTAAATTAAAGGAACATAGCTTTTCATTCAAGTAGTTTTCCATATTCTTTATTCATAATTCACTTGAATATACTTAAACAAATTTAGACTTGCTGAAAGGTGGAATAATCTCATTACAACAAAACAGAATCAGTCTCAATAATCTGTTTATCTTGATGTTTCTTTTTTATTAATCTGTGGAAGCTAAAATTGTAATTGCAGTTAAAATTTGATAATGCACAGCCCTGCACATACATGCCGTATATAGTGCCCTCCGTCATCCTTTTGTCTCCTGTAGTATCAGCTTGTACAATTTGGTTAACTAAATCTGAGGCTCATGTGGTTTGGCATTAGTATAGCGAGTGAGCTGCAGCTGAGCAGCACAGTGGGTGGGTTGTGAGGATGCTGTCAGCCCTGACACTTGAACTGCTGGGCCAGCAGCATCCTCACTTGAGCAGATCTACACCCGCTGTCACGACTGCTGCACTATCAGCTGGTGATTGGCCAGCAGACACCCCCACAACTGCTTCTCTGAATACCTGATAAGGGATAGAGGTCATCTGAGAAGTCACACTTATTGCCACAACATTTTGGGAGAAGTGGTGAATCACATGCACAATGGTACAGATTGTTTTTTCTTCTCACTGCAGTGGAGTTGCAAGAGAAAGACAGTAATGATATGAAGAGGTTGTAGTGTAGTGCACTGTGCAGTTTATTTTTGTTGTCAAGCTCTAATGTACCTTTGTGGGTGGCTTTAGAAGTACTGGTACACTTCTCATGTGTTGTACTGCTGTCAAACACACTTATGCTAACCTAACACAGCTGTCATGTTTCTTCTTTATTCCCTTCTAATTTATTTTTGAATTCCAGAGATAGATGTGAATGATTCAGCACATTTTCTTTCTGTTTTTGTCATTTCAGGTGAAGGCACGAGGGACACTTTGTCTGTCTCTATCTACCTGTCCCTGGTGGTGTCTTTGATGGTGATTGTGTCCTTGGTGGTGGTGCTAGTGAACTGTGTGACCTGCTGCAAGGAAAGGGAGATCAACTTCAAGGTGAGAGTTTTGGCTGGCAGGTAGCCAGACACAAGTGAGTTTCATTTCCTTCATGCAGACTTGACTTGATGAAAACACAGTGGGTGAATGTATAATGTAATGGGCTGTGTGTAAATTTAGTCTAAAAGAGAGTCAGCGTTTTTTGTTTGGGTTTTTTTTTTTGTTGTCATGCCGTCAACAAATTTATACATGGCATATGTTTGTGTGGACGTAGGAGTTTGAAGATCACTTTGATGATGAGATCGACTTCACTCCGCCAGCAGAGGACACCCCTTCTATGCAGTCCCCAGCTGAGGTCTATACCCTTGCTGTGTCTCCTGTGCCCCTGCCTGGCCCGCCACACCTCCAACCTCCTGCCCGCATCACAGGTCTGATACATACACATTCACAGAATCATGTTGTATAAATAAACTTGGCACAAACACTAAGGAAATGTGTGTATCTTCCATGATTTCTTTGTTGTAACAGTGCTTTTAGGCAATAAGTCTTATAGTGTTGGAAAGCCTGGTTATTTCCCTTAAATAGTGCCACAAGGAAAATGCATTTGTGGGTTGAGCAGCAGAGTTGAGTTTATGGGTTGCGCCCATGAGAAGCTTACAAAATCTTTTCTCCCAGTGCCAGACTGTTTGTTCTGCTATTGATGGTTTGGTTTGGTTTGGTTTAGTTTAATTTACTGGACTGGATGATTGAAGTCTGAAGAAACTGCCAATGGCTGGCAGTGAATGAGTTAATAATTTATTTGTCTAATAAACGGGGGCCTCAGTAGCTTGTGGGTGAATGATGCACAGCCACAACAGCAGTACTCAACTCTGCTGCTCAACCCACAAATGCATTTTATTTACAAATTTTACACCATTTAAGCAGAAATAAACAGGCCTTCCAACGGTAGTTAAAACAAAGAAATGATCAAACACAAATTTCCTTACTTTTGTGTGCTTAGCTTATGTCATGAAATACGGTTGTCCATTAAAATATGTTTGTTTGCACTTTGTAGTAAAAAAATGTTCTATTAACACCAGAGGTGGTGGAAATCCACCTGTAGACTGTTTGGTCCCCACCATTAAATAAATATTGAGGGTAGAAATATTAGTACCCCAAAACGTTCTCTGTGGAAAAAACTAAACAAAAATGGGATTTCTTTGGCAAATGTGATCACTGTGTCACAACAGTTCACATAAATTTGAGAACAGTACAGGGATGGAAGGGTGTATCTTAAAAAAGTTGTCACATTTTTTATTGAAAATGTCATACCTAGTACCCATAAACAGTGACTATGAAATACTTGTTCAGGGCTCTAGACTAACTTTTTTGCCATGGGCGTACCGGTACGCCTAACTTTAAAAAGTTAGGCGTACTGGCACAAAAGTTAGGCGCACACACATTTTATAATAATTTATATAATATAATGTGTTTTTCTGGGTACACTGTGCTTTTTCAGCATTCAAAGATTGATGACACCGTGTCAGAGCACTGGCTATGAATTTCAGAAGGATCAGGCCTTAACTTAACGAAAAGTTAGCAATAGTTCTTTTCCTAGTACAGCTACATCCACTTCTGTTGTGCCTAGGCTGCTCACTAGGGCTGGGTATCATCACTGATTTCTATAATCCATTTGATTCCGGTTTTCAAAGTCCCGATTCGATTCAACTTAGCCTCAGACAGTCAGAAATATTATAATTCTGATCATTTATCAGTACTGACTTCATCAGAATTGTGAACATCACAGCAGATGCCTTTGTGTGAAAGTAACTGAGAATAAAACACAGAAAAACATGAAGGAGATTTTCCTGGTCTGGCTTTTTATAGCAGATAACCTTAAAAATATTCTACAATGTTCTGCATATAAAGTTAAAATTTCTTCAGTATTGAATAACAGAAAAATAGGCTTTCTTGTCCGAGGTCATTTAAGTGAAAAAAGAAAAAGAAAAGAAGACAGCAGCCACAGCGCTGTAAACAACGGTAGACTGGTGGGTAATAAGCGAATGAATAGTACAGAAAACAGAGATTTGAGACGGGAAACTGTTCTTGAAGTACAGAGAGAGAGAGAGCTGTGCATGAAGTGTGATTTTAATAGTCGTGGAAGCAAAACAGCAAAATTCATGACGACATTGATCAAATGTGAAGCGCAGTTTGCTGCTTCTTTTGCTGCTGGCTCGGTGAATTTTGGTTGGAGAGAGACAAAACCTGCAGCTCAGAATCAGCGCAAAAAGACGTAAACACAGCGCGGACCGGACGCATCAGGATCGCTGAGCTCCGACAGCGTGTCCGTCTACGGGCCGTCGGGCGAGAAAGCCGAGAAAGACAAAGCTGATTCTGATGCGTCGAGTCCGTTCTGTGTTTACGTCTTTGTGTGGAGTCCGTGTACCTGCTCTCATCTGCTTTTTGGTTGTTGTTGAAATGGTTTTGTGAGCTTTAATCTGAGAATCTGGCATTTCTGGCAAAACACAATTATATTTAAAAGTCAATTCAGGATTTAATGAATTGATATCGCTTTATTCAAGCTACTCACCTCCCACTTCCACCTGCACTTTCAACTGGACCACGGCCAATCAGAGAGGTCCCGCCCCTTAATATCTCTGATTGGTTTAGTCCACGATAGGGGCATAATGTCTGTCTGTTGTTGACCACAGGGAAGGTTGCAGATTTTTTTTTTTTTTATTGTTACACGAACAGTTGGTTGCACAGGTGCAACCAAATTTTTATTTATTTTTTTAGTCGCACCACTGAAAAATTTGGTCGCATTTGCGACCAAATTGGTCGCACTCTAGAGCCCTGTTGTTCATATCCACACACGGTATGTTAAACTAGTTAGTAACTTAATGTAAAGAAGTTGATGTACTTTCTGTTTAGGTGTAGTTAGCTACACATGCTGCATACAGTGCTTAGTGCTAGTCATTAGACAGTTTTTTTTTTTTTTTTAATTTTTGTTATTTTAATGCAGTTTTATTGTTGTTGTAATTTCAATGTGTTTGTCTGAAACAGGTTTCTCTTGTAAATGAGACATTGAGCCTTAATGGGACTACCTGTATAAATAAAGGTTAAGTTAAAAAATTAAATATTTCAGATAGTTTGTTAAGAAGACCATCTCTGACTCAACTATGTGACAACACAATTTCTCAATTTAATTTCACTGTAGTGTTTTCTATTTTGAAGTTGTTGTTTTATTAAGTGGTTCAGATGTAACTTGTGATGCGTCGGTTGGGGCAGTCTTAATAACAGTGATGGGTATTTGGTGTCACAGAGGGATCAACAGGCTTCCAGGTCGTGCGCCACAGTCTGAGCTACATCCAAGAGATCGGCAACGGCTGGTTTGGCCAGGTAAGATAGTTTTTCTTTAATTATCTTCTTCACAAAATTGCATCCACACAAAAGACAAAGAGCTAAATACTCATCTGAAAAATTCATTTAACAAGATGGCAAGCTGTCACTTGTGATTTAATCATTGAATCACAAGTGACAATCATTAATCAATATCGCTACAACCAGTGACTACAGTGGCTTGCAAAAGTATTCGGCCCCCTTGAACTTTTCCACATTTTGTCACATTACAGCCACAAACATGCATCAATTTTATTGGAATTCCACGTGAAAGACCAACACAAAGTGCTGTACACGTGAGAAGTGGAATGAAAATCATACATGATTCCAAACATTTTTTACAAATAAATAACTGCAAAGTCGGGTGTGCGTAATTATTCAGCCCCCTGAGTCAATACTTTGTAGAACCACCTTTTGCTGCAATTACAGCTGCCAGTCTTTTAGGGTTTGTCTCTACCAGCTTTGCACATCTAGAGACTGAAATTCTTGCCCATTCTTCTTTGCAAAACAGCTCCAGCTCAGTCAGATTAGATTGCGAATACTTTTGCAAGCCACTGTAGTATATTGTGTCAAGTAATCCTTACCTCTCAAGGAAAAAAAGGACACCTTTTCCTCTGTTAATCAAATCTTTTTCTTTTTCTCTGCAGTTAGTGGTGCTCCTTGAAATCTTAGAAAAAAACATCTAGACTTGGGTGGTGGTGATGAATCTTTGTTTTCTTTTTGTTTAGCGTGACGTGTTCTTTCTGTTGTATTAACAGGTCCTGTTGAGTGATATCTACACAGACCCAGGGACAAGAGTGGTGGTCAAGGAGTTGAAAGCTAATGCAAGTGCCAAGGAGCAGAATGACTTCCTGCAGCAAGGGGATCCATACAGGTAAAAACTGATGTTTCTCTCTTTGAGAGCACCCCATTTGCAGAGAGCTGTTATTGTTTTTCAGAAGGCTATGGTTAGGGTCATCAACTTATCAAAGACTGTTTTGTTTACTGCACCCGGAGCATCTTTCCTCTTACTTATTGCATTAGTTATTACAATGTATAGTTTGCTTATTTTTAACTTTTTTGGTAACCTGATGGTCATCAAATCAATGACCTGTTATGTCAATTTGGTTTTCAGAGTTTTGCAGCACCCAAACATACTCCACTGCCTTGGACAGTGTGTTGAGGCAATTCCCTTCCTACTGGTTTTTGAATACTGTGAAATGGTAAGTAACTATATGCTTTTTAAAATACACCAGTACAGGTATTATGTCAATAATACCATATGTACATGGGAATTAAATTAGGCTGTTGTCAATCTACCATCTACAGTCCTTGTCCAAGAATTTTCAGTGATTGTGAAGTGGCTGTGCTTATGGTGTTTTAGCCACCACTCACCTAGAAATTTGTATTCATTGAGGAAATTGAGGAGTTTGAGAATTAGCTCATACACAGGTATTTAAAAGATAGTACTCAAAAACTGTTTATCAACTTGTGATATGTGAGAGATGCTCAAATTTCGCAAGAAACTGGTTCTTAGCAACTACTAAATATAGTAGTGAGACTACCCGGTCTAGGTGTGTCTTTAGTCACCAGACCTACTCTGGAGTGATAAGACCAGATAGAGACACTATTATGAACTTGGCAAACTGAGCTTTTTTTCTGCGATATGACACATTGCACTTGTGATTTGGATAACTATATCAGGGATATTCCTGGCAACTAATTTCTTAGTTGCCTAACAGATTGTTCTAAAACTAAGAAACTCAGATATTAATGTAAATTTAATTTAATGGGCATTGTCAAAATCCATATTCTGCTTAAATGCATGGTACTTTGCGTTATGCACTATGAACCTGTGTTATACTCCAAACAGATAAGAAAGACGAAAAACACTTAAACTAACCGGCTCAAACTGGCTTCTTTCGATGTGTAGGAGCTCTACTCTGAGCCCCTCCTGAATGACTGAACTCCTTACAATATCGCTAAGGGAGAGCCCATCCACGTTTTGGAGAAAGCTGAGTTCCGCCGCTTGTATCTATGATCTCATTCTAGTAGTTTTAACATAAAGATCAGGCCTAGATTAACACATTTATAGTATTTCTCAACAACGATGGCAGATGACTGTATAACATTTAGGACACAATAATTTATTGGCATTGGAGATCAATTACAATTTGAACAAATGGCTTAAATGACTACTATGTCTGGTACCAACTAGTGACAACAGTGACTATTAGACGTGTAAGCGACTAGTCGCACACATCCCTAAACTACACATTTTATGGCTCATTAAAGTACCTTAATTACCTCGTCAGCATGCACTTTTTATGACGGTTGTAACTGCTGAAGGCCAGTGTATGGTGCTTTGTAAGGGTTTGTTTGCAGAGCTCTCTGCCTATACCAAAGAATTATGGGAATTCACCTGACACAGAGGGTATGGAGACACTATTTTGTGCACTCCTCCATCAAGTCAGTGGAGCATTACCTCTGGCTGATTGAATGCTGACTGGTTGGAAACATGTTAAACAGCAAAGAAGCACAGACAGTGGCTGCTGTGGATAGTTGTAATTAATTTATGTTACTACAATATAAAGACATTTGTTGTACACTTTGATCTCGGTTTCTTCTGCAGCCAGTAGTTTTGATTATGGTGCACTATTTTTTTTCATGCTGCCCCCTAAAGTGGCAGCAGACATGAGGCAGACATTTGTCTACCTGCTCAGCATCAGCACTATACCAAGCTGGAGAGTTCATGCACTCATTACTTTACCAAATGATTATTGAAGATAATTTTTTTCTATGTTTTAAACTTAAGATAATATGTATATGTTGTTGAATAAGTTAAGTTGTTGCCAGTTTTCTTTTATAAATATGGTAAAGATAATGGTTTAAACCCAAAAAATAAAAATAATTACTTAAAAAGCCCAAACCATCCACTCAAAGCCAAGAAAATGAATGATCTAATCATAATGAAGTCACTCAGACTACATTATGGCAGCTGATTTATTCACTCTTCTCCTTTATTTATTCTGGATGGGTTGAGTTCTGACTGAGGGAAAGCTCTCTTCTCCTGCCTCCTCCTTCTCCGGCCCGAGTTACATAGTTACTCTAAGCTAGAGACCTCTCACATTCCCACCTCGCCCAGCAAAGCAACAGGCTCCATTTACGCTCCTCTGGTGTCAGATCCCCCAGTTGCTGTGTTTGTGCATTTTTATTGCTGGCACCTTGTGTGTGTGTGTGTTAGCGGCTGTTGAGTGCAGTAAACTAAGCTCTTTCTAAAGAAACCTATGGGTGCACGCTGATGAATGCAAAAAGCCAAGAGTGCTGTCTAAAAATATAAACCACCCTGTCATTTCTATTTGATTTATTTAGCAGGACAAATCTTGACTTTGACTTTGAAGTTGTGTTGGAGAAAACTTCAAAGTTGATATATTTTATATATTATATATTATATATTTTAATGTTTATATAATTTTTTTAATTTTAATGTTAGTAATGTTAGGCCTGTCTGTAAATGTAGAGTTTGTACCCAGGTAAGGCGTAAGGTAACACTGCTTGGAGCAACTTTCTCCTTGCTTCCCAGTTCTCTGACATGTCCCTCAGTGTCCAGTTCAACTTATCTTGCCAGGGATTGCGTAACCTCACTAGACTGGGGTATTGTCAGCTGCCCAGACCTGGCAGATGACCTGGCATTGTGGTTTTTCCCAGCCAACTCTCGTAATGGCTCTGACAGGACATGGAAGTGAGTCAAGGTGAATGACTTATTATGAATGCGTGCAAGCTATTAGGGAGGATGGCATGATGAAGAGCAAGTCCTGTTTGTTGAAGGCGATAATGTGTGAGGGTAGCACGACTGAGTGATGTGTATGCTCACTATCCCTTGCTAGATAAAAGTTTTGAGGCCTTTATCCAAGTACGGTTCGGGTCTCGTCTTATCAGTGTGATAAGCAAGATGAGCAAAATAAGCTGCTGACACTTGCTTCATAAAGAAACAAGTGTCGAAGTGCTTGTGTTGCATGTAAAGTAAGGGATGACTTGCTGATGGCGTCTTCCTACTTGAGGCCGTGTCAATCATCTGCTACATGTCGAAACATGAAATGTGACACTGCAGCTGCCCAGCGGACAAGGTGAATCCCAAAAAGCCAATGTACTGTGACGTTCCCTCTGGCAGGCTTTTGATTGATGGCGGTTTTTATGTTTTGTATCACCCATGCCAGTAATCCTGACTGAAAGCATTTTAGACATCAAAATACATCCAGCAACTGGTACATGGGCTGCAGAATGTCACATTCTGTAGTGTTAGTGAAAGCTTCAACTGCGTAGATTTTCTGCCTAGTGATTGGCCAAGATGTTTGTTGAGACTTTTCTAGTTCAAGGTCTCAGACAAGTGGAAGTTCTTCTTTTTAGATTTCAGAATTCACCTTTGTCCTTTTTTAACTGTTACAGCAGCAATCGCTGTGATTGCTTTTTCTCTTTGTAATACTGTAAAGAAGTTACACCATCACCCTGTGAGCAAGGTTACGTTGTTGTTGCCCATTCTCACAACTGCTTTTATTGAAAATCAATTATTTTTTAAACTTGAACCGATTTAACAAAGGTGCCTATCCTTGGCCTGCTGTGGTTCTAATATCCAGTCGCAGAATTCAGCAGTAGAAAGCACTTAAAATAGCTTTTTTCTTTTCCCCACCACTGTTAACTTGATCGTGTGATTACTGAGTTAGGCACGAATCTGTGTTGGAACCTTTACATATCCTTGTTATAAACAGGCCAGACACCAGACTTAATTGTTTTGGCCTTTCACGGTGAATGTCATTTCATTAACAGCGCTGGATCCCCATGAACCCAAACCTAATCACCTGCTTCACATAAAGATAGGCACGCAGTATCACTTACCATATATTGAATATAGCTCTTCAGTGAACACCCCTTCTCAGAGCTATGTGTCTGTCTGTGTCTGTGTGTGTGTGTGTATGTGTTTGTGTGGAATAAGCAAACAAATAGTGCTTACGTAAGACGACTGATCTAAGCTGCTTGCACTGAAATGGCTCAAGGAAAAGTAAACCCTTTGTAAACACACACCCAGACTTGCATGCTCAGTAAATGCATGGGATTTGACATTTTTATTAAAGCATTATTAGCATTATCAGTGGATTCTAAATACACTAGCATTATTTTTAAAAGAAACATTTGTTTAATCTACATCAATTCCCCTGACAGTTTGATTTGTCAGAATCACTACTTCATGACTTTTTGCTGTGAAACTTAATGAGAACTGAGTAAACTAACAATCCTTGGTCTTTACTAAAATTCTATAACAATACAGTTCAAAAATAAGAAAATTGCAGATTGCCCCTTGTGAATGGTTGAAGGTTAATTGTTTTTTTTTTTTTGCCTGACTTGTCTTCGCTTTTAAAACTTTCAGTTATCGGCAGTTATAAATACCAATAGATTGGGAAGTGGCTAAAATTAGCCACTAAGATTGTCCTGGCAATAAATTAGTCAGGCTCTAATCATGCTGTTACTCTTTGATGGCCACCTTTGCTAAAAGATGTTTGTAACAGGGTTCATTCAGAAAAACCTTTGCTCACATAGTTCATCATCTAGTTAATGGTTAGCAAAGCTCTAGTATACAGTGCAGTATTTAGTTGCTGAACAGTCTGAAAAGTTTTGGTTAAAGTGTTCACAGCAACTCCCTGTTGACTGTGTTTTGAAACTGCACTCATCTGAGATCCAGCTCCATCACAGAGACCCCTGCAGGACTGTCACTCTGATAACTTACAGCATTTTGTGTCCTCTATCAAGTTCATGTCTGTGTTTATTGTTTAGAGGGGACTTCAGTCTGAACCCCATCAGGCAAATTTATTTCGCTGGTCTGAACTGGATTCTTTTGTACCCATATACCTGTGACACAGCAATACTCATTAAACCGCCTTACCCTTATTTATTTTTCTCACATGTCAGCAGTGAGAAGTGCTGAGAAGTCAGGAAGAAGAAGGGGACTTTGCTGCCCCTGTGTGGCGATGTCTCCACATTGCATTTAATTATTGCCACTTGATAAATTCTTCCCATTGCTAGAATACATACGAGGTTCTGCTGCATTTGTTGAATGTTTATTCCTGATACTAATGAGCGAATGTGTTTATCTGTGTGTGCCTCTGCAGGGGGATTTGCGGGGCTATCTTTCTCAGCAGGACTGGATGTTCAGAAATGCTGAGTTGCTGCAGCTGCAGAGGATCGCCTGTGAAATTGCTGCTGGTGTCACTCACCTTCACAAACACAACTTCCTGCACAGGTAGCACTTCAGAGCTGCAACACTTTTAGCTACCTTTCAGTTTTGATCCACTAAGCTAAACGTTGTGCTTTTCCTTCCACTCAATACAGCTGGTGTTTCAGGAAATGCTTTTCTGTCTAGTGGTCACTGACAACTAGACAGAAAAGATTGTATTGACTGTATAATCAAATTGTGTGCTCCAGTTGTATTTTAATGTTAAAAAAGATAAGTAGAAATGTTGGTGATTTTTATTTAATGAATGTACTTGACTAACATGTTTATTCTGAAATCCCAATATACTAAAATCACACCAAGTATGTGCTCTTATTCGTTTTAATGTTTGTCCTATAGATACATTTTACTAGGTGCGTACCACCAAGTATCTCTTGGCGAGTACTTAGTCATTAGCATTCCATAATATTATTATAAAGACAAGGGTAAACTAATAGTTTTACTTTTGTGCTGACTGCCCAGCCACTCTAAGGAGTACCAGTGGTGTCCAAAAATGGTGTGCACAGCAGAGAAGGCTGCGTTTCATTTTCACCCCAGTCTGTACTGGACATCTGGCTGCCAGCCAGCAGGGGGGTACAAGGGGTGTTGGGAACTTGGGGAACATACGATGCTCAGCTCATCAGCTCTATTTTGCCTGCTCAGAATAAGCTCAGGGGGTTCCAATTACACAGCTCCCATGCATTGCCACAGTGTCAGCTGTCCGCTGCCAAAGGGATATGATGATTCTGCTTTTTGCGTGTAAGTGGATAGCCTCATATTGGGCGTTGTGTTTTAATCCTTGTTACTACTCAACTAGAGTTCTACAAGCCTGTTCTCATGTGAACTAATTTATTCTGCAATCGTAAAAATGTTTCTGTGGCACTTTTAACCACAGAATATAAATTTAAAAAAAAAAAAGTACCACCAACTGAACAACACTGCACACAGACACATGCTGGCAGAAATGACAGAGAGGATGGTTATGTAGCAATACCATGTGCTGTACACGCCGTATCCAAAGCTGAAACCTCAGCTTCGTAATGCAAGGGTGAAATTGGACCCGTTGCAGTACAGTATGTAATTTATTCTGTGTGCCATGAATAGATTCCCAATAGGAAGACGTGGACAGGGGTGTTTAAGCCATTATAAGACATTTTTGTGCTTTTTCATTAGGGTTTACCAGGATTTTGATTGTATTATTCTACTACAAAAGTGTTAATGTGTTAATGATTGTGTTAATGTTTAATAAGATCACCTTTTCATAATATAAAAGAGGAAAAATGTAATCTAATCCAGTGCCAAATCACAGGAGTGATCATCTTAAAATGCTTTATATTGTATAGTAAGGTAGGTAGGGTTTCTATCTAACAGCTTGCACTGTTTATTTTCCTGTAATCCGCGGCGTGTTATGCTATGTTTTCCTCCTGTGTTAGTCGAAGCATCCTAAAGGATCAAATACCCTTTGCCTGAACAGTTACAGTGCTATCTTTGACTGCAGGTTTTATTTGCTGCTGCATTTACATTGTATCTGATATTTTGGGGTTTTTTTTGAGAGTGGGGAGCAAAGTTATTTTCATGCATTTTCTATAAAAGATCTTTGTCAGTTGTTCTTGGACTCTGCATTTATTGACTAGATTAGGTTACTAGATTATATTATTCTTTCTGTGTTAACAATGACAGTTCAATACAAAGACATATTAGTTATGTTGCTTTTTCTGCTGGCAACCATGATACCAAATTGCGCAAGTGTCTGTATGGATGGTAAGGTATGGAAGCGATCACTGCTGTGGCCTGCATTAACCTTGTAGGGTTAAGATATTGGACTTGCTTCCTCACTGCTGTGTTACTGTATGTTGGGCTGTCAGCCAGCAGCAGAGGACAGGGGACAGGAGAGTTTAAAATACAGCTCCATTTATCTTACAGGGGTTTCAGTGGGTCTGACAGTAGCTGGGCCATGTGCATGCAAAAATACTTGTGTCAGCAGGGTTTGTCATTGAGTGGGTAAAAAGGCCTTGGAGCTTGTGGACAGGGAATGCTGCAGGGCTAGAGGGAAACCAAAGCCTGCCTCTTCAGTCAGTGTGAATGAACTACCATATGGCTTTTTAATGAGCAGACTGAGTCTCAAGAGCTTGTGACGCCCTCCCCTGGCAGACTAACAAAAAGTCTGCACAGCCTGTGGTTCCCTCCAGAAATCATATCCTGCTGTTGGATGCACAGTCAGGAATAGTCCCCACAGCTTGTTGCAGTGTGAAAGACAGAAAAAATAAGAAAGACCCTGTTCTAATTTCCTCTAAATGTTTTAAGTGTTTTGTGATCCTTGCCAAACTTTCCTCACTTGATTCTTGTTGATTGTTTTGCACACTCCTTTTTTATACTTCTAAATGGTAATGCCAGCATAGGCTAAACAAAACCGAATAAGCTAAATAATTTCATTAGTGATGGTCTCGGTCTTTCTTCCAAATCTGTGAATGCTGTAGCAGTTGTGAATTTGTCTTGAATGTCTTCACCACTCAAAATGTAATGCTCATGTCTGTGTTTATGCTCCTGTAGTGATCTAGCACTGAGGAACTGCTACCTGACTGCAGACCTCACAGTCAAAGTGGGAGACTATGGCATTGGACCCTGCAGATATAAAGTAAGGAGAAACCTTAAGTGAGATGCATAAAAGTGTTAAAAGTGCAAAGAATAAAGCATTATATGAATGGATGAATACGCATGAAGTGATTTGAGTAGTTAGTAAGTAGGCAAGCACTGTTTAAATGCAAGTCAGTTTTATTTATGTTTAAGTCTGGCCATGTTTTTTGGCTGAAGTCAGTGCTTGTGCAACCAGTTGCAAATGAACAGACTGAAAATAAACAGACTTTATCAGAGGCTGTACATGTTTCCTTTGATCAACGATATATTTCACTGAAGAATTAATACTGTCCTCTCATATAACATGACATGCTGCATATGTGAGGAAGCTCTGTCTGCTGCATTCCTTTAATACTGCTGATCTGTCAGTTTGGCTGTCTGAATTTAATACTCATGATATAAGGTCACCCACTAGATCTATTTCTGTAAAGAAAGAGGGAGGCAGTGCAAGAGTGAACCACCTCAATGAGAGCTAATAAACGTTTTATTTAGGTCATATTTCTGCAGTATTTCTTGGAAAAAATTTTAAAAATTGTGTAACAGATTGTTTTTAAATTGTGCTACCATAGGAAGATTACATCATCACAGAGGATGATGTGTATGCACCCCTTCGTTGGTTGGCCCCTGAGCTGGTAGGCGAGCGCCATGGTGGCGTAATTACTATGGAACAGACCAAGCCAAGCAATGTGTGGTATGTACCAGATTTCAGCCCTGCACTGACACTAGAGGGCATTTCAAAAACTGACTCACACATCCAGGCTCACTTGCTGTCATTAGAGAAGAGAAACTGTATTAATGTGTTATAACAGGTATTCTAAGTAGAGCCAAATCCACAATAGCTCAAATATACATACATGTAATTGGAACATGATTTATTTTTGGAATACAACAAAGTAAAGTATCATAGTAAATGATTACTTACAGTTTTGCTAATGTTCAGCAGATTAAAACAACAATCCTGACAGTTCACCAACTGTACATCTCTCCTCACAGTATTCTTTTTGAGCCCCTCCATGACTTCACAGTTACTACTGCCTGTTTTAGTCAGGACAATCTTACAAATGACTTGTAATTATATTTTAGTTATATTTAGTAGTTATATAAGTTATATTTTCTTTATTGAATAAAGGTTACATTAAAAACTAAGTCTATTATGGGTGGCTGTAGCTCAGGTGGCAGAGCAGGTCAGCCACTAATCAGAAGGTCGGTGGTTCGATCCCAGGCTGCCTCCTGACTGCATGCCAAATATCCTTGGGCAAGATACTAACCCTGTGTTTGCCTACTGGTGGTGGTCAGAGGGCCCGGTGGCGCCAGTGTCCGGCAGCCTCACCTCTGTCAGTGCGCCCCAGGGCAGCTTTGGCTACAATGTAGCTTGCCATCGCCGGTGTGTGAATGTGTGTGTGAATGGGTGAATGACTGAATGTAGTGTGAAGCGCTTTGGGGTCCTTAGGGACTAGAAAAGCGCTATACAAATGCAGGCCATTTACCATTTACCATATTATCCAAGTACCTAATTTGCCACTGAATACAACTATGTTGACATTCTAAACGTTTCCTGAGGTAAAGAGAAAGTTAGTATTTATTATGTAATCCCACAGCTACACTGAATCTACAGCAAATACAATTTCCAACCACTTTATTAGGTACTATTTAAGGCAGTTATCTAATCAGCCAATCACATGGCAACAGCACAATGCATTTAGTCATGTAGACATGGTCAAGACAACTTGTTGTTTCATCAAGTTCAAACCGAGCATCAGAATCGGGAAGAAAGTGACCTTGAACATGTTCGTTGGTCCCAGATGTCCTGCTCTGAGTATTTTGGAAACTGCTGATTTTCCCACACAGTCTTCTCAAGTGTTTACAGAGAATGTTCTAAAAAAAAAAAGAGAAAATATTGGAAGGCAACAATAATTTAAATAACCACTCATGACAACAGAGGTATTCAGTTGAGCCTTTCGGAATACACAACACATTGAACTTTGAAGCAGGACTACAGCGGCACAAGACCACACTGCATGAATCTGGTGTAAATGTCTCTGCATCCATCCTGGCTTGTATCAAAGATCAAGGTGGTGTAATGGTGTCAACGATATTTTTGGAATACTTTGTGTGCCAACCAAGTATTGTTTAAAGGCTGCAGCCTACCTCAGTATTGTTGTTGATCATCTCCATCCGTTTTGCATCATGGATGTGCAGCCGACAAATCTGCATGGTAGCATCACACAGTTCTGAGGGCAAAAGGGGGTCAAACCAGGTACTAGCAAGTGTCTGGTGAATGTATGGATCGTGTGTAGCAGAACATATCTTTTACTCTGGACACATAAGCAGTGCACGTTTTGTGTAGGGATTTGTGAAGCACAGTCCAAACATGATAAGCTTTCACTGTGAGATTAAGTTGTCTTTAGCTACTTTAGCAACTCAACACAGCGCTACAAAATCTATTTACCAATTTTGTGTGAAACTGGTAAATAACTACCTATAGACAACAGTTGACTGTGTAAAGTTACTGAAGTTACATTGTCTGGTACCTTACTGACAAAAATAATGCTGATGCTGGTATATGTAATAAAATACAAGCACTTTATGATCCATTTCTGTGTAAACTTGGCTGTGTTGTGGAGTCATATAGAAAATTCATCTAGTTTCAAAGCAGATACCTGTGGCACATATGCATTGCTTATCCTTCTAGTACAACTTTTTTTTTTTTTTTTAATCCTCAATTGTCCGTAGGGCATTGGGGGTCACATTATGGGAGCTCTTTGAGAATGCTGCTCAGCCGTACCCACATCTGTCTGACCGAGAAGTTCTCAACCATGTGATCAAGGAGCAGCAAGTCAAGCTGTTCAAGCCACAACTGGAACTTCCCTACTCTGATAGATGGTGAGTCCCCGGAAGATGGCTATTTAAGCAGCTTGCATTAAAATTGTTAAATTTAAAACTAATGACATTGCTAAAATTATTAGGCTGTTAGCAATATAAAGTGTCTAATTTTTTTTATTTTTTTCTGTAACTGTAGGTATGAAATTTTGCAGTTCTGTTGGCTGTCTCCAGACAAGCGGGCCACAGCAGAGGAAGTACACCGTCTCCTCATCTATCTGCGTATGCAAGGCCAGAAGGACATAGAAGAAGATTTCGAGCAACGCTGGGATGCACTGAAGCCTAACCCCACTATGCGGCAGACCACTGTTAGCCATTCCTCCTTCCCAATCTTGGAACAGTTTGCTGATGATGCCCTGAGACAAGAAATAGATGAAATTCTGACTGTGACTGAAACAAGCAAAGGTCTCAGCTTTGAGTATGTTTGGGAAGCGGCTAAGCATGACCACTATGATGGTAACCATGGACGTTCAGGCGTAGACACAACACTAAACTACCACAGCATGTTCTTTCCTGTTTCCAGTGAAGATATTCAGGCTCATTTCCCTGATCCTTCAACTAGCGCAGCAGGAGGAGAAAGTGGGAACACTCCAGGATTTCCTGGGATCTTACCGGTGTTTGATGCTCAAAAGCCATCTAATGGGAATGAATATTATATCCAACTAGAAGAGCAAGGGGAGAGCACTGTTGGGGAGGACGGGAATAGAGAACCAGATATGGGCTTTGGTTCAAGCGGGCAAGATTTTGTTGTGCTCCAAGATGTGCGGCTAGATGAGTCAAGCACAGATGCTGACTTTTTCCACCAAAGTATTGACTCAAAGGATTCATATTTACCAGACAGCCACATCTGGTCGTCTCTTGAAAATGACAGTCCGTACCACACCAACATTTTTACAGAAGACGGGTCAAAACAAGAAGACTCGCCTTCCTGGAGGCAGAATTTTATGGAGCTTCCAGACCGCAGCGGAAACCCTTTCCTTGAAGGGGGAACTTTAGAGGGTGAAGCAGTGAATAGAGATGGAAGCTATGGGGATGCTTTTTTAGGGGAACCCACTAAGGTGGTGAATTCTGTGGAAGCAAAGGATGAAAACATGAATGGAAAAAATCTTTTGAGTACTGAAAAACTAGCAGATAATTTTATGTTTCTTAAAGATCAAACCCTAATGAAGGAGGGTGCTAGTTTCTTAAGCCCACAACCAAATTTTCTTTTACCTGGTTTAGCCCACGAACCAGAGGAAGCATTCAAAATGAATTCTTGGGATAAGCTTGACTCGTTAGGCAGCTTAAACACAGCAGACACTTATTTTAAATCGGCAGCAAGTAGCACATCCTCAAGACACGAACTTCTAGACTCTCCAAGTAACAGTTTGGGGGAGTTTTGTCAGTCTCTAGAAAATGAGACACTGGTGCCTTCCATTACAGTGGTCACAGAAGATGACACAAGCAACCAGCTGCCAGCTAGAAATTGTTCTTCCACAGAAGACCTTGGTCTGTTGCAATCCTCAAACAGAGGTGTAGACTCTGGTTTTGATTCTACCTCAGAGAGGTTTGAGGTTCTCATCAGTCACACTGATGACCACACCACTGCAATATCTGACAGTGCCAATACAGATTCTTTGTGCACAGATGCCAAAATTCCCAGCCTTGAAGATGACCTTGGAACCTCAAAGGATGACACTCAGCCCATAGAAAGTAAAATGCCTGAACCCCTGCCAGCTCAAGTATTACCTTCAGATAATGGACACAGTGAAGACCTAACAAGTAATGATTTGTTGAGCGAGCTAATTGAGGATGCAGATATACAAATGGAAACCACTCTGTCTGATCATGAAGAATCATTTATGGATACCAATGGGCATCCTCATGATAGAGCTTCTCTTCTGGTGTCGGGTCCATCTTTGGACCAGATCAGCCAGGACAGTTTATTGGAAGACAGTATGTCCACCACTGTTCCAACTGTAGAGAACTTTGCTGAAACACCAGACTCATTAGACTCATTTGACATACACAGGCTTGGAGAGCAAGGAGATGAACTGAATGCTCAAATTGCTCAACACAAACTCCAACCTCCATACAGGATATCAGATAGTGGTTATGAGACTGAGAACCTGGAGTCTCCTGAGTGGAACTCTCAGCCAAATGTCCAAGATTCCTCTCCTGTAAAAAATGGCTTGAGTGTTACCAAAGAAGAAGAGGAGACAGAAGAGCTCACAACTGCGGCAAATCTGGTTCCGCCGAAAATCATAATCTCCGAAGTAGAGGGTGTGCTAGATACTCGCAGTGAAGATCCCAGTGAGGAAGATCAGCCAGATAATGAAGGTCCTGCTGAGGAACCAATTATGGGAAGTAATTACAGAGACTCTGCATACTTTTCTGACAATGAATCAGAACCTGAAAAGAAGTCTGAAGAAATAACTGCAGGTGGTTCTGTTGAAGACACGTGGCTGAGGAACTCCACTGATGAGGTTCCCGAGGCTTCTGGAGCTCCTGCACTGGAGGCTTACAAGGAAAAAGATATTGACTCTTTATTTTCTCTACCTGCTGAATCACAAGCCAAGGATGTTAAGGAGATGGGTTCAGTAGCAGATTCAGGTATCAGAGAAAATGGTGAAAACCAGGTGGTCGAGTCTACCAGCAGCTCCAATGAAGATGGAATTAAACCAGAGGTTTTCAAGGACACTGCATTTACTGATCACCTGGACCCCTCTGAAGGCCCAGAAACCTCAATACTTCCTTCTATTGCCCCAGCTAAGCCAGCAACAGAGAGTGTAGTTCACGCTAAACTCACCAGAACCGACACCAGTGATGGTCATAAAATAAAGGAGCCGGATGTGGAGGGGCGTTACCTGGGGAGGCGGGATGGGTCGGGCTTAGATGGGCAAGAAGATGGCGTAGATGCAGACGAGGAGGACGAGAACAGCGACGACTCGGATGACGACATGCGCGCGTACCAGCTGCACAGCTCTAGCTCAGAAAGCGAGGATGAAACCGTGCACCCGGTGCCAGTTGTTATCTCGGACGACAGCAGGGCGAAGAACCTGAAGAGCTTGTTAAAACCCACATCTCTGAACATCGGAGCATCATCTTTCACGTTTCCTGCAAGGTTTGGTGCGGATAACTCCAAAAGAGCCGTGTCTTTCTTTGATGATGTCACTGTCTACCTGTTTGACCAGGTAAAATTTTAGTCTGTGATCTTCATTTTCTTAGTTTGCGGGGGCAACTGGTAATATGTGTTAACTGAATTAAATCTTATTTAGGAGACGCCCACCAAGGAACTGGGTGACCACTCCTTGGATTCAAACAGTCGGGTACCACAGTTCAGCAGTTCCACGCCTGCTGCCAGCTACCTGAACCGCTTTGCCAACTCTGAGAGCTCAACAGATGAAGAAGGTAATGCCACAAGTCAGCAATAAAAGCCTCTATTTGCACAAAGCATATGTCTTGATTCACTGACTAAATCTTTACAGGTGGTGGTTTTGAGTGGGATGATGACTTCTCCTCACCCGCACCCGCCTTCCTGTCCAAGACGGGTAAAGACACGGTATCCAAGGCAAGGTCCTCATCTGCAGCGTCGTTTTCCTCTCCGGCCCCTGCAGTGGGGTCCATGCTAGATACCAGCTGGACCAGCTCTTCAAGCTACTCCCGTTTTTCCATCTCACCGGCCAGCATTGCCAGCTTTTCCCTTACCCATCTTACCGACTCTGATATTGAACAAGGAGGCAAGTAGAGCAGGCCAAACTGGTATACAGTCTTGAATGGATAGCTCAGTATTTTAGGAAGAAAATGTCCATGTCTGTGCAGTAAATACAAAACTTTAATGAAACCTTCCTCACTCAAACCTGAGTCTTCTCCTGATCTTTCACATATTAGACCCATTTGTAAACCACTACACTGTACAGCTACAGTGTGCCATGTGTATGCATCAAATTCACAAACTTAGGAGGTGTGCATTCTTACTGAGCCCAGCTATTCTTGAATTGCAGTCTTGGTTCTAAGTTAAGCTAACCAATCTGATTCCATTGCGTTCCTAATTTTATTATATGTATGCAAGTGTCTGAATATATTAAGATTATGTTTAATTTGATGTCCACCACTGTCATCAGAGTTTACATGAACAATAAAATGGTTGTGTTTTCAGGGGTTTTACCAGATGACTAAACTTGTCTTTGTTCACACCAGGAAGCAGCGAGGACGGGGAGAAAGACTAGGGTGCTAAATGAAGGGACCGTTTATCTTCACACTACTGTGGAATGAAGCTACTCTCGCTCTTTTTTTTATTTTTTATTTTTTTTGGGAGAACAGCTGAATAAGGACAACAGACAACGCAGTTTGTGGGGACAAACTGCAGATGCTTCTCTCAGGCAGAACTATTCTCAGCGGCGTGGCCATGAGAACAAAAGGCTGTAAACGGACATTAGGCAAATAAGACGGACGAGGCCCAGTCCCAGTCTGAGCCACATCACCTCTCCAGCTCCATCTGTGTGTGTGCGTGCGTGTTTGTATGATTTTTAGTTCAGTGCAATTAAAATGTTTTGGGGAGGGAAAACAAACTAACTGACGTAGCTTCTAAATGTTTGCTTTAATGCCTCATCATGCGCATTCCAGGTGTTTGGCTGCTTCTTTTTGTTGTGTGTAAGTGCACTCCTTTTCTAGGACTTTTGCTTCACCAAAAAAAAAAAAAAAAAAAAATTATTTAATTAAAGAAAATCAACCCACTGGGCTGGTAAACGTATCACTACAGCCAAACAAGAATAAGCTCTTTGATTTCACACACACCTAAAACTGACAGCTTAATTTGTTCACTTTGCTCCTTCATGTCATGTGATTATTTCCGTGATTGCCTTTTATTTGAAAAACTTCCTGTTAAGTATAATCACAGTCTCCTTTTTGGAGAGGAAGCCATGTGTGTTGTCTTTCTGTAGCAGCATTTGAATTAACGGGTTGTAACTGCTGTAGGTGCAATCCATGCATAGGATGACTGGAACACTACACTACAGAGGCGACACACTGTATTGTCCTTTATGTTTTAAAGGAACATGTATAGTAAGCGTAGTCGAAGTTTGGAGAAATGTCGGTAAGAATTGTGGGATTGTCATATCAGTCGTTAAAGAGGCGACCCAGCTGTAAGACAGTTGTGATGAATAACTTAAAACAAGTTGTTGTTGCTTTTCTTTTGTAAAGCTTTATTTTATCCTTGCGAATGTGCAGGAAGTCGCTTTGATGGTTGTCTCGATTACTTTGTCACTGGGTCTCATTCCAGTGCCTGATGACGCTGAAAGACAAAGAGGCTGCACCCCTCGATTGATGATCGCTACAAAAAGTTTAGTGGTATGATGTTTAAAAAAAAAAAAAAAAAGAAGCTATTTTTAAATGTAAGGATGAAGAAAATGTCATGAGCTGTTTGTAATCAAATGTGCAATGAATTTCATAAATTGGTTTGAATCAGAGTTTGTAGGACAAGCTGACGAGCGTGTGCAGGGACTTTAAGCTTTCACAGCAACTTACTACTAGAACAACGACAACAACGACAAGAAACTCAATGCTGCTGCTTTTATAAACCCGAGCGTTGTGGGCGGAGTTGTTTGCTTTTTTCTTTTTTCAGCTTTGTGTCAAACTTCACTATTTCAGATTGCATTTCCATCTTAAATGACCCTTTCTGTTCAGCTTCTGCCTCTGAGTCTTATCATTTGCGGGGCCGTACGTACAGGGATGTGCATTCGTCGCGATCACTTTCTGTATAGAAGCGCAATGCAAATGGTTATAGATGAAGACAGACTTTGCCTCACATTTTTATGTACAGCTTTAAAATCTCTTATTTGAAACTGTAGGGTATACAGTTAAGGCTTTCCTTTCCTTTCCTTGAATATTTTGTCGCTGATGATGAGATGAGAAGCTGTACTTCACCCGTAATAGCTACATGTCCGTCTCACCTGCCCCATACAGACGACACTGTATCCCAGACAATGTTATCCTCTGTTTAAAAACCAGCAGCCTGTGCTTCAGTTAAACTTGAACATCTATTTAAGGAAATCTTCTTTTATTTCACTACAGTATACATTTGCTTAATCTTGCACATTTGAGAAATGTAACTTAATGTTGAACTGTACTGATGTGTATATAAATGTTAATTTTTCTTTTTGTCTGTAAATGATGGGAAATTATGTAATTGAGTTCTAGGTATGAGGTTTCATTTTGTAACTTAAACTGAGTTGAATCAGAGGAACATATCACAGTCATCAGCTACAAGCAGTTAAATTAAGACAAACAAGCAGACGTGAAGTCATTCTGTCCTTTAAACTTGTAGAATTAAAAAAAAATATTTTTACTTCATATTGATCATGCTTAGTGTGATTAAAATGTTTATAATTACACTGTTTAATATGAAAATAAATGCAAATGACTTCTAATAAAGGTTTGTGGCTCGTTCTGTTTTCAGTTGATAATCATGCAGGAGATTAACACGTTTAATTGGACTGAACACGAGTTGGTGTATGAGGCTCAGGGCAGGCTGCACGGGTAATCTTAAGGCCTCGAGTAGGTTAAGATGTCAAAATGCACAGTGCCACATTTGGCAAAAACTAAACAAAGCAAATCAGCAAAAATACCTCATCCCTGCTGTTGGTGTACAGGACCTGTCACCAACTCCACCATGAACTCCCCTGTATGCCAAAGTGCTCTAGAGACGAATGCAAGCAGTCTGTTTGTTGGCTAAAGCTCGGTCCATGTAACAGATCAATGATCTCAGGGGTGGCAGAATGACCTAGTCAGCTTTTCAACATGAGCAACGAATGATCGCAAACATCACTTAAACTGAAGCAACGCTGTAAAGAAGAGTGGGGTGAAAATTCCTCCACAGCAATGTGAGAGAGACTGATAGTCACTTATTGTTGCTAAAGCTGGTTCTAGAAGCTACTAAATCCTTCAGTGTACTTAAAGGTTTTTTTTTTTACAGGACTGAATACAGAACTGTGAAACAAGTTTCAGGGAACTTAGAAATGTGTTGGTGAACTCATGTGGATGTGGCTTTCCAAATCATCCCTGCTGTGTTGTGAGAGTGGCTGTGTAGTATAATATAATGTTAATGTTCATTGTGTAAGCACAGGTGTAAACTGTAAAGCTGAAAATATCAACTATCCGATTATGACCTTCCGTGTTATTCAGTGCAGAAAAAAGCAGGATTTCCCACTGCAGCGAGTGCCACTCCCTTCAAGAACCAGAACAGTTCTGCTTTCCATGACCGTTTAATCAAGCTGTCAGTTGAGGATTTATTTTTCTCAAACTACAGACGGATCAGTGTTCTTGCTGCACAGGGTTTAGAGCCAGCCCCAGTTTAAGCTGGGGGGTGAAGATACACACTGCTGTATTACATTTTCAACATCCCACGTTGAGTAGCCTTTTGAAGTTTAGAGCAAAAATACTTTTGTGTGTGTGTGCGCATCTATTTTGGGATTATAGACTAAAAAATTCTTTCAAATATACTCAGTTCAGAGCAGATTAAAATGGCCTATATGTGACAAAGGTCTTTTTTTTAAATGCAGGAACATCCTGTGATCAGTGCTGGAAGGTCAGGGATTTGTGCTGCTGCTGAAACATCCACCAATCAAAACTGCAGATTGTGTCTCGGATGTTTGAGATTCACTGCAGTGTGATACGTCTGCAGGACTTCACAGCAGACAGCTTTTGCCTTTAATCACTCATTTTAACATTTGTGATTGTCTAATGAAATTTTTTTTTTCACAGCTCGTTTCAGCACTTGTGTAACTTTACAAATATATGGCGGGTTAACCTATATGCACATACAGAGGGAGGAATTCAGGAAACATCCTGTGCACACCTCTGTAACAATATATGAAATTCTTTGGCGGATGAGAAACACTCAGTACATAAAAAAGAGAATAAAATAGCAAAGACGTGGAAAGGGTCAAACTTCCAAAGCCAGCTTCTGTGAAATTATGTCAAACCACAAAACGGTATTTCCAGACGTTTATTTCACATTTCAATGCCCCGGTAAGATCAATGCACAGCCGTGGTGACATTCAGACCTGCTGCAGTGTTACGGTCATAGCAGTTATCTAGATGTGTGTATATATCTATATCTATCTATAGAGATATAGATAGATATATATAGATCTCTATCAACAGGAAGAGCTTCTCATTTTATTGCAGAAGGATAGAAAGGTATTGCCTGGCTGTAAAAAGCAATATATTTTTCCCCACACAAAGTGAACGTATCAAATTTTTTTTGCCAGTCATAAATACACTCCATTGCAAACATGTAATGGTCCAAAGTAAACGGAGAAACACAACTCAACAAACGCATCATAAATAAATGATAACACATTCAAATGTACATGACAGGCAACTCAAAACACAAAAACAAATAGAACAAGAGTCTACAAACCGATAACAGCTTAGGCTACTCTGGGATTGTTTGAAGTTCATTTGGTAACCAAGCCTTAGCCCTTCATCATATCCCACCTTCTTAGGTTTTATCAGGCTGCTGTGGAGAAGAATTAAAAGCTATTGCTAGATCCTGTGACATCCAGTAGCCAAAGCTTAGTAAGAGCAACAACATGCGCTCACTTTTTTCTCTGTTTTGTCATCAGTGAATACTGACATGATTTCTGCCCGGGAAACAAGCCAGCGAGTAACATTCATCCATCGATCAAGTTTCAAATCCAGCCAGTCCAAACCCATGGGTGTGATTGTGCATGTCCCTTTACACGAAGGGATAGGAGTTCGTTGAAATGGTCTGAGGAGAGATGCTGTGTATAGATCCAGGCACAAACAGGGCTGAGGAAAAAGAACGAGAAGGAAACGGGAGACAGAGAGAGAGCTACACGCTTGTGGCGCTGCCGTTCGCTTGAGTCGGACGCTGCGGGTGGACCAGGCTGCGCGATGGGCCGGCGAGAGGAGGGTGAGGGCCTCGAGGAGCCTCTGCTGAGTTCCCCCTCACACTGATGTGCTCCCACCCTCCCTGGAAGTCAAACATACGCAAATGATAAGAAATACTAGAAAAAGCTTAAACAGCTTTAACTGTTTTTGAATACTTGCATGTGATTAGCAGCACCTGCCTGCTACTTCCGCACTTGATTCCTATAGAAGAGGTAAAGTTGGACTTTTCCAGAGTTCTTCTGTATTTTGGTTTAGATTTTGTTAAATAAATGAAAACACTGTAATTTGTTGTTGTATTTACCTTATTTTAAGACCTTGTATCTACCAGATAGATTTATTATATTGTGAATATGTACATCTTTAGAACTGAAAGCGGGTGTTACTTCATATTACGCTGACTGTATATATTTTGCTGGTTTTTAAAGTGCAGTTAATTTTAACCTAATTATTAGACAATTAAAAAATAGCTTTACTTCAAATCTTAATGCTAAGTTTGAAAGGTGCCTTTTGCCAATAGCCTGAATTCTTCAATTCAAGTAAGGAGAACATGATGGCCCTGCCTAAAGCTTCTGCTTATGTTGATTTAAGGCTTGATTCATAGTCCTGTGTTGGATCCCTGCAGAGCTTCTCTCTCGGTGTCACTGTTTGCATACAGAATATACTTCTCCATCAGTGTGTCTGCCAGCACGAGTGAACCTGAGCTGATCATCTTGCACTCTGCGCTAATAAATAGGGAATAAGATTTAGTTTACACTGGCAAAATACTGGCTGTTGCGCGAGCTCTGTTAAGCATTTGTTTGACAGAGCTATTACCCCTCTGCTAATCATTACACTGTGTTTACTCTGCATTTGATTTTTATTGGCAATCATACCTACAGCGTAGATTTATCACAGTACTATTAATCAAGCTTGAGTGGTTTATGCTCTCTTATGAGAGCCACTTTCCCTGTATGATTTCACAGAGCTACATTGAGGTTAAAAAATATGTGAAAGTCATCCTTTTGGTTGTTTCTTCACTACAGCACCGCATGAGTATCGATCTGCAGATGAAAATTGTTAAAAAATTCATTCTTCTACTGAGATCACTCCTGATCAGGCTTCAGTGAGCAGTAGACTAATCAGCTGAAGGGGCTGGATGCATCTCACATGTCCTGTGTCAGAGTTTTGCTGGATTTTTTTTTTTTTTTTTTACTGTTTCTTACCACAGGAGTCCCAGTTTCCTCAAAGTTTTTAGGGACACACTGCACACTATGCTGTGATAATAGCTTTTTGGGAATCGTTTTTTTGGTGCTGGGATACAATATAATAATATCTTTGGCATCTTTCAGTTTCAACTGAAGAAATGGGAACAGTTTTTGCAACAGGTATCAACTAGGAGCTCACCCCTATCCCATAGTCCCAGGACAGGCCCTTGGGCTGCATGGGTCCCACGCTCGTCCTGTGGCAGACGGCTCCGGGAGTCTCAGCAGGGAAACCTGGAACTCCGTCTGCTATGATCCACACCTGGAGAAAACAGCATCGCTGACACAAACTCCAGCCTTACAACATGCAAATGTAGTTATTGATGGATAGACTTCTTGTTTTAAGCCTTCGCTTGAGTTTATTTAGTGTTTATTACACTCAGCTAAGTCTCTGGGGTGACGGGGCTTTTCAGACTTTGGTAACTGAATGCTAAAAACATATCTGTTTAGATGGGCAACTGGGCGATATGAATGCAACAGGTCTGCTATTATGTAAAGTTAATTTGAATTCTCTTAATGCTTTGAACTCCAGTTTTACTATAAATGCAGTTTCTTTTTTTATTCCTTTTAATGTCTTTTAGATTCTGTTTTACTTTTAATTCCATTACAGCTTGTTTGCTTCTGGAAACTGTGGTAACACTGACCTGGTCCAGCGGCCCCACAGAAACCTTGGAGGCATTGTTGGAGATGAGCTCCCAGGCAGAGCCCTGTGGGTAGCTGGGGGTGAGGCCCTGTCTGTACCACAGGTTACCTAAATGACATTGACAGAAGGTATTGCCATTTAACTCATGTTCTCGCATTTTAATAGACATTGGTCCAATAAAATATAATATTGCTCACTGTTTTCATCCACAGCAAAGACAGAGGTCCGCCCAACAGAAAGCTGTCTGAGGGTCTGTCTCAGGGGGGAGGGGATGTGGTACCAGCACTCTCCTGCAGAGAGACAAAAGCTCTTGAAAAATAGACAAAGTCTGGCTCTCTTTGGTTTCTCGCTGTTATATTAGTCGATGCATGCACTCACATCATAAATCATTTAACTTTATTCTCTTTTCCTCCAGAACACATTACAACTTTATGACTTATGTATATGATTCATTATGAGATTTATAAATTTAACTGACCTGCAGGGTTTTGTGGGGATACTGATCCTCTGTAGAAGACAGCTCCATCCTTGGCAATGGCCCATACCTGATTGGCTCCACCGATAGAGATGGACTTAAAGGGCTGGTCAGTGCCCACGTGGAGCCACGAGCTGCCCTATGTGGTCAGACCCAGTGAGGTTAGAGATGGTTAGAAGTGTGAAGTAACTACCTATAAAACAGATCCTCAGCACGTTTCTCACCGCAGGGTTTTGGAGGCTGACTCCCAACCGACACAAGACATCTCCCTTGTCGCTGAGGGCCCAGACAGGGACCTGCTCCATTTTGCTCTGGGCCAGGCATGGCATCAGTGAGATGTCACTCAGGCGGATGGGTGGGACCTGATTCCATGGAGCTTGCAATGTGATCTTACACTTCCTGGGTGTGGATATGTTATTGTTAAGATGCTGCAAAAACTGAGCGCTACAAAATCCCAGCAATGCGAATTGTGCGCTCACCTAGTCCATCGTCTGCGTCTAACAAAGTCTTTCATGGTTTTGTGGCCATGAAATGTCCTGTAGAAAACAGATGAGTCAATAAAAGGGAAGGACTTCTTTCGAGACACCCTAATAAAAACAAATAAAAAAGCTTACGTACGTGGGAAAGTCTGCAGCATACTGCCAGCCTTCTTTGTCCGTTCCTCCGGGGACGCTGTAGTCCACGGCCCACTCTGACACCTGAAACAAATGTTCATGGCAGAGAATGCCAGTGAGTCAAAAAAAAAAAATGAATATTTCGGAGGAACCAATCCCTCGGATTCTACCTACCCAGGACCACTGAGGGGAGGGCGGGTATGTGCTGCCTTTGATGCACTCCTTCAGGCCGCTTTCATCGCTCCACATAGGGCGGTCTGTAGGAAGCCCTCTGGAGGAGTAAATCACAAAGGAATGGTGTAAGGTGGCGAGAACAGCTGCAAAGCTTAAAATAAAGTGCAAAGACTTAAAAACTGTAAAAGATGGGGTGGGGTGTGTGCGGGGGGCAACCCTACTTGTCTGTATATCCAGTCATAGGGTTCCATCTTTGATTCTCATACACATGCACGCTCCTGACGTCGGTCTGCTGGTGCATCTGAACGGCACCTTCTGCAGAAACGAAGAAACATTAAACTTTCATGCAAACAAGGGAATGAATATTTATGCATGTGTATCTGTGTGTGCTTCTACAGTGGCAACAGATGGAAGAGACTTTAAACTATGCTCAAGCAGTTGCACATCGAACTAGAACATGCGAGCAAGAAAAGAGCAGACTGTTGTTTTTTTTTTAGATATTTACATGTTAGTATTTTATTTATTTGGTAACAATCAGTTAGCTGGAAAAAGTTTGGCTTTGCTAAATAAGAACATGTTTTTATTTTGAAGTACTCCTTGTATAGGTGTGGGGACATGGGTAATCGTCTACAGGACATGTTTACCCGGGTTGGGCTGTTGCTCACAGCGCCCACTGTAGACCCAGGCGGTGCCGTCCCACCCGATGCCCCACACCAGCCCCAGACTGTTAGACTCTACACAGCGCAGGTGGCCGTGGATCTGGCACCAAAACCTGTAGCACCATACAGCGGAAGCACCCAGCGTTAGCTCCAGTATAGTTAGCACAGACTGAAAGTGATTAGATGCTCAAATGCTACCCACTTTAACCAGACAGAGATGTATGTTAGCATGTTAGTGAGGCAGTGATTTAAAATAAAAACAGAGTAATGAGAAACCAGGTCAAGACAGTGAGAAAGAATGAAAAGACATGAAAAAGCAGACAGAATCCACTGCTCGGTATCATTCTCACATGAGGTCACAGGCCATGGCATGCGCAGGGGCCTCCAGCGAGAGGGACGGCTCGTGGACCATGATGTCTCCCTTTGATGTGGTGGACCACAGGGCCTGTTTGGACGGGAGACCTGTGATCCCTCGACACTCACAGCAACAGTCAGACAACAAGCACAACTGAAGACACAAAGCAGATCCAGAAACAATGGAGAATCTGATCAGCCTCACTGAAAAATAACAGATGGGAACAACTGTCAAACTGCTTAATGATGCATAAAGCTGTTACCCAATCACTCATATCCTTTTCGCTTTGTGCTGCCAGGACCAGAGGCCACCTCTGTTTGGTCCTTTCGGCAGTGTACACAGCAAAGGCATAGTGGCAGTCCCTGAGCACCGGAACCAGCGCCGTCACTTCATTTATAAACACATGAAGGTACTGAGACACAGAGAATGAACAGAGAGTGACCGAGAGACATCTATCTGTGCTTTCTGACACTTCTTATGAGACTTTAACCGGTCGCAGCTTAACACAACCGACCTTTTTCTCATCATACTGTGTGTAGTAAACAAAGAAAATGCTGTCCTTTTTGCCATCTGACTTGGTGGACTGCTCGAGAGCAACGCCCACATCGATCCAGCGCTGAGGTTTCCAGTCTCTCCACCAGCGCAGTGTGCCCTTACGCACCCACACCGACTGATGAGAGAAAAGGAGGCACAGATGTAGACACGGACACAGCCGAGGGTGTGCCATGAATATAATGAATCCAACACTTAGAGGAGCATGTTAAGAGACATGCCAAATATAAGCTGTCTTACGTTGCTTCTTTCCAGCGGTTTCTTGCTGATCTCCTCTCTGTGTTCCTGCTGCTGTGGCTGTTTGCTCCAGGCGGCTGACTGGACTGGAGTCAGTGACAGAGAGGTGGTGAGAGGACCTGATGGACAGAGATACAGCTCACACAATCATTCAGAGACATAAAATGGAGCAAAAACACAATATCACAATATAAGTATTGTGACTGGTTGTCCATATACCTGCAGGACTAAGCCAGCTAATCTGTGAACTCGCATCCATGTCGCAACCTCCACCGGAAATCCAAGCCCACACTGGTCCTTCCTCTTCCCCCACTCCCCGAGAGCTCTCCAGAGTCCCCAGGGCATAAGTGGCAGCCGCACTGCCATCGCCCGCTGAGGGCCCTGCCGTTTGTGCACCTCGAGCCGCCTCTGCCCCCTCCAGGTCCACGTTCATCCAGGGGACATCGTGCCCTCCGGCATCAGGGGTTTGGAGTACTGGGGCCGGAGGTGGCTCCTCACGCTCTTCCTGCGGCATCTCTGTGATGGACGGTTGCAGCGCGGAGGTTCTGTCACGATCGGACACCAGGCTGTTGATGAAGCTGTCACTGGCAGGAATAAAAGGCTTGGGGGCATTCGTTTGGGGGGCTAAAGGAGCATCTTCTTTTTCCTGTGGAGGCGTAGGTGAGTCAGAGCCCCCTAAGGGGACTACAGAGGGTGCTTCTGCTTCTAAGAGGGGGGTGTTAGAAGTGCTGTTTTGAGGGTCGGCAGGACCCAACTCTGAGTCTGAATCAGTGCAGCTCAGAACGGAGCCCTGTGATGCCTCAGTCAACTGCCCGTTGAACTCACAGTCATCCCTGTTAAACAACACACATGCAAACACACACGCAATACTAAGCTTGAATGTGCACTGTACTTGCCAATTAAAATATGCAGTTAATTTATTTATGCACACCTGGGCGGAATAACCTCTTTACTATTGCCCCATTGGGCAGAAACAGGGATCCAGCCATTTCCACTTGGCTCAGATGGGGTGACACCTATTCTAAAATACAGGCCGCGGTCCTCACCGACCGCCCACACCTAACAGGAGAACAGAGAAAAAAAGCAAAACAAATGCTGTAACATAAAAAATAAAAGACGGCCATTGATGTACATGCAATATTTACTTATTGAGTTATTAAATAGTTTTCACTCTCAGTAATCGCAGGAAAGTATTCACTCCTCAATAACACATCAGAAGCTCTAGCAGGACACAGGCAAGTACTACTTTATAAGGCCATATACTGTAACACTGGCTCCTGCCACCTCACACAAGCCATTCCCATAATTGCAACCCTGAAATATGAAATATGGGATACGATGACAATGGCTTGGCCAGCTTCTAATTAGGGAGTCTTCCCCTATGTGAGGCGAGTAGGAATATAGTCTGGGGATATATAAGGCTGGGCCTGCTGGGACATTGGCTGGAACGTCTGGCTGTGCTCTTGTTACAGGACTACAGGCAAGAGAAGGAGGGGGACATGGGTGAGACCGAAAGGGAGGAGGTGCGAGATATGGGTTTGCAGAGCTAGCGAAGTCTTCAGCAGTAAGGCACAGGATCGAAAGCTTTCTGCCTCACCCTAAGACCTGATCTGGTTTGTCCTGAAACCAGATCCAGAGTGACAGTAACGCGAAGCAGACAGAGGTGGTAGCAGTCAGAAGTACAGAAGCTGTGCAGAGCAGGCACCATCTGCAGTAGAGTTTAAAAGACCCAAGCAGCAAGAAAGATCGAAGAAAATCTTATCCTTAATAGTTAAATTTCACCCACAGGCCCACTTCAGTGGCAACAGCTAACCTATTAAATCCACATTCTAAGCATTTGAGGAATATCTTTTCATATAAGCAGTATTATATTATAAAGTCGACTCGTTCAGCTGTTTATTCAAACTGATGATCCGCTGATGAAATGTTTCAGCTCTAAGCTGTCCTAACCTGGTCATTCAGTCCTACGTCCACCATCATCATCTCCCCTCCGATGCTGATCCAGCCAGAGCCACAGGGGTTGTGGGAGTTCACGCCACGCCTGAACCACACCTGGATTCACGCACCGACGTTGGGATCATTACTCAAAAATGTATTTTAGTGCAGTAGCAGTAATTCAGTAATACAGTTTACTTCTTTTTAAATCAAAGCATTTGTTTCATTTCAGTCTCAAGAAAATTGCAGTGACGCTGTCAGTGGGCTACAATGCCCTAACATAACTGCAACTGACTAATAACCCACCTTGTAGTCCTTAGTGACCACCCAGACCACACTGACTCCTACAGCCACGTGAAGCGCTTCAATTTCCTTTCCCGGTGATTCCACCTCGAGCCACGACGTGCCTGACAGAAGAAGAAGAAAATGCTTTACAAACGCAGCACAAAGGCAAGCCTTCCTCATAATGAGGACGCCGTCATTACTGAGAAGCTTCCTGTTGAGTTCTCAAATCATCTAAACATGAACAAACCAGATGTGATGTTGATTTTTATCTTTAAAAGGGAGTGAGTCTTCCTAATTCGATACACACTCATATTTTTAAGTTTTTAAAAAAAAAATGTTTACAATTTTTTGCCACTTTCATGCCTTTAAACCTTTACTTTTGATACCGACCAGTACTACATGTTGTATGTTTACTAAGACTGACAGTTGGAAATGCAATGAATTTCACTTACTACTTTCTAGATATGTCATATATCAGTGGGACTGTGTTATAATACTTTTACAAAAATGATCATAGCATTTAAACTGCATTATTAATGACTTTCAGAGCAGCTACATAATGATTCCTAACTGAAAGAGTCCCAAAATCACTGAGTGATTCTGTATGAGAGATTGTTGAAGTAAAGAAAAGGGGACCAGAGTGAGACATAATGGAAAATTGTTGAGTAAATGTGAGCTACAATGACAGCTCACCAGTGGGACTGTCCAGGCTCAGGCCAGTTCGCACCAGCAGGTTCCCATCCCAGAGCAAAGCCCACAGCAGGTCTCCAGGACCAGCTGATATCTGAGCCACCTCCTTGGGCACTTCAACTTCTTCCCAGCTGGTCCCTTCTGGCACACGAGGGTGGATACCCTCTCTGAACCACACCTGCAGGGTAAAGGTAACATCAGCAGATCATCATCTGACACACCCCTTCATTTAAAAAGACAGATCCATACCATGTTAGGTGGCTGAGCTCATTCTGGGATAGATAATAGAGCATCAATTTTAACTTGATTAATCATCAAGTTAGTCACGATTTAACTGGTTCATGAGAAGCCTCGTGGTCAAGGACCATATGAAACTATATGAAGTCATGCTGCCCTCTTGCGGCTAAACCTTAGAAGTGGCCTATGCTCAGCATGAGAGGATCCTGTTGCAACAGAATACATCATTAATCTTGAACTGTTTGATCTCATGAGATTTAAATGTGTTTGCGAATGTGCTTGATTAAAGCTTCCACAGCATTGTATTGAGGTTGTTGGTGGAGAAGCTTTACACTTCCCTGAACAACAGCAGAATGTTTTTAGAGCTCTTTAAACTTTTCAGGAATTTTCTGCACTGCCATAACCTCTTTTTTAAATCTTATGGTACGGTTATTCATTTTAATACACATTTATTATGATTACAGTAAATGGGTCCTACACACACATTGCTCACCTGTCCCTGTTGAGACACACTCCAGAGGTAGGGATACCTTCCGGACTGGTCGCTCATCTCCCAGCCACCACAGCTGATGTCACAGAGCGGCAGTGGAGGTTTCCTGGGATTGTCCAAGGGGATCTGCAGAGGAAGACAAGGCTACTGTGGTAATTCTTTTGCTTTGTCTCATAGTGAAAGTAACATGATCATATAGAAATACAGAATAAATGGAGACTTTTGAAACCTTTGCCCAAGTGCCCTGTGCTATGTATCTTCTGTAGCGGATCCACCGTCTACGACGGACACAAGAATTCCACTTTTTGTCAGGGGAGAAGTTGGCTGGGAAGTCAACAGCATACTCCCAGCCCTACAGAGTCCAAGGTAGTGAGCATGTGATTAGAACTGGAAGTATTTGTTTTAAATATGAATTAAATATTATGAGAAACAGAAGAACAGAGGAAAGACAGGAGGATGTAAACAATGGGTTTGTATGTGTTCACGAGGAGCTGAGTTATTTCTCACCCCAGTCTGGCTGGGTTCTCCTCCACAGGTGTGATCCACATACCAGTCTCCCTCCCACTCCCAGCTGCGGGAGGGCAGCTGGAAGCTGTGGAGTGGCTGGGGATTCATTCCGGTCACATCGCTCCATGGCCAACGGTCGGTGGGCAGCAGTGTGTCAGTAAAGCCATCCACTGGGTTCCACCTCTGAAAAAACAAACATTAAAAAAAAAACACAAATTTAGCATTAATCATAAACAGCATCTCCATTTACAGCGTTAAAATATACAACCTTGTCCCACCTGGTTTTCATAGGTCTCCTCCCGGTAGCGGATCGGGGTCTCACTGGGCATCATATTGAGGTAAACATGGTGGTCACAGCCGATGCCCCAGCAGCGCCCCTTCCCTGCAGAGACACGTTTGAGCTCTAGCAGCGAGTCATCAGCACGTTCCCAGCGCTGGCCGGCTGTAGAAAGGCTGTACACTCTGCCGTACACGTCCACAGCCCACAGAAGTGTTATTGGCATGATGGTTCCTGAACAGGAACAAGAGGACAACACTCATCATTCCAAGCTGTGCCTTATATATTGTAAAACTCTCTGCTCATAGCATCGAAAAGCATCCCTCACAAATCACAAATGACTGCATTATTAAAAGTGTTTTATTTAAAAAAAAAAAAATCATCAATAAATAAATAAGTGTCTAACATATTTTCAGGAGTTTTAGGTTTATATCTGTTACTCAAAAATAATAACATGCAGTTAGGTCTGTAAGTTTTTGGGCAATTACATATTTGTTGTAGTTTTGCCCCTGTATACCAACACTGTGGATTTAAATCAAGTAATCAAGATGTGATTGAAGTGCAGACTTTTTATTTGAATTCAAGGCATTTAACAAAATTAGGAATTAGAGTAATTTTTATAGATAGTCCCTCATTTTCAAGGGCTCAGTAGTAAGGAGACAATGCTCAATGCCAGATGAAAAACATGAGCAGATAAACGATCTGGAGTTGATTTGAACCTGCTGTTTGAAATCTCAATATGAGGTCCAAAGAGATGCAAGTTTAGGCCATTGTTAGATTAAACAATGGATTAAAAGAAGAAAAAAGAAAAAAGATAAACCAATCAGAGTGATAGTAAACATTTTAGAATTGCCAAAATCAACAATCTGCTCCGTTCTTAAAAACTGGCCAGTCCTGAAAGGCCACAGATGATGGATGAAGTGGATGATGACAGAATTATTTCCATGGTAAAGAAAAACGACTTCACAACATCTAACCAAGTCTAACCAGTTTAAAACAGGGTGCACAACACTGGTTCCACTCCTGAACAAGGAAGCCAGATTAGACTTTGCCAGAAAAGAGGGCAGTGCTTCAAAGTGCAAATTAATACTAGTGGAAAATAAATATATTTACTTATATTCTTAAATGGTCACTTGACCTCAACCCAACAGAGCAGCTTGTCGGTCACTGAAGACAAAACTAAATGCAGAAAGACAAACAAACCAGCAGCGACTGAAGGAATCTGCAGTAAAGGCCTGCCAGAGCATCTCACAGGAGGAAACAAGGTATTTGGAGGTCAAGCAGTCATTGGCTGTAAAGGTTTTTCACCCAAGTGTTAAAAAACAGTCCTTATTAGTTTGTCCAGTTACGTCTGAGCCTCTGAAAATTGTGTACTATGTAGGGTATAAAAAAGCTGTATGTCCTAAACAGTTAATGCATTAATTTTACAGTGTAGAGTTTCAGCTGATTTAAAGCTGCACAGTCGTAATTGCTAGAGTTACCTGATGGTAAACAAAAACGTAATGGAGCCAACTAAACAGACTCAACTTTATCTTCTGTAAAAACAAACAAACAAACAAAAACGAGGAAGTCGACTTTTATATTGAAAAGTTTGACCGGAAGTCTTCCTTTTATGTTGGCTGGCTGGCTTGACCCTTGTGTTATCAACTGATACTAATCCGCTACAGTATACTATGTCAAGGCTATCCATTGAGCCGGGCCCTTTTGTTTGCCTCTCGCATAAACAGAAGTAAACAGAAGGAGCTCATCACATCAGCGTTTTTATTAACCTGCAGTTGTCCAGGCTGAACTTGTTATAGATGACAGACAGCAGTAAAGCTTTACGCAATCACACACAGGAGCTCCAGTAAATCCAGGATCAGAAACACTGCACGGGCTACCGCAGCAGCCTACCTGAATATTGGTATCCGATCCGCGGTCGTCAAGGGAATATCCACAGGCGCGTCATGACATCAGGTGCAGCAGCCGATGCCTGTCATCTCTGAGGCCCATGCTGGGACACATTCAAACCCCCATGTTATTAACAACAGACGGGATGTAACGCCTGCTATGCAGCATGATAACACAGTTGATATCTACTAAGATGTGCCGCAAAGTCGGGTATAAGCTGTTTACATCCTCAGGGAACAGGCAGCAGTCAGCTGGCGTCCCCCCCACAAAAAAAACCGTTCCAACTGTTACTTACGCATGAGGCTCCGTCACGCAGCAGCACCTCTGGGGAGAACAAATAAAGTCATCCATGCACACAGTAGTATTAAATTCACATTCTGGACCACAGGAATCCTCCGTGCAGCTTCCACTCCGCAACAGGAAATGGAGGAAGTGCTGCTATGATTGGTTGAAGCTCGGCAGGAGCGTGGGATCTCTTTCTCCCATTGGTCGAACACCAGAGCCCATGATATATTTTTTTCCGACCGCTGCAGCTGATCAGCAGGCATTTTTTAATAATTTATTCAGCGCCAGATGAATTATTGAAGCGCGAGCTTGATTACAGTTTGGAATATTTCGCCACAAACTCGAGTAACAAAAAATAACTTAACTTTTGAACCCGATGGGATATGTTAAAACCGGCTCAGCACCTTGGACAGGCGCACTTTGATCCACCTGATCTTCAGGAAACAGTAGAAGCTTTAGACAAAGTGGATGGCCAACCCTGGGACAGGCTCAACTCTGCACGATTTCAAAGACGTCCTCCTTTCTGGTTGTAAGAATGCTGAACAACACAGGGGCGTCTTTGGATGGAAAGGAAACCTGCAGAGCGTCAGTATTCCTGCCTGTGCCACCAACTTTGGACTGATCTACCGTCAGTGTTACAGACAGTCTTTACATCCGCCAACACCAGAGTAAAAATAGTCCCCTAAGTTCTACATTCAAAACATTACCGAATTGAGGTTGTAATATATCACAATTATCAAGCAACTGAAAAACTTTTTTCTTTCTTTGAATTACCTCAGTGGTTCCCAACCTGTGGATTGGGCCCACTGTGAGGAGACACAGGACAAAACTAAGGGATGTTAAGATGAGTAGGAAAAACTGAGAAAGAATATATTCATTTTGTGTGTGTGCATGTGTTGTTGTTGTTGTTTATGTGAAAGTACTGATTTATTATTCAAACATACCTGAAAATAACTCATAGACTGAATCTGATAAATTAACAATTAATTAAAAGTAGCAACATTCTTTGCATGTACAGTTGTGGCCAAAAGTTTTGAGAATTACATAAATATTGGAAATTGGAAACGTTGCTGCTTAAGTTTTTATAATAGCAATTTACATATACTACAGAATGTTATGAAGAGTGATCAGATGAATTGCATACTCCTTCTTTGCCATGAAAATTAACTTAATCCCAATAAAACCTTTCCACTGCATTTCATTGCTGTCATCAAAGGACCCGCTGAGATCATTTCAGTAATCGTCTTGTTAACTCAGGTGAGAATGTTGACGAGCACAAGGAGGCTGGAGATCATTATGTCAGGCTGATTGGGTTAGAATGGCAGACCTGACATGTTAAAAGAAGGGTGATGCTTGAAATCATTGTTCTTCCATTGTTAACCATGGTGACCTGCAAAGAACCGCGTGCAGCCATCATTGCGTTGCATAAAAATGGCTTCACAGGCAAGGATATTGTGGCTACTAAGATTGCACCTAAATCAACAATTTATAGGATCATCAAGAACTTCAAGGAAAGAGGTTCAATTCTTGTTAAGAAGACTTCAGGGTGTCCAACAAAATCCAGCAAGCGCCAGGATCGTCTCCTACAGAGGATTCAGCTGCGGGATCGGAATGCCACCAGTGCAGAGCTTGCTCAGGAATGGCAGCAAGCAGGTGTGAGCGCACCTGCACGCACAGTGAGGCGAAGACTGTTGGAAGATGGCCTGGTGTCAAGAAGGGCAGCAAAGAAGCCACTTCTCTCCAAAAAAAAAAGGGACAGATTGATCTTCTGCAGAAAGTATGGTGAATAGACTGCTGAGGACTGGGGCAAAGTCATATTCTCCAATGAAGCCTCTTTCCGATTGTTTGGGGCATCTGGAAAAAGGCTTGTCCGGATAAGAAAAGATGAACACTACCATCAGTCCTGTGTCATGCCAAAAGTAAAGCATCCTGAGACCATTCATGTGTGGGGTTGCTTCTCATCCAAGGGAGTGGGCTCACTCACACTTTTGCCCCAAAACACAGCCATGAATAAAGAATGGTACCAAAACACCCTCCAACAGCAACTTCTTCCAACAATCCAACAACAGTTTGGTGAAGAACAATGCATTTACCAGCACGGTGGAGCACTGTGCCATAAGGCAAAAGTGATAACTACGTGGCTCGGGGAACAAAACGTTGAAATTTTGGGTCCATGGCCTGGAAACTCCCCAGATCTTAATCCCATTGAGAACTTGTGGTCAATCCTCAAGAGGTGGGTGGACAAACAAAAACCCACTAATTCTGACAAACTCCAGGAAGTGATCATGACAGAATGGGTTGCTATCAGTCAGGATTTGGCCCAGAAGTTGATTGAGAGCATGCCCAGTCGAATTGCAGAGGTCCCGAAAAAGAAGGGCCAACACTGCAAATACTGACTCTTTGCATAAATGTCATGTAATTGTCGATAAAAGCCTTTGAAATGTATGAAGTGCTTGTAATTATATTTCAGTACATCACAGAAACAACTGAAACAAAGATCTAAAAGCAGTTTAGCAGAAAACATTGTGAAAACTAATATTTGTGTCATTCTCAACTTTTGGCCGCGAATGTATTTTGGAACTAGTAAATGTGCCCATCTCTAAAGCACTTTGGGTATTTTGTTTTTAAAAATGTGCAACAAACTATAAATAAAATAGACATGACAGTGAACACAGAAAGGTTCAGACATTTTTCATAGTGCATGTTTGAGGTTTAGAGGATAGAAACAAGCATATCGATCCTATCGTGTTAGTATCAATCTGATACCAGTGCTGGTATTGGTATTAGTGATATTTAGGTTGATATGCCCACCTTTAATTAGCCTGGTACAAACAACAGCAACACACAGACAAATCACAAACACTGTAAGATTAACTGTACTAACAGCTCTTCCAAGCAGTGTCTGCCAATTTTTGATGGACGATTAACCTTTTGTGGTGTTTGGGTCTGTTTGGCTTTGTCTCCTTAGTTTTTCCTCTTCCTGCATACTGTTTCCTGCATGAGGTTCAAACACTGTTACATTATAAACACCAAAACATGTCTGTGTCCACATTCCAACACATTTTCTCTCTGTTTTTGGTGAAACACTATATTTCCTCACACTCTACTGCAGCTGAAAATCAGGGGTAGGGAACCACAAACAAATAGCTTGCTAGGGTGACTCCTTACTGATTAGTTAGCAAGTTAGCAAAGAGATCCTCTGCTCAGAGAACTGCAGTAATTTTTGAGGAGAGACAAGATTTGGAAGATGATGAAGAGTTTTCACAAGTCCTTTTGTCTTTTTTGGATAAGACAGTGCAGACAGATGTGTCTGGCCTACTCACAATGGCCTTAAAATATGAATGAAAAATGAAGTTTGAGTTTTGATAAATTAGCAGGTTAAATGTGTTACATTCAGATATATTCATAGATGCTAATCTGGAAGTGCTTCTAAGCCTTCATCTGGTCAACTTGACTGTTTTATTAGACCGGACATGGTCAGAGTTGCTTTCCCCTCACCATCATTGTCAACAGCTTTCTTTGCTAATTTGTTGCATGAGTTTATAACTGATAAATCACTGAAACTGGTTTACTTGCTAATGCTAGCTGTGTTTCCACACAGAGTGCAGATTCCAACTGATATTAGAGCACTGAAAGCAGAGCCATCGGCAGCTTGCCTTGAACATTGCTCTCCCACAGGTTTACCATGAAAGAACAGAGGTTTATCCAATGCGCATGCGGAAACCACCAGACAAAAGCTTCTGGCCTCTCAGCTTTCCCAGCTCCAGTCATTGTTACCAGAAGATGGACACCACTGAAAATCAGAGAGGGCTACAGTTCCCTATGAGTAGAAAACAAGCCAGATTTCAACGACAATGGCCACAAGATGGCAGTAGAGTATAGACATAAACAGGCAAAGAGCTTCATGGAGGTGAGGTGCTGAGGAGCTGAGATGAAAGGAGGGAGTTTGCTTTATTAATGCATTTCTTTTAAAGATTTGCCCTGACATAGAGGACTCAAGTGCAAGAAGTATACATGTAACACACACACACACAAACACACACACACACAGTTTAATGGGGTCAATTTCTAGTCAATTTCTAATTCACTTCAAAGAAGTAAAGGCCTGTAGTGACCCCACACCTGCTTAATTTATATTTGGTCCATCCATATCCTGATTATGATTGACTCTTCCTTTGTTTTTGCTTTTCTCCATACTTGGTCACAAAACACAAGTAGCCCTCTTGTTCATAAATGTACTCGGGCAGAGTTAAATTCCAAATTATAAACCAATTAAAAATAAACAGCTGTTATGTATCTTTACATAAATGTCAAGGATGTACTGTGCAGCAGGCAGAGGTAGGACCCAAACATAGGACTCAGAGACAAGGGAATTAACTTAAGAAGGCATTTGCTGTGACACTGAACTCTATAAGAGGTACAAAGAAACACTAAAAGAAACAAACAAAGGAGAACTTCCGCTGAGATGAGAGAAAAAACTAATGTTAAGACAAGACCGATTAACCACAAGAGGAGACTAGACACTGATGGAGAGAAACTCAGAAATCACAAAGAGCTGAAGACTAACTAAAACATACTTAATACAAGGCGTAAAAATAACCATGAATATGAGAAGCACTGAAAATTCAAAAATAAACAGCATTCTGCCCACAAACTAGAAAACACTGGGTCATAGACCCCGTACCATAACAATAAATTATTATATGTGTGCTGATTCAGTAACACAGGAATGTGCACCATGGGCAACATAACAAAAGTATAAATACCACCCAAGAGTTGATGTTCCCATATAATATATTGATGCCCTTTGCTTACCAGGCATATGGTCACATGTGGCACCCACAATGCTAAACTTCAGGCTTCGAAACCCATTCTCAAAACTATCCTTTGCTACTTCCATATTGAATTTTCTTGCAATAACATTTTAGCACATACATTTTTTTTTAATAATCTGCTGATTATGACTGATTGCCATTGCCAGGAATTTGCTAGATCGTTTAGATTTCTTCAGCACTCCTGTCCTCTGATTAAAGATGTGAACTCAATATTATGCAACGCTAGGTACTAATAAGGGCAGCAGTTATGTAAGTCACGGAGTAAACAGGTCTGGCTCAGACTCTGAGGCATGGAAACAACAGCCAATATGATGCAAACCATCCCTGAATTATGAGCAGAATATCACCAAATATCAACTGGTACCAGCAGATAATCGCTCTCTTTCTGTCAGTAAACTGCAGGCACTGCAGTGAGCTGCATGCAGCAACACACACACGGCCTTTTATTTTTTTTATGCGCTGTCGCTTTAAGAAGCCTTTCACTGCGCAGAGGCGCTACAGCAGCTCATCACATGATTCTTCTCTTGTGACAATCCGAACAGACAGGAAAAGCCTTTCCGACTTCCCGCTGAGTTTTGCTGAGCTGCGATGACAGATGACTGTTGTTTTGGTATCAGAGGACCAACTTTAAGGAGGGAAATGGAGTTGAGTTAACCATTACCAGTCACACTCAGATCATTCCCGTCTCTGAACTGGACGTTTGGGGTTGTTGCGCCGCCCGGGGGACAAAGTTGGCGCATGGAGAGGGACGAAGTTTCATTTTTGCGCAGCGTATTTTCTTTTATTTTGTCGCCACTGAGTGCTAGCGAACCTCCCGTAGCAACGAACGCCAAGTAGTTCGGTTTCGACCCCCTTTGTGTGCATGTTTGTGTGGCTGATTTGAGGTCAGACAACGAGACAAGTTGAGGACACGTTACGTCGGGCGAGATGGTGGACAGCAAACCTCTTCTCCAGGACAGACCGCCCGCCTACAACGCCGTCCCGGGTGCTTACGACTACGGCCCGCAGCAGCAGCAGCACAACTATGGGGCCATCGCCGCTGCGGCCCCGCCGCCCTACGCGTACCCCGCTGGTCAAGGCAAGTAGTCCCAAGTATTTCCGTCGTTTCCACGGTTAAAGCGCACACCGGAAAGTAAAGTAACTAACAAAATGTTAACCCACTTCCTTTTATGGTTAAATGAAGTCTATTGTGGGCCTTTATATTCTATAAGTCTTTGTGCGCCACAGAGGTTTTTGGCTATAAAGGGAACTTTTCGTGAAACGTGAGAGACTTCGAGTTTCGTCAAAGACTAACCAGTTTCCTTCACAAGGCGCTCCAATGTTGCGCATGCGCTCTATGCGAAAAGATCTGGGTTAACCTGACTTTTTTCTCTCTTGTTTAAATTAGACAATATCCAGATTTAAAGGAGTAATAATAAACAAATGCTGAGCTGCACAACTAGTCAGCAAATCACCTTCGATTGATCATTTTTTTTCTTAATTTATTTGGAATCAAAATCATCTAAAGATGTGAAAGTTTTGACATCCAGAAATAATTCTTCTAGAGAGGAGGAGCTATGCTGTTGTATGTCTTTGTACTGCGTGACTGCTGTACATGAAGTACAGGCACTCATCACCTGACTGTGATTGTATAAGGGCGGCATTCGAGGAAGCAATCCTGTGCTTAAATCAAGTTCTTGTAATTGCACGAAGCTTCCTGTTTACTGAACCACATGTGTTTGGTCTTCTCAACAGAGAAACTAGTCTGTCTTTTAAGCTTTATGGCACAGTTATCATAAATCAGCGATGTGTGTGTGTCTGTGTTTAGTTAAGCTTCAGTTTTCTCTGAATGGCAAACACTTCTGAGAATTCTGGGTATTGTGTCAAAGGTCATTGTCTCACTTTGTGGTCTGCAAAGTAAACATGGCTGAAGAGCGAAATCAGCAGCCCTCCAGTTAACACTCCTGTTGGTGCTCAGGGCAGTTTTATTGCAGTCTACGTCAGTAATATCTGATTGTGTTGTTCGTGGTAATAAACACGGCCTTTGACCTGCATGTGACTTGTCTCACCTGCTTCTTTTAATCTGCAGGTTACCCAGCAGCCCAGATGCCCCCTGCTGTATCCCAGCAGCCTTACCCTGGGACTTACGCCATCATCCAACCCTCTGTAGTGGTGGTGGGAGGCTGCCCTGCTTGCAGGTGAGGACACGGACGTGTTAGAGCGTGGATAAGGGAGATCTGATAAAAGCTGCTGTGTTGCTGGGTGAGATTCCTAGTTGTACACTGAGGAAGAAGACAGTAAAAAAAACCAGCTGGTCCACTGATTATTCCCCAGATTAGCATGTGGAGTGTCATGTGCTCACCGTGGTTAACCTGGTTTCTGAGAACGGTTCTTTTTGAGGCTCAGTTATGGTCTGAATGCGCACGTCTTAAAACGTGTTTATCCCGGCGTGCGGTTATTTTGCATTTCTATTTTCACTGGTCTGACACATCTCCCACCAGGCCTGAAGTCTTATCTAACTTTAAGAAGATATGACTTTCAGTTACGGCTGACGGTTTTATGTTGTTTTCACTGTGACTGAGAGTCAGGTGACTTCAGCCTCAGACATGTGATGGAGGCAAAGGTGACTGAAGCGCACAGTTCACATGAATATCAAATGGAAATGAGATGGACTCTGAATTTGAATAATAAAATGTACTGTATTTCATTTCTAGGGACTTAATTGTATAGTTTTAAACTTCTCAAGTTCAACAGGATTATTTATAAATTATTACTAAAATGAGAACGCAGAGGTTTCTGAAAGCTGTTGTTACCAGTCTGTTACGGGAAGTGAGATCCACACATTTATTAAACATAATCTAGAAAAAGGAGAACAAAATAAAATTGGGTACTAACCTAAAACCAGCATGTGACTGAAATTAGAAATGACTGCAGCACAACCAAAAGAGGTGGCTATCTTGAAGGGAAAGCAGCTCATATAAGCTCCAAAAACAGGCAAAGTCATTTTCTTTTAATAGATAAATTCTTAAGTTTCTGACTCATTTGAATGATTAGCAAATCAAATTCAAATCAGAATATTGCAAATAATAATAAAAAAGCAGTTCTGATGTGTTTTTTCTCAGCTTTCTCAGCTCTGCAACTTAGTGGAAGATGAAGTAATGTATTCATATTTCAAGGAGATTGTGGTGTTGATTGACTTAAGTAGCTAAAAATGCCATAAATACTTAACAATAACTAATTTTCTTCTTCACTTTTTTTTTTTTTCTATTGAAAGTTTCTCCACTTCCTAAAATCAGAATGACGCACAGCTGTGCGGCACTTTATCATTTAAAAGTCGACATACAACCAAACGTATTTAGTCTGCCAGCAGTATGTCGGACATTCGGAAGACTTTGAAAAACACTGGCGCAGTTTTAGTCAGCATTTGTGGCCATGTTGCTGGGGTCAGCGACGGCCCGTTTCCTGGTAGCAGTGTCCAAATAAGTTGTGCAAACACCCATGACATGGCACATCGCGCGAGAGGTCAAACGGAAATGCAAGTTACTTTATTTTAGGAGCAATATAAAGGTTAAACACAGTTCACTGTCGCAGCAGGATCCAGAATTAAGAGGGAGAGAAAGGTCTGTTTTTATTTAACTGAATCTGAGACTCTGAGAAGCTACTTCGGAAAGCACATGCTTTCATTTCTTCAGAGACTAGCTGAACGCGCTGCAGGGCCTCCAGCTGATTTACTGGCCCCACTGGTCGGTGCAGTGCAGTCACGGGACCAGCTCGGTGTTTACTGTCACTCTGCATAAAAGCTCTTCTGCTTTCCCGTTTCTTCTATTTTTATAGATTGTCAATCTTTGTTTCTTCTTTTTTTCTTGTTATAAATCAAAGAGTCTAATAAGGGACGGCAATCTGACACTTTCTGTCTGATTGTTTGTTTCTAAGATTTTCCTTTGAGTTTATTAGTTATAATGTTGAACCAGATGAGTAAAGAGCTTCTGTTTCAAGAATGAGGTCAGACGCCAACTGAACAGTTTCCTCTTGATGACCGTTTAGCCCAAAACATCAGGCGTTGCTCGTACGAGAGGTAATTGGCGAGAGACGAGAGTTCTGAAAAATGTTGTTTGACGCATGTGATGAAGGTCAGAACTCATCAGAAAATCCTCACAGAGGATAAAAAAATCAGATCGAGGCGTAGGTGTAGACTTGGCTGATGAGATAAATAAAATATTTTAAAGGCTGGAATCACTGCTTTGGCTCTTAATGTATGTTGTAGATAAATAAACAGAGGTCCCATCCAAACAGTCCTCACTAATGCTTTCTGGTGTGTGTGTGTGTCTGTGTTACAGAGTTGGTGTCCTCGAGGATGACTTCACTTGCCTGGGGATCCTGTGTGCCATCTTCTTCTTCCCCTTGGGTATCCTCTTCTGCTTTGCACTGCGTCAGAGAAGGTGTCCCAATTGTGGCGCCACCTTTGGCTAGGGGGACCAAACTACAGCTCTCACACGCTTCCCATGCATATACATACACAGAGATAATCTGGGATTTTCATTTTGTTTTCTTATCCTTTGTTAATATTGCACATTGCTGTTATGCCATTATGTTATATAAATATATGTATACGACAAATGACGTAGATATTACCATGATTTTCTATTAGAGGCATGTGTAGAAATGTGTTTTCATCCGCGAGCTGAGGATCTACTCTGACATGTGTCCAGCTGTTGTCAGTGCCTTCACTACATGCTGAGTGATCATTCGATTCCATCAGTCATGATTTCTTTCGATGATTTCGCTCTTTATCTGAGGATCTGAGCAGATTCCTTTGTTTTGCCAAGTCACATTTAATCAAGGCATATGTAGTTTTTGTTTTTGCCTGGCCCTTTTTTTGTGGGTTAACCTTGTGCTTAGTTCACATTGCACTCGAGATCTTTGATGAATTAGCTTTTTGTTTTTCTAGGAAGTTCTTTTGTTCCTTATTTGTATCACGTGGAATGACACAGAACATGTTAGAGATGAATATAAATCCCTGGATATAAAGTGTTCCAGCTGAAACCCGAATCAGTGGACTTGAATTAGTTTTGTCTGTTTCTGTTTGTTGATATCATTTCTTGGGGCCATATTTGCACTGAACGTTTGTTTTCTTTTTTTTTTTTTTCCTTTTCTGCTGAGTTGCGCTCTCCAGGGCCAATGCAGACCTCAGGTAGATATAATCTGAAATGCCCATGACTTTACAACCTCAATTGCGCAAGACTTCTTACTTTAAGAGGACACTCAAAGTCAAAGTGAAGACTACTCCTTTAAGAGTTACTTCAAGGAAGCATGCTGAATTTAAAAAACCGAAGCAATCTATCAATGTGTATAACATCTGGATTTTCCCTCCGCGACAAGTCAACGTGCACCATTCCTCCCAGCCAGACAATCAAGAATGTTCACGTCTCTGTATCTGCAGTATCACCCTGTCTACGTCTTCCATCGCAGCAAGATGTTATAAAACTGTCCCCCGACAGAAGAAAAGGATCTATAACTGGATGGGAGGGATTTAAACAAATATATCTTGCTTTAGAAAACACACTACGCACGCTGTAATGATTGAGGTTCTTACTTTTTATATGTTATTGTAATTAAAAATGAATACTATCTATATTTTGGACTTCTTGCCTTCTTTTCCCCTCCCAGATAAATGAATGCAGATGAAAAAGCATTTAAAGTCACTTTTTTTCAGATCAACAAACAACAAACTGAAGAAATAGATCTTTATTTCCATACAGCAATTTCTGTTAAAGGGTGTAAATGGGTCAGGGGGAAAAGTGCACACACTGATGGTTTTATGTGTAGTCAATGAAGCACTGACATCACAGATAATGTACGATGAGGTGATTGTAACATCTTGTATGGACAGTTTGAAGAATGCAACATTTCGCAGTAAGTATGAATGTGTTGTTAAGGCAGAAGTGCGGTCTCCACGCTCCCGTAGTTAAGCTAGATGGCTAAGGACAAAGCATCTTTTGTGCAAATGTATATACACAAGAGTAGTCACTGTACCACATCGTATCAATATTAAGCATAAACAATCATCTGGACCCGAGGTTGAAATGCAGAGGTCCTGTACAGTACTTTCTTCCACCGTCCTATGGCAACAAATGATCTCTTAACAGTCATTTCTGTCAATGAACAAGCAACAACATAATTCCACTACTCTCTTTGACCGTTTTTATTCATTCATATCTTATGTGCAGGTCAGAATGTGGCAAGTATTTAACACCACAGAAGGGCAAAAATAGACATAGAAAATATATATGTTTCATAAATATATGTGGATCTGTTCAGTAAACAAAATGGTCCCAAAGTACTTCCATATCAGAGTTTATTTTCATCCAGATCAGAAGCTGCTGGACAGTAAGATGACACAGGAAGTTTGACAAGGGTTTGTGGGAGTTGAGTGTGGGTGGAAATGTGGACAGATCAGATGACTGGCGCGGAGCGGTCGTTGGTGACAGTTGGACGGAGCCTGACTGTGGCGAAAGGGTTCCCTCCCCTGTGAAAAATGCAGCAGATGATGATGAGTTTACGTCCGAGTGACAGAAAAGCAAATCATCTCGCTCATGTTCTTATGCGACTTACGCGAGGAAAGCTGGCGGGGGTCTTGCGGTGCCATTAGGCTGACTCGCCTGTGGAGGAGAAACAGACATGTATACTGTCACATGCGAATCACGAGCCCAACCAAACACAAAACCGTGACACATTTGCACTTTTAATGCCTCGGCGATTTATCGCCACGTTTGTATTTACACTCGTTTGATTTCTAGGGGAATTTAACACATTTTCCACAGCTGAAGGATTGAACACACTGTACTGAAAACAATTTAATGCCTCATGTCACAAGACGGTGTATGGAACCTGGATCTGCTGGAAATTCAAGTCTGTAGCACAATGAACCGTGCTAAGTTTTCTTATGACAAGCCATGGTGAATGCAAGTGTCTTAACAGGTGCTCTGTGCCTGGAAGGGTTCACCCATAAACTCCTTTAACAGATTTATAGCTGAATCATTACTCGGATCTAATAAAAATTTGGATCCTTATTAGATACTAACATTTTTCGTAACATCACAAAACTCTTGGTTGCACATTTGTGACTTTGCATGAAAACAAACAACAAAAAAGTCATGATGATCACATTGGCAGTATAGAGAAAATGTACCTGAACCCCAGCTGCACAAATATTGTAAACACAAATGTTTATATGTTTTTAATAAGTTAAATGTGGTGACACATTTACTTACACTGCAGTTTGGAAAAAACAAAACGAAACCAAAACCTTTAAACAAAACTCCATGTTGGGTGAACAATTATGGGAATAACTACCTATTTTGTTGGCCCTGGAAGTGCCCTCTAAAATATACACAACAAAAATAATATATTTTCCATAGCCCCGAAAAGTGATAGGTTGTTTTAATAAATAAGATCATGTTACACTACACAATTTACTGCTCACTATAAAGTAAAGGTAGCAGTAGTAATTGAGTTATTGTTTTACACAATAGTGGTTTTATAAACTGTAGCTTGCTTTTGTTAGTCTTCCTGGTAACATCCACTGTCCCGGATTTAACGTGCCTTCTGGCCTTCAATCTGCAGTACTCAACAGACTCCGCAAGAGGTCAGTAGTGGACCGATTGAGCGACATTGCTGACCAGGGCGCTTCAGTCTTGACACTACCCATCTCATTTCCACAGAGGCCCAGCAGTTTCATAACTTGGTTACCTGGACTTCAAAAAGCCTTTATTTAAAAGAAAAGTAATAATTTATCCTCTAAATAAGATTCTGTGGAACTTCCCTTAAACCAGGTCCTGGATTAAGGTTTAATATATCCAGCACTAACACAGAGTCACAATATGCTAGCAGACAACACAGAGTTCAGTCAGCTATGAGTATCGACTTCCCTGATACTCTTACAGTTCAACTTTCTCTGTAGATCTCAATCTTTCAGATCATATTCTCGCTTTTTCTGCATCTACACTCTATTCATTACTATTAGTTGTCATCTTATCTCTCCCACACCCAAACAAACCAGTGAGGGTGCTTTTTTTAAACTGATAATGACAGAACATTCCAGAAATCCCACCTCCCCCTACATCTCTTGTCTTTTTCTCTCACCTTTCCTTGTCTAGACCAACCAACATCATTTAAAGACAGGCTTTGCTGATACAGACTCCAACCAGTTTGTTGACATCAAGCAAAAGAAAGAATGTGGAAATACAATCAGGCTTTAAGCCATGGTGCTATGTAAAAAAAAAAAAAAAAAAAAAAAAAAAAAAAAAAGAATTATGAACTAGCAGAGAGAAAAAAAATAACCCAAGAAAAACATCTAGTTTATACCAACAGTGCCAAGAAATTTATTCAGAGGTAATTACCTGAGATAACCACACAGACTGATGCAGTATGCATCATTATGGCAATAATATTCATGAATGTTCCAGCCCCAAGTTGCTAACTAACTTTACACGCATGCATAAACATGTGCGCACACCAACACACAACCTCAGCCGCCCACTTTTTCGCCGAGTATTATAATCTGCTGTAGCTGTAGAGAACTTTTTCCCATACGCGTGTCTATTCTGGGATCCTGCATATGTCTGTGTTTTAAAAAGTTATGGCAAGGGTTCGTGAGTCACTAGGAAGGAATAAACTTCCCTGGAAGTGAACCCTGTTTATCCTGGAACTGGTGGGAGACATGTAAAGCAGGAAGGAAAGGCACGAGGATGAAAAGATAAAGAGACAGATATGTGAGTGAAAGAATGAAGGAATTGACAATGAGGGATAGTGGATATCAGGTTCACCCAGAGTGGAATTCCACCATAATGCAGAGCCAGGATGTAGACTGATACAACTGACAATGGACACACACTAACATTTGGTCCCACTAGTGTAAGTCAGCCTGAGGCCCTGACCAGAGTGACTGGTTAATAATAAATGCAGGCAAGGAGGAGAAGAGTATCTCCATTTGCCACCTGACCTTTAAGTGGGTCAAACATCAACCTAACAGAATAGCCACGGCGACTGTGTTTATTTTGTTTGTGTTTTGTTTGCTTGCCTCATCTTCCATGTCCAGTTGTGGTCAGAAGTTACACACTCATCATGCGCATTAATGTCATGAACATTTTAGGCTTTTAATGATTTCTTTCAGCTGCTGGAACTGGTGGAATAGTTGTACAACATATTTGACAACTTTAAAAACAAGAGTTGGGTGAAAAAAAGCTGGGGTTTATTTTGGATCATCTCTAATCAACAGGCTCAAATCTATACATACACCCACTTCATCTTTTAATAAGTGATGGTGAAAGTTCTATGATAACTTGACATGGTTAAGGCGTATTAAGTTAGGGATTATGATTGACTACAACTGTTGTGTCTTTGGAGCATTACAAGAATTTGTTTGACAGCACTCATTAGATTGACCAATACTTGGAACAATGGGAAAAGCTAAGGACATCAAAACTGACTGAGAGGGTGCCGACCACGAAAGAAGCCTCTGCTCCAAAATCAAAAGCTTCAGGCTTGACTACCCACATGGACAAGCCAAATACTTCTGCAAAATGTTTTTATGATCAAAATTGAGCTATGTGGCCACAATAACAAATCTAAGATATCTGCACTTTGTGCTTCCAGAAAGACCTTCCCAATGGTTAAGGTCAGATAACTTATGGATGATGCATAAATGATGGGTCTTTGCCAGGAAATCAGTCTAAATAAATGCTACAAAGAAGAGTGGAAAAATATCTAATATCAGAATTATACAACCAAACACTTTTGATGGTCATTTTTAGAAAATCAAAAACACAAAACAAAGAAACCCAAGAAATGTGTTCACAGGTTTGAACTTAAGTCACTGCAGTTCTATTCTGAAGGGACGACGCAATAAGAAATCTTGTGAAATTGGTCACACAAGTAAAGTCAAGACGTTTAGGACCTTTGAAAACAAGCTACAGTTAAGGTTAAAGTAAACATGACTGAGTGTGAATATTCAATACATGTTGAGCAGATATTTTTCTGTGTATGTGCAGGTTTGAATTCTATGTTTTGCATTGTAAACAAACGTGAATGTGCAGGAAAAGAAATATGTGCAAAGTCTATATCCAACTGTGGCTGACCAATATGAAAGGTTAAGTGCACAATTTATCTTGACAAGCAATGTCAGAGAGGTGTAGTAAAGATGGTTGTAGAGCATATACAGAGCTTGTGTAAGTCATTGTGCAGACGGGTCATGCGCATTTAACCCGTACATACCACAATGCATTTACATCCAACCAGCAGACGGGAACAAAAAGGCCTTCCTAGAACCAAACCACAATTTGCCTGCCATTTTGCATGGCATGCAAATGTAAGAACATTGGCAAGGTAAGAAATAAAAAACTCTCAGAGATGGATGAAATAATATTAATATTTTAAAAAACATTGTCTGCATACAAAAGCTTCTGGCAAAGAATGGCATGTGTGCACCATCACCCTAGATGATAAAACCTAATTTTCAATTCAATGTGAATGCCTCTTACTAGAGCAGCCTCACCCAGAGACCCATCATCACCACCCTGGAGATTATCCTAACAATAACAATCATTACAGCTGTGTTCTGCTCACCCACAAAAAACAGTGAAGGTGAGTCGTGGGACTAAAACTTTGGACACAAAGTCAGTTTTTAGACTCAGTATTTACTTTATTTTCTCAGAACACCAAGGTGCATATTCAAAATGCATTTCAGGTTGTGGATATTTTTAGCATCTATTACTACTTATCCTGTTTAGACTTATGCTGTGAGAGGATGTGCATCAGAACCTACATTTGCAGTAACTAAATAAACTTTATACATGTGTCTCTCAACCCGGAAATAGGAAAGTCTAATTTTTTTAATTTTATTTTGCTGGCACACATACGTTGTCTTAAAAATAAGACTAAATATTACGAAAATAATCCCATACTTTACACTTTTTGAAAAGCTCAAAAGTGTAAAACTGTCCTCGAGTCCTAACAATTAAATTTTTTTTCCCTTCATTGTCTACATCAGTCGACACTCGCACTATATTAAAGTGTGGTCAGGTTTCCAGGACACACATGAAAAGCTCATCTGACACCACCTACATACACACGCACTGTCACTGGCAGTAAAAACAGTTGAGGGTACAGCAGCCTTTATGCAGCAGGTATAAGGTGAGATGTAGCCTCATAGTGCCAGTCATATCACAACATGATGACAGTATGCTGGCAGAAAAAAGCTGGTCAAACTCTTCGCAGACCTGATCTAAGATCAAATCAGTTGCTTTTTTAAGTCACGCCTTAAGTCTACCAGACTCTGTGTTTCTCTTTTTAAAACACCAACATGTCAGACAAAGAAGAGCGCACAAACCAAATCGCCAACTGACCGTGCTGTGATCAGACGAGGAGGCTACAGAGGGCGTGGGGGAGTGATGGTGATTGCTATTTGTGGTGATGGTGCCGGCAGACGAGGTGTTGTGGTTTGTGCTGCGTTGCGGAATGTTGCTGTAATCTGCTGGGGGGAGAACCATGGTTGCCTCGTCTGTTTCTGTGTCCTGGTGGTGGAGGTTAACCACACTTCTGCTGCGGTACGGGGCGGCGGGCTCACTGGAGAGGAAGAGGAGGGCAGTATAAGAGATGGTAAAAGAAAGATGGTCAAAGAAATGAAGTAGCTACATAATAAAACTCATCACAAGTGAGTCTCCAGGCATATGTGAGGTATTGCATTTTAATTTTTAGTGGCTGCATCATGGGTTAGGGTTACCAGCTTAAATGTTGACGTTAAGCGATACAGATTGAATGTGGCTAATTGAAATTCCTAATATGGACAAAAGAAGAGGGATGCAGATGTCTGTGTGTTCTGTCCCCAGGTTCTGGTTATAGTTTAAATTTTCACTTTCCGGGAGTGGTGGTAGTAGTTGGCTGGCAGCCTCTCTGTGGGAGGTGCCGCACATTAAGATCTAATAAATTAATCCAACAGGGATTAGTCTCTTTGAAGAAAAAGCCTGGAGTCGACTCTGAACCTTTTCTCGCTCTCTTTCATCAGCAGCAAAATCTATTCATCAGCAAACAGCATCCTGTTTCCTGATATTTTGCTGGGCTCGCGTGAAAAGTATCATTTTTGATTCATTAAATAAAAGAAAGGAAAGAAAAAGGGCTCCACATGAATCATTTGATCACAAATTACTTAAATTTTATCAGAGGCTTTGAAACATTTATTACGTCAGGAACAACACAAGCGTCATTTAAATAAATAAATGAATAAATAACAGAAATAAAAATGAAGACAGAATGCTTAACAGCAGGACTCAAAGGTTAAGGAATGGGAAAATCCTCACAGAACTGTAAAGATTATCATGTCAAGAGGGCCAACTAGAGGAAATACTTCCAACAATAGAGCTGGCTGCAATATGACACCTGCAGGTCTGTGTGTGTTAGCTGGAATGTGGCTTCTCCTTACCTGTTGTTATTCACGAGTGTCTCAGTGAGAGCACGGCAGTAAGATGAAGGGAACCAGCCCCTCCTAAAAGAAAGAAACACAGCAGGCAACTTAGAGAGGATTGCATCAGCGGTCGTTATCAGCTCAATTGAAGGACTCTCCAAGTGATCGGTGAAGAGCCTGCATGCACTGCCCTCTCCTGAGCGGCTCTCTCCATCTCTTATCGAGAAGATACAGAAACCAGATAAAGGAGCAGGATCCGTTGCAGTTGCCTTTACTGTTGTATACACAGTCTGAATGTATGCCTAAGGCGACTATGCCAGCAAACAGGTTGAATCTGTCACTTGTTATTTGCAAAGAGGGAGAGCATTAAAGGTTGCAACTTCAATCACAGTTTTGGTTTATTTTGAAGGAGTTCATCTTTGACAATAAAGATTTCAGGCTGGAACAGGTTATTTTCCATCAAAGGAAACCGATGACGCAAATGAAGAAAAGATCTTGTGGACAAAGTCTTCTATTGAACCCGTCAAGGTGGAACATAGAGTTTGTGCGGAAAGAATTTGATTTTCACTGATTTAATAAAATGAGTCACGACTGAGCCAGAATTTCAGAGACCTGTGAGGTTTCAGTGGCAACAGTTCGAGCCCCCTCACACACACACACACACACAGATGTCTAAATGAAACCTGACTCCAAAGAATATAATGAAAGACTAAAAAATTTATTATTGCAAAATTAATTTCTAGACGCTATGCTAAAAATTTCTTACCTTAATAATAAAAAATTGATTACTTTAGTTCTGAAACACATTTGAAAAAAAAGCTTGTCCCTATCCCAAGTTCAGACCAAGGACTCCTCGTCATTGTACTATTATGCAGAAAGATTGCTCCTAATCAGTATTTGATCAATCTGCCCCTCCCTCTGTGTGGATGGATGTTAATATTTGCACTAACTTGAAGAATAGGTATTTCCTCAGTGTACTTGCAATAGGAAAAAAAAAAAAAAAGTAAAGAGTCAGGACCTACTGGAAAATGAATTTCACCCAGTCACACTGAATAACTGCTTTTGTTTATTTAAGGAAAAGTTTCCACAGAGAACCCGTGCTTGTTTCAACCATAACTGTTAACGCTAGCAACTGAGACTACTTGATTTCAGTCAAGGACAGTTTACAAGTACCGATTGTCAAGAGTGTACACTACTAGCTGTTCCTGGAAAAGAAAGCTCAACTCTAATGATTGTGACTGGATAATTTATTTAGGAATCATGCCAATAAAATGCACACACAGAAGTCAAATGTCATTATTTGACAAATGTTGCTCTATTATCCGTAGATTTTTCACTCCCTGGAATTAAATTTCTCAGTCCTGCTGGAATTCAATCTCTCAGTCCATCAATAGAGTCCATATCTGAAACAGTCCTGGTGAGTTGCTGGGATACAGTATCAAAGCAGATATGAGACAAAGGCAGAAGCCCAGCGAGAGAACCAAAAGAATCAAAGCCGAACCTCCTGTGGAACATGAAGCCCATCTTGTCTGACGCTGTGCTCTGATAAACATGACGATATACACTTTTTAAGCCTTTAGGCGCTTCAGCTTGCCCCACCTGCAGCAGCGAGGCATCAAGACCAAAGTTTTACTTTGTGTTAGCCTCATTTTTGAAAGCTACTCAGAAATGATTCTTTTATGCCCTTGATCAATCTTTCTGGGTATATTTGTAATGTAATTTCCCTTGAAAGCAATAAAGATCAAACCGGATGAATGATTAAAATTCAAAAACACATTTTCAAGGGCTTCAGATCAAATACTTGTCTAAAAAGTCACGAACGAGAGATCTGGGGAGAGTGGACTTGGTTGGTGCCTATCTGTGTGGGGGAGCAGGTGGCACTCTGAACTTCTCCCTCCACCTCACTCCAGTCTGCTATCGTACATCCCACCCTCAGGCCAGATTTTACTTTGATTTCCTTATCAGTGACTTCTCCAGCACAGGCATCACTTGACAAGCCTGGAGCTGTGTGTGCTCATACATGGTCAGCCTAGCAATCAGGCGAGGGACCATCTGGCCAGTTAAGACAGAATTCCACCTCCTATTAATCACCTGATTCATGGGAATATGGCATGAATTTTTGACAGAGGCAGTATGAAGAAGGTGATGATGATACAGAGTTCTTGTTATGATTTAAAGACATTTAAAGCCAGCTGAATTACATCTCAATAATGACTGCATGTGTCACAGATCTAATCGGGCCCCTATGTACAGCACAGTGTGTGCACAAGCCTTCCCCCATTTCTGTGATTATAATTTTTCATATCACATATCTGGTCTGTATAAATTCATCACACGTAGTTAGACTCACTTTCCATTCTTCTCCATTTCACCATACATCCATCCGTCTCTCTCATCAGGGATGAGCAGGACAATGACGTCTCCCTCATCAAAGCTCAGCAGCGTGCTATTGTTGCCCGCAGTATGGGGAAAGATGGTGCGCACACGTGGTCTCTTCACCATATTGTTGAGCCCTGTGGCGACAGATACAGACCTGGCGAGATTGCTGTCCTCGCCGTTCCCGTGGTCTGGGAGAGAGGAAGGAAGTTAAAAAAAAAAAAAAAAAAAAAAAAGCAGAAAGCAGTGTTAACACAAGGCACGATTAAGAATATAAAGCCTTGCTAACGTGGTCACAGTAGCTGCTATGGTTACTGACCTTGCCTAATAGTACTCAACAAAAAGTGCAACTGAAACTAAAGAAACTAAAATTACAGCTGCTGGATTTAGACATAATCTAATGTACAAGATAAACTTAAAGCATGACCTGATAGATAAAAAAGTAACTGTGACAGAAAATGTCTCTAGCAGATTAGCTGTTGACATATTTTACTCTGAACAACAAATGTCAACCTCATGGTCATAATTCAGGAGAAGTAAGAGGGCTGGCAAAGTCAGTAGGATTGATTCTCTGGGAACCCGGCACATAAAGTCGTGATAAATTATCCATTGGCTGTTGAGGTATTTCAGTGTAGGGGCAACTGACCGAAACATCAATTCAATTCAATTTATATAGCGCCAAATCACAACAGCAGTCGCCTCAAGGCGCTTAATATTGTACAGTAGATCGTACAATAAATACAGAGAAAAACCCAACAATCATATGACCCCCTATGAGCAAGCACTTTGGCGACAGTGGGAAGGAAAAACTCCCTTTTAACAGGAAGAAACCTCCAGCAGAACCAGGCTCAGGGAGGGGCGGCCATCTGCTGCGACCGGTTGGGGTGAGAGAAGGAAGACAGGATAAAAGACATGCTGTGGAAGAGAGACAGATTAATAACAGATGATTCAATGCAGAGAGGTCTATTAACACATTTATTTCATGCAGCTCATCATGGAATAACATTTTCTAGCGCAGAGAAGCAAATATCATCATTCCATGCAGCATAAAGGAGACACACATTTTAGGAACAAACAGATGGTTCTTGCATTACACCTGCAAAAACCATCTGTTTGAAAAGCACAAACGTGAGGACACAAAAGCACAGAGCAAAGTGCTAAATGAAAACAACTGTCAAAATACCTGCCGCAATACCTGTGCTGTTGCTTGAAGGAGGGGTTACAGCGGTGGGGTTGTTGTCCTGGTTGAACATATTAACCAAACGGCTGGGCTCAGCTTTCTTAGGTGGTGCCGGGGGAGTAGATATGTTCTGCCACAGTGCAATGAATGAAAACATTAGCGATATGGTGGCTGTATTTGTGAAACCAGTATGTTACTTATTTCCTTTAAAAAAAAAAAAATTAAATAAAAGATAAAAAAAAAAATAAAAAATGATTTTTTTGTCAAAACATGCAGGTAGTAGCAGCCTCAGTAACAGCTAAACAAATGACCAAGAATTACTACCCTAAGCAGTTAAAAATGTCGGGTCTAACAGACAAATGTTTATCATCCAACAACTCCGCCAAGGCAAAAGTCGAGGTCTGCGATCACTGCCATTATCATTATTATATGTTTTTTTAAGCAAGATTACATAAGTTGCCAAGGTGGAAAGGTGAAGTGTAGGCAGATGAAGAACCCATTAAACTCTGCGGCTGATCTGGATAATATTTTTTAAAATTGCAAAAACTGTCCTTGGAAGATACTCTGAGTATCCTTATGATTTAGTCTGAACATAGAAAGATAAATATGATTAAATATTCAGTGTCAGCACGGTAGCCTCAGTATATAAGGTACTTCTATAACCTTGACATCAAAACATCCTACACCCTGGGAGCCCCATCACCAAGCATGGCATATTCATTGCAGAGGCTACCTGCATATATGAGTTATCAATTTTTTGATGTTTGTTTTTTTTCCCTGTTACTTTTCCACATTTGACAGCAATGCTTTAAAAAAAACAAAACAAAAAAACCCCCAACCTTGTACATAACAGGTTAAATCTTGTCAAGATTGGTAAGCAGACCTACAGAGAGACACTCGGAAATCGTCTCTCTGAGGTAAGTTTCCATTACGTAGTAATGATATTTTATCTAAACAGTACTAAAAAACAAACAAACAAACAAACAAAAAAAAAAAAAAACATAGTACAGTATGAAAGACAGCAACACATGTAGCACAAGAACAAGTCTTAGGATTGTCACTTTGATCATACCACACTGTGTCGTGACGGGGACGGGGAGGGCAGTGGTGTGATGGGAACTGGCTTACGCAGCCCTTCAATCATTGACAAAACACTCTCGGGCATATTGGTGGCATCTTTGCACTGGTCCTGCCAGGTGCTCAGCTTTTCCGACAGTATGTCTCTGGCCTATCCAGCAGTCGTGGAAATAAGAAAAGATATTAAAAGAAAACATGAGTAATCAGTAGAAGGAGTGCAACATTTCTATCACTATGGCAACGTGATACATTGAGACTCTAGAGATTGTGGGTTTCGGAATAAATTCTTCTGGCTGAACCAGCAATATAATATGACTAGAGTTTGATTGCTTCCAGCATAATAAGAGCAGGACTTTGTCTACCTTGTCATGGAAGGAAGCGAACTGATAGGATAATATGCAGTGTTTGTCCACAAGGAAGCAGAAGCGCCTCTTCTCCTCCAGCAGAGCCTCCTTACAGCCATCGGCGACGAACAACTGCATGTCCATCTGTCGGCTTGCCAACGTTTCTAGACACTGCAAACATGCATGCAAGTGGACATTAAAAACCATAGACAACATTCAAATTGTTTTGTGTACAAATGCACATCTAGGCAAACATAACTGAAAAGATAAGCTTTGAACAGATCAGATTCAGCAGGTCTGAACTGTGTTGTGCCTTCCAAACAACCACCTTGAATAAATCAAGGTCTTATCTCGCTATGCACATGGTTTACAGCCATTTAGACACAGTCATTGTTGAGACACAAAGAAAAAACCCAACAAGGGCAAAATGTATAAAAAGACCAGGGTTCCTTTGCCATTATTCTAATCTGTGTTGTGCAGAGGACAAGTATTATTAGTTTAGATCTTATTTTATTGACAGCCTGTGCTGTATTTGATGTTTAGTGAAAGGGCAGAACAGTAGGGAGGGCTGCATTATCTACACTGACAGTCTGGGATCATAAAAAGGTCAGAAAGCTACTGAAAGGATTTGATGTGTCCACGTATGTGGGATCCATGCAAATGAACCAGATATTCAGATATAAATATTCAGTTTCACTTTCACTACTCTAGTAAATGCTGATATCACTGAAATGTAATGAAGTGAACGGTGTTAGAACAACAATCTGAATGAAACAGCTTCTTTTAATATTGCCTTCATTTCCTGACTTCTTCATGCGCCTTAATTTATCTCTTTTTTTTTTGGGGGGGGGGGGGGTGTCAAAATTTGTGGGAGACATTTCTCATCCAACTGACTGGAAGTGTCACACCTCTAACGGCTGTTAATGCATTGCACACACCCTCTCTATTCAGCTCTTACAGCTCTGTCCTTGGTTGATAAATCCTCAAATGGCCGAAGGCTTTATTTACCACAAACCTGTGCCGGGTACAGTGCATTTGTAATCCATGTTATTCCCAAAAATATTCTGCACGTAGAAAAGTGGTCACTATTTGGTAACACTGTACCAGTAAGTTAAAATGCACAATAACATGACCTCATAATTAAAAACAACAATACTGCCTATTTAAAAAAAACAAAAAACAAAAAAATCCACACAAAAAGGCAAATGAATACAATTTCTTCTGGTTATCTAGACCATGAACGAATATGGGGCAATACCGTTTTGCCCTTTCTAAACAGAGTCGCCGGTCTTCCTGACCAAATGAAAATCTTCCTGTTTGTTTATGCTTTCGTGACAGGCACAAACGCATCTATTTAGATCTGTTAATTTCCTCCATCGATACCAGAAATCCTGATAACAGGCTTACCTTTGTGTCTGTATTTCAACAAACAATCATATGCAAATTTCAGAAGCAAATACTCACACCTACACAAATAAGTGCAGAAATAAAACTCTTACTAAAACTGTTCTTGTTACTGACCAGTTGTTCACTTATCATTTCTCTGTGCCTCAGTTTTGTTTCAATCAAACCCTGTGAGGGCACATTTTAATGCAGCCGCGTAAGTTTTTAATCTTTTAGTATCATAATGAAGGATATAATAAAACATAATGAAGCACAGCTAGAAAACTGTAATGGAGACCACACAAACACAAATGCATTAACTGACTTCTTTAGTACATTTTGGGGATTTCTGAAAAGCACCTGCATATATTTCTACAGTACAGACAGATTATTATACAAATCTGCAGTATTTTGTGAGCGCCATTTTCTGTTGCTTCTACATTGTGGTTTTTCTGACACGTGTTACCTGTGCATGTCAGAAAAACTGCAATGCACAGTCTTTTCTAGGTGAGAAAAATAGAGTGAGCAGTACAACCCACATGATCCACAACACTGTTTTCAACAAACTGATTAACACTGCAAAAAAAAAAAAAAAAAAAAAAAAAAAAAAAAAAAAAAAAAAAGCAGAAACACTAAATTCAGTGGGATGAATTGAAGTATTAATAACTCCACTACAGCCCGTTTGCTAAATTGCTGTTTAAAAATACAAAAGGACTTAAGGGCAGCACAGAGAAGGAGAAAAACAGAGAGTGAATATAGGGAAAAAGTAAAAGGGGAGTGTAAAATGCAGTTTCGACACACACCCTGTTAATCACTTTACATCTGTCAACACCATAGTCACCCTGTTGCTATGGACAAGCTATGTTTATCCGGAGAACTACAAGGTGAGGGAGGTGAGAGGATCGCAGAGGATCGCAACAGAGATAACCAAACAAAAAAAAGAAAAAAAAAAAAAAAAAAAAAAATTACACACCTCCCCAACAGATGATTCTGACTTTCTGCTCTTTGAGGTTTAAGAGGCTTTGATACAAATCCCAATCTTTGCTATCCTTGTGTACAGAAAGTAAAATGTGCAGCAACTTTTTTTTGGGAGAGCCTTTTAATTAGGTGTCTGACAGCACTCCCAGTTCATTTATTTATTCATTTTTAATTTTATCTTCTCCGTCTTCTGTCAGATCCTTCCCTGCCTTTGAAGAATCTTTGGTGTCTGGTGAATCATCTGCTCCTGTAAGCTCCTGTCTCCAAGTCCTGACACACTGTCTGCATGCCAGCCCAACTTGGTGTCTGTTGGATCTCTAAATCGCATACCTGGCTTTAAATCAGATAAGTAGGCACAAGACTTGCGACTTGATGGGAAGGTGAGAGAGCAGTAAGGTGAAAAGGAAAGAGGAAATGGAGCACAGTAAAGTGAGAGACAAAGGAATGAGAAAACAAAAGAATGAATGAGGTGACAGAAGAATTTATAATAAGGGAGAAGAGGAAGCAAGCCTGAAATTTCTATAAAGCCACAGGGCACGTGGAGTTCATCATCAACCGTGTTCACACAGAAGCTTGGCTCTAAAACTAAAGCTGTAATTTCTTAGATAATTTAACTTGCTCTGACATTTCATGGTGAAAGCAAAAATCCAGGGCTGTAACTAACTTGTTTAAAATGTAATACAAATGTGAATCAATGTCCTTGGCAACTTCACTGAGCTTCGTGACTCTATCGAATGTGTTTTGACTAAAAGTCCGTAACCTAACCCCAAGGACATTTGGCTTACTATGATTTTTGACAGAAAAACATCAAATACAGTTCCTAAAAGAGACTACAGTACGATTCAAGCTCATATATCTTGTAAAAATAAATAAATAAAATGCACAACTTCTTGTGCTTCTCTCTCTCTCCTTTATAATAAAGAAAATAATTCTGGGCAATGACAAGTCAAGTGTAGGCAGAGGTAGAAGCTAAAGCCGAAAATAAAATCAAGTATTTATGTTAGTGCACTCCTCTATTAAAGTGTGAAACTCCTTTTAAGGTCTCTTTCTCTTTCTTCCTTTAACTATGCAGTTTATCAGCCTTCAGTAAAGTAGACCTTGTTGACAAAACACACAAATCTTTAAATATGCAAAAGACACACACACACACACACACACACACACACACACACACACACACACACGAATAAGCTGCCTGGCAGGATCAGTGGTAGGCAGGTTATGCAAGACTTTAAGTTGGTATGCTCATAGGCCGAGGGAACTCTGAGGTTTAACTCATTTGCACTTTCCACTTAGCAGCGTCACTGCCAGGGTGTGGTTGCACCATGTAATAACAGAGTTAACCTGTTATAATGACTTCATATTCCACAGTGATTAATCGAGATCAATGACGTAAAGCACCTGAGGTAACTGTGACACACAGATCACGGATAAGTACCAACAGATAAATAGTCATAATTTAAAAAGACAATAAAAGCACACTTTTAAACATTTTGGCCCTTGTAAAACATTAAATACATAACAAGACAAAAAAGTGCAATAAAGTCTCCACTTCTCAAAGAGTGGCCTGGTTAACTTTAGCGTTTCCTAATCAAATGTCACTTCTATAGCCTGAAGAGTTAGTGCTTGCTTGCTTTCTTGTTTGTGCACGTGTTTGGCAACTTTTATAATTTGACATGCGGGTAGAACAAGATGGTGTAAGGGGACCTTGTGCGGGTGTATTCTTGAAGAAAATAAAAGAAGCCAAAAACCCCAAACAAACAAGGAGCTTCTGCACAACTGCACAGACCAGATGCTTCACATATTGCCAGTAACTTTTGCTACTCTGGCTGCAAGTTTCAGGTGTCAAGGTTTGTGAATGAGGCTCGTTATATGAACACGCCCACGTGTGTCAAAGAAAGCGCATGTGTGTACGATGTGTCATGTGTCTGTAGGAGTTGTTGTTTTTTGTTTTTTTAAGTTCGTCTCACCTCGCTTTCCTTGTTCTCGTACTTGTTCGCATTCTTGCCTTGGCTCTTTCTCCTCAGCTTCTTCAGGTCTGCCTGGGACTTCTCCAGAGAATCTTGCTTCATCTTGTGCTCCATCTGGTATCTTTTAAATGTGGCCTAGATCAGAAGAATGATTCATGTAAATGCTGCAACACCAACCTGATGCGATTTGTCAGAACCATCTTGGGTAGCAGAAATAAGGAGAAACTGTGAACTTTAAGAATAACTGGATGAATCATTTGAAATTTAAAAATGGTGGTGAAAACTGCCAAAATATATCCACAGTCCAGTTTTCAGTATATGCTGGATATATTAAAAAAAAAAAATCTTCCAGTACAAAGTCATGTTTCACACTATGCAGTAAACTACGCAAGCTGATTTGCAATGTAAACCGTTTCCTAAAACGTCTGTGATGATGTGTTAGGCTGGATCCATCTACTATATGGCACTAGTGCAAAGTGAACATCAGAGAGGAATAACTTTGTTTTATTATAAATAAAATGTAAAGTGTGCATACAGCTACCTCTGCACAGTCATGTAGATCCATTTACAGACTCAGAGTACCAAACATCACTCTGAAAGGGCACAGACTTGCTGTACTGCAGAAAATAGGCCCTTCTTTGTCCTGTGTTGTGCTGATAATAACCCTTTCAGTAGGACATATGCCCAATTCAAAGAGTCACAAAAAAATTCCTGCATTATTGCACAGAACGAGATTATAGTTCATCAAGTGCATAAAAAGGATTGCTTTTCATATTTTTCAACTCAACACGGTTTAAAAACCATCATCTACGTCCTCCTTACCTGCTGATCCTGTATTAAAAACCAATTCAAAGGCTTTTATTTTTGAGTCTCCCTCACTTCATGTAGTTGCTGAATAAAAATGTAAAATGTAGCACAAAAGCCAGTGATAACAAAAACAAACCCAAACTTAGTTGTGCGCGCACACAGAAAAAAACTACTCACTGTCATGTATTTGACATCCATGTCAGTCTTTCTCTCCAGCTCAGCTATTATGTCTCTGTGGAACCTCTTAAACTTCAGGTGAAGAGGAGGAGGAAGGACAAGAGAGAAGAGAGGATAGGAAGACACACTGGTTATTATAAACTTGATGGGTGGATGGAGGGCTACAGTTTGTCAAGCTTTGCTGTCAGCAGAAAACAAGGAAAAATGCTGCAAGTCTCATGGAGAAAAATGGAGAATGATCATTTAAAGTGTATCGGTGTGGGGGCGAGAACCAAGTCCAAGGTTGCGGTTATGAATGAGTCAGATACAAAGCGTGGGAATGCCCACAGTCTTCTCTCAGATGCTCTCCAGCTCTCTCCCTCTCATTAGTGTGAGGGAGTCAAAGCGCTCCCCTTGTTGTGATGCAGTGTCTGCACCCACACGCAGCAGATCAATGATGTGGAAGACCCCATCACTGAAAACATAGATCAGACTGACTCTCTGACCTGAATTAATGCTGTGAGTCATAAACTCGCGTCCATTAACAACTGAGCCCACCCACTGATGCCGTTTGCAACAATGTCTCAGAAGAGTGCCTCCCAACTTTTCTGCGTCATGTTCATGTTTTCTGGTTTACTTTCAGGCACTAGCATCATTTATTTGCACAAAACTTGTGCAACATTCAATAAAAATAATGCGCCCAACATGTTGTGATCTTTTTAAAAGGTCTTAAACATCTAAATTTTAAGAATGCTTGTGTTGTAGTGAAATATGATACATAAAATTCTGCTAATTATTTTCACTTAAAATATCTGATATTTGCAAGTTCCAACAAAGCGATGGCGTCTTTTTCCATGCTACCTAAACACAAAGTGAACTGAAATTTTGCAACATTTACATAATAAACATTTACAACATGTTCTTCAAAACTGAACAAAAGATTAATAAAGTAGTCCGTGCAACCGTTTTGTGGTGTTAGTGTGCTAAGAGCGTACACAATGCTCATACTTAATTAATCAAACTGTAACTGCCCCAGCTGGTACAGGACAGGACATGTTAGGACCTGCTTGTTCTCAGCAACGAGATAAAGCCCCAGCTGCTCCTACAACCCAAAGCCATTTGTTTTCCTTCTGTATCTAATGTTTCATGTTTTTCTTGCTCATGATGCTACTTCAGTTGTTGTAGGTGGGTAGGAAGATAAGGTGGTGTCTATCAACAGCAGCAGAAGGATGAAAAGAACCGTTTGCTGACAGCACACCACTAAATGCCGGTTAGTGAATTCCACCTCAGTCTGAGAAACAGGTTCAGAGAGTGAGACAAGCATGCGTTTGGGAGAGGCAATACAATTAAAAATCAATTCGATAACGTAAAACAAAACATGTATACATTTGCAAAAACATATTCAAGACTCACGTTTTCCTCCAGCTCAAGATGAACGTTCCTGTGGACCTCTGAGATTTCTGTCAGTACTACACCTGCCAGGTGCAAAAAAAGGAGGGGGAAAGATGTCACACAGGTTAATGTTATAAGATGGAAAGTTTTGTCTCGACTGTACAGAAAATCATTATCTAAAGATATTCCACTAAAGTGCAAAATGATAGCCATAATGCACAGCACAGACTATAGCCTATAAGCCTGACAGTATCTGCAATATTTCTTTAACCAAAAATGTAACCAGCTACAGATGTGATGTAGGATTTCCTTCACTGGTATGAAAGCAAACTATATGGAGCCTGGACCAAACGGGACCACTTGCTGCTCAGGAAATCAAAAAGAACTCAGATGGCAGGCTGCCACAAATCATAACCTGTTTTTCCTAAAAACAATCAAATTAGGATTACAGAGCACAATGCAGAGCATAATAACTACATGCTTGTAGCGCCAAGCCAAAGTACAGCAGTTTCATTTTAAGTCCCCACATCCCAGAGATAAAAATTGTACTACCTCTTCTTCTATTAGACAAGTTTGAAATTTTTAGGTGTTATTCCTTACTTTTTTAAATTACTTTTAAAAGTAAATTGGTGGTTTCAAGTAACAAATAAGCAAAGTATTGGCAGCTCCACTGAAGACTGATTTCCCTTCAACTTCTTTGCATTCAAATAGTACTGCTTAGTACCCAAAGCCAAGCATTATGCAAAACTAATAGCAGTAACTCTACTAACAAGAAAGGCTACAAACGGTCTTGAGTCTGGTTTGCCGTTTACACACAAGCACTGAGGTGTGACTTTTCTAGATATTATTGATTGTAGGTGCACGTGGTCTTTAACCTGCCAGCTCACTGAAACCGAGTCTGTGCCTATTTTGTGCCCACGAGACTGGTCTACCCAGGCAGGTCCCAGCTCGTCTAACTCAAATGGAGTATCTCACGCAGGCTTTTTTTCTGCTGTGCAAGATGTGAGAAAAAAGGACAACTGAAGATAATTTCTGCACTTCATTCTTATGACACTGTCAAGAGTTCACATGCAAAAGAAGGCTTTTGTAACATACTGCCTTCTGGATAATACTGCTCACAGACTGAAATCTGCATGGGTGTGTGTGTTTGGCTGGTGCAGTCCTTTGATAATCACCATTTTCAACACCTCTTAGATGATGGGTAGACACAGAATAACAATGTGTGTGTATAAATTTGTCTTGGGCCAATTAATAACTTGTGTTTACACAGATGGTCACTCTGGTTGTTTAGCCAGCATTCTTTGTCATCTTCTTTCTGCAATAACGTCAAAACAGATAAACTAATTTGTTTAGAAAATGAATCATCTGTGTGCAGTCTCATGAACACAACTTATTCGTAAGACATCCTTAGTTTACATCCAACAGCAATTTAAATTCAAGATAATGCTCAGCATATGTCGGGTATATTTTCTGCTTGTAGCATAGATGTGGGATACATCAGTGGATTTGCCAACACAAGATTACAAGACGTTCAACAAATGCACGCTGCATCTTCTCCCACACTGAGCATTTTCCCATGGGTGCTGATTCCCATGCAGCTGCAGCCAACAAATACAGCTGTACCGCACATAAGTATTGATAATGATGTAACCAGCCATCAGTGGCTTCTGCTTCAGGATACAAACACCTCCAGTTTGTGTGTTACAAACAGACAAGCCAAATCATCATAGAATAAATACTTTACTCATCAAGTCCTCATCTAGATTTGTTATTTGTTTGGTTTACAGAGCAGTAGACCCATACTGAAGCACATGGATAAATAGGAAAAACAGCCTGCACACCAAGGTTTGAAAAATAAAAAATTGCTGTCGTCTTTCAACTGTGTTCTGATGTGCACAAATGCACTGCGCAAATCCTTGACAGCCTTTCAATATGCCTGCAGACACTCTGACCTGTACATTCATCAGTATGTAAACACTGCCCTTCCCTGCTCCATCTTTCCACACCTTGCCTGCTCCACCTTGCCTCACAGTGAGACTGGCTGCTGCAGTTCAAACAGCTCGGCAGATAAAGACTCCGCTCATCCCAGTAAATCTGCCCTTTGACAGAGCAGAATAAAAGAGGCTGAGGGGTAGTGCAGGCAGGGTAAGGGTGGGAGAAAAATATGTTGAGGAGATAAATAGTGAGGCAGAAAAAAGGTACTACAATAAGTATAAGAGAAGAAATGACAATGTAGTAGTGCTGGATATGGCAATACACAGTAAAAGAAAGAAAAAGAGTTTAGAAAGGCTATGCTAGATTTAAAATAAAACAGGGCCCAAGACTGGCCCAACCTTAAACTCCCCTCTTTTTACAGTAAGAATAATCTTAAAAATGTCAACAGGTGTGGTATTGAGTCAAACACCAGACAGACTGGTTTATATGTAAGGCGTATAAGTCGAGTCATAAACATACCTCAAAAACAAAATTCAGAAAATGATGTCACGTAAATGTTTCATATTAATAACTGCATAAAGATTGCATCAGTTTCTTTCCAGCAGTTCTCACTCATTTGTTTATTGTTGCACAGACCACACAAAACGTTGCTCGGCAACAGGTGCACTCTTTTGAGCAAGGTGTGAGGGCAATAGTGTATCATTATGAGGATAACTCTAAAAGCAATGTGCCATTATTACCCAACCAGAACCACAGAGATAAACCCAGCCAACTCAACCACCATCGATTTAAATAAATCCCCTTTCGTCTCTGATGAGATACAATTGTTTTATGTCCCACATGACAGTGAACAGTGTCTTTCGTAATTGCATATGTTGAGACAGATAGGCAATGTCTGTGTTTGTAGAAAGGCTCTGAAGACGGAGCACTTTATTGCATTTTCCCAGAAGCCTGCAAAAAAAAAAAAAAAAAAAAAAAAAAAAAAAAAAAAAGACCCACAGTTCTTCCACCGTTTTTGACTGTGGACAAAATAATCCTGGCATCTATGAGAGCCACCTGACAGCATGCAAACATGCTTGGATTATGTAAAGTGGGCCTGGTGCCATTTGAACACTAGTCACTGTGTGTCTGTGTCCACGAAACATCTATAAATACCCTTTTTGCTGCAAAAGGACAAGATAGGATGAGATTAAATTCTTTGGGGACAATGAAATGCAGCACAGTCAAGATATCTTACAGGCTGTTTGCTGTTCCAATTTTTAGGCAGCAGTTTTGTGGTTCTTTTCACTGTTCCCTGTGCATTTCTGTTTCTAGCATCAAGACTAGAAGTACAACGAGAAGATGTAAAGAGCAAATTCTAAGCACGTTCTAATCCTATTGCATCCAAACAACCTGGTCTGTACATGTTAATTCCTGCTCTTTGTTTGACCAAACGTCAGAAACCTGAGCGTTCGAATGAGAAAAAAGAAAAAAAAAAAAAAAGAGGTTGACATTTGAACTCTGGCAGAAGTGGAGGGAGAGATAAAGGAAAGGGGCGAGAGAACGAGGTGCACCGGTGCTCTAATGCCTCGCGAGAGTATCTGGTTTCTGGTTATCTGTCACTGGAGCTCATGTTTCTTACAGAGCAGCTTCACTACAAGCATGAGCAGCCTCGTGATGAAGATGTGTAGACTTTAACGCCACATTTCTTGTAGAAGATGTCTCCACAATTATTACAACTTAAAACAATGTCTTAGGAACCTGACAGCAACTCACGACACAAATTGAAGATCCTGACTATTTATAGAGGCGTGCAGCACAGACTCCAAGTACAATGCATTTGGGTCTTCAAGCCTGGTTCATTAAACTAGATGAACACCCACCGCTCTACATAATCCAGCATAATGACTCAGAATAAACTGATCCGTCGTGAGATCACACAATGCCACACAGGAGGAAATTAGTGGGTATGTTACTTTGAATTAAAGGGAGGATTGTTTTTTTTTTAATGAATCGTTTAATCACCCGTCTATAGGCCCGAAACATCAAAATCAGAAATAAAATGGGTAATTTGAGAACATTAAAACTATTGATTTGAGTATTTAATCTTGAAAACTGAGTTTATTACAACAGTTTTTGACTGATTAATTGGCCAATCATAGCTGGGATCCTACCAACTGATTATGGTTGCAAGAAAATGCATGTGTACAATGTGGCGAGATCACAGATGGTCTTAAATTGCAGTATACACATGCTCAGTCTGTACACAGTATAATCTATCGTATGTTGACAGGCTCATCGTTATAGATGAACCAACCAAAATGTTTTATATCAATATTGTATTTTTGCAATTCTAAACCAGCCTTAAGGATGCAAACTTCAGAAGGACCTGTTGTCACAATATTTTATGGTAAAAATGTGCCACTGTGAATTCAAGGAGGCTATTGAGGATTCAAAGGCTTACTTTTCTAGCCACTTGCCAAGTGTGCACAGGGTGTTTCTTTTTTTGGGTGGAGTATCACTTTAACTGTGCCAGGAAACTGACACCAGGTGGCACTTCCCATTGTGCTGCTAAATTTAATTAGCAGTTTTGCTACTAATCAGCAGGGGAGATGAGAGGCGTACAGTGGTTAAATCAAAGTGTGACACTAGTGACAATGACTTAGGATGCCAGACTTCTTTGGACTACAAATTAGCTCAGGGGAACTGAAGCCTGGGGAGTTAGAGAAGAACGAACATAGGACGATGAACAAACAGTGTATTCCCAAGTCTATCACACTCAAATACATAAAAATCACAAGAACGGTGCTGGAATTAATCAGTGGGTAACTTCTGATGTGTTCGAGCTAGAGCACTGCCTGGGTTTAGTTTTTTAGTGATAAAGAGAGGTTCAAACATTACCCTGCTCTCTTTCATCATGAAACAAACCAGGGAATAGCTGTTGTTCTGTTCATTTATTTTTTTCTAAATTAATTTTAGTTATATTGCACAAAGTGTCTTGTGGATATCTTTTGCAAACCTCTGATTTCTTATGAGGCTTTGCAGGTGTAGAGTCAAGGCTGTGCTTCATCGTCTTATGAGATGGGGCTGAGAAGGATTTAGACCAGCGACTGAGGGGCATACATATTAACTTCCTTTAGCTTGCGATTACTGGGTCATCTCATTGACTTGTGAATAAATTAATGATCCATTTCTCACACTGATGTCAGATGCACTTTAGAACTGGCAAATCCTGCTAAATTGAAAATATGCTCCCGATCAGCAAGGTCAGGAAAATTTAATTTAAGACTTAAATTCACTTTGTTAAAACTTCAAACCTAATATTTCTAAAATGGCAACTGCCACGGAATGAATTCAGCTCCTGTGTTCCTCACAATTATCCCATGTTTACACACATATTTAGAATGAAGCCGGTGATAAACATCTGATCATTTCGTGAATAAATCTACAGACATAACAAATGCAATGGAGTGAAGCTTGTGAGCTACTTTAGGAAGTCAACTCGAGATGCACTGCATTATTCACGTGTAACATGCCTCACTCTCCTCCCGTCATATACCCAACACACCCTCTCAATTCAGCTTTGTCTTGTTAAGCTGAAGAATTTCCCATCTTTTCCCCAGACCTACAACACTTCCTGCTCTTTCACCCAAACCTGCATCTACCCTGTATACTCAGAGAGGCCACTTTCCTATTGCTCCCACAAATCTGTGTGCAACACATACCAAATGACATTGACTGTTGCAGAAAAAAAAATATCATTCAACTGAGGTTTTCCATCAACTTTAATTAAACAACAATCTGCTCTGGCTGAGGATCAGTAAATCATCCTTAAACTATTATTAGAAATGAAAAGACTGCCTTGGGAATAAAATACAACTGAATAAATTAGAAAGAAGAAAGTTTTTTGAGAAAAAGGGAGCTGCCTCCACAGTCTGCAGATTTCCCCCAGTTTATCCCAGTGGAGAATCACAGGACAGATCAACTTGGAAACTTACCCAATTCTCTGGAGACAGGAGAAACTGCAGCATTCTCCCCAATCTTAGTCAGTGCATCAAAATACAACTTTCCTGCCAGGGTCATTGCTGGGAAAATGATAAAATTGTCATTAATTTTTGTCACAGTAGCCCCTAATACCCTCTGAACACCACAGAGTAACAAATAGCCACATTATTATCCAACCTGTCCGATCCTTCCTCCAAAATGGCTAACTTGTCCTTCCAGTTAGCCATTTTTCATTTCTTAGCCAACTCTAACTTAATATATAAACTCTGAATCTTTTTTTAATGTAATAGCAAAAACAAAGGGGGAAAAAAAAAAAGCTCACCTGCTACGGATTTCTCATAGTTCTTGCCCAGGTTGACCAGGTTCCTCAGTCCTGGGTTGAACTGTTCCATTACGGTCTAAAGGGGTTGAGAGAGAAAAAGGATTCAATGTGACTGTCAAACTGACAGAGTGACATTAGACGTAAATAACGAGGCAAAGAATGAATGAATGCAGTCACACTAGAGCCTGACGACAGTTTAAAGGAATCTATAACCATGTCCTTCAGGCACACATTCGCATGCATACAGATAATGTCTACAAATTATGTCACAGAGGCCAAAAATTGCTTCTGTGGAAACTTAAGACAGGAAGCACAAAAACAACAAAGAAATAATAAATACGAATAAGAATGCACAATCGATTAAACAACGTGGGCATGAAAAGACACAGGCTAATCTGATATAAGTGGGGTCTCTAGTGATCGCCATCCTTTAATCAACATCGTGGAGTGGAACTAATTATGTCTTGGAAAAAGATTTACTAATTTTCTGAGCTCCATTTTACAGATGTCAAGTCCAACCCTCTGATTAGTACAGAATAGGACAGGTCTTGGCTAACATGCACACACACGCAAAACCTCCTTAGGACACCCATGGCAAACAATGTTTCATGAGTCTTGCATTGTTCAGCCACTTGTACGTCAGACATTTGTCAGCAGCATACTGACATAATGTGTAAGTAACAGCTCCCTGCTGATACAGGCATTCATAAGAAATGACTCAGTAACCTTTCCTTTAATTTTCAGCATCTAATAATGCTGTAAGAGAAGAACTTGTTCTTCCATTGCTGAAAATCACACTGCATTTTAAAAGTCCATGAAACATGTAAACAGCCAAATCGTGTTCATTTTCAACAAAAAACAAACACAACTTGCCACTAAGTATTTAAACAGACTATTTTGGGAGCCTGTCTTGCTTATTATCAATGAGCCTGAGGTGATGGCTGCCAAGGAGCTTGCTGTATAATCTTACCACACAAAACACACAGCCAGTTAAATTATTAAACCTGGAGTCTTTTTCCTGCATTTCACCACGCCAATGAGCTGTGGGGGTAGACCCTGGAGGAGGCCGGTGGATAAGAACTGTTTAAAAAGGATAAATGCGTGAGAGAAAGCTTCTTGCCTTCTTTTCCTCCTCCTGCTTTGAACACAGTCACCTTTACTCTGTCACCTGTGGCGTGCACACTGCAGAGGACCATTAAGTCAGAAAGCCTGGTGGGATTTTGGTGAGTCCCACTCACGTTCAGGTAAACGTTTCATTTTCATTGGTTAGGCTTCTCTTTGAAACCCAATTAAATCATAGACTCAACAAAAAAAAAAACCCAGCTGATTACTTATTAAAATTGCTTTAAAGGGAGCAGTTTCCCCACAATCCAAGATAAGGAGGAGTGGTAAATACCAATTCACTTGAAAAGCTCCCGCTTCAGTAAATAAATTAAAGTTAATTAGGCTACTGGTTGGCACGGAACTACAGAACAGCCCAAATGATGCTGATCAACCACGGCAGCAATTTAATGGGAAAAGAGGGAAAAGGAAATGCCACTCCCAGGGTGGGGCTATTCTCTCAAAACCAGTGATTCAACTCACTAATAGGCAGTTACAAGCTCTCGGGAAGCTTCTAAACTAAAATAAAAAGTGCTGACAAAAATGCAGTGAACTCATTAACAGTGCAGGCTGAGATGCTGAGTAAACCAAGAACACACTTAAAGCTCAGGGATCCTGAAAGAGCAAGACCCCAGGGTAGGATAATCAAGTGTGATAATAGTCTTTTTTCTGCTGTAACACTGTCACTTACTTGTGATAGTGCCCATAAGCTAAACATATATCACCCTATATATTCTGCTGTGTTTTCAAAAAGAAGGTAAACTACTTAAAGGCGAATGTCCACACGACAAGTAAACTTTACTGCTAAAAAAAAAAAAAAAAAAAACCTCACGAGGACCATGAATAACACCTGTTAGACAACAGGTTGGTAAAAGTCAACCTGTAAACTTGAACCCGAGTTTAAGGAGGCACTTCTTCCCTCTCGCACCTGTTGGGTTTCCCACCTTCATAGGAAAGCAGCGCTTACCTTGTATGTACTTTCAGCGAGCTTGTTCACCTCCTCCGCGTTCCTCGACATGTTTAATGTAGTTCCCTCGCGACGGCCGACAAAGAAAATATTATATTTTTAATTATGAATTGACTTATTTGTACACCGATGCCAAACACCCCCTCCCCAAAAAACAGGTCCAAGTGGGAGCGGTGACCAAACCTACGCAGACATAAAATTCCTCATAGCCAGCAGGAGACGTAGGGACGCACGCACAGCAACAAAAAAGGGAAAAGTAACTCCTGTGGTGGAGACTCGAGCTATCTGTTGCTGCTGCCACTCTTCGTGTGAGCACACACTCAGGGGGTGAAAATAAGCTGAGCTGTCAAACTTATTGTAGGTGGTTAGTTCAAAAAAGGGGAGGGGAACCTGTGGAGGTAGATGGGAGTTAAGCAAACGAGAATACAACTTCCGCTTTGACTTGATTTCAAAATAAAAGCGGCTGGGTGAAATGTCCACTGCAGGATTGTTCAGACTAGCGTGAAAACAGGTGCTCTAGATGTGAAAAGTTCGATTTAATTGAAAGCCACACAGTGGCATTGATGTTTTTAGCTGTCTGGGGGTCTTATCGATTCATTTCCGCTTCAATATTAACCCTCTAATAAGGCTTTTATCTTTTAAGGATTTCTTCCATAATTGATCTGTATATGTTTAACTTGACACTTAGTGTAGAAGAAAGGTGGACAATAGAATAAATACCTGAAGACGGGCGCTCCCTGGAGGCAACTGTTCCATAATGCGGAACATAGCATACACCCCCCCCCCCCCCCCCCCCCCCCTTTTTTTTTTTTTAAGAACATGAAGAGTCCAAAAACAAAACAGAACAAGGAAATTAGATGTTTGGGTTTGGGATTAGTGAAACTAGTGAAACCGAATGGAGCGCTAATGTAAGTGGAAACCAAATTCATCAGCTCATAGTAGTTGGATTCAAAATTACACCTGCTTCAACGTGAATCTATTGCGTGGAGATTTGCTCGTTTGCAAGTTTGCTTTTAGTGTTACAGTTTATAATAGGCATAAGCGATGTGATAACCTGAAAACGAACAAAACAAAACAAAGAACAATCTCTGACACTTTGACATTCATGTTGCAGAAGCAGCTCTAGTGACACTTGATGCCTTAAGCAAGTAACAGCCAGCTGCATTTTTTATTTTTTTGCTCCGCTCTACATTTATATTCCCCCAAAGTACCAAGGAAAACAGCTCTTGTAACTCTAACACTAGAAGGTAACTCAAAAAACAAACAAACCCAAAAGAAATAATGCATCAATGCGGAAGTTCCCTAATTTACCACTAGATGTCTCTCACTGTCAGCTGATTTTCTCTCAGTCTGAGAGAAGTTTCATAACCTTGGAGACATTAAATCAACACGCGTCAACACGACGTGCATGTATTTATAGATTCCTGCAATTTCTTGCTATTTTGATTTTATTCCCTTATAGCCTACTGTTTTTTTTACCTCCTTTTTTCTGTTTTATGGTGACAGCTGAGGTTCTTTTACATTCCGTGATAGCTGAACTTCCAACAAATCAAACAGAGCAACGACAAATATCATGTGTCAGCGGTGGAAGAAAATATGCAAAGACACTTTTATTTTATTTTATTTTATTTTATTTTTGTGCATGTCATTTGATTTCAAAACTTTGGAAAGCTCCATGAAATCATGGGGAGCTACAAAAAGAGCTGAATGTAAAATGAGATTGTACCCTCAGGCTCCAAACACATACCACTGCTCTCAGCCCTCAAAACACTCTTAAGTGACACATACAACATAATTGGTCTCTGAAGCCACCATGTGAGTGCCTCTCTCTCTCTCTCTCTCTCTCTCTCGCTGCTATCTACTGCATTGTGGCGATTCTGACAACCTCCCACTGAGTTATGTTCCTGTAGGCAGCAATCAATATGTAATGCTAAATAAAGGAATATGGGGGTCAATTATAACCAGTCACTCACATTTCACAAGGTGATGCAAGTTCACGATGTAGTGTTTTTTAAGCACACACATAATTCAGAATATTAAGAATACTAGAGTTAGAATAAGGGCGAAGATAAACTAGATAATCCAGTGTGATCACGGGGGGGAAAAAAATCAGGATTTTGCACACTGTTTTCTCAGAAGTATTCCTGTTTCTGCAATGTCTAATTAATACCCCGCTCACCTGTCTTTTCCTTTTTCCATGAGTGATTGCTCAGATGACTAAATCAATCACAGAGCAAACTGTCAACCAATATAAAGAAATTAACGGGGAGAAAAAAGAGAACGGGAAAGTTAAATCGAGACAAGATGAAGCATAAGATAAGCACGATGCATTAATATCTTAATCGGTCTCGCTTTACAATGCATTTACTGTTAAAAATAATAAATAATAATGGAGAAAAAGAAGAAAATTCATGGTATGTTCTGCATGCACTGTACTCTCTGGCTTCGTGTTGTCCAGGCTATTGGTGACCTCTCGCTCATTGTCTCTTTTGTGTATGTGCTTTCAAGGACAGCTCTTCATCCCTTTCCACAGAATACCTAAGTGCACCAAGGCATTCAAAAGACAGCTTGCTTATGCTGCGCCAGCAAGGCCACCTCCTTTTCAGGCTCGCCATATTTCTCCCAGCAGAGCTTCACAGAAGCGGTGGGCAGACAATAGAAATGGTTTAAGAATTTGCTTTTTGCCCTTGAAGACGGCACATGCTTCGGCACTTTACAACCTCACAAGTCTAATCAGCAGCAACCTGCGTATCTCGTTTTCAGAAACTCTTTATTCTATGCTTTTTTAAATTGACGTCAATCATGCCGTTTCTCTAAATTAGTGAATGGATGGAATAAAACCAAGGATCAAGATATAGAGCTTCTCAGTATACTCATCAGTTACAACTAACACCAAGGCCCACTGTGCAAGAAGACTCTAATTTATTGATGGAGCTGCAGTTCAGGAGCTCATTATTTTCACCAAGCAAGATTAAAATTGAGTCTTAATCTGCTGGGTAAACTGAGAACCAACCCTCCCCCAAAACCGATAATTAATGTGTAAAACCATTCTTTTAAAACAGCAGCATGACCATGAAAAGTTTTTTGTTTAAAGTAGCACAACAGGCTCCTGCTGCGCATTACTGGAAGATCTTTAACACCATCTGGCAAGAAAGCTGAAGAAATACAGCAGCTCATTACATGTACAATCTCCTTTTAGAGTCTCGGCGCTCTTGGTTCAAATCACTGGTAACCTCAGCACGTTTACAAGAACTGGAATTTTAACACATTTATTTTTGGTTGCGGTCTGCCGAGTTATTCCCAGAAAAAAGTTGTGAAAAACTTTGGTGGAAAATAAAACTTAAAGAGAAGATGTGCTGACGCCCAGAGGAAGCTGCAGTGCTTGAGTAGGAGAAAAACTTCATATGTGGAAACAGATTATTAAACGAGGATATTTATAAGGGTCAAAACTATTTAACTCTGACTCAAAACTTTCTTTTCAAGGAGATGTAGTCAGACCGAATGTCCGTTTTCTTATTCCTCGGTGATGGAAGCACATTTCCGACACTTATTCTTATTCTGAAGCGATAAAAACTGAGTTTATATGAGGGCAAACCGCTGCCTCACAAAATCCGCTGAGTCATCCATTCGCGTATTCTCCAATATTATACAGAGTGAGTCAGGGGCATATTTGATGTGCAGCAGACAGCACATAAGAGACAGGGAGATTCTTGTGACGGCTGCTAATTGAACACTGCGGCCTTTGCCATGTTATTTTTCACTCCTGTCCAACTGCATCTGTCTCAGGACCAGAGTCAGATCACTGGACTTCTGAAATTATCTCACAACACAGAATCATGCACTCACCAGCGCTAAATACACAAGTAAACAGGCCCATGCGCCTGAGGGTACACAGCAGTGAGTGTTTGCTCCTGATGATATTGCGGTCAGCAGTGTGTGAAAATTTAATAACTGAGTAGATGTCAGGCGCCACATCTCACTGGATCAACCTTGTTGGGGGGAAACTGAGATCCCCTGCCATGTATGAGCTCTCTATGCTTCACTGGCAACCACAAAATATTTACAAACTGCAAATACAACGGCCAAGATCCCTTCACCAGCTACAACTGCTCTTTTTACCTGTCGCAGGGATGTTTCTGCGCTCTTTTGCTCAACACCGTTAAGCATTTTGACATTCGACTGACTGGAATCAAGCTGTGACCATGTTTGAAGTTGAACTAGAAGTCTCGGTGCAGTGTGCTTGTGTATGTGATCGCGATCAGTCATTGTCGCACAGAAGAGGATTGATTGGAGATGAATAATGTTCGTCATGGGGGCAGCTAACAGGCCATGTGGCGTTTAGAATTGGGAAACCCAGTTTGAGTCTGTGACAAATTTATCACTTTCTCTGCACCTGTTGTTTGAACTGCAAGTCTGTGGGTTGCTCAGCATAATTTTGAACTTGTCATAAATTACAAATGAACAACTTTCCCCGCATGTAGAAACGCACCCGCGTTCAGTTCTCCATAAACTGCTGCCTGGACCCTCATGCGGTGATTTTCCCCTTTTAAAATTGTAAGCACTTACTATCTTTAAACTCAACTCCATGCCTGGTGGCAGCAGGCATTAACATGAGCATTGATCCCGTAATCATTGTGTTTATGCCAAACTCCTTGTGGAATCCAGACATTTTTGATCACAGCAAACATCTCAAAGCTGCAAAAGCTCGTAATGCAGCACTGAGACATCTCGCCTACGAGTCTTGTCTGAATGAGACAAGAGCTGTCATTTTTAGCTACAAAGCTCTGTGCTCAGGGACCTTCATTCAGTCTGTTTGAAGGCTCTTTACACACAAACACAGGGACACGCACGCACTAATTGCTGCCTCTGTCATCTTGATGACTTCCCTAAATATTCAAGGTTTGCATCTGGGTTAATTACACCTTCCTAATCCCTGCGAATCTACCGCATGGTTCAAATCGGCCTCTATGGCAGACAAGAAAGGCTTTGTACTGTTTATGTAATATAACCAGCTAAATGTGTCACTTTTTAAAATTTTTTTCTTTCAGTAAATACAATGCACAGGGCACAGGCAGCTCATGCCTTATGCAAGCGTGGCACAATTTTTCAGAGTGAACAACTCTTGAATGTGCTTTATTTTCTGTTTAAGTAGCAGATTTAACTTGTATTGCAGGCCTTGAGGAGATTTGTGGAAGTGTCTCATAGAGTGAATTCAACTTATTAGAGCCAAGAAGTGGCCATGATGTCTTATTCAGTGCTGAGCTGCATGAACCTACGGGCAGATTGAAGACTGATCAAGCATTTTGCTTACAGAAGGTAAAAAAGGGGGGTTAAAGGTGCGCATGCCTGTGCATTTTTCTGTGGCTGATTAAACATAGATGTCTAACTGACCTTTTATCTTGAACATATTTACACAGGCTTTAAAACCCTCCTTGAAATCTTTGCAATGTGTAGAGCAGTGGAAATTTTGCAATGTTCTCTATGCCTTTGAGTGGCACGCCATGTGGCTATAATCCATGAATCCCATGGGTGCTTCTGAAGCATGCGACAGAGATGTGATGGTGTCTACAGCTGAGTTATTCTTTTTAAATGATGAGGATATCTTTGCTTTCCCGCCGCAAGGAGGGAATGGATTACAGCGAAGGCTAAATTGTTATTTCAAACAAAATTTCACAATATATGCTTCAGTGTCTTTGAAACACCCCCCTTTTTATGAGGATAAGCTTCGAAAATTGAAATAAGATGAGAGATGTACAATCCAATTTTAAATTCAGGGATAGATTTGCCAGACCTTTAGCTTTGCCTATGTCAAACAAGGTGGGAAAGTGGGACAAACAGCTAGCTCTGTTCAACAGTGTCAGAATATGCACCTTCAAGCCTCCCTAATTAACACTGTATATTTTGTTCATTCAATCAATAAAAGTGCAAAACTCATACTTTCCTGTTTTATGAGATGTTTATCTTCAGAAAAAGCAAAAACTGAAAAGGTTCTGCTAAAAAATAGTCTAAAATTTGACATCTGGAAGACGGTAAATTGTCAGTTTAACATTATATTTATGTATGGATTGATTGCAAACCATATGCCCTGCCAGTTAGTGAGATTGGAGCTGCTGTTATGTGGATTTTGTTGCTGTCTTAAAGAGAGCCAGGCCTGATGCTACACAATAATTTTCAGTTTTTCTTGTAAGCTAACTCGAAGCAGGTTCAGATCCATGCTGAGGATGGCGTTTTGACAGTAATATTCAATGGCATCTTTTGCTGAAATATCACATAATTCCTCTAAATTCAGAGGGTTTTTTTTGTCATCCACTTTTCTTCAAGCTTGCCAGAGCCATAAATTGACATTCTTTAAAAGAAAAAGGTTTTGCACCAACGTCTTAAGCTCATAAAGTATATATTCACATTCATATCCATCCAGACTGATTACATCAGGACCTTAAAATGCTGTTAGCAAGGGAAAAAAGATTGCTTCGGTTGTCCATAGCCTCGTGACGAATGACTTGTATGGACGTAGCCTGCTATCAATTATGCATAATTTACTGCAGTTAATGCAAACAACCTTGAAACTTTTGTGGGGCGTTGGCAAAATTAGTCAGTCTAAGCTTTCATTGCAATCAATCATAGCCACTGTTACTCAGGTGAACGATGGGCTGCTTGGAACAAACCAAGACTCTGCCAAGTGTCTGCCAGCCCCTAAATCTCCTCCAGCTTTGCATATGAATGGCATTTTAGTGTCTTTCTCACAGAATGTATAACTTTTTAATTATGCACTGACATTACCTGCTATTCATGATGCATTTTTCCTCAAAAACCGAATTTTGTAACAAGAAACAAAGCTAAGTTATAATCAAATACGTAGTTTCTCTCCCTGGATTCGGTGTATTGCCTCTTGGACTTGCCGTATTAGTCTTATTCTGTAATTCGTGCTTGTTCTCAGGTAATTCTCATTAGCCGTACATCTGTGCATGGCTCAAGTTTATTTTAAAATGAATAAAGGGTACTGGCGTTGCTGAAAATCCCACAGTGACAAACATCTTACAGAGTGGGCATGCAATCACTGACTAATCAGTCCAATCCATTCATTAACAAGGCAGGCTGTGTTTAAGCACACATAAACACAATGCAAGCCAGGCACATTTCTTCAGGCTGCATCAGCTTTAACCTTACCCAGCATCCTCACATCCATGTGGGATCAGCAGGACGAACATATGGGTAAAGAGTGATGATACTTACCTTGGCAGTGAGGCTGTTGATCTCAGCTGCCTCACTCTTATAGTATCATAATCATTCCCCTCACACTATTCTCTGACACACAGATGCTTATTTTTCATTCTCTCAGTTACTCTGCAGATCCCATCCTCTCCCTCAGTGCTAGAAGCTCAGACATTGAGCTAAAGCTATTGTTTTTTTGGGGTTTTTTTTTCAACTATCCACTGAAACACACTCAACCATGTTCCTCTCTCCTCGTCTGTCTCATCCACCCAAAGCCTCTTGTCTGTCTTTTGTTCAGACTAAAGCAACAAACCGGAGTTTGCAGCTGGATCCGAAGCATAATGGGCTTACTTTCAACCAGTGAGAACAAGAAGTTCAGATATTTAAAAAAAAAAGCAAGCAGCTCTATATATAGAACCTGCATGGATTTACGTCCACAGTAAATAAATAAAAATGTTTTTTTTTCCTTCCTAGATCCTTTTACTGATGAAAGCCACATGATCTGCTCATGTCAGGAGAGAGCAGGGCTTAATAACAAAAGCAAGAGTACGCATGTGTGTGTGTGTGTCAGTGTGTATGTGTGTGTGTGTGTGTGTGTGTGTGTGTGTGTGTGTGTGTGTGTGTGTGCACAGTCCTTTTGCTGAAGGGAGGATGGGTTCATCTGTTGGGTAGGAAATGTTGGCTGGTGGTGATTTTGTTAGCAGCGGTGGAATGATCTAGATAATACACTTATCCACGCCCCCTCTGGGGGTAGGAGAGCCACTGACATCTGATTAGATTCCACAAAGATAAAAGGATCATGAAGAGTCACATGTTTAGTCTATTATTACTGGGTGACTTTGTGAATCTATCTTATGAATCAACATCAGATAATAAAGTGATGACTAACTGTATTTAATCTTCAGTCAAGAAGTGATGATTGGTTTACCGCACTTGTGTTTCTACCTTGAACGACTTACTGGAAATGAGGTGACTGTTATTTTAACACATTCCCGACTTAGAGCTTTCTTTCATAATTACTCTTGTTACCTTTCAAGAATTTTGTCTTTGATGCCAGGAGTGTCACAAATAGACATATGTGAGTTTAGGCCATTAATGAATACTTAAAAAAAAGTATTTTCTTAAAATACTGGATATTTTGTGTATGTGTTAGGAGACTGGTGCAATATTTGTTATCTAGGGAAACAAGCCTTTTTCTTTCTTTCCGAAATTTACACAAAACTATTAATACCTTTTTATGTGATTACACTACTGTGCAAAAGTCAAAAAAGGCATCTCAAGGCATCCCTCATTTCTTTATTTTTTATTAATAAATGGGTAGAAGATGCTGCAGTTTATTGAATCATCTGCAAATATAAAAAAGAAACAGTATACAAAGCAAAAATGGAGTTTGTAGAATCCTAACAAGCTTGAAAGTCAATATTTGGTATGACCACCTTTGTTCTTTGTTTTTGTGATGTATTTAAATATTCTTCCAGTTCCTTACGGTGGTAACATAGTGTAATGGTTTACACTATGGCTTAGTTTTCTAACAAGAAAAAAGATTCCTGGTTTGATTCTGAGACACAAAATCCCTTTGGGGTTGTGTCAGGAAGAGCGTCTAGTGTGAAAACTGCCAAATCCAACATGCAGTGTTTACAGCTGTGGTGACCCCTCTGTGAGTAAAGGAGCAGTTAAAAGTAGCTTTCAGTCTTCAGGAATAGTTCTCCAGGCTTCTTGTAAGAAATTCAAAGCTCTTCTTTGGATGTTGGCTGCCTTTTGTTCTGTTCTCTGTCAAGATGATCCCACACTGCTTCAATAATATTGAGGTCCAGGCTCTGCGGAGACCAATCCATGACTGATAGTGTTCCTATCCTACTGTGTGCTTTTTCCATCCAGGTGTTATTTTACTACATTGGCAGTGTGTTTGGGATAATTGCCATACTAAAAAATTGTATTGCATGATGAACCTGATGGTATTTTTCTGTCTTTGTATTTCAATGATTTTTGACACCACCATCACCACCACAACACCACTGGCTGACGTATAGCCTCAAACCATGACAGAGCCTCCACCTTATTTTGCTGCTTAGAGAAAAAAGGTTGACTTTTTCTGAAAGTGTCAAAATCAACGTACCAGCACCTTTAAAGCGAAGTCTTTTTTGTTTCTGTATAAAAAAAAAAAACAGCCTAAAGCAACACAATATGCTTTTCAACGGACAACCCTCTCTCAGTTTTGATTATATTTCCACATACCTGAATTAGATTTAGGCGTGAAACTAGATTTTTGGGATTACATTTAGAGGAAATGTAACATTCAGCAACAATTTTGTTTCTTTAAAACACAGCTGGTGTTGATAGTATGTGTACAAAGTGCTCATTACATATGTATCATTATGTAAAACATCATATATAACAAGTCACTGTGGGGTTTGTTATGTAAAGAAAGAAACAGTGATTTGACATTTTACTGATGTACCATTACCGATGCATGTACACATTTGTAACAGCTCAAACATTTCTTCTTCCATTAATTGTTGGCAGAAAAAAAGAAAAAAGAAAAAAGAATGCTACAGAAATTACTGAAGAAGTCACTTGGATGAGAGATGAAACGTAACTCCCACTGAAAACGCTACATCCAGATGAACAGAATCAACTTTTTGGGATACAGAAATGACACTTCCTTCAAAATCTATTTGATGCTGTAGTTTAGTTTCAGAGAACTTTAATTTCCAGGAGACAGACTAAAGGTGAAATATGTGGCTGACTACCACCTCCTACCTCCACACAGGAAGGAAAAACGAAGAAAAAGTCTCACTTTAAAGCCACGGACTCTTCAGTCATAATACCATTGTGAATATGTCAATTTAGGTGCCGCAAGATCTTTTTTCTGCTCTGGTTACAGCTGGGCAGAACCAAAGCATCTCATGCCCCCCACCTCCCCATTTCACCTACTGACTAAGCTGCCTACTGACAGGAGGTTCATGTTTATTGTGCAGGAATGAATATAGTATTGATCGTCTGATCTTAATCTCAGCAAAAGTGCATGTAAATATACCTCTCAGAAAGCTGAACCATTTTAACCATGAATCATATGTTGTTCCTCCAAAATAAGAGAAGCCTATGTGGCAGCGCTAACTCTAGAATAGTGTGGAGCTAAGTCTTTTCCAAAGAAAGACTGTTAATGAAATGAAAACCAGCAGGTGACCATATTTCATTGTAAATGTTAGAGGGACACGAGGGCTGTTTTAAAGTCAATGTGTTTATTTGTTGCAGGGAAACACACAGGTGTTTTGGAGCAAGTAAAAAGGCAATTTTAGTGATGCACAATAAGAGAGTTATTGCTGCAAAGCTTTGCTGCTTCTTGCAAGACAGATAGACAAGTGTTGAGTTACAATTTGCCGTCCACACAGCCTGAGGGAGAGATTTCAGCTCTTTCTCTGTCTCTATCTCTTTTTTAACTGGCAGAAAAAAACCCCCACATATTAAAGCCTGTGTTTAATATTTTTCTTAATAAAGTCAATGCAGAAATCTTATATTGTTAGCAATGTAAATAGTCTCTGTAGGAATACATATCAACCCCAGAAATGAGGACAAAGTGTGTGATTAGACAAGGCATTAAGAATAGATGTGCTGAGGTTAAACACTTTATATTCTGGCTCACAGTCGGCAAACTGTGAGCCTTGTAATCTGAGCATGAAGACGTGTCAGATTTATGATTTTCTACTCTGTTTGAAAATACCCTGTACTGCTTAACAGAATAAAGATGATTTGATATCTCCATCTAGAATCTGCAGGATCTTTGATCTTCAGAGAGGGGGCATTGCAAACTGTCATGCAGCAGCTGTTTCCTCTCCTGTGCTGATTAATTTGTTCATCCCTCCCTCATGCCATCGCCGTCTTTGCTCTTTTTTATTCTTATTCCCCCAAAACAACATTTACTGTGCTCATCTCTGGGTGCTGTGCATAAATAGCACCAAAAGGTACAGCAGGGTGGTTTAATCTTTTCTTGAAATCTGCAAAAAGACAAACTACAAACAAACAACAAAAACTTCAAGTGATCTAATAGTAACTCATTTAGAGGAGGCTACATGTTGTCTTGGACAACCAAAAAGAGAATATACATGTGAATCTTTTAAAATAGTTGCCAAACAGAACCAGAGATGGGAACAGAATGCAACATTTTTGATGCATAATTTTATAAAGGCGGTGATACAACCCGAAGGGAGTTTGTGGCTCCCACTAATAGTCTGTGACATCCAAGAAAACAGCAGTTTTCAAATGCCTTGGAAAGCCTCGCCTTCTGCACAGGCTTTTCTTCTATAAGGCTTTAATTACTGAGCCAAAGGACTTCTCTGGTCTCAATTCTGAAACTTGTTTATCTCACAGCCTTTACATCGCTCGTTCTTCCGGGCTCCACTGGGATACTGCGTGCATGAGAGGGTGCTAGCAGCACATTGGCACTTTAATTCTACCCCCATCTCCGCATACATCTCCTGAATTCTTCCAGTGACAATCAAATTTGATTTTAATTACATATTTTCACACACTTCGACACAACCTTTGGCTATGTTGGGGAAAGCCTGCTGATCTGGGGCACTGAGAGGAGAATACACGGATGCGAAGAGTGGTCTAATAAAAATGTACCAGGTGAATTTTTCACTGTCACTCTATCCAGTCAAATCTAATAGTTAAATAGAGAAGAAGGCAACAGCACTGAATTGTTAATTTGTTTTTAGTGATGTAGTGCTACCATTACATCTGCAGCAGCTGTTGAAATCGTTTCTTCATGAACCCTCCAGGGCTGCGCTGCTTGGAAATCTCCCTTCCAAACTCTACAGCAGTGGGTGAAAAACTTAATAAGTGGAACAAATTTACTCTCCAGACCTAGCATGGCACCAAAGCTCTCTGTCACAGGCCCACATACACTGACACACAAACACATACACTGTTTATCCTGTTGAATCATGCTGCTGTCAGTGAAACAGATGATAGCCGTAAAATTCAAAGATGATGCTTTGAGCTTAATTCCCCTTTCAGTTAGATTTCATTAGTGCCATGTAACACCTTCTGCAAGATAATTTGTCTCATACACAACAATCAAAAACCTGTGGAATAACGTCAGAAATTAAAGGGAGAGGTTGGATGAGAAAGCAGGAATCAGTTTGTCAGAAGTACCCACACTGGAATAGTGACTTCTTTCTCTACATTTAGGTGGTTTAAGGTGTGGTTCCAGAACTTGGAACAAGAGCTTAGCCTCTAGGGCAGACGCCAGGATAGACAACATCCAAACCAAGTTTTCCTGTTTTGTCTGTGGATGATCCAGATATTAATCCAGATACAGTATTGTGCGGAAGTCTTGGTAAATGGTAAATGGACTGATTCTTATATAGCGCTTTTCTACTCTCACGGAGTACTCAAAGCGCTCTATACAACATGCCTCATTCACCCAATCACACCCATTCTCACAAGCACTTTATCTACACTTAGTGCTTTCTAACAACATTCATACACATTCATACTCCGATGGATGCATCGGAGAGGAAGTTGGGGTTAGTATCTTGCCCAAGGATACTTGACATGCAGACTGGAGGAGCCAAGGATTGAATCACCGACCTTCCGATCAGTAGGTGACCTGCTCTACCTCCTGAGCTACAGCCAAGTCTTAAACTGCCATTTATGCCTTTCTATTTTTCCAAGGACCAAGACTTTCCTGTAATTTATTTAAAATGGTCTGTCTGAAAGTATTTAAAAGTTTTTCTTTGGCTGGTTTTTCACTCATTTTCATTTCAGTCCTTGTGTCTGACCAATTTAGGATCAGGTGCAATGACTGGACAAATCCATGTATCTGATTCTAGTACAGCAGACCTGTAGGGTCAGGTACAGGTACAAATATTTTTTAGGCACACCTAAAAAAATATCTAAAGCCATGACCTTAAGAAAAAAAGGGGCCAAATCCAACAACAGCTGCCTTGAGGCTCATATTGTAAGGTAAAGAGGAAAAACCAAACAATCAAATGACTCCCCTTTGAGCAAGCACTTGGTGACAGTGGGAAGGAAAAACTCCGTCCAGCAGAACCAGGGTTAGGGAGGGGGAGCTATCTGCTGTGATCAACTGGGGGTGAGGGGAGAAATACAGGGCAAAAATCACACTGTAGTCTGAGAGCAAAGCGCTTTGTTGGTGTGATACAGAACTATGGGGTCTTTAGCACAAAATAGGGCTCGATTATTCAAGACCTTGTATGTGATGAGAAGGATTTTAAATTTGATTCTGAAATTAACAGGAGCTAATGAAGAGAGGCCAATATATAGGTGAAATTTGCTTTCCTTCTAGTCCTTGTCAGTACTCTCACTGCAGGATTTTGGATCAACTGAAGGCTTTTCAGGAAGTTTTTAGCACAGCCCTATATAAAAGAATTACAATAGTGCTGTCTACAAGTAATGTATTAACAAGTTTTACAGCATCACTCTGAGACAAGATGTTTTTACATTTAGAGACATTGTGCAAATGCAACAAAACAGTCCTACATATTTCTTTAGTATGCACACTGAAGGATATCGCTCTCATAAAATGTTATGGTCAACAGTATCGAACGCTGCACTGTCTCACGGGACAAGCACAGAGATGAGTCCACTGTCAGAGACCATAGGAATCAATCACTTGTAACCTTCTGTGTTTCTGTGCTGTGATGAACTCTGAAACCTGACTGAAACTCGTCAAACAAACCATTCCTCTGCAGCTAATGAGTTAGCTGTTTCACAAATGCACTTCCAAGAGTTTTTGAGATAAAAGGTTGGAGATTGATCTGTAATTAGCTAAGATAGCAGCGTAAAGTGATGGCTTTTAAAATTAAATGTTTCATTACTGCCAGCTTGAAGGCCTGTGGTATGCGGCCCAGAGATAGATTTAACATATTTAAGATTGAAGCATTAATTAATGGTAGGACTTCTTTGAGCAGTCTTGTAGAAATTAGGTCTAATAGACACATTAATGATGTATATTAGACCCAGTTCAGCAATGCAAGAAAGACCGGATGCAGGCACTGGGAGAGGCATCTGGCACTTCATTTATTTATCTACTGTTCACTGAAGCCTCATCAGAAATGGCCTCAGTGAAAGAGAAGCTGAAAAGAAAACATTCTTAAGGAAGAGAAAGAGAAAGAAAAGGTTGAAGTGTGCCAAATTTTACCTGAACTGAAAATCAGTGGCAACAGGTCTGATGGAGTCATGAATCCAGATTTGAAATTTCTGGTTTCAATCTTCATCTATATGTGGAAAGTAGGTCAGGAGAAAGGTACAACAGTGGGTGTCTACAACCGAGAAACACGCAGAGGGTAGTGTTTGCCAGTGGTGTTGGGGATCTTGTCAAAATTGATCATCTGGTTCAGAAAACTGCTTTCCGATTTGCACCCGGTTGACAATAGCTTCAGTTTTCAGCATGTCAGCGATCCCAAACACACTGCCAATGCAGTAAAAGCATACCTGTATAAGAAAACACACAATTGCAGACCTCAGCATTATTGAAGGGATTAGTGTGGGATTTTCTTGAGAGAAAATGGAACAAAAGGCAGCCAACAAGAGCTTTGAATGTCCTTTAGGAAGCCCAGAGAACTATGCTTGAAGACTACTTAATGAAATTACAAGAAAACTTTCCTTAGATAGTTCAGGCTGTGCTGAAGGATAAAAAGTTGTCATACCAGATATGGACCTTTAATCTTGGTAGAATTGTACAAACTCAGATTTTTCCTTATATGTTGTATTTCAGATATTTCAGTAAATCACTATCATTTTCCAGCAAACATGTAAAGATATGAGCACGGCTCAAGACAAGTACTGTGTTTAAAAATCAAATCACAGTTAATGATGATTAATTGTGATAGTCTATTCTTCTCTATTTTGACTGTTTACCAGCAACCTGTGGCTTGGCTGGTCAATAAAACCCAGGTGATAAGTAGACTACAGGGAAAAATATTGTCCCTGGCCTAAAGTTTATATTCATATACAGATGTGTGTTTATAGAGATTATCTAACACTAATACTGTTATGTTGGTAGCCACTAAAGACTTAACACAGCACATATGCAGTGGAACCCACTGGGATCTGCAAATAGACACTGATGTGCACAACTGGTGAAGTCTCTCATGGAGCGCCACCTCACAGAAACCAAATGAAAGAAAAAAAAAACATAAAGATGTAAAGTTTTATTGATGTCTTCATACAGCTGAGTGCAGATAGAAATGATGAGAAGCCACGAGTTTTTGTCATTAACTCTGTGGCGAACTGTTCTGTAGGCATGTGAAAAAAGAGCCTCAACGAATATTAAAATAAACAAACAAACAAAAAACTAGTGTATCCATCATTTCTGTAAATGCAAGTGGGATTCTTTAATTTAACTGCAAATTTTTACTTTACATTTCAGAACATCAAGATGTGCAGTGTTACAGCAGCAATGCAATGAAAATAGATACAGAAATATAGAATATGCAAAACAAAAAAACAAACGTAACACATACATATATATATATATTTTTTTCTTTGATGGTATTTTTTGTTTGTTTGTTTTTTTGAAGGCCTCATATTGTTCTCGTATAAAAACAGGGGCTCCCTGGTGCGCCTCCGCCAGCGCTGTGGCGACGGCATCAGAACACACAGGGTCGAGAAGAGAATGAAGAAGGCTCACAGTGTCCTACATTGTAGCAGCTCCCATAATCCGCATGGGCAGATTTTTTCATTTCCACCTGGAAGTCTGCCAATCCAGAGGATTTCTCCGCTGCTGACAACATTTCATTGCCCAGATGAGAGGACATATCCTAGTCCTACAAATAATATGGCTACCAACTGGACAAGCACCCACGTCTCCATTAAAATTAATGCAACCAAAAATGTTACAGTAAAAAAAAAGGAGTTTTTTTAATCTCCCTCAAAGATTAAAGTAAGGTTTCCTAATTTAGAAACATCAGTGAAGAATAGAGCATGACCTTTGCAGGGTTACACTCCTCTCTGACATCATCACTAATGCAGCGCAATGATATTTTAATAAAACATGCTTCGACTGTTTCAAGCGCATGTTCACTTATTCCATCACATCATTAAGTTGCTGCTTAATTTATCACGTCTCGGGAACTTGTTCTCGCTCTTTTAATGGGTGCAAAAGGACATTCAACCGCACCGCAGAAAAGTGCACAAGCAAAAACCTCTGCTGCACGCACATAAAGAGGACTTTAAAACATTGAAAGCAAACACATTTTTTGCATTTTCGTGTGTCCCTTGTCGTCTGTGCTGCTGAGCTGCGCCTTAAAAGCTGACCAAAATTTCACAAGAAAAAGCACATATGGTTTTCGCAAAAGGCCATTTTCACAATTAAAAAAACAAACAATTTCTCCATCTGTTTTTTTTAACATAATGTGCTGCCAATGGACAAAAATCATGAGCAGAAAGCAAGAAAAATACACTTTGCTGGAATCCAATTTCTTGATTTTACATTAAAACACTGTTAACAAAGACACCGAAAAGAAGAACAATCACAAAATGATCACACGTCTTTATGTTTATGCTATTAAGCGTGGACCATCGCATCTCTGCCACATTCTGTGCTGTCCAGTTACCTACTGCATCCTAGTTCTGTCAGCTGTGTGTAGAAGCTTTTTAATGGCTTTTACGCTAGTATCTACTCAGTCAGGAAAAGTCCACAAGGAGACTAAAAGAAAGCCTAGAGGTGATAACAAAGTTTATATCATTTGTTGCCTCTCTTATATCTGTTTCCTTAGAGGAATCAAATCAAGATGAAACAAATGTCCACCACAACAACAAGAAGTAACAATAATTAAGCTGCAAAAAGCGTAAAAGGTTTTATTAACCAAGCAGTAACAAGATCCATCAGTTTCCTATATATATATATATATTTTTTAATATAACATATCCATCGATTTAGACTTTTTTTCTGGCTTAGTGTGAGGCAATTAATACCAAACTCCACCTGACAGCAACATTTATAACGCCCACAGAGTGCTGCTCTCATTTGACTTCCCCTTTACATCTCAATATTTTATCAGCTGTGAACCACTTGGCTTAGAGAAACACCAGTGGACCGGGGCTGCTCACCAGCACACTCAATCATTAACACACATAATTACTACCCAGATGAGGAATTAAGGATTGTCCTTGAAGGTCAAACCCAGTCTCTGCCCTCACTGAGCACTCTGCTGGCATCCGCAGCTCAGTTGATTCGCCAGTCCTGGGCAGCTGTCCGACATTGCTATTAACCTGAGCAAAGCCAACCCACCCATAAAGCTGTTTGGGATATGGCAGCTGCTCAAGGGGCAGTGAGGTATTAAACATAGATTTACAAGAATGAAAATGTCCTCCATCCCTCATAATCTCCAGTCCTTCTACACGCAAGACAAGCCTCACGCACATGAACATACACACACTGACTTATGCAATGTTGTCAGAAAGCGGCATCGACTTGTTTAGACACACCCCGCAACACTGTGTGTGTAAACAGAAAGCATGCACTGCCACTTGTGAGCTGCTCAGGCTCATGCATAATATTTAGACAGTCTGCCATGTTGGAATACCTCAAAAATAATCAACAGCGAGGGTTGTTCTCGCCCACTTTGAACTCGTGAGCGTCCACCTCATTTCACCTCACTCCTTGGCTTCTCTGTTTCATTGCTTTTCAAACAGCAAGGAAGCTCACAGTGTGTACTGCACTGCCATGTTACTTAGGAATGGTTTTCCACAGCACATCAAAGCCTGTTTGGAGCTCACATCGACTATGAATACAGTGCAGCATTGTCATTATAAGGAATGCAACCAAGAAGAGCTGTTTTCAAAGAGGAGTCGAATAAAAGTTGATCTACTGAGGAGAAAACACGAAATGACAGCAGCTCATATCATTACAGCAGACTGATGCAACGGCACATCTTCTTCAGATAAGCAAACGATTTTGAAATCCCCTCTAACGTCTTAAGGGTTCGAATTGAACGGACACATGAACTTGTGTTTCCAATAAACACAGAGTCTTTGAGATTATGCAGACCACATAAATATGTAAAAATGTTGGGCTGGTGCTCTTGCCTTTGGGATTTGAAAGAAGCACCAGTCAGAATATTTAGCTTCCAGAGCCCAGCGGCCACACTGGTTTTCCTGCATCGGATCCTTTTAGGAATCAAAAGCACGGTCTTCACAGATTTCCAGAGCAGCCTTGGTCGCACCTCCAAACACTTCCACATTAGCATCAATCCAAGGAACCACGTTTCCGGGCATGTAAGCTGAACAGTTGGCCAGGCCCATGATGTCCACGGGCCGCAGTACTCTGTCCCACATGTTGAACTGGCTCAGCTCGCCCACAAAAGCCTGGGTGGCATCAAAACGGCCTCCCACAATGTCCTTCATAGAGAAAGAGAACAGAGCTGAGTTTCTAAAGGAAATGTAAACAGACTTTAATTAAAATTAATAAATTCTGTTTGATTTTAATCAAAATGCAAAACAAAAGCAAAAAAAAAACAAACCTAGACCCCACTGCAAATTCTTTTTAGTGTACTGCCACTTTAAAATATCCAAATGCTGTGCAATCTGCAATACTGTGCAATCTGCAGCAATCTCACCTTAAATGTATGAGTGAGGAAAAAAATCACCACCTCCTTAAGCTCCAAAGTAATGCACTATGAGTTAATAGTTCTCTGAGGAGATTTTACATCACTGTATATTTCTATTTATACACATAGCGCTGTCATGGAGTTAACCAGCGTAATAACTTGCTAACACAGCTCCCAGGGGTAAAATGTTGCCTTTTAGCAGTGGATGAGTGAGGTAATACTGAAAGGGCCACAATAGCGTGAGAAGAGCCTCTCTTCCTCCTCTTCCCTGCTCCCTGCTCAGAGCCTCTGGCGCTGAGCTTGGGGGAGAATACCCCCCAGGGATGTTATTGACACAAGGAAAAATACACATGCACACACAGACACACATATACATGCACATACACCTGTTCTTTACCATCAAAGCTTCTCTATTGCTCTCACCTGCTCCTGGCCCAGGATGATCACCCCTCCAGGTTTAATTGGGTGCCAGGGGGCCAGGTTGTCCCCAGTGCCTAAACGCTCGCCATCCTGGTAAGCCTCCCAGAAACCATCTCTAGTTGTCCAGGTGATGCATATGTGGTGCCAGCGCCCGTCACTCACTGACAGAGGGAGTTGGGCCACCTGATTGAGAATGAAGTGCGAGGTGTGAATGGCGTGAGCACAGTGAGGAAGGCTGAAGAACGAGGAGCAACGATAGGCAGATACAGTATAAGGGTGCAAGAGAAGTCGAGAGAGGTACAAGTGTAATTGTGGCATGCTAGAAACAAGGACACCAATTAGAAGGGCCGGGGCTTCAAAGAGACAACCCTCTGCAAAGAAATCCCCACATGAGCCGTATGACATATAAAATTTAGATTACCCAGGTGACATCAAGGGATAGAGCATCCTTCAAAGCAGTCAGATAGCTAACAGCAAAACAGTGTCCTCTTATGCTTTGTTCACAGATCAAAGAAAAACAACCGGTTATTTTACCAGCCAATGACATCATAGTCCTCTGAGGATACAGTGCGGCACATAGGATTATCAGTGTGTACTGTAACTCATTAGCTTTTTTTTATATAACCCTACAGGGCTGCTTTATCCTAATACCTAGTTGCAGATGTAGCTCCAGATGCAAATAAACCCGAAAAGATGGGCAGTCACTCAAAATAAAATTCGACTCACTTGCAATTACAGAAGCAATTGACCCTGTTAAGGACACCAGGCGTTACACTTCACCACAGCGAACACTGGGAAGGTTGTTATAAAGTCTGTCTGATTTGGAGCATTCTGGGCCACATGGACTGTTTAAAGATTCAGGTTGTAAAATTGAAAAAAACAAACAAACAAAAAAAACAACATTCGTCAATTATTCTGCAGCAATGGATTTATGCCAGCTGTGATTCTTTGTAGACACAGAGTTTCGAATTAAAGCACTATATCCACAGGGCATACTCTTGAGAATGACTGACTCATTTTTTAATACTACAAATGACACACTCACACCGTAAAACATACAATTTTGCAGTTATTACATAGTTGAAATGCATATTCTCCTCTTGGCTTTTTAACAAAAAAATAATAATATTTTGACTCGCTATAGCAGGAAAAGCATGCATGTTTCTCTTTTGTTCCATTTCTCTATAAGACAAAACAAGGAAACTGGAGCCTGGAAGGGGACACCTAAAATGAAAACCATTGTTGGTATCTACATCTATGCTTTTCCCTCTATGAGATGTCAAAATGGCCCGTGATGTGTTTTACTTAATGTTCAGAGGACTTTCTGTTCCTCATCTCCAGCAGGGTGTTGATGAGGTTCTGCAGGTAAGTGTGAAATGTTTTTAGAAGGTGACGCAAGAAAGAGCGAAGTCATTAAAGTGTCCGTATTCTACAGCAGTGATTACAGTGATGTTTGTCTTCGCAGACAACCCAACAAAAACGCACCAACTGCATGAATTTTTAATGATATTTGGAAAAATTTGGACCCATCACACATTTGTACACTTGCCAACAAAACAGTGTTACTATTGTACAAGGCCAGCTGAATCCATTACTGATTAAACTCCTGGTAGTCCCATTTGAATGAAAAATTGAGATGCCACCGGCATCTTTTGAACATTGGAGGGGAGAAAAAACATGACAAAAAAAATCAACTTTTTTCCCCTTTTTCTGAGACAAAATATACGATGATGAAGATGCTGCTTTATAACAACAAAGACGCTCTCTCCCCCCATAACCAAGTACAAATACATAATACAGACAACGCTGCACTTTTTAATACTGTCGAGGCAGCTTTCTGCTTTCTTCTCAGTATGCTGCCAAATGAACAGCATAAACAATGTGCCCCAGAGGGCCCTGTTATCATTGCGAACAAGTTTAGCACATGGATGTGCTGCTGCACATACGGTTATCATATTCACCAGCCTCTCCTCGCTCTCTTCTGCTCTCATGCTTTCTGTCTCACTTCCTAACTTCCTTTTTTTTCTTTTTTTTCTGGCACCTTCTCATTTTTCCCCTCTCTTTACCAACTCCTTCTTACACTGCTCCATCACCTCGAGAGCTTGTTTAATTTCCACCCTCTTTCCCTCTTTTTCTCAGTCATACTCTCATCATTTTCTCCCACCATCTTTCTATTATCTGCCTGACTTGAACACATGTATAATGCATAGTGAAGGAAAAACTGTGGGTAGACCTGTCTGTGCCAGTAACACCACAAGTCAACAAGATAGTGGGACTATGATTGTTTCCAACGCAGGAAAAATATTATCATAAAATTCCCCAATTACAACAATGAGCTGTGATATCATAAGACAAAGAAGTGTTAAGTACTACATTGGATAATGTGTGTTCTTAGCTTTACACTAAGAACTTATTTCCCATGAAGCTTTGCTCCCAAGTTTCCATGTGATGTGAAGCTTGAACCCATCACAAAGAAAGCAACATTTAGCCTCAAAATTGTGTCTTTCATCAATAAAACAATTACAGGTCTTTTGCTTTATGACAAAATTGCATTAAATATTGATAAAAGTTTATTTGTTTTTTAACATTTTCTTATATTTTGGGTTAATTGCGATTACACTGTTTAACTACAATATAACCTCCAAAGAAAGCAAAGAGGACAATGAAGCAGATGAGCACATGTGGCAGCACAACTCCTCTAATGAATTACTGTTATTCGCGGGTGTGAGCGAAATGTGGGTCGATGGTATTAAATGTTTATAAGGAGCAAAATTAAATATTCAGAGCTAATGGTCAGCGAACTGCTTCTCGGCTGTATCGTTATTGTGCACACATGTACGTACAGAAGCTATGTGCTTGTTTTGGATCCCAAAGCCGGCTCATTCTTATTCATTCTTTGCATTTAATTAGTGTCTTTGCTGATCCACATTTACGCCCATCATTAGAGCCAGCTGTGTTGCCAGGAAAATACTAAAGGATTTAGAGCATCTGTCTTCAGAAAATCAGGTCAGTGTGAAGGATTTACTCTGCAGCATGAGCAAATGGTGAAATTTAAGTTCATCACAATAGACTTACCTTGTCATTGACTAGTAGCTCAATGGGATTGTTTCCCCATTCAATGAGGACTATCTCATTGGCCTGGCCTGGAACGCCATATGAAAATGGAGTTCCTATTCCCGGACTAGCGCTGGACTTGAGCCACATGCAGACAGTGAAGGCGTACATCTCTGGGAGGCTCTTCTTGATGCGTCCATACAGGTAGTTTGTACGGAGAGGAAGGGACACCTTGAAATCCTCAGGTGACTTGAAGGCATTATTATCTGTTGATAGATGAGGAACACTTAATGTAATATATTCAAAGTTATTTTTAGTGTGTCACGACTTGATAGTTCTGAGGATGACGACAGAAAAAAGAAGATAAGAAAGTGTGAGTCACTGTCACACAGATCACTGCTACTGTCTTGGTAGTCCAAAGATGAAATGCAGAGCTTTAAAGATCCATTTTCCACATTTTGCTTTTTGCCAATTAAGAGCAATTTCAAAAATATGTAGAACAATTTTAGAACCTTTGTGCTGTTATTCTTTTATCTTAACCTTTGCTGTGGAGAAGACTGATGAAGTCATAAGAAATGAAAAATGTATTTGCAGTGAAGTGGACTGATTTTGAAAAACAATTACAACTTTCCACTCAGTCCCACTGCATTTCTGTTTTTTTATGTTTCTTGCTCTTCACTTTTCCCTTTCCTGTTCAAGCCAACTTTTTAACCAGTCAATATTTGACCTAGGCATACTGCCAGTGCATGCTGCTGCCTCTGTGTTTTCATGATCCTTCACCCTGAAAAGCCTGAAACATCTTAGATAGACACAAATTTGGGACCATAATTCTAGCCTAAAACAGGGAAGAGGTTTCATAGACAGTCACTACAAGATACATACAAGATATTTAATATGAGGTACAGCCTCCTTTGGAGGTGATGCAAACTGTCTCCCATCTGTTCGTGGAACAAACACGTGTCCGGATCTGTTGTTGAGGAATTGCTCTCCATTGCTGGATGTGTGCAGCCTGCAGCTGTGCAGTGGTTGCTCTGTGTGGCTAATGAGCACGTTGGGCCAGCAGGTCCCAGACATGTTCAGTGAACCATATGAAGACTAAATGATAGCCAAGAAACTGTCTGGATATGTTCTTGATTTAGAAAGATCTGTGCTATTCTGGCAAAGTGGGGGCAGGCATTGTCCTGCTGAAACAGCTGCAGGGTGGGGGGCTACCACAAGAATAGCACAAGCACAGGTCGGAGGTTGCACCTCTATCCAGTTAGATTTCCACCAAGGATAATCAGATCAGAGATGGTGCTCTCATAGGCATGCAAAGCTGTAGCAACGGCTTGGACATGCATGTCAGCATCCAACATGCCAACAGGCTGGCCTTGTTTGACTTCATTCAGTCACAGCACAGTGGCACTGATGACAGTGTTGTACAAACACTGTTTTTGTCTTCTAACATTTATGGCTTGAGCATCCAATAACTTCAACCAATTATTTTAAAATTACCAATCACAAATGATTAAAACCAACCAACCAACTAAAAACGACTCACAGAAGATATTTGGGCTTTCCAAGAGATTAAAATCATCTGATGAGACTACACCAGCAGTTGGTCACCAACTTTTCTTTTTTTTAGTCTAAAATGTTGGCATTCAAGTGATTAACCATGATGAGTAACAGTGCAAGTTAACAATTAAACACTAGCATTGTTATCTTTATGAGCTGGAACAGCCTGATGTTAGCATGCTACATTTGCTGAGTAGCATGAGCACTGAGTTTGATAGATTTGTAGGTGAAAAACTAAAAAAAGAAAAACCTTTATGAGTCCTATTAAATCATATCTGTACCAAATTTCACAGTGACAATGACTGCAAAGAAAACCTATATAACAGCAGAGGGGTGCAGTACAACACTATGTTCCCCCCCTTGCTTGTGTGACTTCTCTCTGAGTACTCCGGCTTCCTCCCATGATCCAAAGACATGGATGGGGTTAATAACAATTCTAAATTGGCCATAGTTGTGAATGTGAGAGTGAATGGTTGCCTCTCTGTGTTGTCACCATGATAGATTGACAACCTCTCTACTGTGCATCCCATGTTTCACCCTGTGACCACATCCCTATGGCCTTCAAAGTTCAAGTTTTCTTTTTTCATATTCAGGTAACAATGGCACACGGGCTTCATTTGGACAAGAAGTTTCCAAAGAGAGACAGAGAGAGAAAGAGAGAATAAATCTAATGGCCAGCTCTCTTGTAGTGGTCGGGACATTTTCAGATTTGAGTAAAACATGAATTTAGTGGATTCAGAGTGCCTAACAAGCAAAAGATCCCTGGGAAAACACACAAGACTCTGCCAAATAAAACATGTGGAGTGACCGTTTGTGAATAAAGGAGCAGCTGAAAGTGGCATCTTCTTCTAGTGAAACACAAAGTTAAAAAAATAATGTTGACGCAAAAAGAGAAGCCAGGAGAAATCAGGAACTATCACCTGGGGACCGCAAATGTCTAGCATCTTGTTCTATTGATTACTGAGATGCCCGAGTCTGGACCAAAATGCTGAATTGACCATGAACCGGCAGACAGACAGGGGAACTGGCTGACACACTGCTAACCTTGGAGTCATAACTTGCTCCAGGCTTGTTTACCAGGTGTTTCCCAATCTGAGGAACACATCGCCGGCAGATAGTTCAAGAATTTAACAAAAAAGTTTCACCGTATAAAACTGTGAATAACTTAAGGATTTCATCATCTACAGTAGACATAATTATTAAAAGATTCAGAGACTCTAGAACTTCCTCTGCACTTTGAGACCCTTATAAGGCACAGCACGGCAAAAACACACTTTCCTGTGTTCTGTGGGTTGACTGATCAAAATTAGAAGCTCCCTTTTCTCCAAGTATTATTATCAGCTGTTGACAGCTGCTGAAAAGCTTTAAAGAAGATGTGAGGTGGCATTAAACGTGCTTCTGTGCCAAATTTGTAAACACTGTGTTGGCATCACATGGAAAGATTAGCATTTTCTTTTTTAGAAAAAAAAATCCAATTTCAATTTTGTCAGTTTAAAAATATCCTTTAAAAAAATCTTTGTTCTGTCATAAGTTACATCAATACAGGTTTTACAATATTTTCAATTTGTTTCCATTAAAATTTGTATGAAATTTCAACTTTTAAAATTGTAAATGCACAAATTTTCATCCTCCAATGTTATTATGTTAGTGCTCCAATTCGCTTAATTCATTTCTGCTCAAACTCAAAGCTTGGAGCTAATTATTTAGCTGTTGGTCAGCTACATAAAGGAAAGGATAGTTGTGAAAATCACACATAATATGATTTAGTGGTTGATTTGCAGGAAAGTAACACATTTCAGTTTTCAAAGTGGTGGAATTAGAGTTTTACCTGTGCTGAGCACAATACTCTGGCCTTATACAAGGCTAAAAACCACAACTCCTCTGGTTATATTGCGCAACTTTAGCACTAAAATAAGGCTTTACAATGCAGACCATTTTAGAATTAAATTGGTTTGACTGCTGAACCGGTCAAATCAATTTAACCTGCAGAATTAGAATGTGAAATGTAAAATCTAAAAATGTGCACTGAGCTTTAAGTCAATACTGCATATTTTACTTTAATGCACAGGGCAGATGATACCAAGCTATCACCAGTGTAAAAATCTTCACAAATCCAACTGACACAACAACATCACACCACAGCCTTGAAAATCGCTGTGGAATTGAATCGACATCTCTCTGGCACACATTTGATATAAATTGAACTAAATAAGTCTCACAATGTAGCATTTGTTGAAGGTCTATTGTACTGACTTGCAATATCATACATGCGGTTGTGTTATTCGGTCCACTGCCCATCTGAGCAATTAGCTTTAGCTACCCAAATCTATAGCTTGTATCAGACCCCTGACTCTATCAGCTAAACCTTAGCGGGGTGCATGGGGACAGCAGGAAATAGGTGAGTGGCGGGATCATCTTCTAAAACAGCTTTCCTTCCAGCAGACATATTTTGTGGTATTTTAACATGTACCATCAAAGTGATACCCGGGAGTGTGGACATCTCTTGAGCATTTCTTAAACTCATTAAGCATTCAACGTTGCTTTCCAAGCCTTATTTTCAAGACCAGGAACTTCTCTGAGAATGGCTCTGAGAAAAGGATCACTTTTACTTCCATCATCAGAAAAGTGCACAGGGATTGACTAATGAGTTCTAAATCCAGCAGACAACAAAAAAGGGGAAAAGGAAAAAAAAGTTTGGCATTAAATTTTGCCATGAAATTTCCCAGCACCCATTGTATCACTTACTTTTTTCGAGCTCTGTGATCCTCTCCAGGAGGGAATTGAGCGCACTCTCAGTGCGTTGGCGGTGGGCTGCTGTTTCATTGTAGAGCTGGCTCTTCTCCTCCTCCAGCTCAGCCACCTTCCGGAGGAGCTGGGTCTCCAGCGCCCCCAAACGTTGCCGCAGCAGCTCCCTGAGCTCTGGTGGCAAGGGAGTCAGGGCCGAGACACCAGCGGTTGACACATTTGTGATGGGGAGACGCAAACTCTGCTGCTGGGAGATAGATAGATAGATAGATAGATAGATAGATAGATAGATAGATAGATAGATAGATAGATAGATAGATAGACATTTATATAAATACCCAGATTTGTCTTATAGTTATCTATATATTGATATCTGATATTCTTTTAGCACTATTGTTTTTGATACATCAATATCAACATGAAGACACTGATTGGTGACCTGCCATATATCTGTGGATGTTTTGGGTATTTTGGGTATTCGGTAGATTGCACAATGTTTGTCTCCAGGTTGTTTTTGGACTTAAGGAAACAGCTCTACAGCCTCATGTTTATAGGGGGTGCATGGTTTGATTGCAAAATGGTCCTCAGACATTTTTAGTTTCCTTTGCGGCCTGGTTCGCCATGGAATTCAGAAACCTTGTGGATTAATTTTTTTTTCTGACACAATGACACCATCCCAGAGCCTCAGTTGAAGAGGTTATTTGGTAATCTGAGACTGAAATCAGAAGCAAACAGTCACATGGTGCAACTGTTGATGTGTGTAGATGGCTTTGATATGAGATGCACATCCTACTCTAGACAGCCATATTGCTATCAGCAACACTGGTTTTGCAATAATCAGGATGTTAAGCAGGTCCAGATCAATAGATATGTGATTAAAATGCAATGTAATATGTATCCTTATGACTGCAATGCATCCTTCATCCAATCGGGGTATTGAAGCTTCCAATCAAGTGAAGAGGGAGAGGAGGGAAGGGAGTAGAGAGATAGATGGATCAGCAATGCAGTATACTGAATATAAAAATAGCCTTGAATTTAAAAACAGTATTATAACTGCTTATGGCATCAGGGCTGTGAGCTGGTGAAAAACACAGTGCGCAGTGACACGACATAAGCGACAAAGCCAGGGCTTATGTTAGCGTCTACTGCATGTAAAAATAATAATAAAAAAAAAAACGACCCCCCCCCCCCCCCCCCCCCCCCCACTTCACTATAGTTGACCTCACTAAATGTGATCTTTGAGCCTTGTAGAATTAAATGGGACTGAGCAGAGGGCTGGTGATGGTGCAGAACTCCAGAGCCAGAGCAGAACTCCCAGGCAGACAAGACAAACCATTAAGCATTTGATTTGATTTGAAAATGTAATTCTCTGATGCAGGTAAAATCTGGGGAAATGAAAATCATCAGCTGCCACGAATAATTAGCCACACGACCGCAAATAAAAGCGTATGTGGAACACATACACGCGGCACTCATAAATTATTCAAGGTTGCTTTGCAAATTCCTGCACCACATGTATGATTACACCTTTGAAAAGAATTTTTTTTGTTACTCATCTCTTATTGATGGCTCTTATGCAGTGGTTTTCGCCATCAGAGATATATTTTAATGATTAAAGGGGTATTGATGTGACATGGCCATTACGTGACCCTTTGATCTCCCGATTCCCCCGAGAGGTCTCCTGCGGCGGGGAATATTATCAGACGCGCAATGCTCTATAGTAATACATGATAGTGGGGGGGGGGGGGGGGGGGGGATGGAAACGATGCAATGGTGCATCTTATGTTCACGGGGGTGAGAGGGAAATGAGACAAAAGTGCTTTTCTTATGTAGCTACACAGCATGTTTCCACCTTACCTCCAAGTTCTCGAGCCGACCTTTAAGACTCTGGCATGGTCTTGCCCAGTTGATCTATAGTTTCACTGGGGTCCCGGGGCAAGTCTCCCATGGTGTTCTTGCCGTACTCCTTCCGCCTGGAGCCCTGACCTCGGGACTTGCCCTGCGACGACTCGTCGGCTGCCGCCTCACAGCGCGCAAGCTTAGAGTTGAGCTCTTTGATGGTTCCCTGCTGGCTCACGATGGTCTCCTTCTGCTGCAGGATGGTCTCCCTAAGCTGGATGATCGTATTCCGAAGCTCGTCCTCCACTGGGCTGCTGCTCTGGACACGGTTCCCCGTAGGACCATACCCGCAGCCGGGCTCTGCGCCCGGAGGAATAGCGTTACATACAAAGCGGCTACCTGTAGCATCCTGGCTTCGCACCGCGCGTCCAGCGACTAGATACAACAGTCCAACTACTAAGGCCAGCATCCTGACAAGATAGACTACACAAATCCCACTGTAAAAAAGGGGAAAATGATCCTAAATTACGCACTTAACGCTTGAAAGTCTTCTGTAAAATAATAACAAACAAAAAAAGCCCAAACTTCCTACAACACAACTCATTCATTCAAATGGCCGCGGACATTTTTTCTGGACTTTCAAAGTGTAGCAAGAAGAAAGAAAAAAGGATGAAAAAAGATCAAACTTCATCTACAGTGTAACCATGGCAAAAAACTAGATCAGAATCCGCAGTGAAAAATCGTAACAGCAGACATCCACCAAACTCACGGTCCTCTTAAATAAATAGATACCAGCAAATCTAAATTCTTTCTGCAGATGGTGCAAGAAAAACAGGTTTTGATAACTCCTTTACTGGGAAATGAGTTGGAGTCTATTGAGTTGTTATCATCACAGAGAAAGAAAAAGAGATGGAAAGGGGGAAAAAACAAATCGGGCTGCAGAGAACTCAGTTTTGCTGTCTTGCCTCTCCGGTTGGTTGGATTGTGAGTGAGTGGTGCTGAAAAGACAGCGACGCTGCTCAGCCAGATTATTATGGGGAGGTGCGCACTGGCGCATCCGCTCATCAGTGGAGCGCTCAGGTTATTCAGCTTCAGCCTACGTCATCACTGAATCCTAGTGGAGCGGGTCCGCGCTCCAAGTGTCTCTCATTGAGTTTTTATGACCTGTTTAGAAGCGCCGAAGCTTAAAGATGTCAAAGCTTCTTTTTTTTTATTGTGTTTCTTTTTATTAAACAAACGCACCGATAGGAAATGCTTCGCCTCTCAACGACCCGTAGAGCCTATTATGGAATACACAGGAAAATGTCCCCACTGGGAATAAACATGTACCACAGACTCAATAATGTGACACCCCCTGACGGATTTAATTTAACAGCTGTCGTGATCTTGCGTCGGCTCTTTCTCTCTCTCTCTCTCTCTGACCCACAGTGTCTCAGCGTTGAAGTAAGCGTTTTTTCCCCAAGGTGCTCTAACTGTAAGGGCAAACATTAAGATTAAAACACATTTTCCCTATTCACACACTGATAATATTGAAAGGGGTTTTCATTTCTTACAAAATAAAATATCCAGTGACAGACTGTTAAAATGGGATAGTTAAAGGTGTATTTGCACCAAAAGTTACAGTGAATAAGCCACTGGTTTGTTATTGAAACTTCATGCTATTACAGAATATAAAGCATAAAAGGGTGTGCTTCTTTTCAAGTGTTAATCCTCAGTCATTTCTCTCTGCAGGGGGTCTATCTTTGAGTCCAAGCTCCACCAATTTAATGAGGCTACACTCTCTCTGTTAGATAGAAAAAAAAAAGATAAACTTAATTTGTGTCATTTGAAGTCAAACTGGGCCAAATATATGTTGCAAACATTTTCTAACATTTGAATCCAGTCCCTGTAGATGTAAATCTCCCACTAGCTTCCCATTTTAATGTGGAAACCTGTCTAAACTCCGAGTTAAACTGCAATCACATCTTTTCAGGATAAGAGCTCTTCTCACAATACCCCGAAGACAAAGAACAATATTTGTAAAAAAGAAAAAAAGAGAGAAGTCTTTCTATTACCAAACACACAGCGGTGGTATGTTGTAGCGTGTGCAACATGATTTAAAGCCATCTTTTCTATATAAACCTGGAGGCAAACATGTGTAAGTAGAAGATGAGGTCATTAGCCTCACTAGGTTTTCACAGTAGGGAGGGTTTGGCACTCCCTTTAAGGGAGCAGGTGTCTGTCAAGTCTAGTAAGAATATGAAAAACTTCAAAGCCAGACACCGACTGAGTTTATATTATAAATCCAGCTCAGCACACCTGATATCACGCACTGAAACTTTTTTCCCCTTGCCTCATCAACCTTTATTTCTCTAAGATGTTTCCACTCAAATTCTGAAAAAGTGGGACAGCGACAGCTCCTGCCGGATGCTCTCTTAACATGGTGTGCAGGATTACCACGCTGCCCATCACAGCCTTCATCTCCAATCTGTTTGCAGGGCCTAACAGCTAAATGTCAGCAGGCATTAATGCACACACAGTGTACAATGGGAGGGGAACAGCCCGTGGAAGTCACTGCTAAGGGAAGCAGTTTCTAATATGACAGGTCCCCCGAGAGAAGGGACGCACAATCACCATGGCAACTTTATCTTCTAGCTGGCTGCCCTCCAACCCCAACATCCCTTCTCCCCACTCTTTCCACCCCACCTCAGCGAGGAAAGGAGCTGGCAGAGGTGAAGCGGGAGCGCTGAAGACTGAGCAGAGATGACAACTTTCACTTCAAAGTTGATGGGATAAAGTTATTTCCTTTCATGTTGCAGCTGGTGAGCGCCGGGGTGAAGCAACTTTCCCTTCTTTTTTTGGCGCCTCAGTGAGGGTTAAGAAGTCAGCAGGGAATGAACTCTTATCCTAAGCTGAGTTTCCCATCTAAAAGAATACATGTCAAAACTAGGTTGCTCTGCTTGCCACTTTATACAAGACAATAAATCTTGGATGAGCATCCAGAAAAACAGAAACAGTGCTGCATGCAGTGGTGAAACACAACGCAGTGACAATACTACACTTCTCAACGCTTTGCAGATGCTATTTTATGGTTGCAACTACTGTGTGACTTTACAGAAGTGCATTAAGTAATGAGCAGTTTTCAACATAATTCTAGCCACCACAACCCTCTGACCTATACAGCCTTCAACATAGTTTCAAAACAGATTAAAAGAGTGTAATTTGTAAATATTACACAGCTGATAGGTATGGATTGCTTACCTCATAGACAAATAGATTCATCATAGACTCGTACACATAGATTGCGATTAGGTCAACACAACTAACACAGATAACATGTGATTTTCCCCATTGCATTAGGAATCAAATCACATCCCCTCCACAGATTTCAAGATCTCACTGATGTAATGGCAACATCAGCATCCTAGCAACTCTCATTACGAGCTGCTTTTGACAGTAATGCTTCTGGGTCTATTTAAGACCTTAAGGAGTGTGATTCATTACCCCCCTCCCCGACTCTTTGCTCATTCCGTGTACTCATTCTTGCTCACCATGTGATATTTCACTACTTTCAGTTCCACCTGTTGAGTGTGATGTAAGCACCACACTCACAGAGCATGACACATTACAATGGCTGTTTGATATTTCAGTGAGTCACATTGTCCAAAAACACTGAGCCCATCTTCCTGTGTTCTCAACATCCCTCGAGCCACCCAGTGCCCCCCGCTGCCTGCTACCTGCTCAGCAGCATGCTCGTAGCCATCAGTTCTGCGAATTAGAGTCTGGCACAGCTGACGCACTGCAAGCAAAGGGAAAGTGCACGTATACTGCACACAAACGCATGCCTGCGAAGGCAAGCATGAGGCACTTGTGTTATGTGAATGGCAAAAGTCAGTCTCAGACATAATTCTGTTTGATGTGTATTTGTGTGTCTGAGGAGAAAATGACAAAAATATATATAGCATGTTTCATTAAAAGTGAAAAAAATCTAATGTATGAAACATGTTCTATATCAGGCAACGAAGGACGAACCACCAATTCTAACCAAGTCAAATGAAGTCTCCAATATAAAACCTGGTGGTGCTTACCGTACTCCACCTGCTGTACTACATCTCTAACACACACGTTGCGGTAAGGTGGTAGGTTTAAAGGACATTTTTTTAATGCTGCTGCAGAACACTCATGCATACTGTTCATGTAGCATCTCATAAGCAGCCCCCATCTGCCAACAATAATGCAGCTTGAGGATGACTTTGTGTGGGAATAATCATGTTTGGGACACACTCCCTGCTGGTGCTGCAGTTACTCAGCGACTCCATTCATTTCTCACATCAGCTGTCAGCCTCCAGCACCCCTTCATGGCAGAGGAATATTGTGAGCTGATGTCTTGGCTTTGTTCATCTGGTGTTTGCGTTCCTGGCAATATGCTGTTGGCTGTTTTGCTGGTCTGCTGCAGATTTCCTTGTAGGCGACGCCTTGGCTTCTGATGTCTGACAATCTCTCCTCTTATGCGGCTGCTGTTGCCAAGTATACTTATGATGACCGCTCGGTCAAGAAAAGTTCATGGTTAACTTAGCAAAGGTCAGTTGTCAGCAGATGATAGAAACCAAACAGTGGACTGTTTTGTAAAAGTCCAACTACTGATTGAAAAATCAACTGTGGACAAAGAAAACCATCTCCATTTGTGAATTTTTTGGCTGTATTGCAATGTACTTCATCTTTGCACTGAAATGAAAAAGAGTCATAGTCATAGGCAGCTCGGGACTTCATCACTCAGCATAAACGTACTTATATGTTGTTTTACTCATTTGCTTGGGAGGAAAGCATCGACTATAGTTTGATTTATCAAGGTCATACACTAGTTTGTATTTAATGTGTCCCTGAGGTGCCTATACTTTCTGGATAGTACATTTACTGCATAGTTAAAATTGTTTACATACTTTTGAATAGTGATGTCAACTCCTTTTAAGATTGTGGGTCACATACAACCCACTTTGGTTCTTAGTGGGCTGGACCAGTGAAATGACCCTTTCTGTCAGTGTAAATACATTTAACTAAACATTTAATCCCTGAAATGATTAAATTTAAGAAAAAAGTGCAATTTCAACAGTATGTCTCAGTTTCTCTATATGATAAATGTGTAAAAAGACTGCAGGAAAGGCTGGGCCCCTGGTCTTATATTTGGGAGTAGGTTCATTGTGGGAGCCTAAAGTCAAACCCCACAAATAGTCTGTTTTTGTTCATACTGAAGTAAGGTTTTCTAAAACAGGTCTGCACCAAAACTCATGAGCAGTCTTGAAACGAACCGGCGGAGGAGGATACGGCACAGAAAACAAACACGGTAATCTTTGATCCCTCTAATTTCAGTGCTGGGTGACACATGCCAGTGAAATTAGACAATTATTTCTCCACATATGCATCATTACACATTGGTCCTTTACGCAGCTATCATGCTGGATGTAGGGCAGCTGCCTTTTATAAATAAATAAAAAAAAAAAAATAACAAGGACTGATTGACTTTGTTCAGAACCCTGCCAAATCCTTTGATGTTGAGAGTGGCATTGAAGTGAAGCAGACAAGAGAATCATCAAGTTCAAATTGAAAAGAACTTAATCTCGGTCTGTGTTGGGAATGTTATCAAGCTGCTGAAGTGCTCGCCTTGGAAAAAGTGGGGAAGGATGTGTGAAGACAGGTGGACTTAACTAGGGTTTTGCAATGACCTGAACCCTGATGCAGGGCCACGTATGACACAACACAGTATTTTAACAGGTTGTCTGAAGTGGAAAAAAACTGTCTTTTCCCCTTGCATCAGAACATTCTGGCTTCTTTCAATTAGAACTTGCATGACACTTATTGATTTAACTATTATCAAGTAAACTATGACTGACATGCCTGAGATTTGTGCTGTTATTCATCTTTACAGTCTTTCTTGCTACATTGCTCCCAAGGCTGTGAGCACTGCATCATGTGGAAGTGCAATAAGGTCCAGTTCGCACTTTATGGCCTAACACACAGCTCTTAATGACTGGTCCGTAAATGAAAACAAACAGGGTGGCTCACAGGTTGCATTATGCAATTCACATGCTGCCATAGGGAATGGCCGCCCACAAACACCACATGGCCCGCCACCATCGCCTGGCCATAAGACTCTGCCTGACTCAGTGTTTTTGCATGTGTTATAATTTGTGTATGTATGTACTCTCTATTGTAAAAATGAGATGCAGTAGCTTCTAGGAAAACATTTATAAGATAAGAAAACAGAAGGGAAATTATTTAAAGCTCTAATTCTCTGTGCAGTCCTCCAGTGCACCGTCTCTCCCCGCCTCTGTTGTTGAGTAACATAAGATACACTCAGCACTCACTGAGACGCCCCTCAGCACAACAGTGATGGTTGTTGTTAACTTCTGAGGAGAGGGTTTTGTCTCTTTCTGTATTTTAATAATTCGCTGTTTGGAGGGTTATATGAGGAATGTGCTTCTCAGTCCCAGGAGAACTGCTGGCCTTGTCTTCCTGCTTTGTGATCAGAAAAACTGCTCCCATTTTAAATTAAGCAATTGAAAATCAATTAACCTCTAAAGCATGAACAGTCGATCCTCTAAGTAAGAGTTCTGCAAGATGATACAAGCATGGCTCATTTGAAGGTGATAGAAGTAACCTTTGGGTTGTTTTCTGGTGATTTTATTGCTCTTATTGCCAAAGTACCCATTTAAACTAGAAGTGCTTGCTGCAGGTAGATAACCCACATTTGAACCTTGAATGATAACTCAAGTATTTGTTAAACTCCATGCAAAAAAAGAAAACAGTATTTATTGGCTGGCTCTAGGCCATAATTTTACAGCTGCACAGGTCTGCAAAGAACAACCTAAAGTACAATGGAAGATATATGATAAACAATAAAATATACAATTCTACATGTAATCTTGTAATCAATGCAATAAGCAAGTGAAATCCAAAGCTGTCCCTTTTTTTATCTTTTCCTTTCATGCAAATGTGCACAAATATAAAAATAAAAGACTAGTATTTTATGTCCTTTTTGTGAGTTCAGGTAACAGATATTTTTGGGGATTTAGTGCAATCCTTCAGCAAGCAACAGGTACTATAAGGACAAAACTGGTGCGATAAACATTTGTTGATAATAACAGAAAAGTCTGTGGAAAGCCATCCCTATTTAAAATTCTCCACTGATATCTGGGACTCACCCCAAATAAATGAGCGTTCAGTGTTCAAAAGGTCTGCTGGTGTCTCATAATATCATAACTGCGGGTGCTGTCTGCCAAATGTGGCTGTTTTTGATTAGAAGCAGGCCACGGGGGACTGAGCCAAGGTCCAGCTGTAGCAGGTTGTGGCTGGACTGGGAGATGGAGCATGGTGGAGGGCGGAGGGGTGTGGGGCAACAGGCCTGGCAGCATCCACGCCCAGGGGACATGCAAGATTGAGACCGAACCTTCTGCATGTGTAGGTTGCCAGATGTTCTCTGGACAAAATATAAAGCTGCCTAGCCCAGCAGGGGCTAGCCAAGAGAAAGCCGGTAGCTGTGTCTTTGTCATGGAATCCAATAGGCTCACACTGCTGGACTACCAGCTGTCAGTTTATGAGTTTTGGGTTGTCTCAGCAGGAAGCCAAATAATTTGGGAGCTTTTTTATTTATTTATTTTTGTCTGTACTGACTTATTATTGGTTAACTTTTTCACTCCTTTTCCTCACAATACAAAGTAAAGAAGAAGAATATTTTAGACCGGCCTTCTTGACAGACTTCCCAAGTCTCACTGATCACGTAAGCTTGCCAAATGGCTCAGGAGTCACAGGAAGCTGCGAGCGCCACGTCATGTTGGACTGTGATCTTTGATCACAGATCTCACATTTCAAGTAAAAGGTCAGGATAATACCATCATGCCACTGTTGCAGTGTTGTCAGAAAGATGTCAGAGTACAGGTTAATTGTTGAAAACATACTTTTTTTCTTCTCCTTTTCACAAATCTGTATTGCATAGAGAGTTAAATCCATGTGGAAAATACACGCAGCTTGCATGAAATAGTCAGGTGTCATTTTGTTTGTGATTTGTTTTATTCATCTTTTATGTGTCTGGATGTCATATCAGAAATCTAGGACTGTGATTATAGTTTTTGTTTGTCTGTAGATGTGTCTAGATAGATCTGCACTATAGCTTCAATAATGAGATCGCTATCAGATAATGTCTGAATGCTAAAGATCAACATCCCAGTATTGGACAATAACGTCAAATAAACCCTGCTGACTGTCATCAGCGCGCTGCTGCGTGGATGACTCCCAAATGGTTGTTACATTTTAGTTCAAATTAAGGATCCAAATAAAGAATACACAAGGCAGGTATAAAGAACAAAACTCTGGCTGTAATTAAAGCTGGTGAAAACCCACAAGAAGATCAAATGAGGAATAACAAGCAGAAAAGGGAGAGACGAATAAACAAAAAGGTTTAGCAGTTCACTGCATTTTAACAAAGATGTAAATTAAAGTACCGTGTACACTCTAAGAAATAAAATGTTGTATTTACTCCACCCAGTTATGTCAACCGGTTCCACACAACTGGGTTAGTGAAATATAAAATGTATGATATATTTAATTTGAACAAGAAATTTTAAGTACATCTGATAACATTTGGATAATTAAATGCAAATCAAAAGAATCATGTTGTATTAGCTGAATATCATAATGTTGATCTAACTAACCTTGTTGATTTAAATTGAGAAGACTAAATAAAACCTACTCAACCAAAACAAGCTCTACTTACCTTAAGAAATAACATGTTGTATTTACTCCACCCAGTTATGTCAACCGGTTCCACACAACTGGGTTAGTGAAATATAAAATGTATGATATATTTAATTTGAACAACAAATTTTAAGTAAATCTGATAAATCTACTCACCCAAAACACGCTCTACTGAAACTATAGGATTAAATCACTTTAACAGAATTGCAACTTATTCTATTTAAGTTTGTAAATTAAAAAAAATTGAAGACCAGTTTATTCAGTTAACCTAACTTTAATAACACTTTGTGTAAAACTTGTTGAAGCACACTTTGAGCAATTCAAATGCTTCTAGATCTTTTTTCTTAAACAATCTTTACATATATTCAAGTGCATTTTAAGTGCAGGAAGACAAGATAAAGAATGTCATGTTAAACTGAAATGATTAAAACTGGAAAGTGTTGTGATTCCAACATTTTTAACATTAACATGACTTAATGTAAACTTGATTGGGCTACAATGAAAAGCCCACAATACAGCCCTGCAAACAGCTGGTAGAAATTACTTTAGTGTCATTTTTGTCCATATTTACAAAAATAACCTTTGCTTCAAAACTTAAACTGAAGTCCAAAGTTAGGAGCAGTCTTTTTCAGTGTAGTTGGATGTTGGTAAAGGTTCAAGAACAAAGAACGCAGAAAAGTGAAAGGCCTTGCAGAAGTTCTTGTGGCAATTCAAACTGAACAGTTTATGAAGTGCAAGGAGAAGGGTTCGAGAACCTTAAAGTTCAGTGTCCTCTATAGTTCAGTGCAGGCTGTTTCACTCAAGCAGTTTGTTTTTCAGAACCTGCACCTTCATGGATAGGTTGTTCCCATCCAACTCCATCAGCACCTTCTGAAGAAATTCAAATGTGTATTTCAGGTGCTTTGGGTAGCTCAGATTTAGACTGTAGATTAATCCAAGCAGGAGGGCACAACCCTTTGCCACATCACTAAGAGCTTGCAGCACAGTGCATCCTTCTACGATGACACCAATGTCCTCAGGTGTATCTGCAGAGTTTGCTCCTTCATGTCTGAACAACATAGACTCCCAAAGTCAGCTTCTCTGTTTCTCTGCTTGCTCCAAGATCCACATAAATAAAAATAAAAGAAAAAGATAAGTTAATTGCGTACATATACATATGGACAAGTAAGTCCACCTTCCATTTCCAATCCCAAATTAAAAAAAGGAAAATAGCTGATCATTTTCCTTTTTTAACTTACCAAGAATTCCTTGAACAGGTCATCTGGCTTTTCATTTAAGTAGAGACAGACAGCTTTCAGAATGCATTCCCGTCGAACATCAATGCTGGGATTCTGGTGGAGATAAGAACTCAATATGAGGGAAGTTTCCTATTTTGGTTCCTTTCAACCTCTTTACAAAACAAAGTCAAAAATATTAACACATAATCCAGATAAGTGATTAAGCAATGTTTCATAACTCACATCAGTGACGTGCAGTGAGGTTCATGATTGGTAAGGCACTGACTCCTCTGAGTCAGATAAACAAATATATGAACTCAAAAATCGAAGCTTTTCAATTTTGACATTACGTGAAAGCTTTCATTTTTGCTTTAATAAATTCTAGATTGTTCAACAATATATTTAATAATTGTGCCCCTAAAAATATTCAAATTAAATAGAAGATTAGAACTGGGCAATATGGACTTAAAATCCTATCATGACATTTTGTGGTATTTTTTGCGATAACAATAAGTCTGTGAAGGTTCTCAGTCATCCAGGTCATCGTAGTCTAAGGCGCTTGGAAAGAAAAGTGAAGCTTCTTCAGTGAAGAAGCTTCTCGGATGAGAGATGAAACGTCTTCAAGCAACTTAAAGAAGTCCAGACGCTTTTCTTTCCAAGCTTCTTAACAATAAGAGTTACAATAAAAGATCATAATAGTATTTTTGCCTATAAATCTATCAATGCAGCCTCACAAATACAAATACTGCAAATTAAACTTAGCAAATGTGCTATTTAGACAAACCAGCAGTTATTTATCTTGTTGAATTGATAATAAGTTTGACATTAATGGAAGTAATAGTCTCAACTAAATTATCATATATTTTTTTAGAGGTTTGAAAGCAGTCTATCATTTTAATCACATAGGACGTGTTTTATCACAATATTGATAAGCGATGCAATAAGTGCCCAGCCCTACAGAAGATGCATTAAAATTTATTTAGGTTTGGTGTGTCTCATTTTTTGTGTGTAGTAAATAAATTGGTCAAATGACCTGGAAACAATTATAGAAAAATCATTCATTTTACATCAATTTATTAATTTATAAATAGGAGATGCATTAAAATAAAATTGGTGCGTCTCATTGCTTAGGACTGATTTGGTGTCAATTTGTCCTTTGTGAAATTTACTGATGCTCCCTAAGAGTGCTGCTTTATCCACTGTGTCAATGGCGCTCTCAGTGTAATGTGATTACACTGTGAATCCATATACGTGTACCTCTTATACATGTTGCCTTTAGGGTTCAGCACTGCCCTCCATCAGCCTCACTCCATGCATTTTTGCAGCACATTTATGACCAATAACATTAAACATGTAACACAGATTCGTCAAATACATTAGGTAGTCTGCAAGTCATCATCTGTATTACATGTGTAATCAAACATGTACGTTGGCAATTTAGAGAAACAGCAGTGGGATTGCGCATGTGTGTGTCTGTGGTGAGACACAGCATCATCATTGCCTCCTCTCAGCGTTTTACCTTGTATTTGAACAGAAAATCCGTAATGACAGCAATTTTGACCATAAAAATATTGAAATCACACAGAAAGCAAATTAAAAATCTAGTGTACAAATTGAATTTCTCTTTTGTTAGTATTTTACTTCTCATTAAGGTGCCTCACTTGACTGCATGTCACTGATTCACATGTATCTACAAAATATTCAAATTTACACATATTCAGTTGAAAAAAAATTCTGATTAATGACAGACACAGAAGTTGAAGAAGCATTCAAATAATTTCAGAGCTCAATCAAGGTCAACTAAAATACATACCCTATCCATGGCTGCCATGATTAAGTTGATATTGCGTTTAGCTGTTCCCCCCTTCTTTTTGAACACTCTAAGGTGGTCAGCGTAGTGGTCCAGCTTGGCCATGAAAGTCGACAACAAAGGGACCATGGTGATGCGGGCGAACTCCGCAACAACCTGAAACATATTAAAAATTACAACTAGAGAGTATTCTCTATTAATTTGATTAGAGGCCACATGCAAGAATGTTACAGCTTTCAGTCAAACATTTTGTATCTTTTAAAATTAACAATTTACAGTACTTTGTTCTTCAAATACAAGTTCTTATGAAAATGACTTCCAATAACAAAGTTAGTAAGAATTACCTCAGTCTCTGAAAACAGGGCAGGCCATCTGTTTTTGACCTCTGCAATGAATGGCATGTCTTTGATGATTTCCTGTCTTCGGTAGCGATGATAGCCAATGGAAACTGATACAAGGAGTTAAATGGATTATATATAACAGTATTACACATTATTCTGCACTTCAATGACAACAGATGAACGCATGTCTTATACTTTACAAATCAAAATGTTAATCGCTTAAATCCCTGCGTTTGACACTAAACCAGAAATCAACATGGAGTCGAATTCTTTCAAACAATGTAGCAAGTTAATTGAGGCACATTTCTAAAATACACTATACATTTCATTCTTCAAACTACAGGATCGCTGGCGCTCCCGGTGGTCATTACTGATGTCAGGGAGCAGGTGCGGTAGATGTTGGGAGTAATTTTAAAACTGTCGGTCTTAGTAGGCAAGTCTCACCTTAACAGGAATCGCAAAAGATTTTGGAAAATTACACCGAAGCAGGTTCAACAATATTTGTTAAATGTCTTCATACTTCTAACACGTGAGAGAGGTATACAAACTAGAGTGTTAAAAAATTTACCAGGCATCATTTGTTTAAAAAAAATGCAAAAGTATTCCCGAAAGTGTCAGATGTTTATCAGTTAGTATACATTAATCAAATTTGTCATCCTTAAATTGTTGTACTTACCAAATAATCCTCAGATGGCGATGGATTCTATCCAGGATACTAAGCATATGCAAGTCTCAGTTGAAAATGGCGGATGATCAAACTTCCACACTGCACATGTGCAAACTTAGAAGTATGGAGAGCCTATTAGGACAATCCTCTTTAAATTAAAGTGCTCTTCATTTTAAATGAACTTTTTACGTTGGATTTAATTTACTGCATTTTGTTGTATTGAAATCTTATGTTGTTAATTAAATTCAAAACAACATACTTGTGTTTAAAGTTAAAAATCAATTGGTGGCATTAGTTTTAACATAAAACATTTACATAATGCTACCAACATCAGTGTGTCATTTCTTAGAGTGTAGATTACCAGTGAGAATTTAGTTATTCAAGCACATTATTGTATTCACTGATTTGTTTTCTCTCAACCATGTTGCTGAGGGTCAAACCACATAAAAGAGGATGACAAATTGCAAGTAAATATGGAAATGTGGAAATAATCTGGCTCATTTGTATGTCTAACTTTTCCAGACTCAATGAAAGCATAGCATAGATCCATACATGGATTTTTTTTTAAAATTTTTCTTTTCTCTAGTGTTTTGATCCATTTTGGCTGAGTTTAGTGTTTTCATTAGACAGTCGATTCAGCCGTCATTTTCAACTACTACATCACTGGAAATTAGGAAAATTTAAAATAGCAAGTTTCAGAGTGAAATAAAGTTTTATTTCCTTAATTATGCCAGCAATTTAAACAAAGCAAACTTGTGATGCAAACTTGGCAGAACAAATGGAGAGCCTTTATTGAGGCTGATTAAATCTAAAACAAGAAATCCAAAAAAAAGCACAAAACAAGGTTCAAAATCCTAAGGAAATCAGAAGGAACCCACACAGGCAATATACTAAGAACAACAGCGCAGGGAAACAAGAAGTATGAAGCTATGAACACATATGAGGTAATGAGGGAAGAAACAGCCAGGTAACAAGAGGTAGCTGAAACTAATCAGATAAAAGGGGAAGTAAAATCAAACAGAAGAAATTACAGACAACACACTACCAAAATAAAATGGGAAGTGAGCTGCATAACTAAAGGAGGAAATGCAGGCACATTGTTAAACTTAAACTAGGGCTGATGAGACAAATGGATGGGACAAGAAACAATAATGGAAAAAAATAAACTCCGAAATAATCTGGAATTAAGAGTTCAGGATTGAACAGACTGAGGAAACTGATGAAGATAAAAATATAAACAATAAGGAAACTTGTAATTTAATAATTAAGATATTTAATATTAAACAGAACTTGAATGTCCAGAAAATTAAAGTGTTGGGTAATGAAAGGCATCTCAAGCTTGGGATTTATGTGTATTCCTAGTTGTCCAACATCCTAGATAACCCTGTCCCTCCCAGGGTGCATAACTCCAGTAGGCTGCTGAAATAGACTCCAGGAACTGTCGAGACTTTGTAAAGACTATGCTCCTCAAATGATATGTGTTGCATTTATAAAAACTATCTTGAGGGAAACACTGAGATGTACGGCCTTGGCTGGTCTTTTGTTATTCATGATAATGGCTGGCTGCCAGCCACATACAGTGTACATGCTAACTTCTTCTCTTTCTTCTCCACTGCTGTATAAATGCCACTATCTTCTTTGTAAATGTATAACCTTAGACATCATATGGTATAGAAAGAGACAACACTATACTGGACTTAGGCGGTGTGCTCTGAAGGACTTATCAACTCCATTTGAAAGCCATGTAAACATCTTTTTTGGTTTGATTTAGCTGTCTGTACATGCTGTCTTGTCCTTGATATGTAGCATCTGTGGGTATTTGGATATCTAAGAGGAAGGAATAACCTCTGACGTGTGAAATCTGCTGCAACCTTCAGCCAGAAGACCTCAGGATTATCAAGAAACTGAAGATGCTCTTTTTAATGTCTTTGAAGAAACTGTTGGCCTGTGGTTCAATCGCTAGCTTAGTGTTCTTGGAATTACTTTCACCCTGAAATGTTTACAGGCAGGTTATGTCCCAGTGAGGTGCAGCTGTGTTTGATATAGAGCCTGGTAGGTAATCTCTAGCTGTGAGAGCTTATAGGTTAAACTTGTAGCACACATTATAGCACAGCAACTTGTGACGTGATGCTAAGCAGCTAAGTAGCAGATTTCACAAACAACAGCCAACCATATTATTAATATTAAAGTCATTGATGACTTTACTGACACGATGTATATCACTATATCCAACTATAACAAAGCCAAGCAGAATAACATCACAGCGCCACTATTATTGACAATATTTTTACTAATGTCATGGATTTCCAAATTAATAGTGGTCTGCTTGTCTGTGATATAACTGACCACTTACCAGTTTTTACTTTGTGTGACTGTGCTTTAAAAAAAAATAGATACCAAGATCATGATAGCAAAGCGAACAATAAATGAAGAAGCAATTCATGCCTTCAATTTCGATTTAGCACAACAAGATTGGAGTTCGGTGTATGAAGAGTCAGATGTGGACAAGGCTTATGATAATTTTCTAGATATTTTTACTATGTGGTACAATAAACATTGTCCTGTAAACGAACACATGACAAAGAAAAAAAAGATAAAAAGTCCTTGGCTCACAGAAGGAATTATTAATGCTTGCAAAAAGAAAAACAATCTGTATAAACAGTTTATCAAAGTAAAAATAAAAGAAGTGGAACAAAGATATAAAGCATATAGAAATAAATTGACTGATATTATAAGAACGAGCAAACAACTTTATTATAGAAGAAGATTATATGAAAATAAAAACAATATAAAAGGAACTTGGGATGTGTTAAACAACTTAATTAAACAAGGATCTTCTGGAACATCATATCCTGAATATTTTACTGATGCAAATGGTGAAAATCACAACATGAGTAATATTGTCGATGGGTTCAATAAATTCTCCATAAATGTTGGCCCTGAACTAGCAGCGGACATCCCGTGTCATAAAAATGAAAATATCAGTAATATAAAATCAAACCCCTTTTCACTGTTCCTCTCAGCTACAAATGAGCAAGAAGTAATAAATATCACATTAAAATGTAAAAGTAAGTCTTCAATGGATTATCATGACATAAATATGTCTGTAGTTAAACAGGTTATTCTGAATATTGCTAGTCCCTTAACATATATCTGTAATTTATCATTTCAGTCCGGTTGTTTTCCAAAAAAAATGAAAATTGCGAAAGTAATACCATTATATAAAAGTAATGACAAACACAGTTTTACCAATTATAGGCCTATTTCTCTACTGCCTCAATTCTCAAAAATTCTAGAAAAACTTTTTAATTCAAGATTAGAAAAATTCCTTGAAAAACATCAAATAATAAATGATGGTCAGTATGGTTTCAGAACGCAAAGAACCACTTCAATGGCGATAATTGAGGCAGTAGAAGAAATTACTGATACACTGGATAAAAATAAATATGCAGTTGGTATTTTTGTTGATCTCAAAAAGGCCTTCGACACAATCAATCATTCAATTTTATTGGATAAATTGGAAAGATAAGATATTCGAGGGAAAGCTGGTAACTGGTTAAAAAGTTACCTAACAGGTCGGGAACAATATGTTAGCATAGGGCATTACCATTCAGAGAAACTTGGTATTACATGTGGTGTTCCCCAAGGGTCAGTGTTGGGACCAAAACTTTTCAATGTATACATAAATGATATTTTTGATGTTTCTCAAGTACTTAAACTCATACTGTTCGCAGATGACACCAACATATTTTTCAGTAGCGATGATTATACTGATCTTGTAATGACCGTAAACAGGGAGATAAATTAATAAAAAAATGGATGGACATAAATAAATTATCATTAAATATAAATAAAACTAAAGCAATGTTTTTTGGTAATTTAAAATATAATATAGAATTACCAATTATCATTGAAGGTGTACCAATTGATAATGTGAGTGAAAACAAATTTTTGGGAGTCGTAATTGATAATAAAATTTCATGGAAACCCCACGTCAGACACATAAAAACCAAAATTTCCAGAAGCCTCGCAGTTTTGAACAAAGTGAAACAATTCCTTGATAAAGATGCACTTTGTACTCTGTACTGTACCCTGGTTCTTCCATATCTTACATATTGTGTGGAAGTGTGGGGAAATACATATAAAAATACAACTAATCCATTAGTCACAGTACAGAAACGAGCACTGCGTATTATTCACAAGGCTGGTTATCTAGATCATACTCACAAATTCTTTCTTCAGGCAAAGTTACTTAAATTCCAGGATCTGGTTAATTACAATATATCCATAATTTTGTATAAAGCTTTTACTAAACTTTTACCAGCAAATTTACAAACTAGATTTGAAATTCGAGAAAAGGTTTATAATGTGAGAGGCTTTGGAGAATTCAAATTACCCAGAACTCGAACAACCCGTAAAGGCTTTTGTGTGTCTGTATGTGGTGTGAAAATCTGGAACAGTCTGAGTTTACAATTGAAACTATGCAAAAATATTCATAGATTTAAATTTCTCTACAAACAGTTGGTCTGGTCACAGTATACTCAATGATGGTTTTTTAGTGTGCTCTGTAATGTCTGTTCTCTTACCATTGCTGGTATGGATTCCAAAAAAAAGAAAAAAAAGAAGTGTGCGTATGTATGTACATATATGTACATGTGTGTGTAGATATATATGTATGTATATGTATGTGTGTTTGTTACTTGTAGTTATTACTGCCTGTTACCTGTGGTAATGCAATTTATAATTTATATATTCTGTATTCAGTTATGAAGGCTCTAATTGTTGTTTGCGAGCTGCCGTTTAGATGCTTGTATGTGCCCGGGGCTGTTGATGGGTCTGTATGCAATGATGGGCGTAGCTGCGGGAAGTTTATTGTTTTTTTTGTTGATGAGTGAGTATAGGGGTGGGATTTAATAATCTCCTTTTTCAGGCAATTTTTGTTTTTTGTTTTGTGTATTTTATGTTCAATATAGGTATTTGTTGTGCCTGAAAACGAACAAATAAATGAATGAATGAATGAATATTCAGTAGTAGTTCACTAGTTGATTGTCAACTGTCATCTTCATCAGCATCTTGGCTTTCTATTTTCTCTTTAAGGTCTTGAGCAGTCATGGTAAACACAGTTTTACCCCTTTACTCCCTCGCATGCTTCTTTGTAATCCACCAAATTCGCAATCTTTGCTTTTGTGCATAATTTAACTCACAATCTTATCTACAGTAATTATGTCAGCTATGCTTTGTAGCCAGAACTGATATCTCTCAAACTCACTGCTTCACTTGATAATGTCTCCTGGAAGGCTGCACAATCGCAGCCACAGTCTCTTTTGCATATGAAGAATCAGTGCTGTTTTAAACTTCTTCTGTTGTAGCCTACTTTTACCTCCTGCATCATTTGTGGCAATGTATATCTTGTAGGTCATCGTCAGATTTCACTCACATTGCCAGGCATTAGTGATGCCTGGCAACTCCTTTTGACAGTTTGTTTTTGTCAATACCTCAGTGGTAGATCCAGTAGCACATTAGAATTCCTCTAATGTCAAGCTCCAGATGTGCTCTTTTGGAACCTTTTGGTGGCTGTGAATTAGAAAGTGAACTTGCAAGTTACTTCTTGTAGCTTATTTCAAAGTGCCGAGACTGATCCTATTTATGACACCAGGTAAACAATTTTTTTTATTTTTGCATCAGAAATCAGACATGAAATGGCAACAAGATACCGACTGAACATTTTCATCACTTGTTATTGTTGCCAACCTGTGTACAAGACTGACTCGCTTGATCTAGGTAACTGAAGATCTTTTCTAGGCAACATCTAAGGTGTTTTGTAGCACTATTTTAAATAGGCGATATCATTCATTTTAAGAATGAAAACAAAAGTGCAGCAAAGTAAAGCTTGGTGGTTTCTAAAGGACAGAGTTTCCTATTAGGGAGCAGTAACAGTTTATAGAACAATTTATTCAGAACAATTTATCGTTCCGCGTCCAACAAAGCTTTGAAACTGTCATTATTGAAATACATCAGCAATGTAGCATAGAAGTCAGTAGTATCTTTGGATTGTGATGGCAAACTGGGGCCACACCGTGTGTTCAAGCTGCAGGAGGAACACAGGTGCACACCAGGGTGTTGGAGAGGAGAGTATTCCTGAATTGTTTCTCATATTTATGAGGAACATTGTTGTTTTCAGGTTATTGATATTGTATTTGAGGGTGTGTATTAGATTTCTAAATCATTCTCTGTGTGTTTTGTGGACATGGAGAAGGCATTTGCAGCATCACCTCAGGGTTTCTTGTGGGAGATGCTATAGGAGAATGTGAAATGAAGCCTATTGTTGCAAGCTATTTGATTCCTGTACAATTGTAGCGAGAGTTTGCTTTACAGTAAGCCAAACCCATTCCCAGCGGGTGCTGGAGCTGCCTTTTGTCACCAGTTCCATTCACATTTATGGACAGACTTTCTACGTGCAACCAATGGACTAAGGGTGCTGGGTTTTGGTGAAGTGACTGGGATGCACTCTTGGTTGGGAATGAGGAGCGGGATATTGACAGATTGATTGGTATTGCATAAGATGATGTGGATGGACAGAATTTCTACATACAGCCAAGGGGAAAAATTGATTTTGATGGCCGCAGTACATCATTTTTTTTTTTGGCTTTTATTGTTGCCATCAAATTAAAAATACATTACAGGGTATACTAAGCTGTGGAGTAAGCTGTGTCTGGAATGTCCACTAGCAAGCAACATTTAGCTACCAAGTGACGTGCCATGATCGAATCACTAAATGTGTCCAGCTGCAAACACAAAACTGTCCTACATCAACAACCTCTTCTGTCCCTTTTCCCTTTACTGCATCCACATTCAGCACCCACTTGAGCAGAGAATTAAAAAGAGCATAAACATGATGTAAGGTCAGGACACCCTGATCTGATCATGGTTGTTTCTAGCTATTTGAACAGTGAGTGCAACAGTTTATCTGGCTCACTGATCAGTGCTGATCAGTAGAGGTGAGTGATTGTGGTTTTTCAATAGAGATGCAGAGTTTGGCTATGATTTGTTTTTTCAGAGAAACCTACGAACAGATTTATGATGACTCACTTGTACAGTGAACACAGCAGCTCCGATAGTGATATCGTATGTTTGTTTTTGTTTTCCTTTATTTTTTTCATGGTGAGTAGGATTTTACTGGGCAACAAACTGGTATCCTTCACTGTGTGCTGGACCAAAAGCCTCTTTGTGGTTATTTGTGATCAATGGCCTCTTCACTTTGCAAAAGATGCAGTTGTAAAGACATTACAGACCTGAGACCTTCACCTGATTGGGTGTTTGTTTCAGGCAGATGTGTGGATGGTGTTCTTTAACCCTTTAAAACCGGTCAGAGCGGGCACGCTCCGTTTTGCGCAACTACTTTTAAATCCTTGTAGAACTGCAACCACGTAAGCTAGCGCAATACATTTTTTTGATTATGAAATAGGAGGAGTTGTACTTACATCTTATGCCATCAGCTTGTCCTAGGTCACGGTTTCCTTCCACATATAGCTTTGCAAAAACGGCATAAAAAGCGCTTGAAGAAACAAAAACATAATATTCCAGAAACACGCTTTGCCGATCCGCGGAAATGTAGTTTTTTACCATGAGCCTATACTGGTGTTTTTAAAAGTTATGTTTGACTTTATGACTTTCTGTGTCGTTTCTGGGATGCTTAGAACTAAAATTGCACTGCTGGAAATAGTTTATTTTGATGCATATGGTGCTTTTTTGCAAATATGCACTACAATATTTATTTTTGTTTTTCCTGCAGTATATAAAAATTGGTGTATTTCAAAAATAAAACTATGAAGACACTCAAAATAAATTTCCTGTGGTGGGAAACTATTTTGTGCAACTGTTTTGTATTTACAGTTTTGAGGGATAAGTCTCTTAAATTTCTCTAACTAGAAATATATGTGCAAAAAACAAAAACGATTTTCAATTTTTTTGTAGTTTATTGCACTTTCTTGCAATTTATGTAATTTCTATTTACTTAATGCGTGCATATTATTAAAATTTGGGCTATAATGGTTGTATTGATGTATAGCAACTTGAAATGCTCCCAAAAGTGGCACTACAACATGTAAAAAATATAATATAAGCTCTGGCGGACTTGGTTCTATGGTAGGTCTTAAAGGGTTAATGTGTAAATGTAGCTATATTTACACATTATATATAACTGCTTTAATGCTTTGTGACATAGATTCAACAAGGTGCTGGAAACATTCCTCAGAGATTCTGGTCCATGGTCACATCATAGCATCACGCAGTTGTTGCAGATTTGTCAGCTGATGTAAATCTCCACATCCCAAAGGTCCTCTGTTCTGGGTTGGTTTATCCAGTGGGTATTCTGGTCATGTACACAGGACCCAACGCACAGATGGGGGCCCAAATAAAAGGCAAATAAAAATAACTTTTTATTCTCTTACACAACTTAAACTTCAGCTCTTGAATTCATATATTATTATGTATTACCCATAATGATATTGTGGGTAGAATACAGTAGTCTGTATTTATTTGTGGTCTCTGCCAAACCTAGTTAACTACTTTTTCATTCAGATTCAGTACTTCCAAAATGCATAAAAGAAGCAGAAATTAACAAAATTAATTGAATTTGTTTAATCGTTTTTTTCATTCAACCAAATCACAATGAAAACATTGCAGTTAACTTTCAGTTTCCTGAGACAACCTACATGAAGCTGATCTAGAGATTAGCTGTAGCAGCAGCTCACAGACTCAGTGTATTACTGACCTGATAGTGGTTAAATCTAATTGAAGAGTTAGACTTTCACCATCATTGGATGACCTGCTGCTCTTCACAACCAAACAAGTGAGTTCACAGGCAATATTTCTGCTTTTGCAACTTTTTAATTCAATTCTCTCTCTCTCTTTTTTTATTCCCTTCCTACATGGACACATCTCAAAAGTGCTTTTCCCAAGAAAACATTCAACCTGAACTTTCAACCTTGTAACTTTACCTGTGCATTAATTATTAGCTGAACAGTCATCAGGGAGTGGGACTAGGAAAAAGTTCAACAGCTTGAGGGAAAGAAGTTATACAAGAGGTGAGGAAAAACAGCAGAATGTCAGTGAGACCGACACAAAGAGAAGCAGGAAGAAGACATCTCTCTCTCTCTCTCTCTCTCTCTCTCTCTCTCTCTCTCTCTCTCTCTCTCTCTCTCTCTCTCTCTCTCACATGTGTATGTGCATGTGCATGTGTGCATGTGTGTGTGTGTGTCTCATTGTCATGTTCAAGAAACTACTAAGCTTTGTGACATGTTATCCTGCTGGAAACAGCCATCCGAACATGGTTACAATGTGGTCATAAAGGGATGGATATAGTCAGCAACAATAATTAGTAGACTGTGAGGTTTAAGAAATCCTCAGGTGGCACCTCGTGGGGTCTTCTGCTGCAACCAATCTGCTTCAAGTGTTATTTGTTCAAAGGTGCTCTTCTGCATGCTGTGGTTGTAATGAAGGATTAATTGAGTTACTGTTGCTTTCCTACCAGCTTGAAACACTCTGTCATCAACAAGAGATTTTCACCCAGAGAACTGCCACTGACTGGATAGCTTCTATTTTTCAGACCATTTTCTGTAAACCCATGAGATGGCTGTGTGGAAAAATCCCACTAGATCTGCAGTTTCTAAAATACTGACACCCGCTGGCTCAAAGTCATTTAAATCTCTTTTCCTCCGCCTTTTGAAGCTCGGTTTGAACTTTAGCTGGTCTTCTTGATGCTGTGTACACGCTTCAATCCGCTGAGTTGTTGCCACGTGACTGGCTGATTAGATATTTGTGTTAACCCTTGTGATGTCCTCCCGATTTGCATACAATGTGAGCCATCAGGGGTCAAAAGTGTCCCCACTTCATTTGACTGTTTTTTAAAGTATAAAGTATAAATTGTCAATCAATTCAGTGTTACACCTTAGTTTTACTTAAGACCAACACATTAACGCAAAATTTACTCAACATTTTACATTTTAGGGCCACCAGACCTTCTTTACAAAAAATAAACCCTGTTTTTTAGCGAAAACAAATTGAGAAAATTCAATATTTAATTGTTTAGATAATTTTGACTATCTGAATAACTAGAGAGTGCTGTATGTTGAACTTTAGTGAGAAAGTTTTTTTTCAAGCGTTTATAAATTTTTAATGGCAGCAAATAATCACACTGGTGGTCCTCAGGGGTCAAAAATGTCCCCACTTCATTTGACTGTTTTTTAAAGTAAAAAGTATAAATTGTCAATCAATTCAGTGTTACACCTTAGTTTTACTTAAGACCAACACATTAAAACAAAATTTACTCAACATTTTACATTTTAGGGCCACCAGACCTTCTTTACAAAAAAATAAACCCTGTTTTTTAGCGAAAATAAAACAAGAAAATTAAATATTTAATTGTTTAGATAATTTTGACTATCTGAATAACTAGAGAGTGCTGTATGTTGAACTTTAGTGAGAAAGTTTTTTTTCAAGCGTTTGAAAATTTTTAATGGCAGCAAATAATCACACTGGTGGTCCTCAGGGGTCAAAAATGTCCCCACTTCATTTGACTGTTTTTTTTAAAGTAAAAAGTATAAATTGTCAATCAATTCAGTGTTACACCTTAGTTTTACTTAAGACCAACACATTAACACATAATTTACCCAACATTTTACATTTTAGGGCCACCAGACCTTGTTTACAAAAAATACACCCTGTTTTTTAGCGAAAATAAAACAAGAAAATTAAATATTTAATTAAATTAAATATTTAAAAAAAAATTTTTTTTTTTTAAATTCTCACTAAAGTTCAACATACAGAGTGCTGTATGTTGAACTTTAGTGAGAATTCTTTTTTTGAACCATTTATAAATTTTAAATGGCAGCACATAATCACACCTGTGGTCCTCAGGGCTCAAAAATGACCCCGTTTGCTTTGAAGCAACAAGTATAAAATATCATCCATCTCTGTGTTTCAAGGTTTTATTCAACTTTATTCCAACTCATTGCCTGACAGTTTTCTATATTTTGGCATGGTAGGAGGGCATGAGTCTGAGTGAAGGCAAACTTTCATGAGGACAAAGGCGTGTCCATATTTGACCCAAGTGCAGGAGGAAGCTCAGGTTTATTCCTCTGCACTGGTCCCATCATGGACAGCATTCTTTCTGCAGTTGCAGGCCAAGGGGCATATACAGTAAACAAGCTGTTACAGGTGATTGTTTTCTTTTGGAAACCTGCAATGTTAGGGACAACTCGTGTCCTGACTGCAGGACAGACGGTTTGCCATCGCACACGAGCATGTTCCATGTACAGCTGGACCTGCATCACATGCTGCCCATGTTTTTGTCTCAAAGTTCCCTGGTTTACTTGGATGTTCTGTTGGAGGGGACAGAGTCCTCTGAAGGGGACTTGGTGCTCATACAGTCACATCAGTACCAGGATCTTACATCACAGCAGGAGGAACACCCACTTGTGTTTCAAGTCAAGTCAACACCAACACACATCATACACCTCAAATGGGAGCACGTTTGTGTCATGAACGACGATCATCTATTGTGTCTTTATCAAGAAATTATGTCCTTTTTGTGCTTCTATGATTAATCTTGTGTCAGCATGAAAACTTCTCTACCAGACTCAGGATGTCATAAACTGGCCGTAGCGACTCTACTGGATGCACGGCAGTAAGAATCAACACACCCACATATGCCTACAGCTGCATTCGGTCCATTTTTCTTCCTCTCTTGTTGTCCCTCCTTGTTCATCATTGAGTTGGCTGTAGAGCAGGTCATCTGCTAATTGGATGGTTGTTGGTTCAATCTCTGTGTGCTCTAGTCTGGAGTTCTTACCAAGGTGTCCTTGGGCAAGTTACTGAACCCCAACTTGGTCTCTGATGCATCCATTGGCATGTGAACATTAAAAAGCAGAATACAAGCAGAATACACTGTGTATAATGCTTTCAGTACTCGAGTAGAAAAGCCACTGAAGGAGTATGGGACCTGGCACATGTGCTTGGACTGTGGTAGATCATCTTTCTCTGAGGCACATGAGAGAGTCAGGCATCGTCTGTCACTGGGAAGGTTAGAAGACCAGATCAGTGTTTCCTCACGTTACTGCAAATATTCCTCTGTCTCAGCTGATTCCTCTTTCCTGCTTGATTCTTTGTCTTCATCATAATTGAAATGGATGATGTGTAGTCCTCTGACACATCTTCTATTTCAGTTTCACATTCTGAAAATTCAAGAAACTTCAAGAAGCCCAGTCACTTTCTCTCCAAGCTCCTCAGACTACCATGTCCTGGATGCCTGAGAACCTACTTGAACATAGTTCAGATTCTTCATCACTTTTCTTCACTTCATAGCCTTCTTCCACTTCTGCAGGTGGCTGATGTGCTTTTTCAGAGAAAGGGTAGCATGTGCTCTAAATATTGACAATATTTTCTATATCTTCTAACCCTGGATCTTCCTGAACATTGATTCTTCCTCCTCATTATACTAGAGGACAATATGTGCTTTGTCCTACTGGTCATTGCTTTGCACAACATGGTAAAAAAAAGTATGCTCATCAAAGTATGCAAATCTCCAGTGCAATGGAGGCTTTTGAGGATACTTTCTGTGTATGTATTATTGTAGAGTCTACCTTACAATACGAAACACTTTGATGCGGCTGTTGTTGTGATTTGGCGCTGTATAAATAAAATTTCATTGAATATAGAGCACCTGCCTCCTCATTGTGCTGCCTGTTGTGGTTGTTATGACCAGTGCTTGACCCCACACATCAGTGATCCAAGATCAAAGATGTTTGAAAACAGTATGGTGTGAAAATACGGCTCTTTGCAACACTTTGTACTTTGGGGTCATTTTTGTCCACGAGGACCACCAACGTTATAAAATTCAATAAAAACCACATAAATAAATCAAATTACTTGAAACTTATTCCAATCATTCATAGTATAGTAATGAATAACTTCTGTTATTTTCAGCCCATTTGATGAATAACAAATACATTTTTGATAGCAAAAGATTTCTTTAGAGGACAAAAATGACCCATGGACAACAGCTGTACCTAATAAATTGGCTGGAGGGTTGCATTCACAAGTTTCTGTTGCTGAACTGAAATGGGATCATTTATATTTTTTTTGTAATTTATGATCACACACTCCTGGTTATGTTTCATATAAAGTGTAAGAGGGACTCAGTTCTTTCATCGTGTTTTATTAGCTTTAGGCATAACTTTATGAGATTAAGTGTTCTTAAATCTTTTAAAGGAATTAGTAAAAGTATTTATTGCTACCTTTGTATATGCCGAAGCCTCATTTGATTTCATGGATAATTAAACTTAGTGAAGAATTACCGAAATGAACTGTGCAACATGACTGCGTCTTATAAAAGGCTATGGATCACTCAGATTAAATCAATTAGCAAATGTGCGAACAAGTCACCCAGTGCTTTGAAAAGCTTTAGAATTATGGTGTAAATACCACATTATTTAGATTACACATTTAAACACTCAGATTTTGACTGTGTGCAAACTGCTGGTACTTTGTTGCAAATGTTAAAATATAAGTAATTAATAACCCTCTTGTTTCATTGATTTGCTTTGTAGCCTTTCACTAGTCTTATAAGGAGAACTGCTGCGCTTTGAATAGTATTTTACATTTTGATTGTGTTACATTGTGAATAGGATGTTGGTGCTCCGGTTGCATTATAATACTCACTTTAGCCATCTTTCCATATACTGAAGTCACCCAGTAGCCACTGCAGTTCCTGGAGCTGTCAGTGGATGGTTGACAGGAGTGACAAACTCACCTGTGAGGCTGCCTGTGAGTGATTTGCCACACTGAAAAGAAACACTGGAATGTTTTTGCAGTCGTAGCTAATTGATTGTTTTTTGTGCCAAACAAAGGACCTTGTTACTCCAAAAAAACTCAAAGCTCTAAGTGCACCAAAGAAAAACTTATTTTCGTGATGCTCCCCTGAAGGTTGTCACGAACTGCCCTTTCCCCTGAAGGACTCCTGTCTCTTCTTTGTGTCCTCTAAGTTTACTCAACTTTTTTCTCTTTCTGCCAACCCCCAGACGAACACACACATATGTGCACACATCCACGCACACACTCTTACCTCTCCCTTTTCAACCGTGGGCCACAGATATTTGCTGGCTGGGAGAGGATTTGGCAGCATCCGGATTTAAAACAGCTGCGCCATGTGAAACAAATGGAGCGGAATGTATCCCAGAAATCAGACGATAATACTCTCGCACAGATGTGCCCCCACTCGGTAATATGTCTGAGCACGTTTCTGTCAGACATAGTGACCCATTATTTGAATATGATGGTCAATTTATCGTGAGATTGTGAGGTCTTTTTATATTCCTATTTTAAATAATAATGGCATGTTCCAGTCCTTGCATTGACAAAATAATTCAAGTGGCGTTTTGCATCTTTGTTTCAGCTGAAGGACAACTACTTTCCAGAATTTCCACGTTCATTATGAAAAACGCTTCAAGGAAAGCTACCTAATAACACCCATTCCCTTTTCCAAATTCTTCAGGCCGAGCATTTTCTAATATTCACAACCTTGCAATAATTTTCGAGGACTGCTTGAACCTCAAAATCCATTTGTGATCCAAGTTTAATTAGATTTTTACCATGTGTTCCTCACTGCTTTCACAATGGAAAATACCTAAATATACATGTTTTTTTTTTGTACAAGAATTCTTTGATGTTCTTTGGAACAAGCATCCATCCATTTAAACTTTGTCACAAAGTGCCACATTCGTGCGGGTAGTACAAGAATAGCAGTAACAAAAAGCAGCTGATCTCAGTGCCTTAGGCAGGCTGAATTTCTAGAATTTTACAAGGGGTTTAATTCACAACACTAAAACCTTATTTCAAAACTGCCATTTCTTAGATTTAGTTCAGTTAATTTAATTTTTAATTAGAGTTTTAATCTGAAAACTATGCCTGGATTTTTAACAGAACCTGCAGTGTGCTAAGCTGAAAATATGTTTCTGTTTATGAAAAATAACAAATCCATCCAAAATGAAACTTAGGTTTTGGCAGCATGGAGAGCCTAATGTATGCAGCCCATGTCTTATCAGTACTTACCTTCAGAATCCAGGCACCAGAAAAGGAGACCATAATTACACAGACAGCCTAGTTTAATTTCACTTGTTACCTGTCTATTCTGAAATTGATTTCAGAGTTTTGGTAATGAATATTAAAGCTCATCTAGGATTTGTACTTATAGACATTGATGGGATTTTAATCCCACGTGAGCCAGAGGACAGTATGAGATCCTTTGGCAGCACTTCTACCTCCACCGCAGGGCTGAATAAGGATGAGGAGCAGTGTGTCAAAAGACACATCACTGAAGAAACGGTTACAAACTTGCTTTTAGGTTATTATTTGTTTTTAAGGTGATTTTGTTTCCATTTTTTTTTCATTATGCGGTACTAATTTCTTTCTGGCATTTCTCCAAAGTTTGATGCAGAAGTGTGAGGCTGTGCTCACAAGCACACTTGGTTCTTGCAGTAAGGTGACATATGCTAGACCTTTTTTGACACAAACCTTATAAAAAATGTATTGAAAACATATTTAAAACTTATGCAGGCAATCTCGTGAGCTACATGATGTCAATTCATTGTTGCTTACTGTTTGTTTAGCCGGACAGTCGTCTTGTTACTTCTCTCTGTGCCTAAATCAGTTGGCAAAACCCTTTGAGTCTAAAGCCAAGAACCATATACCGGTAAGCAGAGTGTGAATTATTTAGAATCTGAGATCCTCCCGTCTGTACAAACAATGCAACAAATGTTGCTTAAATCCCAGCCTTTTTTCTCATCTTAGTTAATCTAAGCTTCTTGCACTTTCTCCCTCTTTCTTTTACCCCTTCCTGAGTTGTGTGAAACCAAATCTTTGTTCTGAATAGAATTCGTGGAGACGGCTGGCATAAAACAACACCCACTGTCTCTGAATGCCACAGTGATATAGGATTCTTTTTGTCCTCTCAGCCTCTTCCTCACTCTCTGCATCAGCATCAGATATTCTTTTATAGCAGTCTCAGAGGGAAACGGAAAGGGAGGCTGCGCACTGAGCACTGACCCACACTGAAAGCAGACATCCTCCTCTCTACCCTGCTCTAATTCCTAATTTTACCCACAGTTGTACATGTACACACACATGCAGCTAAAAGTATTCACACACTCTGCTGGTCACGGTGCTTTTTTGTGCACCACAGCATTCATCACACAGCCAACCGTGGTGATGGTTTACTTTGTGTGTTTCACACTCACCTGTTTGAACCTGGGGAACCAATGATGTGAATTTTTATTTTTTCTGTGACTGACACATGCAGTGTATTTTTTCATTTCTATCCCTGCTTGTCAGAAATGCATAAAATTGCAGAGATAGACCCAGCTTGGTACTTGACCACCTGTCTCTTCATTGTCTGCAAATGAAGCATCCTCCTTGAGTTTCTTTCATATTAATTCAAGCCGTATGCAGGTAAGGCTCTACATTTGTTCACAAAATTTCTTTGTTGCTGTCTTGACTTTTCTCCTTGCTCTCCCCTGGCTGTGTTTGACCACAAATCTCAAATTGCCTGCAAAAAGGTATCAGCAGACCCCTCACTGAAGCCTCTGATACCGAGCATTAAAAACCCACATACACTCGGTAGCCTTCTGCAGCTTCAGTCATTAGTATGAAACATGTTTTCATATTTTCTCCAGATTGTGCTAACTCACAGAGTGTCCACTTTATGCTTTTTTAATGACTCGCTGATAGTGGCTGTGTTGATGCTTCTGAAAAAAGACAGATGCAGCCAGTGAATGGATTGAAATAATGAGGTCAGAGAAAACGGGGCAGATCATCACATCAGACCCTATGAGATCTATTTTTTTGAGCACCTTGCAGCAAGAAAACAGTGATTATGAAGGTCGGTTTGTTATTGTATAAGGAAGCTCCTATTCCAGCTGCTATTCCAGCAAGACTACTAGTTTTGACATTTGACAGAGAGAGTGCTTCATGGGTCAGTATCTAAGCTGATACTAATGTATCTAATGAAATCATGTATACCTCTATCACACTACTAATGTTAAATTTATCAGTCCATACATACAGCTATCTATCTATCTATCTATCTATCTATCTATCTATCTATCTATCTATCTATCTATCTATCTATCTATCTATCTATCTATCTATCTATCTATCTATCTATCTATCTATCTATCTTGCTGCCCCTCGTTTCTTTATATTTTGCTTCCAAGGAACCAGACTTTCTTGTAAATTTTTTACAAAGACCTGACACACGACCTGAGAGATGCAGTTCACCCTTCACTTGATTCATCTGCTGTTCACATCAGTAACAGTCTCAGTGGCAGGGTGGCTGTCAAGAAGCCATTCTTAAGGAAGGGAAGCGGGGACTAAAGGGTGAGGTATGCCAAATTACACAAAAACTGGACTGAAAATCAGTGGTAACAGGTCTTATGGAGTGATGAATCCAAACTTGAAAGCTTTGGTTGGATAGAATATGGATAGGTCAGGAGAGAGGTACAACAGTAAGTTTAAGTATCATCTGTCAAACATGGTGGAGGCTCTCTCATAGTTTGGTGTTGTAGAGCTTGTCAAAATCGATGCAAATGTGACCACAGAAAAATACCGTACAGAAAACGCATACATGGTTAGAAAAGGACAAAATGGAACACCATCAGTCACCATCACCTTCCCAGAACAACTGATGAATTATTGAAGCAATGTGGGATCATCATGATGGAAAAAAAAGAACAAAGGACAGCTGATGTCCTTCAAGAATCCAGAACTATTCCTGAAGACTAATCACAAGAAAGCTTTCCTAAAAGAAAAAAATAAAAGTGATCATGCCAAAACATTGACTTTTAACCTTTTAAGACCTACCATAGAACCAAGGCCGCCAGAGCTTATATTATATTTTTACATGCTGCAGTGCCATTTTTGGGAGCATTTCAAGATGATATACATCAATACAACCATTATAGCCCAAATTTTAATAATATGTCTGCATTAAGTGCATAGTAATTACATAAATTGCAAAAAAGTGCAATAAACTACAAAAAAATTGAAAATCGTTTTTGTTTTTTGAACATATATTTCTAGTTAGAGAAATTTAAGAGGCTTATCCCTCAAAACTGTAAATACAAAAAAGTTGCACAAAATAGTTTCCCACCACAGGAAATTTATTTTGAGTGTCTTCATAGTTCTATCTTTGAAATACACCAATTTTTATATACTGCAGGAAAAACGAAAATAAATATTATAATGCAAATTTGCAAAAGAAACAGCATATACATCAAAATAAACTATTTCCAGCAGTGCAATATGAGTCCTAAGCATCCCAGAAACGACACAGAAAGTCATAAAGTCAAACATAACTTTTAAAAACACCAGTATAGGCTCATAAGGGCCTGATGGTAAAAAACTACATTTCCGCAAAATGACGTCACTTCCGGTTTCGGGCAGGACATGGCAGACATGCGATAGTTCACGCTGATGGACGTAGGAAGTGTTACAAACAGCTGATCGGATCTGCAAAGCGTGTTTCTGGAATATTATGTTTTTGTTGCTGCATGTGCTTTTTATGCAGTTTTTGCAAAGCTTTATGTGGAAGGAAACTGTGACTTAGGACAAGCTGATGGCATAAGATGTAAGTACAACTCCTCCTGTTTCATATGCAAAAAAAAATATTGCGCTAGCTTATGTGGTTGCAGTGCTACCGGGATTTAAAAATAGTTATGCAAAACAGAGCCTGCCCGCTCCGACCGGCTTTAAAGGGTTAAACTTGTTAGATATGTGCAAACTCTATTTTCCAGCCACATTTCCACTTTGGTCTGATCAAATCAAAGACCTTGTTCCAGAAGTCTTCTAATTCGTTCAGATTAAACTTTGCAAACCTAAGCCATGCTGCTATGTTCTTTTTTTTAGAAAGAAGAGGTTTTCTCTTTGCACACATCTCTGTTTCAAATCTCCATATTTTGTCTCCTTTTCTGTCTTCATTTATTTATTTGTACTATTTTTTTTAATATGTTCTATTTCTATTGTATATATTAATCGGCATCTGCGGGTGGACAGCAAAGAAAGAATTTCATTGCACAGAGAAATGCCTTTTGTCTTGTGACACATGACAATAAACACTTTTAATCTTGAATCTTGAATCTTGACAGCCCTTCCAATAAAGCCATACTTGTTCGGTGTTTATCTAAATCTACAGTCATGAACTTTAGCATTTAACATGCTAACACACCTGAATGCTTGCAAACTGTCAAAAACTTGCTTTTAGTATTTCTTAGTTAGACTTTAGTCTAGGTTATCACCCATGCTTCCTTGTTAACGTGTCATTTCCTGTTTCCTGTGTAATTCTGTCTTGTCCTCTATGTATGACTTTTAGTTATGCCCGTGCCTCGTCCCCCTTATCTGTTCCCAGGTTCCTCTTCTTGTGTTCCTTTCCGTCACTCCAGTCTGTCATGTGTTTCATGTCTGCGTTTTCCATGTCCTATTGTCAAACACCTGTTGTCACAGACTTCATCTCATTATGTTTCCTGTTTTATTTTGACAGTCTCGTGTTTCCATGTTCAGTGTGTTTAATTGTGTCAGCTGTGTTCCCCAAATGTTTCCACATTACCCTTCTGTGTATTTACTCTTCTTTCTCCCTTTGTTTAGTGTTGGGTTGTCTGTTTATCTTGCCTCATGATCATGGTTTTTCATGTCTCTTCAGGTCTCAGTTTTTTCATGCTCCAGTTCATGTTTGTAGTTGTCATGTCTACTTCTAGATGTTCCCAGTTTAGTTTATCATTTAGTCTTTGCCTCTGTTCGCCTTTGCCTTTTGTTTTGTTCTTTTCGCTATCAGGCTAAATAAACGGCTCTGGTGCTGCATTCTTTTTTTCTTTTCTGAAGTTTAAAAAAATACACAGGCTTTAGAATCTGGTTAGGGTCTGATAATTTTTCCCTATGTGTTATTATTACAGTATTTATTACTTTCAGTAACTATCATGGTGTTATTTTTCCCTCTTGTTTAGCTTTCAACTGTTGTTCTTTATCACAAAAGCTTCCATGTACCACAGGGATATTATCACTCTGATCATATTATATTATATTGTCCTTCACATTGATGCTTTAACTTTGGTCTTTTGAATAAAATTAACCACTGGTGACATTTTTGTTTTTTAGTTCTGACAATCAGATCATCAAATTGCCTGCTTGTGAAGTTGGGAGATTTTTTCTAGAAACTCCCTGCCACAGTGTCTGTCTGTATTCTTAGCTTCTGAACTCTTATATTTTTTTCACTGTGTGTTATTCCTGTATTCCTGACTGGGCGTTGTGCAGCATATCTTGCAGTTTGACGTGTGAACTTAAAGGAAGAGCTTCTTCTGTGACTTTACACTGAGTCACTGCGTTTGTGTGTAGTCAGTGTGTGTATATGCATACATGTGTATCTGATGTTCTTGCTCTCTGTGAGGACGGCTTTGTATCATTGTCTTCGACTGCTACTGGAAAGACTCATGTGGCTCCCCATCCACCGTAGGCTGACAGAAGGGCCTGCTGTATGACAAGTCATTGATGTCTGGATGATCTGAGAGGACGCTATCTGCTCTCTCTCGCTCACACTGTGCGTGCGTGTGTGCTTGCAAGCAAAAGAACAAGTGAGTTTGAAGGAAAAGTTCAAGCTGATTGCCTTTTTTAGCTACAGAGAGCTGAGATCGTGGCTTCTGATGCATGTGAAAATATCCTATTAAATGTATGTGTCCCCACATGCAAATCTCATTGAAATAATACTGCACAATATAAGAGAAGGAAATGACCACAAAAGCACCCTGCTTCTTTCCCACATTGTGAATGAAGAAGAAATAAAAGGACACACTTACATCAAAAAGAAAAATTCAGTTCTTTACTCCCACTCAAGTAAACAAACACAGTTAATGCCAATTCAAATGAACAGGTGTGAAGAAGCAACAAAGAAGCTAAAAAACTTAACTTCTGCTGGCAGGAGCCTGAAGTAGAGCTCGGTGTTTTAACCTCTTCCTATAAAGTTTTTCCTGAGGAGTAAAAAGTGAAACTAGTGTGAAACCGCAGTGAAAGGGTATTTTTAAGTTTAGTTAAGGACTGCGCTAAAAAAATAAAAAAAATAAAATTGAAGCACAGCAACAAAAGCCCTTATAGAAGGAGAAAGAAATGCAGTGTTATATGAAATGTCCTTAGCATGATAAATGATAAGCTTTAAAGTAGGAGCTGAAAAAAAACCTTTAGCATAGAGAAGTCTGTGTAGAGAAAATTCAGTGCAATCTCACACACACACACACACACACACACACACACACACACACACACACACACACACACACACACACACACACACACACACACACGCACAGAAAAATTCTGAGTGTCATTCTAAAGTAGTAACTAAGCTGCTTTAGAATTACTTTTGCCTGAAGCGTTTTGCCTGAGAAAGTTGCCAAGAAGTATATAAACCTAAGTGATGCAAAGTAGAGGTGTTGTCTTTCTATAAATTATTTCTGTATCTATCATTGCAATAAAGAATAATGACAGTGCGACGGTGCAACAGGACTCTTCAGAGCACACGCTTTGATTTGTCATACTAAGAAAGCGCTGCAGATGAGAGTAGCAATCACAACAGTGACAGCGAGCCAGCACACAAAAGACCAGAATGGTGAAATTAAAGCAGTTAAATGTAATTTTGTCATCATTAATTTTATTAAATAAACTTCCACTTTCGATAATGTCAAAATATTGTGGATGGAAGTGTTCTCCACACAACTGTGTTGATTAAGCTTCATCTGACTGGCACTGTCAGACGAAGAGATTAAATTTATCTAATCTCTTCGTCTGACAGTGCCAGTCCTATGAACGTGTTCACCCGTGTTCGGGTCCTTACCACCCAAAAAAGTAATGTATTACACATTCCCCATTACTTTTATGTGCCACTCAAATGTACTGTGACATAATTACCAGTTAGTTTCACTCACTGACACGAACCCCTATCCTTATGACGACACCTACAATCTCTCTTTAAGTGTTTAAGTTTGACCACAAAGCCAGCAACAGAATTCAAAGTTGAAATTCAGCTCAAAGTGACTTCAAAGTAACTGTCACAATGATTCTACTTCAGAAATATGTACAGACTGTAAATCCTTAAGCCTGACTACACAGCACTGACTACGTTACCCGTTGAAGATCAAGTTCTGGCTGCTGGGCTGATGTCAGCATTCACTTTAACTTCGTTCTGGGCTCTTTGCTAGCTTTTTGTGCTAGCAGTATAATGCACTAGTTTCCATCCTGGACAAAGTGTTGATTTTACCATTGTGCTCTTGTTCTTTTGCCCAGGAAAACTAAAAACATTGTCCATATCACCACTCCTCAAAAGTTGTAGACCATTCTATCATTTTGTTTTGTTCTTTTTGTCTAGCCACCTTGGAGACAACTGAACCTTTGTAACACAAGTAACAACTTTATTGCAGTTGTATTGTGAATTTGAAAAATATAATGTGGTTACAGTAACATGTTGCTTTATAATCCTTTGCAGCCAACACTGGTCTTCACTTCACTGAAATCACAGTACAAGGTTATATGGTATTTTATCTAATCTAGTACATGCTCATGCTACAGTGTTGTTTGGTGTATTTACGGAGTTTAATGTGAAATAAAATATGACAGGATTTCATAAGGTGCATAATTGTTTACAATGGGTGATTTTAGCCCATTCATAGATGATTGCTAGCCAAAATCACAACATTAAATCATTTATAATTGAAATTCTGTTTTTGTGGATATAAATAAAATATTGCTTGCATGAAAAAAAAAATGATCGGTTGCTTTCATAAGATCTTGTTGGTGCTAAAACCAGCTAATTTTAGTCCATTGCTAAGTGGTTACCAGGTGACACAATGGCACCATAACAGATAATGTATAACATGTCTTGAAATTAAAATTATTTATAGGTGCATAAATTCCTAAAAATTGTAATTTTAGCCTTTTGGTAAATTGTTGCTAGGCAACACGATGACACAATAATATGTGATATAGATAGGAACCTTCAGGCGCCTGAGAGAATTCTAGGAGGAGATTTTGTGTATTACAGTAAAATACTAGTTAAAAACACACACGAACTGCTCCTTCTTTGCTGTTACTGTCTGTTCATGTGTCAGGATTTAATATAGCGCCTTTTTCTAAATTTCCCATAATGAAATCATGAGTAATTGAATTGTGTGACATTTAGTTAATTTGTAAAATTACACAGCTGCCAATATAAATAGAACCAAAACAGAATGTTTGGCCAGCGTTCAATTCTGTCACTACTGCAAGAGCAGCATTAATACAAAGACTGCTGTATAGTATGTTTACTATGACAGATCAGTGTGGCATAAAAATGACCAGATAGTGCTTACAACAACATTAGACAGCACAATGCAAGGAACAAAGAAAGTCTTAGTTTGGACCCAATGAAATTATGCAAATTCAGTTATCACTATGTACTTGGAAGGCCTTGCAAAATAAAATTATTGAAGAGTTGTTAAATTGATTAACCAGATCCCAAGATGAAAACATTTTAATGATGTTTCACTGTGTAACATGCCCACCTACATATTCAGAAGCCAACTCCCTACCCTTCTGAGCAAATAATAGTTGTTCAGTAAGAGCCTGTGTTTAGTAGACCCCAAGGCTCTTCACATATATTAGTTTTCAATTGCATATGCAAGTAAAGAAAGAAATATCCTTATCAGACCAAAGCATGCGTTTATAACAGGAAGGGCTCAGAACTTAGGATAAGTTCAGGGTAAGTCTTTGTAGTTGAGTATATCAACAGGAGCACACCATTACCTGGTTTCTTCTAAGGAAAACTTGCAATTTGTATGTTAATGCAGAAACAAACATTAAATGTGAGAGCCAAAGAACCCCAGCTTTGTTGCATTATTAATGGTTGCAGAGAGATAGCATAAAGAAGAAAGGTGGAAAGTAAGACTAGAAGACAGGAAGCAAGAAAATGGCAATTTAGAAAGAAAGGTGAATCAAAAGCAAGAATAGAAAATGAATAAAACATAAATACATGCTATAAATATTACAACGACAAACAAAACAGAAGCAAAAAAAAGTGAATGACACTGGAGAAAATCTGCAAGACTGAAAAAGGCAGATTAATCTCATTTGAGTTTATTCAACCAATTAAACCGACTCCCATCTCCCTTGCTGTTTCTGTCTGTGCCAGATCAGCAAACCGCACAGTCTGTGCCACCCAAACTCTCAGTACCTGAAGCAACGAGCTATTTAAGCACCCATTAAATTATTCAGAAACCTCAGCAGTGTGCTGAACAAACTCTAAAACCGACTTTACCTGAACTTTTCATATCTAGTCTCATGTTGTTGTTGTTGTTTTTCGTAGTTCGACCCTTTATTTCTGTCTCATTCCTTTTATCTTCCTGTTCACATATTGTAAATTTCAAAAATAAGAACAGAAACTGTCATTTGCAGTCCAGAACTGTACAGACCTGTTGTCCCTATTCATATAGATATCGTAAGCAATGAGATATCAAGCTTGAGGCACAAGGCTGAAAAATAGGGCATAGGCTGAAATACAGTGCACGCTCTCTACAGTGAACAATGATTTGCAGGGTGAAAAATGATATGTGAGCTGGATTATTTTCTGTCAGGGTGTGAAATATTGTCACAGCTTTACAAGCCAGTGTGATTGTGGGTTTTTTAATAACAGATTTCAAACAGATCTTCAATATCTTAAAACTCTTGCAGCAGATGAGCTACATGTGCAACTTTCACATTACCCCAACAGTTCCGTTTTTTGTTTTTTTTTTGACCCACTTTGCTACTGTCTCCATCCATTCGGTGTCACACCTCCAGACTCACCTCAGGGGCATCATCCCTTTGGCCCATAATCCTTTATCCACATTGGTTGCAAACAATAACCACTGAAGCTAATTCCTCTTTATTTCCCCTGAGTGCCGTATCGCTCCTTATATTCAATTAAAAAAAAGGTTTTCGTTTCCTCAATGAAAAAATGATGTCTCCAACCTTTAAGCTTTGTTCATTCATTCTTTACACCTCCTCATATTGTCAGTGCGACTGCTCCGTGTTGGTCTGCAATGAATCTGTAGGTTTTATTGCCGCTGTAGATCAGAGTTTTAGCCCACTGGATCCTATGTGGGTGTCTTTCAAAACTCAAAATTGAACAAAACACAGAGGAGATACTAAAGTACAACAGGAGCCCAGTTCTTTAAAGTTGTATTTTACCCAGTGGATATTTGTATTTCTTGCTGTATGAGTCACATGTGAGAGTGCAGATTTCCCCCTATTTTAAAAACAGAAGTTCTGTGACGTGATCTTTATAGAGACAGAGCTGGAGTTGGTAGAGTTTTCTCTCCACCTCGTCATAGTGCTACAGGCTGACATACAGCTCCAGCTGTCAGAAGAGTTCAGGGGAAACACATTCACTCCACACATCACACAAATCCATCCATCACCTCATCCAACCCCCTGACATCCAGCCTTCTCTCTCTGTCAGATTCAAATGCTGTCTAGAGGAAGGCTTGCAGCTGTGTTGGAAACCCATAGCTGGCTTAGCCAAAACCCTGAAAAATGAATGTATTTTTCTATTGTGCTCTGGGGGAGGCTATCAAACTGTCTTTTTAAGGCACCAAAACAGCTTCCACTTTGTAGAAGAAAGAACACTGGTTGAAGAAGTCTCACAGAGGAGGGAACCCATGAAAGATGAAGAGACAATCCGATGCTCCTTCTGTTTTATTAATGCCTGTGAGGAAAAGCAAGAGATTCATTTTATTTTTATTTTTATTTTTTTGTCACTTGTCATTTGCTAAATTTCCTGTGTTCAAATGTGGAAACTACAGTACTGTGCAAAAGTCTTGAGTTTTGTCTTATATTTCTGTATATTTTGCTCCCAAGACGATAGAATCTCTTTGATTTTTTTTAAATGATCTTGAGCAATTGTTCTCCAGGTTTTCTGTGTTTCTTCGAACATTGGCAACCTTTTCACTAATTTTCAGTCCAGTTTATTCTTTTTTGGTTAAGCACTGAGTTATAAAAAGGTACCTAACTCAAGGGATAAAGCAGAGTTGTATTTACACATAAAAGAAAGTTTATCATGGATCCAATCTTTATTTTGTTACTGGCATCCTGCCACAAAAAAACAAAAACAAAAAACATTTCTGTACTTGAATTAATAAAGAAATGACAAAGATAACATAGTTATATGGTTTGAAAGGCATAAAATAGTATTTTTGCACCAGTAAGGAAATTCCTAGCTGAAAATTAGGCACATTTCCGTATGCTGTGCAGTAAATCCTTTGAGAAAACTGCACAAGTGGAAGACAAAAAAAAGAAGTGGCAGACCTAAAAAAAAAGATAGCTATCTACAGCAGATGAACAATATCTAAAAGTCATGTCCCTCACAAAAAGGAAAAGGTAAAAACCTGATGTAGAACCTGAGAGATGCATCTGGCCCGACAGCTGATTCAGCTACTGCTCACTTCCCATCAGAGAAGGTCTCCCTTCTTAAGGAAGCAAAACAGGGAGAAAAGGCCAAAGTATGCTAAATTAGAAAATAATTAAACTGAAAGTGACGAATACAAATTGTCACATGTAAGTTTGGGAGAGACGACAGTGAGTGTCTAGACCCATCTGTGAAACACAACGGAGGCTCAGTCCTGGTTTGGGTTGCATTTCCGCCACTATTGTTTGGGATTTTGTCAAAAATTGGAATTATGGACACATAAAAGTACCATCAGATTTTGATTCACCATGCCGTACCATCTGGAAAGCATCTGAAGTTTGACCAGCTTAATTTTGCAGCATAGCAATGATCCCAAACACACTGTCAATGCAGTAAAAACATACCTATATAGAAAAAAACACACTATCAGTCATGAACCAGCCACCCTAGAGCCCAGACGTCAACATTATAAAGCAGTGTAGATCATCTTAACAGAGAAGAGAACAAAAGGCAGCCAAAGTAAGGTGAGATACCATTCTCTGCATGCCCATATGCTGTCAATAAAATGATGGCAGTAAATAGCTTAATAAAGCAAAGATCAATCGGATGACCTTGAAAGAGAGTTCAGATTTCTATCTATCTATCTATCTATCTATCTATCTATCTATCTATCTATCTATCTATCTATCTATCTATCTATCTATCTATCTATCTATCTATATATAGATATAGATATATATTGTGTATGTCACATTTGAAATCTGAACTCTCTTTCAAGGTCATCCGATTGATTTGCTTTGCTTTATAAAGCTATATACAATGGGGCAAAAAAGTATTTAGTCAGCCACCGATTGTGCAAGTTCCCCCACCTAAAATGATGACAGAGGTCAGTAATTTGCACCAGAGGTACACTGCAACTGTGAGAGACAGAATATGAAAAAAAAATCCATGAATCCACATGGTAGGATTTGTAAAGAATTTATTTGTAAATCAGGGTGGCAAATAAGTATTTGGTCAATAACAAAAATACAACTCAATACTTTGTAACATAACCTTTGTTGGCAATAACAGAGGTCAAACGTTTACTATAGGTCTTTACCAGGTTTGCACACACAGTAGCTGGTATTTTGGCCCATTCCTCCATGCAGATCTTCTCGAGAGCAGTGATGTTTTGGGGCTGTCGCCGAGCAACACGGACTTTCAACTCCCGCCACAGATTTTCTATGGGGTTGAGGTCTGGAGACTGGCTAGGCCACTCCAGGACTTTCAAATGCTTCTTACGGAGCCACTCCTTTGTTGCCCGGGCGGTGTGTTTTGGATCATTGTCATGTTGGAAGACCCAGCCTCGTTTCATCTTCAAAGTTCTCACTGATGGAAGGAGGTTTTGGCTCAAAATCTCACGATACATGGCCCCATTCATTCTGTCCTTAACACGGATCAGTCGTCCTGTCCCCTTGGCAGAAAAACAGCCCCATAGCATGATGTTTCCACCCCCATGCTTCACAGTAGGTATGGTGTTCTTGGGATGCAACTCAGTATTCTTCTTCCTCCAAACACGACGAGTTGAGTTTATACCAAAAAGTTCTACTTTGGTTTCATCTGACTACATGACATTCTCCCAATCCTCTGCTGTATCATCCATGTGCTCTCTGGCAAACTTCAGACGGGCCTGGACATGCACTGGCTTCAGCAGCGGAACACGTCTGGCACTGCGGGATTTGATTCCCTGCCGTTGTAGTGTGTTACTGATGGTGACCTTTGTTACTTTGGTCCCAGCTCTCTGCAGGTCATTCACCAGGTCCCCCCGTGTGGTTCTGGGATCTTTGCTCACCGTTCTCATGATCATTTTGACCCCACGGGATGAGATCTTGCGTGGTGCCCCAGATCGTGGGAGATTATCAGTGGTCTTGTATGTCTTCCATTTTCTGATGATTGCTCCCACAGTTGATTTTTTCACACCAAGCTGCTTGCCTATTGTAGATTCACTCTTCCCAGTCTGGTGCAGGTCTACAATACTTTTCCTGGTGTCCTTCGAAAGCTCTTTGGTCTTGGCCATGGCGGCGTTTGGAGTCTGACTGTTTGAGGCTGTGGACAGGTGTCTTTTATACAGATGATGAGTTCAAACAGGTGCCATTCATACAGGTAACGAGTGGGGGACAGAAAAGCTTTTTACAGAAGACGTTACAGGTCTGTGAGAGCCAGAGATCTTCCTTGTTTGAGGTGACCAAATACTTATTTTCCACCCTAATTTACGAATAAATTCTTTACAAATCCTACCATGTGAATTCATGGATTTTCTTTTCACATTCTGTCTCTCACAGTTGCAGTGTACCTCTGGTGCAAATTACTGACCTCTGTCATCATTTTAAGTGGGGGAACTTGCACAATCGGTGGCTGACTAAATACTTTTTTGCCCCACTGTATATATATGTGTGTGTGTGTGTGTGTGTGTGTTGCCAATACACATCACAGTTGTAAGAATCATTGTGTCAAAGCTACGAGGCTTTTTGCCAGTTTTCGCCCAATAAATCATCAAGTTGACCTTGGTGGAAGTAAGCCAACTTTCAATGGATTGTTAACGTGACCCCAATCTACACCTCTAGAAATTTTTTTGCAGGATTAATTTGTAACTTTGTGTGCTATTGTGTTTACAGACAATATCCCACGCAAACTCCACCAAAAACATAACCTTGTAGTAAGAGGAGGTAATAATGGGTGGCTCAAGACTTTTGAACACTACTGCAATTCAATCCATCAACTAAATCATTCAGAAAAAAGGAATTCAACAAGATACAATAATATTACAACAGGATAAGTAAACAAGACGACACACCAGCAAAACCATTCAGTGTGTCCTCAAGTTTAAACACAGCCCACTGGTGGCAGGTTCGTAAACAACATATGCACAAAACATATGCCAGCTCCCACACATACACTTAAAACTGAACATATAGGTAGAACTTGAACACTTTACAACTTACTTGGTATACATGTTTCTCTAGATTAAGCTACAGGTGAGTTAAGATGCTGAGATTGTTGTGATCTATAAAATGACTATTAATCGAAAGCATTTTATTTTAAATGCATCCCTAATTAACCTTCTTTTCTTTCTTAAACAGTGAGTATAACATGGCCAGCTCTTGGCCTCTTCTCAATTCATCTCGATACTGTTTTACATTTTATTTTTCCTCATTTCTCTTAACAAATGAGCAAATTTCTCTAACCTTTACATTCAATTCTATAAAAACTAGGCCAACATAGTAGTGGCAGAATAGAAAACAAATATGTAAGCATGGATTGGTAGAACAGATTGAGGTCAGTTATTCAGAAACCTGCAGGCGCTGAATTGTCACAGCGCCTACTTTTCATACTTGAAAACTGTTATGATGAAAACTACAAGCTACCATCATGCAGAGAGAAACACAATGATCTGTTAGATGAAATTATTAATTCCCCATTTTTATTTGAAAGCACATGGGGAGCAAGACCCTTCTGTTTTATTGAGCCTATATTCAGTAGATTGCGATGTAGCCATTATTCATAAAGAGAGGCTACTTGAGTGAATTGCACAAGCAATGGGATGATATGTCAATCCATCAGTGTATCTCTATTAATTTGAGCTCTTGCTGTTGTTTTGTCTTACTGTAACTGGATGACAGTTTTAGTAATGAAGCAGGCATATTGTCAATTCAGCACGAGTGTCAGGTTAGCGAGAGTGTGTGGGAGACGTCTGTGGAGGGCTGTTACAGGGAGTGAAGAAAATTACTAAGTGCACAATGATCACTGCTTAACAGTTTGATAAAACATAACCGCAGTGAATGCTGCTTCAGAGTGGTGTGGCATGTTAATGTGCTATACTGCGGTTATGAGGAAACGGTGGTGATGAAACATCTCTGCAGGTGTGTAAACCAATCGAAAATGAGTTTTATTCTCAAGGAAAGTACGAGACAAACGAGCATAACGTCGCAATGCGAGGACATAAAGTAGATGACTGAAAACTTACTTGGACACATGTGAAGAGGGAAAACGATCACTCGCTAATTTGCACGCTTGATATTAGAACATTGCTTAGTGTTGTCAATATCTGAGCTCCCCTGCTGCGACTGGATGCTTGAACAGAGAGTGTGTTATGAGCACTTCAAGTGGGCGATTCTGTATATAAACAGGACACAGCATTTGCTGAGTTCATTTTGAGAGCATTAAATAACAAAAACATGACATCACGGGGTTAGAATGGATCAATTAAGGCGCAAATAAATTAGCACCACAAAGAAGCATCCATCCATTTTATTCAGGGTTGGGGTGAGATTGGTGTCTATCCCAACTAAGTTTGTGGGAGAGGCTGCGTATACTCTGGACAGGTGTATCACAGGGCTAGAGTTAAACCTAGTTGTTTTAATGATTTCATTAAAAAAAGAAAGTGGCAGGAGATTTGTCTGGGCCTAGTCAATAAAAGAAATGGCAGGGTTATGTAGTAAAATGTGTTTTCAATCTTTTAAATCCATCATTTTAATCTCTTAGAAAATCCAAACATTCTGTGTGTGGCTCTAGTTGATTGGTTTTAGTCAATGGGCATTCGCATTTGTTGATATATATGCCTGAGCTGTTGCTGTAGCCTTGCAGTTCTATGAGAGCATCATCTTCAATCTTGATTGTTCTTTGTGGATTGGACAGAGGTGCTGAGACGAGGTGCTCAGACTTGTATTTGTGCCATTCTTGTGGTTGTTTCAGAAGGATAATGCCTATCCCAGCACTGCCAGAGTGACATAGGCCTTTCAAAATGTCTTCTTTTGAACACGTCTGGTACATGCTGGTCCGATGTGCTCTTCAGAAGAAGCCACAACCTAGGAACATTGCACAACTGCAGGCAGTGTTCACCCAGGAATGCTGTGCAATTCTCAAACAATAGATCTGGATACTTGCACAGTCTGCTTGCATCGTGTACAGAGAAGGTCATTCTTTATATTCCTTGTTTCATACTGTATATACGCATATTATGGTGTGGACTTAAAATCTGTTTTTCACAAACTTGCACTTCTTTTTTTGACTAATATATTAAAGCTATGCTGGGAATACTTTTTAGATTATTAAGATACTATATTTATACATGCAAAGATCAGAGACTTGCTGCCTTCAGCATGCATGATTTAATGTTCCCCTGTATGAGATTTGTGTTTTAATCAATGTATCAAACCACTATTACTAAGTTATTATTATTCATATAATCCATCCATCCATCTTTATAGCAATATCTAGGTCATGAGGAGAGTCCATCACAAGACTAACACGGAGACAGACAAACCACTGTCCAATGTGACTTTAACATCTGAAGAATCATTTCCAAACATCGCATGTTTCTTGGACTGTAAGAGGAAACACAACTGACCAAGAAGTTCAAACCAGGAACCTGGCTATATATGTGCTAACTGGTACCTTTGAACATTTAGGTCTAATTAATAGTATTTTCCCCCTTTACTGTGGCTTAAATATTTTTGGTTTAACTTCATCCTCCCATTACAATGTATCATTTGTGATTGTTCTCCTTTCTATTTTCTTACTTTATGTAGAAAAATGGGTTGGTCCTCCCAAGCTAAAAGAAAAGAAGTAGCTGTTTATTTGCTCAAAGATTGCCTGCTTATCACTCTTATTTTAATAAATTCTAATTACATCATCATCATTGTAGGTTATTGTATCATTAACAATGTATTACTGTGCAGTATTACTAAATGGTTTTGCATCATAGGCATATGTTTGTGTCCACATTATTACTCTCAGTTTCTGTCCTGCTATTTTGCAATTATAAACACCACCGCATATATACCACATATTTCACAATATTACTACGCAATAACAACTGCTGATAAAATACCCTACAGTGTTTTGTTTTTTTGTTGTTGTTTTTTTTTTTTTTTTGGGGGGGGGGGGGGGGGGGGTGGTAATTAAGTAGTAACAACTTGCTAGTTCTGTGTTATTACTTTATTTTCACAAGGTATTACTAGCCACCTTATACAGTGGGGCAAAAAAGTATTTAGTCAGCCACCGATTGTGCAAGTTCCCCCACTTAAAATGATGACAGAGGTCAGTAATTTGCACCAGAGGTACACTTCAACTGTGAGAGACAGAATGTGAAAAAAAAATCCATGAATTCACATGGTAGGATTTGTAAAGAATTTATTCGTAAATCAGGGTGGAAAATAAGTATTTGGTCACCTCAAACAAGGAAGATCTCTGGCTCTCACAGACCTGTAACGTCTTCTGTAAGACGCTTTTCTGTCCCCCACTCGTTACCTGTATGAATGGCACCTGTTTGAACTCATCATCTGTATAAAAGACACCTGTCCACAGCCTCAAACAGTCAGACTCCAAACTCCGCCATGGCCAAGACCAAAGAGCTTTCGAAGGACACCAGGAAAAGTATTGTAGACCTGCACCAGACTGGGAAGAGTGAATCTACAATAGGCAAGCAGCTTGGTGTGAAAAAATCAACTGTAGGAGCAATCATCAGAAAATGGAAGACATACAAGACCACTGATAATCTCCCTCGATCTGGGGCTCCACGCAAGATCTCATCCCGTGGGGTCAAAATGATCATGAGAACGGTGAGCAAAGATCCCAGAACCACACGGGGGGACCTGGTGAATGACCTGCAGAGAGCTGGGACCAAAGTAACAAAGGTCACCATCAGTAACACACTACAACGGCAGGGAATCAAATCCCGCAGTGCCAGACGTGTTCCGCTGCTGAAGCCAGTGCATGTCCAGGCCCGTCTGAAGTTTGCCAGAGAGCACATGGATGATACAGCAGAGGATTGGGAGAATGTCATGTGGTCAGATGAAACCAAAGTAGAACTTTTTGGTATAAACTCAACTCGTCGTGTTTGGAGGAAGAAGAATACTGAGTTGCATCCCAAGAACACCATACCTACTGTGAAGCATGGGGGTGGAAACATCATGCTATGGGGCTGTTTTTCTGCCAAGGGGACAGGACGACTGATCCGTGTTAAGGACAGAATGAATGGGGCCATGTATCGTGAGATTTTGAGCCAAAACCTCCTTCCATCAGTGAGAACTTTGAAGATGAAACGAGGCTGGGGCTTCCAACATGACAATGATCCAAAACACACCGCCCGGGCAACAAAGGAGTGGCTCCGTAAGAAGCATTTGAAAGTCCTGGAGTGGCCTAGCCAGTCTCCAGACCTCAACCCCATAGAAAATCTGTGGCGGGAGTTGAAAGTCCGTGTTGCTCGGCGACAGCCCCAAAACATCACTGCTCTCGAGAAGATCTGCATGGAGGAATGGGCCAAAATACCAGCTACTGTGTGTGCAAACCTGGTAAAGACCTATAGTAAACGTTTGACCTCTGTTATTGCCAACAAAGGTTATGTTACAAAGTATTGAGTTGTATTTTTGTTATTGACCAAATACTTATTTTCCACCCTGATTTACGAATAAATTCTTTACAAATCCTACCATGTGGATTCATGGATTTTTTTTTTCACATTCTGTCTCTCACAGTTGAAGTGTACCTCTGGTGCAAATTACTGACCTCTGTCATCATTTTAGGTGGGGGAACTTGCACAATCGGTGGCTGACTAAATACTTTTTTGCCCCACTGTATTAACCCACCATTACCACAACTGTAACAGAAAGTGATGCCCGTATTTAGTCAAATGTACTTGTTACTATGCATATTGTTTATATCTTTATTTCATTTTTATATTATGTGCATGCAACTCACTGAAATGAAACAGTGGTTTAAATCCATTTTTACATTATATATGGATTATGTTAGAAAACAATGAATTGTTTCTGTCATTTATATTACAGATCCATCACTCAGAGTTCCATATGGTTAAACAGCTTTTTTTACTCATTGACATCATACACACTTTCAAACACACTTTGAAGTAATAGGTTATATTATGCAGCATTTATTTATTTATTTATTGACACATTTAGATCAATGTAAAACACTTGATAAGCTCCTCAAACATGTCTGTGTTGCTTGTTTTACAGAAATCATTGATTTGCAAAGGCTTCAGTATTGAGTCCAGAGGTTGGTCAGTATAAATGCTTTAAACTTGCAATATATATGAAAGCGAAGAGAGTCTACACTCCATCTAATCAAACTCTAGTCACTCTGTGATGTTCTTACCAGGCCAACTCTGTGTTAAAAAAAAAAAGATACTAAAAGCAGTCTTCAAGGCTTTAGTGTCGGTGTTTCATGTGAAGGTCTGGATAGAGAAATGCCAGGATGTTACTAATGAACACAAGTAGCAATGCCTGGAGAGCTCGCCTTTTCATGGCTACTCAACGAACTGATTAGTAATTCCTTTTCTGCATTTGAAGCCAATCAAAGTGGCTGACAGAGTTTAATCACTTGATATATCCTTTCATTTCCTGAAGCATTTTTTGTGCGGTTTACATGTTGGTTTTCAATTACACTGTGAGCAGCTCTTACTCTTGGGGGTGGGGATTCAAAAATGTGTGCCTCAAAATGTCTGACACTGAGCAATAAACAAACAAATATAGCTGCTATAGTCTCTTGATGTTTGGCACGTGCAGGGATAATAGCTCATTAGGCCCCTAGTGTGTGAATGATAGCATATAGCGCTCGTGATGGGCAATCATTTGCTTTAATTAGAGTAAATGCATTCATCTTTCACTGTGTTCTCTGCTCACACTGGGGGCTCCTTGGGGATTTTCCTACGCTCTTAATTCCTCCCGTCTGCCTCTTCTAGCTGTCGTAAGACGATGTAAGAGAAGAGGTGCACATTGTAATACACTCCTTACTAATACATTTCCCAATATTCAAAGAGACAAGAATCTGTGCCATGAAGCTAGCATAATAATTATGGAGACCTTTTCCATGTGAAAGAGATTGATATCTCGTGGCATTACATCCCTCTGCACCAAGGGTGTTTTCACACTAGGCAATCTGTACTGTACCCTAGCATGTCTGACCCCAAAAGTTCAGTTAGTTGGACCGTGTGATTGCTGTGTGCTGTGCCTGGGCTTGACTACATGTAATGTGCCCTACATACAGAGGTTGGCCCTGAGCACAGTTCAATTGGACTATGGCACGTACTGATGTAGTGTATTCAGTAAAAATACCCAAGCATTTAAAATGATCAAAATAATAATTAAGGCAAAAAAAAAAGAAGAAGAAAAAAAAAGAGTTGAACAGTTTGTAAAAGCCAAAGTCAATGTTCTTGAGGTCTGGTCTTTGGGGAGACCAGTTTTTGTTTTTCTATCTAGCTATGGTTTTATTGCATGGGTAGTGTGTTTGGGACCATTACAATGCTGAAAAATGAAGCAGTTGTCAATGAGATGCTTTCCATAGAATGTTGCTGGGCACAGAGCATGACAGAGCCATATGTAAGATGCTGATGGCTGCAGACACTCACCTCTCTCCTGACCTCCTCCATATCCAGTATAATACCAGAAGTATTCACTGACCTATTCATCATTGAATTAAGGTGTTCCAATCACTTCTATGGACACAGGTGTATAAAAGCAAGCGCTTAAGTATGCAGACTGTTTCTACAAACATTTGTGAAAGAATGGGTCGCTCTCAGTGAGTTCCACCTGTGCAGCAAGTCCAGTTGTGACATTTCCTCACTACTAAATACTAAAAGCAACTTAGCCTAAAACACAAAGCAAGGTCAGTGAATGCTGAGGCACATAGTGTCCAGAGGTTGCCAACATTCTGCAGAGACAGTCACTACAGACATTCAAACTTCATGTGGGCTTCAGATTAGCTTCATGGGATTGGTTTCCATGGTTAAATCCAAGCCTTACATCACCATGCTCAGTGCAACATGTTGGATGCAGTTATGCAAAGCATGCCACCACTGGACTCTAGAGCAGTGAAGGTCGAAGACGAATCCTGTTCCTATATCTGGCAATCCTATGGACAAGTCGAGGTTACCAGGAGAACAGCACTTGTCTGACTGCACTGTAGCAGGTCTAAAGTTTGGTGGAGGGAGGATTATGATATATGATTGTTTTTCACCAGCTTTCCTCATCCTCTTAGTTCCAGTGAAACTCTTAATTTTTTTTTTGAAATGTATTTCAGTCACCAACAACAGATTATAATTTTACATAAAAGTACTCAAACAGAAACCGAAAAAGGAATAGGCTGAAGCCTTATGGCTTATACTTATCCTATCCCTTACCCCCATAGAAATAATCAAATCCTTAACCAAGAAAATAAATAGCATTGATAAATAAGTTGTATAACAGTTTGAAAAGAAATCAATGATAAATCAAGAAATTAAATCAACACAAAAATTTTTTTAACAAACCAAATTTCTATAACCTTGTATAATACTAATTTTTAAAATCTTCCTGAAGAATGACAAAGAAAACACATCTTCAGTTCATCATTAAGTCCATTCCATAATTTCACTCCCAAAACTGACACACATCTATATTTAACATTGGTTCATCACTTTAGGCATTTCAAACTTATAAGACCCCCTTAAATCATATTTTCCATCTCTTAGTTGAAACATACTTAAAATACAAATTGGAACATTCTTTTTCATCACACGATATATCATTTCTAAAGTTTTAGAATATATAATGTCCATGAATTTTAACATAGATGATCCTACAAAAAACTGGTTGGTGGACTCCCTATATCCAACTTTATTTATTATTCTAATAGCTCTTTTTTGCAATTTAAATATTGAATCCAAATATGTTTTGTATGTGTTCCCCCAAATTTCTGCACAGTAGGTCATATAAGGCAAACAAAGGGAAGTATACAATAAATAAAGGCAGTTCTTATTCAAAAAATCTCTTGTTTTATAAAGAATAGAAATAGACTTGGATAATTTTCGTTTCACATGTTCTATGTGGGGCTTCCAACAAAGTTTATCATCAATAATTACTCCTAAAAATTTTGTCTCATATACTCTTTCAATTTCAACATTATTTAAATTCAATTTTACTTTAATATTACTTTTATTACCTCCAAATAACATAAATTTTGTTTTACTTTCATTCAATGATAGTTTATTAAATACAAACCATCTATTTAACTTCATGAGTTCTGTTTCCACAGTTTTCAGTAATTTTGTATCATCAGCAAACATCACATATTTTAAAGTATCACTGGCTGTACAAATATCATTTATATAAAGTAAAAATAACTTGGGTCCCAAAACAGATCCTTGTGGAACTCCACAAGTTACTTTCCTAAGTTTAGATTTCATGTTATTAATACTCACATATTGGAACCTATTATTCAAGTAACTATTTAACCAAAATTGTACAACACCTCTTAAACCATACCGTTCACACTTCCGTAAAAGTAAAGAATGATCTATCGTATCAAAGGCTTTACGTAAATCAATAAACACACCTATTCCAAACTGTTTTTCATCCACAGCTGTTGCAATATTTTCAATAAATTCCATCACAGCTTGAGATGTTGAGCGATTTCTTCTGAACCCATACTGATGATCATTCAATAAATCATATTTATCAATAAAAGAATCTAGTTTGTTTGCAAATAGTTTTTCAAGAATCTTTGAAAACTGAGGCAGTAAAGATACCGGTCTATAGTTTGACACAATCTGTTTATTACCAGTTTTATATAGTGGGATCACTTTGGCAATTTTCATTTTATCTGGAAAAATTCCAGTTTGAAATGATTTGTTACAAATATATGTTAACGGCTGAAGGACACTATGAAGAACTTCTTTAATTAGTGACATGTCAAGGTCGTCACAATCCATGGATTTTTTACTCTTGAATTTACTCACCACTTCTACAATGTCACTCTCACAGACTCCACCAAGAAACATTGAGTTACATTTACAAGTAGAATCTACTTTATCATAATTTCCTCCTGGTACAGAAATCTCTTTTGCCAAGTTGGGACCTACATTAACAAAGTAATCATTAAATTCATTAACTATGCTCTCAGTATTCTCAATCACTACATTACCTCTTGTTACAATACGTGTTGGAGAACATATATTATGTTGATTTTTTATTATCCTATTTAATACACTCCAGGTAGCCTTAATATTACTTTTATGTTTTTGAAGCAGCTGTTCATAATATCTTTTCTTTTCATATTGCATAATAGATGTTAATTTATTTCGATATTTCTTATATTTGTCTTCATTTTCCTTTGTTCTATGTGTCAAAAAATCCTGTATAACCTATTTTTCTTTTTACAGGCTCTTTCCAGACCTTGTGTAAACCATGTTTTTTTCTTTTTATAATTTTTAGAAAACTTTTTAATTGGACAATGGCTGTCATAGATTGACAAAAATATATCCAAAAACGCATTGTATGCATCATTAGTGTCTTCCACATAAACTTTTTGCCAGTCATAATTTTCTAAGTCTGTTTTAAAAGCCGCAATTTGTTCTGGTGTTTTTATTCTACCACTGTAATCCATTTGCTTTTCCTCTTGAAAATGAAGTTGATTGTTCATTTCAAACACTGAAAAGACAGGCAAGTGATCACTTACATCTGTGACTAACAGTCCACTATGTATCTTGCCATTTATCTTATTGACAAAAATATTGTCGATCAAAGTGGCACTATCCATCATTATTCTGCTCGGCTTTAGAATCAACGGATGGAATCCAAAACTAAACATTGTATCAATAAATTCTGAAGTCTTATTATGGTCGTTTGCCTTCAATAGATCGATGTTAAGATCACCACAAAAAAAAAAAGTCACCTTTTCATTGTGTTTTTCCAATATTACAGAAATTTGTTTAGTAAACTGATCTATACAGGATGCAGGTGTACGATAAATGCAGCTAACTAATATGTTTTTCGATCTTTCAACCTGAATTTCAATGGTTAAACATTCCATCAAGTTATCAATCACAGCAGTCATATTGTTAACAACTTTACATTTAAGATGTGAAAAAACAAACATAGCAACACCTCCTCCTCTTCTATTCTTCCTATTTTGCCAAAACATTTCATAGCCCTCTAGTCCATCTTTCTCACACTTATCAGATATTGTTCATATCACAGTCAGCAACACAATTCTTTTCTACATTGAACTCTATTTCTTTTGTTTAAATCTCTCAAGATCTGCAATGTCTCTGACAACAATTACTTTAGATTGTTCTGGTGTCCCATTAAGTCTTAACCTTACAGTTCCTGGTCCAGGTATCTTGGATGTGCCTTTCCTTCTTCAATAGTCTTGCCTGTCGTGCAATTTCAGCATTTCTCTTGGTCAGATGCTCATTCACATATACGCCGGTTCCCTTTAACTTCTTTCCCATCTTTAACAGTTCAACTTTATATTTCCTGTTCACAAATCGTAGTATGATAGTTGGCATCTTGGTATGTTTTTGTGGAATAGTATGACATGCAGCTATGTTTCTGCTATCCAAAAGAATGTCTTTGTCTTTGAAAAACTGAATAACTTGCTGCTCAAGCAAATCCTTTTCAGCTCTTGGTGCATCTTCCCCCTCCTTGTCACCTGCTGTACTCCGTGCATAGGTGTAGTGATTTGTCTTCAGTCCAGAAATAATCACATCTTCCATTCTTGTATACTGCTCCAAATCTTCAACTCTTTTTTCCAGCTCTTCAATCTTCTTGTCTTTTTCCTTAATCACAATCTTCAGTTGTCTTACTTCTTCAATTAAGTCCAGTAGTCCTGCTTGCTGTTTCACCACCTTACTCAATTCCTCTGACATGAAGTTAAGAGACTTCTTAACTTCTTCAATATCTTCTGTTAGCCTCTTAGTTGTCATGTTTCTTGATCACCAATTTAAATTCTTAGAAGACAAAATGAATTCCAGGCTCCAGGTAATCCAATAAGCCAGGTGTTACTTGTAGAGCACGTGATGAAAAAAAGGGACCCTAAACTTCAAAGTTTGTGGAAATACTCACACAAAATGAAGCAGAACTTCTTTGTGAAGATACAAGTCTTAACCAATCTTTTGGATCTTAAGTTCTTTTCGTGATGTTTGTTGGATTGCTAAGAGTAACAAACACAGTTTTCTCAATCAGCAGCCATCTTGGTTCTTGGTATGCTTCAGCATACCAAGACGTTTTGGACAATTTCATGCTCAAAACTTTGGTAAGTGGTGAATAGACTGAATCAACAACCTTCCATTTAGTAGATGACCTGCTCTACCTCCTGAGCTACAGCCACCCCGACTTTGGCATTAGTTTGGGGATGGGCCCTTCCTGTTCCAACATGACTGCACCCCAGTCCACAAAAAAAGGTCCATGAAGACATGGATAAGCATGTTGGTGTGGAAAAACTTGACTGGTCTGCACAGAGTCCTGACCTCAACCTTATAGAATGGGATGAATTAGAGTTTAGACTGTGAACCAGGCCTACTCATCCAACATCAGTGTCTAACTTTACAAATGTGCTTCTTGAAGAATGGCCACAAATTCCCATAAACACACTCCAAAACCTTCTGGAAAGCCTTTCCAGAAATGTTGAAACTCTTATGGCTGCAAAATGTCAGCTGACATTATATTAAACCTTAAGGATTAAGAACAGGATGTCACTCAAGTTCATATGACTGTGAAAGTAGTTGAATGAACATATAATATAGTCTATGCTAATGACAGTTTGAACCAAACATTTCACTTTGGATTTATCACCCCTTAAGACCTGTTGCCACTGATGCTCAGTGTAGTTCTTGTGTAATTTGGCATCCCTCAGCCTTTTCTCCCTGTTTCCCTTCCCTATGAATGTCTTCTTGACAGACACGAATCCACTGAGACCATTTTTTGTGTGTGTGTTCCAACTCATCCAGTTTCCTAGAATTTTTAAGGACACGATGCTGAGCTATGCCAAGTTTCTGGCTAATAGCTGTTTGCGAATCACCCTGTTGGTGCAAAAATATTATGTATTTATTTATACCAATAACTGTGTTACCTTAGGCTTTTTTAATACACTCAAATAAAGAAATGGGAACACATGCATGTGATTTGCATATCAGATGCAGATTAAAATTGGTTATTTGCTGCGCTGTGTGTTATATCGGGCGATCGTGGCTCAAGAGTTGGGAGTTCCCCTTGTAATCGGAAGGTTGCCGGTTCGAACCCCGGCTTGGACAGTCTCGGTCGTTGTGTCCTTGGGCAAGACACTTCACCCATTGCCTACTGGTGGTGGTCAGAGGGCCCAGTGGCGCCAGAGTCCGGCAGCCTCGCCTCTGTCAGTGCGCCCCAGGGTGGCTGTGGCTACAATGTAGCTTGCCATCACCAGTGTGTGAATCGGTGGATGACTGGTTGTATAAAGTGCTTTTGGGGTCCTTACAAATACAGGCCATTTACCACATGTAAACCATATGTTATACCTGAATGATTCATAGGTCATGTTAGGCATTTTAACAAACACCAAAAAACAAAACATTCCTTTGAAAATGGTGAGGTACGAGGACTGGACTTAAAATGTGTTAAAAAGCATGCAATGTCCAAAGAGAAACTGCAAAAGACCTTCCAAAACATGGGGATTATTGTTCAAGGCCTTGTGAATATAATTCAAATATACACAACCAAATTATGAAGAAATGAAGGGTTCCTCAATATGTTTCTCATGACCCATTGAGACGGAGGTCTGGCTGTCTTTGCTTAGACAGCTGCCACTGTAACCCATTGAGGGTTAAGGATTGTTAAACCCTAGATGTTTTGCCATTTAGAAAGATCCTTTGACAACATGCAGTCCTAAAGCAACATTTATCTTCTCTTCTGCTATCCACCATTTACAATTAAGTTAACAGACTGGACAGGTACTATTGACAGCGAGGTAGCTTGCTGGACATTATTAGTGACTCAAATTCTGTCATTGAAACTGTGCTTGTTTTCTGTAGACCTCTGACCTTCCTGTTGACCAGTTCAGTCAAGGGATTGATTTTCCTGCTTTTATAGTCTTAAAAATAGTCCAAACACCTTTTGTAAAGCAGTGTTTACTGTAAAAAGTCATAACTCAATGTTAAGTATAGATCAACAGAAGGTCACTTATGATGCCTGATTAATTCTTTTCCCTCCTGCGCTTCATTCATTACTATAGTTACCATCACCTCTGAGCACCTGCCAGCTAATGAATTCTCATACTTCTCTGGTCACTTTTTATCCTGTCCCCCTCAGTCAAAAGGTCGTTCCTTAGTTATGGTTTTACATTATGAGCGAATATGCAATGACCAATATTTTAGTGTCATTCAGTGTAAATATATGGCCCTGTCATTAATTTGGTATTTAACCCAAAATTAATCTTTGGTGAGAATTTGTAGATTTATGTTTATTTTGAGTTCACAGTTTGTTACAAGGCAATAGAAACTGTGCAAAAAGGGATCAGGTGCACCTTGGTATGTCATTGTCAGATGCCATTCTATTAAAAACCACAATTTCGACACACTTTCTCAAAATATTGTATTCTCATGACAAGGTGACACATCTGGCTGGAGAAGAAATCCAATGTAATTAAGTGAGCCTAGAATCTTAGCCTCTCTCCTTGTTTGAACAAATTTTGTCTTGGGAGACAAACATGTGTCTCTTGATCTTTGGGAATGCTTCATTTTTTTTTGTTTTTCTTAATTGACAGGTTTTTGACAGAAAATGTTCATTTCGATTGCTCTATAGCAAGAAAACAATCACTGATCATAGAATTTCTGCAAATTTCACGAGTTTTACCTGAAAGTAAAATATCCTTTATTTCAGCACTAGGCTTGAAGAATCCAGTGTTACTAATGGTCCCATTCACACACTCCTACACTGAAGTGAATGGTTCACAAACATGAGGCTGAAACCAAGCTTTCTACAAAAAGAGCTCTATTAAAATCATCGTGATATAATGTCATTGTGCATATGTGTAGTTTTTTGCGCTATTTAACAGAAAAATGCTGCTGATAAATGGGATTTGTAAAGCAAATGAACGCAATCAAAGTGTAATGGATAAAAGACTTGGCATCATCATTTGATGACAGAAAATACTGAATTTATTCTGGCCCTTAAACTGTCATTTGGCAAACTGGTGACATGTTTATGACATTTCAGTATTATTTGTGTATAAAAAAAAAATGGTACTCGTTGTAACCATATACTGTATATGAATATTGAACATAACTATTGAGATATCACCCACTGGTTTTTAGACTCACATTTCAAAGCCTTTGTTCTAATATTGTAATCCCTGATACCTTTCACCCTGAAGCAAAATTGGTAGGTTTGATTAGCAAGCTGCTTTCGGTATTGGTGCATCACAGACACACACAGAAGTTGATAAGTGTTACTCACTTAAGTAAAATATATATTCTAAAATTTCACACACTAACATTTGAGTACAAACTTTTTGGTGGAGTGTGAAAAAAATTATAAAAAGCATAACCATATTATCTGTCAGGTTTTAAAAATGCTAAAGAAAAAGAAAAAACAGACACGCAGTCAAGGGGTCAAGTTCAGAAAACTGGAAATATTTCAGTCAGATGAAATGCAACATGCCCTGAATCAGACTGGGGACCTGTCTGAGGTGTACCCCGCCTCTCACGCTATTATAGCTGAGATATGCTCCAGCCAACCGCCACAAAAAGATAACTATGACTAAGAAAAATATTTGAAAGTTGAAAGTTGTGGTAATCTATATCCAAAACTGGTACAGATGTCTAGCACTTTGAAGCGCCACAACACCTGAAGCAATGCCATGTGAAAAACCGCAAAACTGAAGATGAAAAACATTTGCCAACAGTCTGCCTCTTGAACAGAGTTTGATCTTCAGGTGTCTCCTCCTGAGTGTAGTCGCCCTACAAAATGAAATCTTGCTTTTTCTGATAAAAGAGAAATTGAATTTCCCAGAAAGCTCTGCCTGATGGTAAAGGCAAGATGGTAAAGGAAAGAACCGGTTGAGTTAAGGTTTTGGTAAACATTTCAGTTTTCATCAGGAAAACCTCTGAAATGTACTTATAGGGTGTCTAAAATGCTCCGTCCACCAGGTTAGAAAAGGTACAAGTGGAAACTTAGAAGGCAGTTGGATCTACTTTTTGCTGCTGATCATTGTAAAAGAGACATGAAACATCCTCAGGACCAGAAAAGCAAGTCAATTTGTCTTTGAGTTATTACTTGTGATTCTGTTGCTACATTTCCAAACAGAGTAAACTGGGATTTTTTTAGTCATTCTGTGTCATACAAGGCTCAGTGGTAACTCTGCATGATCTCTGTTTGATGGTTTGCTGGAAAACTATCAAATACCGCAACCAGTACAAGATTGGCAACATGCGGAATATATAATTATGCAAAACCAGCGCAGTCAAATTCAGCCGTAGCAAAAGGAAATATTATCCTGTGCAGTCCTATTTTATCATAGTGTGCAGCAAAATTAAACATCTTTTCTTTTCATGATTAATATACAGCACATCGATTCCAGGAAAAGGGAAATACAGAATAGCTGATTAGGACAAAGGTTCCTCTTTAAATGTAACAATGTGTCACCGTCAGTACCAAAGCACCCTTGGATGAAGTTCTGATTAGTCAGAACACTTTGCCATCTCTCTAGATACATAAAAGCTGAAGTGTATTAATCATTCATGTCAAAGGTGCAACAGCCTGAAGTACCAGGCAGCAATGTCTTATGTCTATGCTTGAAAACCTTGGGACCTTTGAAAGTCTCCCATCACTGTCCATTGGCTTTACACTGAGCTGAAATATTGATTACCTTTCATATGTGCATTTCCATCATAAACATACCAATAACCAGTGAGCTGCTTGTCAGAACCCTCTTAAACTGTATTATTTCTAGACTGTGAATTGCTGCCATATAGGATTCATTTCTAGTTTAATTGGGTTAGCATCAACATGATGAGCTTAATTTTTTGGTAAATTATTGAAGTGCAGAGAAAAAAAAAGAGAGAAAAGGGGAGTTTGGATATTCTTTGTCATTCAACAGCATTTCATTTTTCATGTCAGTAAGGACACAAGATAAAGGAGAGCACATTTGTTGACACTCTCATCATTACCCAGAGCTCATGGTCTGCTGAAAGAGACAGAGAGAAAGAAGGAGGAGAAGGTCGTTGCCGTGTTTGCTTCTGTCTCCCCAGCTGTGGACAAATATCTTTTTAGCATGCATGGTGCTTCCTTGACCTCTTTGCATTTGTGTAGACTCTGTATCTTTTTGCATGAATTGTTTTTTTTGTTTTTCTGTGCTTTTGTTTCAGGCATGGGATTCTGATGCATCTGATGCAACAAACCGATATTGAGACGGTGTACCGCTCACCTGTGAAGACACTTTGACCAGTTTACTGGGGATTGGACGCCCTCCCCGCCATGAAAACTTTTGTATGTTGTGTGGGTTATGAAAAGATCCCAAGTGGTTGGACAAAAAAGGGGGTTGCTGAAAGATTCATAGAACCTTCGTTCAACAGGCGTTTCCATGGCAACACAACAGTCTCTGGTTAAAAGAACCAAAGGCCTCAATGCACACGCAGTTCCACCGCCTCAAAGACCCTTTGATTTCTGTATACACAGAGAAACGCATGCACACATACGGGCGCCTGTTTTTTTTGTGCATTTTTGTTGCGTCGTAAAAATTTTGTGTGTTTATTTCGTATACCCCTCTTGGAAATCATTTTAATCACATTATTTCTTTGCAATAAACACTTGACTTGATTTTTAACAACTCAGAGGCAAACATTGTTTTCCTCATTTGAATGCGGAAAATGAGTTTAGACAGATTTACATGGTGTTACACAACTGATTAGAAGTAATTACTTCAATATGGGCTATTTGGGCAAACTTGGGAAAATTGAGTTTAAAATGATGATCCACAAATTTGTCCTCCTTCACACACACACACATACAAAAGAAATCCCTCCATCATGTGGGTGATTTGTTTAAATCTAAGCAGTGGGACTGTGTGGAGGCTAGCTGCTCTTTTTGGACATATTTGAGCAGAGGGACGTGTTTCATTCATTTTCCTTTATGACGATGACATGATCCTTTTTCATCCTATCTTCAAATTCCCCCTTGCTATCCAAACTGACTGAGGCAGCAAGCCGTCCACCCACGGTGTAACGTTCCCTTATTTCATAAATAAGGCATCCTCCTAAGTGAAGCGATTTTGTGCACAAGTAAGACAAGGAAGAGCCATTATTTTGGCATCTCATCACCTGCAGCTAAGATTTAGGTGAGGTCTCTCTGCATCTCTATCAAACATGCATAGACAGACAAGGGGGGCACACTCAGAGCCATATCTGCTTACAGAGTGTGCATCCTGAATAATAAAGCTAAAGCTAAATATGTCTCTGCCCTGTGAGATCAGCCAATGAAATACTTAATGAAGTAATAAGATGCTCTACATTATTCAAAAGTGAGGAGTCCAGATGGAATTAAGTGAACTCTGAAATGGACTATCTTCCCACATACGTAGATGCTCTTAGATACAGTGTATGTTAATTGTTTTGATGTTGATGTCGTGTACAGGCAGTGCTTTGGCTATTAAAGGAATAAAATGCAGGGGTTTCCTAAAAACTAAATAAAGAAAAAAAATCTATAGATTCTTAAAAAATTCATGCCTGAAGGTGGATGGAGGTGTGTTTATCTGCAGAGATCCCACCCTCCTGTCTGTACTTTCTTGCTTGGGGTTTTAAACTTTATTCAGTAGGTTTGCAGGCCCAAGCTTATAACAGCATGCAGCATGTGAGGCTGGAACTTTATAGAAAACAAACAGTGACCACCTAACATCTCCATCATAGTCTCTTGCTCCAGCTCTGTGTTTCACATTTGTATTACGTCTTGCAGGTCTGTGTGCTGTTTGACTGCCAGCTGAGCTGACGTACATAGTGTACGTAGTGTGCACTTCTTGTAAACTGTAAATTACAAGAGGACATCAGTTGCATTTACAACCATTTTCAGTCTAATCCTCATATCTGACTATTTTCATCAGAACACTGATCTATGAATCACTGAAGTATAAAAATGATGGTCATAAAATCAAGGGAAGTGTTGTGTCTACACATGACAGACAACTTGATTTGTTCCAATTTCTTTATTTAAATCTACATAAATGCCACAGATAACACAGAGTGATGGGCATAAAATAGTATTTTTGCACCAGGAAAAGCTATGAGCCGTAAGTGCTAAGAGTTGTACTAAATTAGGGACAAAGTAGACTGAAAATCAGTGGCAACAGGAGTAATGAAACCAAATCTTAAAATTTTGGTTCACACCTCTGACATTATGTAGATAGAAGGACAAGAGAGAGGTATAACAGTGAGTGTCTACAGTCATCTGTAAAACGAGGGAAGCTCTGTCATGGTTTGGGGCTGCATTTTAGCCAGTGATACTGGGGATCCTTTCAAAATTTATGGAATTATAAAAGCAAAAAAGTAACATCAGATTTTGATCGACCATACAGCACCATCTGGAAAGCATTTGATTGGCAACAGCTTCATTTTCAGCATGGCAATGATCCCAAACACACTGCCAATGTAATAAAAACATACCTGTATGTATGTAAGTTGATGCATCTTTCACTAAATAGGTGAACCTATATCACATTTTCTGAGCAACATATTAAGAAAAGGAGGGGTCAAGACTTTTGCACAGCACTGTAACAGGCATGACTCCTGTTACACCTGTAGTGCGTTGTCTGTACTTATTAAACAGTCATGAAGCAGCTAGATTTGATTTATTTGTCTCTTAATCTCTCCACCCCGATTCGCACTGGAGAGATTAAGAGATTACAGAACTCCCGCTGGGCGTGTGTATGTGTGTGTTGTGTATGCCTGTGTGTTCCTTTGCCTGTGTGCGTGGGCGGGGCATCCTGTGTTGGACCTGTCAGTCAGAGCTTTTATTTCAGTTTTCAGTTTTTCAGTGCTTACACACCTACATGATCGATATGATTGATATGTTTATATCTACATATATTCAGGAGTATCGATCATCTCTGGCCTCTCATCTTTTCAACCCACATCTATCTCTTTTTATACAATTAGACGTGCCTTTTATGTGGCAATGAGTCTGTAATGTGTGGAAGTATCAGGTTCATCTACCTACTGTTTTATACATATGGATATTTAAAACAAAAGAGTTCATCTGTAACTGCTTCCGTGCTTTTTAAGGGATTGATTAAACAATCCAATATTAAATTCCCAGTAATAATCAGTGCAGGCCCTTTTTATTTTTCTCATCTACTAAGCTGACACAAATGTCTCTGTTTTTTCATCATCACATTTCCAATAATGGTTAAACAGCCTTTTATTTCTGAGTGTGCTTGCTGTACAGAAACTTTGCTTCACTGAAGTGGAGAGGGATGATGACGTTAAAGCAGAAGGACACGTCAAGCGTAATCACAACTTCAAGAGAAAATAACACAAAAGCTCAAGGATATAAGAAGTGACAACACGCTCCTCGAACTTCTTTGTGTCAGACGTGAGAATGAGTTCTTTTATGTGTATGAAAAGCAGGTATGTCACAAAGGGCCTAGAAGAAAGTTTAGGCTTGCAGAGACCCCTGCTGTCCTCTCCCAAACATTGCAGCTTCATTCTTTCTGTACTGCATTGAGATGATGTTGACTGGCACACACTGGTAATATGTTTTCATGGAGGTCACTGCTTAAAACAAACAATGGAATTTGAATGGAATTTGAATGAAAACAACGGAATTAGAATGAAAACAACGGAATTTGAAAACAACGGAATTTGAAAACAACGGAATTTGAAAACAACGGAATTTGAATGAAAACAACGGAATTAGAATGAACAGAACAGAATTTGAATCAAAACAATGGAATTTGAATGAACAGAAAAGAATTTGAATGAAAACAACAGAATTTGAATCAAAATGACGGAATTTGAATGAAAACGACGGAATTTGAATGAAAACAACAGAATTTGAGAACAAACAATGGAATTTGAATGAAAACGACCGAATTTGAATGATGTTACGTTTCGGTGTTGTCAGTGTTTTGTTTTTGCATGACTGTCATGTGTTTCCTGTTTTACTTTGAAGGTCTGTTATCTTAGTGTGTTCAGTTTACGTTTCCTTGTCTCGTCAGGTCTAATTTGCCCCAGCTGTGTTTCTCTCCTGTGGTCCATTCCCTGATTGCTCCTTCTATGTATTTAAGCCCTGTGTGTCAGTTGGTCATGGTCGCGATCTCCCCCGTGTTGTAAATAGTTTGGTGTTTTGTTGTAAATAAATAGTCTGTTGTAAATAGCTGTGAATGGGTTTGTTAATATTTTCGTTTGAGACACCTTCGTTTTGGGATTTTGGTGGAGAGCTTTAGTTTTTTTTTTCTCGTGTGTTTTTTTTCTTATTTTTATTTTCATACGTTGCACGCCGGTTGCCTAGGCCGGGGTGTAACAATGAAAACAACGGAATTTGAATGAAAACAACAGAATTTGAGAACAAACAATGGAATTTGAATGAAAACGACCGAATTTGAATGAAAACAACAGAATTTGAATGAAAACAACAGAATTTGAGAACAAACAATGGAATTTGAATGAAAACAACAGAATTTGAATGAAAACGACAGAATTAGAATGAAAACGATGGAATTTGAAAACAACGGAATTTGAATGAAAACAAAAAACGGAATTTGAATGAAAATAACGGAATTAGAATGAAATGAATAGAATTTAAATGAAAACAACGAAATTAGAATGAACAGAAAAGAATTTGAATCAAAACAATGGAATTTGAATGAAAACAACAGAATTTGAATCAAAATGACGGAATTTGAATGAAAACGACTGAATTAGAATGAAAACGACGGAATTTCAATGAAATGAACGGAATTAGAATGAAATCAATAGAATTTGAATGAAAACAACGGAATTAGAATGAACAGACCAGAATTTGAATCAAAACAATGGAATTAGGATGAAAAGAACAGAATTTCAATGAAAACAACAGAAATTTAACTGTGTGACTTTACAATATTTGTTTCTTATGCATACGCATCTGATAATCTCACATTTAATTTAAGAGGTTAAACAAAAGTATTGCATGAACTGTTAAATGAATTACAGATGTCACGGTTGGCTGTGTGGCAGGTGGGCAGGAGTGGTGGACCCAAAATGCAGGACTCTTAGGAAACGAGGTTTCAACTGAAAATGCAGCTTTATTGCTGAAACAAAACTTCAACATAAAATAAAACTCACAAAAGCAAGCAAAACTCTAAACTGAGATGCAGGAGGACTGGAAATCATGAACACACAGCAAGTTGAGGGTACAACACGACACTGACACAGAGAAACACAGGGCTTAAATACACAGACGGCAGTAATCAAGGGATGAGAGACAGGAGGGGAACACACCTGGGAGAAATCACAGCTGACGAGACAGGGGAAACGTAAACAGGGCACATTCACATAAGACACAGACCTTCCCAATAAAACAGGAAACTCAGACACACGGAACCAGACAAGACGCTGAACTGAACAGACAGATTCTGTCACGGTTCTGGGTCTGTTTCGAACCAGTATTTTGAGTTTTGATTATTAGAATTCTATGTTTCTGTTTATTTGTGTTTAGGATTTGTTCTTTGGTTGTGTCTGCTTTGTATGGGTCTAGTTCCATGTGTCATTTTCTGTCTGTCTCTGCGTCGAGTCTGCGTCTTTGTGTGATGGTTTCTTGTTCCTGTTTTATTGTGAAGGTCTGCGTCTCATGTGTGTGTGTTCAGTTTTACCTCTGTCTCGTCTTGATTACTCCCAGCTGTGTCCCCCACCTGTGTGTAATCTCCCTGTGTTTCTCTGTGTATTTAAGTCGTGTCCTCTGTCATTGTAGTTGCTGGTCCGTCTGCGTATCCACCATGTTTCATCTGTGTGTTCCCTGCCGTCGTCGTCATGTACCATCGTCTTCCTTCCTTTATGTTCAGGTTCGTGCTCAGTAGTTTAGTTGTCCCAGTATAGTTTAGTTCTCCGTTTTGCCGTTTGCCTCTCTTTTTGTGTTCAATAAATCACCTTTACACCTTCACGACTGCCTGCGTTTGGATCCTCCTTTTCCTTTTCTACACGGCTCTTTTCACTCGCCGTGACAGATTCACAAACAGACGGGCTGACACCATAGACAGACAGAGATACAGACGCAGACTCAGAGGCAGACCGAAGAGAACTCAAACAATAATCATCATCATAATAATAAACTAGAAAATGATAATAATAAACTTAAAGCGCTGGGTCACCGACCCAGAACCATGACAACAGACCTTTTTTTTTTTTTTTTTTTTATGTATATGTATGATCCCTCAACTGTCCTTTACCTTTGAGCAACTGTCATTGCTATTTGCTAATTAAGCAGATAACAGAGCTTTATTGGCATGACATGTTCAATTTAGATTTGGCATCTTTTAACTGGAACCCTTGACATAAGTTCCAAAGAGATAATGATCTGCACAACGGAGACTATCATAAAAGATAAAATAAGCCTATTAGAGATGTCCAATTGAACAAGCTGACTTATTCTTTAAGTGGATGAATGCACTGGCAAGCTCAGAAATACCAAAAGAGTACATAGAATTGAAGTGGATTTGACTTGATAATTTCCTTAGTTAAGAACGCCCCTTCACAACTTCCATCCAGATGAAGACCACTGAGGATTTTAATGCATCATTTTCAAAGCCTGCAATATACAATTTACATTGGTCAAAAGCAGAATTGGCAAAAGTACAGACACTCTGTACTTAAGTAAAAGTACACATACTAGTGTTAAAAAAAATGGTTTAACGTCTTTACTTGAGTAAAAGTACTTGCTCTCAAACGTACTCAAAACAAGAAAGTAAAAAGTAGCTCTTCGGAGGGCATTTCTTCCAGCTTTGTTTGTGCAAAGCTAACTAAACCTTGTGTTATATTAATGTATTAATAATAAAATAATATTAGTATATAGGAATACAAACTTTATTTCAGTCTAAATTGTAATTCTAATAAAAGTAATCAGCGTTAATCAATCAAGTAGAACATGAGCAGAGAAAAAGAAGGAACATTTAAAAAATGGCTTTATTTTTGGTCACCTACATTGTAGAGTGTGACTTTGCCTCTGAACAGGAAAATCAGCAGGAAAGAGGCTAAAATGAGGTTTATCAGGCAAAGGAACCTTTAAATCCACCACAGTAGAGGAAACTAACCTGTTTATCCTGCACTAACCTGCAGAGTGTTTTCATACATGAGGGCCCGGTGGCACCAGTGTCCAGCGGTCCTCTGTCAGTGCGCCCCAGGGCAACTGTGGCTACAATATAGCTTGCCATCACCAGTGTGTGAATGTGTGTGTGAATGGGTGGATGACTGAATGTAGTGTAAAGCGCTTTGGGGTCCTTAGGGACTAAGTAAAGCGCTATACAAATACAGGCCATTTACCATACCACCTTTAAATAACACAGTTAATATACCTCAGTTTGATTTGCAGTATGTTTCAAAATATGAAAAAACAGAATGTCACATGTACAGACCCAATATCTAATTTAAAAACATGAGGACTTACATGTAAGCTTTACATTTCCAATTTATCAAACACCACTGAGCAGTCCTTACCTTTGAATCTAACCTCTGTTCTTCCTCTCCTGTCCTGTCTTTCTTATCTTTCTCCATCTCTGAGTCCAGTTAGCTCTCTTTCTTTTCTCTCCCTGTGAAATACAGCAGCTGGACCTTTAGCTAGCAACACACTGTGCGAGAAACTGCACACAAACAGTTTGTGTGTTTGCTCAGCTGATAGAAACACTGCATTTGAAGTTACCTGACACTTAAAAGACTGCAGATAGAAGTAACAGGATGAATTCTGAAGTGTACAGGGCTCTTCTCTCTGCTCAGATTCAGCCAAATGCTGCAAAACTGATTGCACAGCGCTTCACAGTGCAAAAGGATAATGACCCAAAGCATACTGCAAAAGCAAATCTCAGCTTCTCAGGGGAAAGAAATATATAGAGATATTCTTCAATGGTCAAGTAAGTCAACTGATCTCAACCCAAAAGGAGCAGCTTTTCTGTCACTGAAGAGAAATCTGAGACCCACAAACAAGCAGCAACTGCAGGTGGCTGCAGAAAAAGCCTGGTAGAGCATCTCCAGGGTGAAAACACAGCTTTTGGTGATGCCCATGAGTCTAGACTTCAGGCAGTCATTGACTGAAAAATTTATTTATCCAAGTATGAAAAGAAATTGTAATATTTAAAAATATGTCTGAAAAATATGTGTGAATGTATGTGAATTAAAGCTGAAAGTAAGCATTACAATCATATTGATTGTTTGATTTAAATTTGCCCTCAACTGGAGTAGTAACCACCAATAGCCGTTCCAGTGTATTCCTATACAGCTTACATCCAGGAGCTTGTCAGGAGGTGTATGAATCTACATCACAACAGAGACCTGCAGACTCACGGCAGTCCCTTTGCTAATGAAGTTCTCCTGGTCAAAGACTGATGATTAACGATTGTATTCTTTCTCTTGTCTGCTTTTTTTGTTGAGCGTTTTCACAAATCTGCGAACATGTAAGTTAAAAACACCAAAGTCATTCGCCGACGCAGAGATTGAGGAAGCAATAGATTGTCATCTCTTGTGTTCTACATGGTAAAATTAATGTTTTTGTCAATGGAGTCTGGTGGGTTTGACAAGACTGAGTCAAACATGAACTATGAGGTACATACTGAACTGGCTGCCAGTCACCCACATTCACATTTGCTAAACATTTAGGCTTGACAGTGAGCCTAACTTGCGTGTTTCTGTGTACAGTCCATACAGGAAACTCTAGTTTCCCCTCAGTATGAGCATCCCTTTAATGCCTGATGATGAAAGATAATTTCACCAAAATCTAATCTAATTTTTTTTTGTTTGTTTGTTTGTTTGTTTGTTTGTTTTTAAACTGGGGACACACATACAAAAAATAGACAAAGAACCTTATCTTGTCATGTCTGATTGTGTGCGTTAAATTATATTGTGTTCTTTTTTTAGTAATAATAATAATAATAATAATAATAACGTATATTTTATTGATCCCCATGGGGAAAATCCTCTCTGCATTTAACCCATTCACTCAATGATTATCATATTATTACTTCCTATATTAATTTATATTGTCATCTCTCTTTTCACTTCACATCTTCCAGTATTAACTGCCCTCCTTCTGTGGCCTCTGTGTCAGATTGTCTTTGTGCCATGAGTCAGGCGTTCCAGCAGGCTTGTGTAAGTCCTCCCATGTGCCTGAGGCTGCCTGTTTTTCTGCTTTTTGACTCTCCTTTCTCCCTCTGCTTTTGTTTGCACTGTTGTTCCACAGCTGTGTTCTGAAGCCACTTTACCTCGTGTAAAGTCTGCCTTTTTGAACTCTTACCCTTCTTCTGATGTTGTATGTTTGATTCCTCATGTTCCTGCTTGTTGATCGTTACAGGCCTGTATTTTTTTAGTTTGACTTGTATCACCAAAAGTAAAGAGAGAAACCTCTATCTATCTATCTTAGTTAATTGCAAGACATTGCATTGGATGGCAGTGACTTCTTTAAAACATTTTAAATAAGACAATTAGTGCCCTGGGATTAATTTATTCAAGCCAGTCTAAGCCTCCTGTTAATTTGGCTGTAAACCCACCCTCTCTCTTATGCTTTACGTACTTGATCACCTAGTTTTAGAAGAGTTTCCTAACTACTAACTTTCTCTGTGAAAACTGTTAATAGAATTTGGTGGGAAATTATCTTTTAACACCTTTCTGCTGTCCCATTTTTAAAAAGGTGACAGTAATCCTTTCCTCTCCTCCATCCACTCGCCACCCTCGCCCCTTTATCCTATCTTCTCAATTACTGTTTCTTTCCTCCTTTCTTCCCATCTCCCCACCCTTTTGACTCCTGTCTTCTCATACCCGCTCCCACCCCCCTTCCCTGACTGGGAAGTAGAGCGCTCTCTCTCTCTAAGCTTGTCCCACACCGAGGGCTGTGCCAATTAATGGCTGTCATGTTGCTCTGTGGTGGAGCTGCAGTAAGTGGTGCAGACAATTTGTATTACAGAGGGCCTATCTCATGCATGGGTAAGCTGGGTGATGTAGCCTGCCTGTGCTAATAGGCTGTGAATGCAGAGGCCACAGACCTTGAGCACTCCATAACCGGAAGGCTTAAGTTGGTGGTAGTCAAATTGTGCATTCAGAGCGGACAGAAGCTACATGACTGCACAAAATAAAAACGGTTTGTATCTACAATCATTCTAGGTGACCCATGCAAAAGTAGATTGTAAGGCAACAAGCTACAGCTCTTTGCAGTCCCTCTTTCTTTCTACTTTATGGCATTCCAAGTTTTATAATTGGATCAAGCACTACAAAACACCTCATTACTTAAACTGAAGAGGCCTGTCTAGGCAGCTTTTCAGGGGATCGTGTGTGTGTGTGGTTGAATGCGATTGCATGTGCTTGTGTGAACCACTGTGAACGTGTTAAAAGTAAATGTGTGTCTAATGATTTACAGGAATTTGCACCCTGGACATAAAAGCTTGAAACACACGATGCATTGCAGTACATGCAGTCTTTTTTTTCTTTATAACAATAGTTCACTGAGAAGAGCACTGAGATTTAAAGCACGTCGGACAGATTGGCTCACAGAAGGCAGGCAAGAAAATGATTGGAGTGGATTAAAGATGTCAGTACTGCGTTTGACAGCATGGGAAAGCACTGGAAAGCAGAAGAATAAAGAATAGCCCAGGATTGCAGGCAGATGAGCAATTCCAGATCTTTCTTACTGAACTAATGCATAAGCTTGATGATAATGCGTATCAATCAAGGACCCTTACTGTGCCAGAAGAAATGCAAAATACTGTGTTTGATTTCCCCCATACTGCTCATTTATGTGTTTATTGATGTATTTCTGTACCATGCCCACAGGTGGTTGCTGAGACTCCTGAAGCAGGGATTTGTGGAAAAGGTCATCTGATCTGCATAATTTCTTATTACTAGGAATATTGGAAGTGATTGAACTGAGGCAGGTGGCAAGTGAGCAATTTATTATTTCATATGTCGCTAAATTAATTATCCCTCACCAAGCTGGGTATGCACAATGTGGCAATGAAATTTACTTGTTTGTGCTTCTCTGTGTGTGTGTGTGTGTGTGTGTGTGTGTGTGTGTGTACTGTATGTTAAAGGTTACTCTAATCTGCTAAGCACAAGTTCTGTCGAGCTTTTCAAAGATCATAGCTTCATTAATGAATATATCAGCACTCTTCTATGTTTTGTCTTTTCTTGAGATGGATACTGCTCATTAATGCAGATATCTGATCAGCGAACCATATGGCTGCAACTCAGTACATTTAAGCATTAGACGTGGTCACAATGGCCTGCTGAGCTCAGCATCAAAACGTGAAATAAAAGTGATTTAAGTTATTTCACACCTGGCATGGCTGTTGGTGCCAGACAGGCTGGTCTGAGAATTTCAGAAACTGATGATCTATGGGAATTTTCCCACATAACTAGTTCTAGGCTTTACAGAGAATGGTCCAGAAAAGATAGAATATCAAGTGTGCAGCATTTCTTTGGGCGAAAACTTCTTGTTGATGTCAGAGGTCACAGAAGAATAGCCAAACTGCTTGAAGCAGATGTGAAGAATAACTCAAATAACCACTTGTTGCAGTCAAGATATGCATAAAAGCATTTCTGAATTTAAAACACATCAGACGTTGAAGCGGATAAGCAAAAACCAAACCAGGTGCTACTCTTGTGAGTTAAGAACATTAAACTGATACTACAGTTCACACGGGCTAACAAAAATGAGACAATAGAAGACTGGAACAACTTCACCTGGACTGGTGAGTCTCGATTTGTGCTGCAGCATTTAGATGGTATGATCTAAACTTGGTGCAAACAACATAAAAAATCATTGATGGGTGGGATATTTTCTTTGAAAACTTTGAGCCCCTTAGTGCTAATTGAGCATTGCCCAAACACCACAGCCTACCTGAGTATTGTTGCTGACAATGTCCATTCCTTTATAAATGCAGTGTGCTAAACTTCCAATGCCACAGCATGTCACAAAGTTCTCAAACTGGTTTCTTCTGCATGAAAATGAGTTTACTGTACTCAAATGGCCTCCAAAATCACCAGATCTCAGACCAGCAGAGTATCTTTGGGATGTGGTGGAAAATGTGGAGTCAAGAAATCTGCGTCAACTGTGTGATCCTATCATGTCAATATGGACCAAAATCTATGAAGAATGTTATCACAAAGAATTAATTATCTGACACTAAGTAGGTGTACCTAATAAAGTGGGTGCTTTACATTTAGGTCTATTTTTATTGAAACTTCCAACATAGCACACTATGACAAAAAAGAAAAATCATACCTTTTTGTACATGCACACACAAACTGTGAAGGAAAGAAAGTTAAAGTTTTGAAAACCTAAAACAACTTGTGAATGCAAAAGGGACACTTATTTGTAAAGTCCTTCTCCCTCCATGGTTCATCCAACAGTGTGCTTGCCTCTTCATGCATTATGCGTAAAAACACTTCTGCGAAGAATACATCTGTGCATCCTCAGTTGTTTAGAAGAAAATAAAAAAGGTATGAATGAATTAAAAACTGAGATGATTTTTTTTTAAAAAGACAGGGATCATGAATCAGCATCGTACACAAACACTTTTTTCCATAGGCTCATTGTTGTGCAAGGCAAAGTATTTAAGCTCCCTAGAGGCATTCCTTCAAAACTGTTATCAATCAACAACAACTGGCTATGTTTTTCGACAATAAAAGCCGACATATAAATTAAAATGAATATAAAGCAGCCTTGGGGAAAAAAGGGAGAGGGGGGTCATCTGCATTTTTAAAACAAACTACATTACTCGTGAAGCCTTTATAAGTTGGCGCTGTCTTCATTTGTACCTGTATGCGTTTGTATGCTGTGTAATATAACTCGAATGGTTTCATGGTTCTCAATCTTTTTTTACACATCTTCTTTTATAGAGGATTTTTTTTGCACCTTTTGAAAAACACAACCCAACAGGCTTTATATCAGTCCTTTTTTTACTCCTCCAACTCTCGCCTGCGAGACGGGGCAAAATAAATTGGAAACAGAAAAGTGAGAATGCTGGAAAATATGGTTGATATGGCCAGAATGTGTCATTATTGAAGGTAGGCGTAAAAAGGGCAGGCGGTGTTATAGCTGGAGGAAATAATTTCTCTGCACAATTCAGATTCAGTGTTTTTGTGCTAATGGGTCTGTCAAGGTGAGCCCATCAACGCTGCAAAAAAAGAGGGGTGGACGGGGTGGGGGGTGAGCTAATTATAAAAGATGTGTGTGCATGCACGAGTGTTTCATTGGGTTTGCACAGGTGTGCGAAATCGAGAGAAAGAAAAGCAACAGAAGAGGGCCAAAAACAAAGATAGCTGCTGTAGAACAGTCATTTACAAGCTTTCATGAGTGACTAGTGACACCCACGCATCATATGTCAGCATTGTACTGAATCATAATGGAAGATGTGTTGCAGGGAGGGTTATTATCATCCCATCCCATTATTTTGTTGTTTAGAGATCATTGAGATATATCCTCTGTATATATACATATTAAAAAATTTGCCGTATTGATTTATATTACTTCTTAGCATCATTTCTCTTTCAGCGCCCCAGTAATATTCTGGTAAATATACCAAATGACTTTTCCATTTAGTCATAAGTTACTTTATAAATCTTGTAAATTTGTAGTGCTGTGGCTCTTCTGTTGTAACCCAAGAGAAGCAAGGCTTTTTGACAGTTTCCTAAAGCCAATAATTCTAAAATAATTGGTCTAGTTTCACTGAATAAGTGTGAGTTATCCAAAACAAAAAAAAAAGCTTAATCTTTTAGATTGGTGCAATTAGTACTGCTACTAACAGTGCATAATGCTGAGGGTGCCATCTGTTATCCAGTTGCCATTCATCTTTTTCAAATTTACAGAGGTGTTTTGTGTGTCTTTTGCACACTAGAGGGTGCACACGGATCTCGTCCAGATTTCTTTTGTTGCTTCCCAAACTGGCTGTTGAAAATAATGTATTTCACAGTTCTATGCACACAGATACACGTGTACTTAACACTTTAACCATGGAGCTATGTTAGTATTTTCTCTATACAGTGATATAACAGTTAAAAATGAAAAATATGAACCCTTAATCCTTATCTGTCGAAATCTGGTGAATATGCTGGCATGGTTTTAATGGATGTTCTGAGTGAGCATGTTTATCGTATGAGGAAACATTTGCTTTCTAACTACAGATGTGCCCATTTACATAAGAAATGATATATAATTTAATCTGAGCACCTATGAGGAATCTTAGGTGATACTCTCTACCTCCATTGCCAAAGCACCAAATGATGGAGTACCTGATGGAGACAATAGTGGGCCAGCCCCCAACGCATGTACATTGACGCTGCTGCTGATCCACAACTTACTAAGACATTTTATGCTGTTTTTTTCCTTTCATCTGTCACCCCTCTTTATGTCCCAGTGGCAGTAAGCCATTGTTTCTAATAAAGCCATATAGAGATTGCCCAGTCTGACTATGGAGCCACTCACAGCAGTCCCCTGAGGCATGGCATCACTCTCCTCTCTCTCTCCTGGCACACTGCTTCAACCCAAGAGAAGAGCTTTTCTGAATATGGATGAAAACCCCATGCTGCCAATGGGCACACTGCTGTGGACCAAATCTTAGTTCTGAGAGGAGAGTGGAAAGAGGGGAAGAGAGAGAGTGGATGGAAAAAAGAAAAAACAAATTGCCAAACAGCAACTGTGATGCATGTAGACATCTTTCTCTGTATTTTAGACTCCAATCAATGGTGTATTGTTTAAAGAGTTATAAATTGTTATAAAAAACATAAAAAAGAGAAATTTAGACAAAAAGCCCAGATATTTTTGAATTTCTGTGACAGTGAAAAAAACATGTAAGGTGAACGTGACACACAGCGCAGCCCACTGCAATGTCTTTGTTGTCAGTATCCAAGGCCAAATACACTTATGCTGTTTTTCAAGTGCTTACACTATGTTCCTCTAAAATGACAGTCCTTAGTTAAGTTCTCCAGGTATGACTGGGTATCCATCTGTTAATTTTGTGCCAAAAGCAATCACTCTTATCAGCCAGCACCTGCCATTTGCTTTTCCCAGCTGACATTTGATTAATTGACTAAATGATTTACTGGCAAATGTCATAAATGTGTGATCTGTGTGTGTGTGTGTGTGTGTGTGTGTGTGTGTGTGTGTGTGTGTGTGTGTGTGTGTGTGTTTGAGGGGGTGGGCCAAATCTAATCAGGATGAGCTACCTTTTCAGCTGAATATACTGAAAAAAATTGTACCATCTTGTAAAAATACAGATATTTTCAGTAATTAAAATGTTCTGAAGATCTGAAACGCATATATTAAATTATATTCAAATACTGTAGCCCTAAATCTACATTAAATCTTACATTTTTTCTATATTTTTGTATGTTCTAGTTTAATAAACAGTATTTACATGTGTAAAAACAATAGTGAGGTGTGTGGTAGGAGTGGCAGATGGGGTCAAGGCGGGGGTGAGATTACATCATGGAACGACTCTGGTCCCTTTCTTGATTACGGACAAGAAGGACAGGTTAACAAATGGACAGGAAGGCGTCTTCATGGACTGTGATGTTTGCAGAAGATATACTGTGATCTGTAGTGAGAGCAGGGAGCAGGTGGAAGAGAGTTTGGAAATGCCGAGGTATACTCTGGCGAAAAGAGAAAGTCAAGTAAATAGAAGCAAGACAGATTATGTGTGGGAATGAGAGGGAGACAGTGTAACAGTGAGCTGCAGGGATCAGAGGTAGTGAAGGTAGATGCGTTTATATACCTGGGGTCAACCATCCAAAGCAACAGATTGTGCACAAGAGAGGTTAAGATTAGGGTGCAGGCAGAGAGGAGTGACTGGTGAATAGTGTCGGGGTGATTTGTGATAGAAGGATACCAGCAAGAATGAAAGGAAGGTTTACAAGATGGTAGTGAGACCTGCTATGATTGTATGGTATGGAGACAGTAGTACTGACAAAAAGACAGGAGGCTTAACTGGAGGTGGCGAAGTCGAAGATTTCCATTAGGAGTTAAACCGATTGACAAAATTAGAAATATGTATTTCAGAGGGACAACTCAGGTTGAGCAGTTGAGACACAAAGTTAGTGAGCCAAGAGTGAGATTGTTTGGACATGTGCAAGGAAAGTGGATATATTATCCAAAGGATGTTGACAATAATGCTGCCAAGAAGGAGGAAAAGAGGAAGACTTGAAAGAATGTTCATAGATGTAATGAAGCAGGGCATACAGAGGGTCGGTGTGACAGAAAAGGATGCTAGCTAATAATATGGTTAAACATCACTATATTACAATTAATCGGTCTTAAAATTGCAGAGAAGTATTGTTATTTGTTGGGTTTTATTATGCAATTTTATGTGAAAAATCTTTTACATTTAATCCATATTTAATATGTTAAATTAAAAATACTGTTGTAAAACTGATAATAATGGTTTGTAATTACAGAAATCTACTGTTCCTTTTTGATTATATCAACTTTATATGCAACATTGTTGGCATCATAATTTCAGATTTTTGTCATTCACATTCATGCTCCTTATGTGACAGCGACAGAGAGGAAGTGGTACTTGACACTTGTCAAGTCTTATCGGTGTGTGGAAATGCTACTGTGGTGGTGAACAAAGACGACTGTGAAGGAACATGTGGTTTAGAATTTGAAAGTACTGCTGCTCTCAGTTCCTGTTTCGTGGTTTCTTTGTGCCTTTCCATTAATATGACGGTTGTCTTTTTAGTAGTAATCTTGTTCATTCGAATTTGTTAATCTGATATATAAATTATGCAAAATTCTGCATAGTAAGATTACCATTTTCTTTACTACTACTATTTTAAGGAAAAGTTTAATGGAAAGTTATTACTAATAGTACCTGAGTGACCACATATATACCTCCATGTTGGATAAAAATAATGATTGACGTTGAATGGCTATATTGCAGGAGTTGAAAGGAAAACAGACTGAAAGGCCATTTCATAACCAAATGTCAGCTGTGTCACGCAAAGGGATGGATAGTTTTTGGATTTTTATCAATATCGGTATTAGTACTATTATTGCTCAGTTGATAAATAAAGACATCAGCTCTCACTATGAAATGTGCATGCATCATTTTGATTTGATGTTTGTCAGAAATTCCCTCCTGTCTGACCCCGTGCTTGAGGTACTGAGGCTCATGTGTTAAGAGCAGTGAGTCAATATTTGGAAGTTTAGATATTTATAAAACACAAGATAAAAAGAAGGTGTTTGAGACATTTGCCATGCATTCCACTGCAGGCATCTGTGCTGAAGTTAATGCTTGTAATTTACTGGTGGAGTTTTACTTTATGTGGGTAATAACTGCAAGGTTCACTGAGAATGAGTCTTACCTTGAATGGAACACAATTAGCATACCACTAACGAGCCCAATAAATAGACTGTCAGTAGTTATAGAATAAAATAAGTAAAAAAATATATATATTTTCCATTTCCTCACTTTTAATAACAGTAGATAGTGTTACTGAAAAAAATCACTGAAAACAAAATACTGTAAAATATGAATATGCAATCTCGCTTCCTTTGTTAATATAAAGTCTTTCATGTGTGCTGGCTACAGTGCAGGTGCTGGGAGTATTGCAAACAGTACAACTGAGTGCAGAGAACTTCAGAGCTTGGTGCTGCAAGAAAATGACCATTTATATTGACTGGGTCGAAATCTGAGCGTGCTGGTCCAATGCCAGAGGGGAATGGTGGGGGAGTTTGACTCTTCCAGAGTAGCAAGCACTTAGTAAGTAAATTACTCTAATGATTTAGCTAGTGGAGCCATAATAGCCAGTAGGCAGGGATGTATGTCTGAAGAGAGCAACTTTTCTGTCTTACAGAGCATAGTTCTACTTAGGACATCCTGCTGAGGAGAGGAGCTCTGTTGCATACAGAGCAACGATATAAATAAAATATTATTACCATTGGAAAGTATTCTTTTTGAGGGTAGAGAAAGTAGAATGTTTAGAGATGCAGACTTTCTTGTGAAAAATATAGTTTTCACAGGGCTCTATGCAGTCCTGTAAAAAAACTAAGTGCATCCTTTCTGCTTCATTAGAATTAAGAGGGTAGGTAACAGGTGAGTGTGCCTAATCAGACGAAATTGATTAATTGATTATTAACAAGTCTGATCACCTCTATAAAAGTGGAAGTTTGGGGAATTTGCTTATCTGGAGGACTCAGATGTATTAGCACAATACCAAGAGTGGAAAATTCAGACTATACAGACCTCATTCAGCACATTAGATGTTAAAGTTCATGCAGTTCAATTAGAAAAAGACTTAACAAGTATGGTTTGAAGGGTTGCCAGGAAAAAGCCTCTTGTCTCAAAAAACCCTCGAACACCACATGGCTGTTTGCAAACCACGGGGCTTCTGAAATAATGTATTTTGGACCAAATGGGGAGATATTTGGCCAAAATGCACAGCATCACATTAGCAAAAACCAAACGCAGCATATAAGCCCAAACATTTCACAGTGGCCGGGTTGATGATTTGGGCTTGTTTTGCAGCCATAGGACCAAGCAAAACAGCCAAGCTTGTTTTGCTTGAATCCCTCTGCATACCAAAGATTTCTAGAGAATAACTTGAGTCCATCTGTCCATCAGCTAAAGCCAAAACTGAGTCATGCAACAAGGCAATTATCCCAAATCTACTAAATGAAAAATAATAATGGTGTTGCAATGCCCCAACACCATTGCTCGTTCTCCAGACCAGACCTCATCATGATGGAACTGCTGTGGTGGGCCCATAAGAGAGCTGTGGATGAATGAATGTCCACAAATCTCAATGATCTAAAGTAAGATTGAAGAAGAGTGGACCAGAATTACTGGTTATTGCTGTGAAAGGTGATTCGACATGCTGCTAAATCACGGGGTGTACTTAGTTTTTCAAATGACTGCATACTTGCCGCTATGAAATAATTACATTTGACACTTTTAAACTGCTAACCAAAGCTGAAAATTGATTTCTTTAGGGACTGTGACTATTTTTGTCATAATCAATTAATCTAACTAATAACATGCTGAACATTACAAATTTGTAGAAATAAAGTTCTATAGTATTTTCCACATTTCCCTACAGGCCAAAATGAGACATTTGTGTTACTAATTTTGTTGCTTAACTCTCCAAACCTATAGGCATTTTGCTTTAATCAATTTAATCAAAATAACCTTTAATCATATTTTGAGGAAAAGGTCAAAATTTTAAAGAGTGACCTTATTCGAGCCCATCAGTTAGAAAATGCTGGTACTGGACTGCTGGTATAGAAGATAGAAAGTTGGGAGTCAGGTCACATGGTTTATTACAAAGTTGTGTGGTGGTGTCAGTCTTCTCATATATGTTTGACATCACTATACAGTATATGATATGTAGTTGTTCACGTTTCCTGTGTCATGTCACTCATCACTGGGTAATGTGTCATAGACCAAGGACAGGAGAACTATGTTTTATGACACCGCTGTACCTTCAATAGCTGCCCTGAAGGGAAGAACTGAATATGGCACAGCTACACACACACAATAGCTAATGAAAATGGTGGCATGACAACCAAAGAGCTAAACTGCCTCTCTGATTGATGATAAGAGCATTATGCCACTGTACTGTACTTGTTACACCATACTGAAGCCTCATACAACCTTCTAACATTAATGGGGGCTTTGCGCCACTGGGAAGTCCACTGCAGGCACAGGTCTTGCCATTGGGAAAAAAAAGTAGTGCAACACAAAAACACTCAGATCTAAGAGAACAGTAAGATGAGATGTGGAGATGAAGTAGAATGGTGGAAGCATAGTAAAAGCCAATGAGAAAAAGGAAAGTGGGTTCTTTCTATGCCAAGGGTGAGATGACCAAGTTTCTAATGTGTCAAATTGATGTCTGTCTCTTCCCTCTAATTCTTTCTTTCTTCCATAGTCTTTCTTCTCTGACTAACACACACGAGCAGAGACTTCAGAGTGTTTTATAAAGAACTCCATTCAGCTATTGGCTGCCTAAATTGCCTCTCAATTTTCATTTGGGTCTTCAGTTAGTCTGTGTGCCTGCTCCCCTTGTGTTCTCTCTCAAACCACTAGAAGCGCTGCTTACAGGCGGATCAATGGCACAGCCCCAGGAGTAAAGGGAGAAGGACCGACTGAGGGTGTTTTGTCGTTCTTCCTCTCCTCCCTCTGATGGTTTCCTGCATGTGTTTCCAAAGAAGGTACAGCTAATGCTAAAGTTCAAAGAATTGTATCTGTGTGTCAAAAAGCATTGTGCAGATCATTTTGATAATACTTCTGAAAGTGTTTTCCAGTAATTAATAATTTGAGTTAAAACACGTACAATCTTTTTGATGGATAAAAGTAAAAGCATATGAATGAAATAGTGATGTTGCTACAGTTTATTCATAGTTGTCTATGAGTGAGTCAGATTGTTTAGTACTTTGCCATGCTAAGGCATAGATTTGTCAGATTCCTCGGGTAAAAATATTAATCAGGCATATCTGGTGATTGTTATTAATGGACACACCTACTATGATATTGATTTTCAAATGGTGGTTATGACGCTTCCACTCCACTGATTTACACAATTTACTTTATCATAAAAACATAAATAATACAATAAATAAATTCCATTCATTTTATCTCCCTAGTCTCAAACAGCTTTAAAAGACTAAAGGAGAAACCACCTTTTGCAAGGTATTGAGCCATTGATCCTGTACGGCTTACTCTGAAGAAAACCTGCAAAAGATTTTCCCTTATTTGGCATAGTTACTGTGGTGATGGAGAGCACTGTTTAACTTGTCCAGATTATAAAACCTTCCATGTATGTTTAATGAAATGAAAACATTAATCACTAAAACGTTTTCCTGTTATGAATGAAGTGAATACAGGCCTTTTTATAATCAAATGTTCAGTATCTTTGACACACATTTAACCCAGATTGACAGAAAAATATAAATATGAACATAGAAATGTTGTATGCATCTATTAGTTTTTAAACACCATACACCAAACACCATAGTTTTTAAAATGGTGTTTAAAAAATGGAGCTTCCTGAAGGTCAAAGTTTGCCTTTAAACACTGGCTGCATTTTCACTCATTTTCAGTTTAATCCTCGTACTTGACCATTTTCAGAAGATTGTTTTGTTTGCTTTTTGTAAGCCACTTACACTGACCAATTCAAGTATAAAACAGACACATTCTAAAGGGATGAACCAGTGCTGTGTCTATGCAACAGACAATCTGTGTCTGAACCAACTTTAATTTGTATCTTTAGGCACTTTCTAACTAGCAGCATGTCACAAAAACACATTATCCCATTTCTTTCACAGAATCTATGAAAAATGTCAAAGATAACATAAGTTGGCAGGTATAAAATAGTATTTTTGCAACAAGGTGAAGCCAAAGAGTGCTTTGACAGAAACCTAGCATACCTTGTCATGTTGTGCAGTATGTCCCTAAATCAGATTTGAGGAAAGTGGACAAGTATGGTGAAAAAAAACCAAACAATCCAGTGCACATGAATAGTATCTGAAAGTTATGTCCTTAAGAAATGGTAACGGCTTCATTTTTCAGCATGACAATGATCCCAAACACACTGCCAGTGCAAGAAAAGGACACCTGGATAGAACAGCACACAAAGACTGCCAGTAATGAAATGACCTCCCCAGAGCTCAGACCTCAGTGTTATTGAAGCAGTGTGGGATCACCTTGACAGAGAACAGAACAAAAGATAGCCAAGATCCAAAGAAGAGCTTTGAACATCCTTTACGAAGCCAGGAGAACGATTCCTAAAGAAAACTTAAAGAAATTAGATGAAAGCTTTGCTAAGAAAGTTCAATCTCTGAACAAAGAATGAAGAATAAAAGTGGTCATACACAGTATTGATTTTCAACATTTTCATTAGAATTGCACAAACTTTGTTTGCATTACTGCATTTCCCATTTTCCTAGCAAAATATATCTAAAGAACAGTGACTCAAAACTGTAAAACAGTACTGATTTTTTTAAATTTTCTATTTGAAACAAGGTCAGTTATCAGGACACACAGGTAATTCACAGATAAGTGTGGAATAAAGTGTGCAGTTTATCTTCCTACCAAATATTTAAGCATAATGTGACAGTAATTAGAGTGAGATGAAGCTCATATAAAGACCATACTTCCATTTAAATGGCTCAATATGGCTGAGTAATGAGTGTCTAAATACGCTCATACTGGTGTGTTATCATTACAGAGACAGGTTCAATAAGACAGTTTTTCCCTCTAACATTCTCTGCTCTATTTCATAACTTTAAAAGAAACTGTTTCCAAAAGAGTTGACGGTGGCAAAAATAAAATAAAATAAAAAAACACAACGCAATAATTGAAAATAGGACAACAACCGCATATACAATTCTGAAACCCATGATGCTCATTTTAAATTTGATGTCAATATCACTTTTCAAAGAAAATTTTAAAGGGGCATGTTTATCACGGTGTTGCATCATTTTTCCTTTAACAACACTCTAAGTGTTTGGCTATAGTTTTGAAAGTGAAATTTAAGCTGCTTATCTGCTGAAGGCCCACTTTATATTTGTATTTCTTTCATAAAGCTAAAAAATTTTCAATGGGTGATGAAGGATTAGTTTGGCATTGTCAACGTTGGCAATTATTTACGCATCGCGTGCCTCAGCAATTACAGACGTCCTCGCTCTATAACGTTGCCATAATACTACTCACAGTTGATCGTGGAATATTTAGGAGGATGAAAGTTCACCAACTAACTTGTTGTCCTGTCTTTCTCTTCCGTCTTGAGGTGACTGCTGTTGTAAATTGGTGCTATATAAATAAAAGTGAATTGAATTCAAAATTTGCAAGTGTGGCATCTTTTTACAGTACCTGTAGGTACTGTAAACTACCACTGTCATTTATACACCTATGGCACTGGGACTGGGATTGAAAACAATTACATTAGAAGATTAAGAATCGTGGCTCAATTCTTTTTTTCTATATATTGTATCTTGTTGAACACTAATGGCGCCAGCAGAGATGTGCAAGATACCCATGCAATGTGCATCTCAGTAACATCAGTGATGCTGAATTTTAGACTGTTGGACCTTCTCCTCTTTATTCTAAAGGATGTTCAGCAGTTATTCTATAAAGAAGTTCCAATTTTACTTTTCAGACCACAGGACCGTTATCCTCAGTGCATCTGATATAAGACCATGAGAAGGGAGCAGTTTGATATCAAGCTCACAGCTGTGGATGCAACACAGAACTGTGTTTACAGACAAAGGTCTTCCTGACCCAATGCATTGTTTTCCACGTGAGATTTTGGCTTGGTTCTTTTATACAGGGCTTTTTTTTAAAAAATTAATATTATATAGCACAAAAAATCCTACATGTAGAAAAAATATTCTCATGCTTTTGGGCTTTTTGCCCACAGAGCCTTTCATGGAGTGATAAGTACCTCCTTACCTTTACTTCTAAAAACTGAAATCAGTCATGTTCTTGACCTGCTGCCTTTTCTAAAAAAGCAATTAAGCCTAATAAAAGATAATTTACATAAATTAGCTTTTCTGTTACACTGCCCTCACATACACCAGAAACCAATGAGCTTCAAGCAGCACAAAATCCAATCATTGCTGTCAGCAATAAACTCTTCCCAGGGAACTTTGAGCTTCCCAGGATTCTGTGTTAATGTAAGTGATAGTGCTAAATACAACGTTAACTATGATAATCTATCTGCTTCATTTCTTTCTGTACCTCCTACTTTACTGGCAGAAGTCAGTTGCAGTGCAGCCAGAGGTATTTTGACTCAGACCTAATCACACTACACTCTCCACTTCACATTTTCCTAAGGTCCAAGGCACACGTTTACAAGGATACTGTGCTGATAGCCCGGTGAAACTGCTGGTTAATGTGAAGAAGTCAAGTTCAACAATACACAACATTTGACATAAAGAGAAAAGAGTTTGTGTTTGCCCTTGGAAGCCATATTCGCTCTCGGTCTGAGAGAAGGTTGTTTAGATGCTGTGTTGGAAAAGGGGTGCATATGATTTAATATCTGCAACACGCACGGTCCAAGAGACTCATTTATCACAAGAACATTGAGAGAAAAAGAGCATAAAAAGGGAGTGACACAAAAGGAATATAAAGTAGAGAGAAAATAGATCATTTCTTGAGGTGTTTTAGACACATCAACATTTTTCCCCATCATCTGAGCCCCACCCAAGGCCGTGTCCCAGAGAAGCCAGCCAATTATACAAAGCTGTGCTCACGTGTGTCAAAGTACTTGTGCATATACAGCTTTGTTTATTTTAAGTGCATGCCTGTGTGTTTACCGGTAAAAACGACTTAACATACGCTGCTGTAAAAGATTGTGTGCCTCAAAGCGATGATCAGGCTGTGTGTGTGTATGTATCTGCGTTCATCTCAGGCTGGCTGCTACATCTGTTTTGCCAGCGTGCTCTATATGGTCTCAGTGGCTTTAATTAGCATTTTGCACTTATTTGGTTCAGATATATTTGTGCATTTGTCCACATTAAAGCGTGTCCATAAGGCATATAGGTTGGAGGTAAAATGGGATGTAAGCCAAATCAATGCAAGTTTAAGCACAAGGGAAGTAATAATTGTCTTAATTTGTAAATGGAGAATATGGGGGAAGAGCAGAGAGGACTCTCTCTGCACTGTGTCTGTGTGTATCTGGATGAAAGCACGTGCCAAAGGGTTTCTCATTGATTGATTAGACAGGTATTCACTCTGGGTCTAAATAACACAGGTCCGTGGCCCGTGTTCTTCATTGAATTTTCTTTTCAACATATCATCCATGTCATTTGCACACACCCCTGTGCAAAGATGCCAACTATATGAGGCGGTGGAACCACTCCTTGTATGTCCTAACTTTTTTTCACACTTAGTATAATATTCTGTTCATTGCTGCAACCTTTCATACATAATACTCTGTAACTTATTTTGGCGCAGCTTTGAAGCAGCTCTTCAGTAGGTCCCTGGGGCCCCTCAGGCCTGGTTTCCCAAAGCAAGCATGGCTAGTGTAGTCATTATCACTGCTTTTTAATGGCTTTGGTGGATGGCCTTCAGAGAATATTGTGTGTGTATGTGTTTGTGCACTCTAAGTCATGCCTCTACCATGTATTTGTGAAATGTGTTTTCTTATGGGGATTTTTTATTAGTTTGATGTCTGTGAACCTGTGGTGGTAGCTGCCTATTAAACAGTTATTGGATCACCTTACGCTCAGTGCTTTCTTAAATATATCTTACTTAACTTGTCCAGCTGTGAACGCCTCTGTTGGTGGCTCTGTTGTGTTTATACTTAGACTGGGGTGATCTCTTTTTAGTCCTTTGGAACAACATGATTTTGATGCAAGTTATTAAAGAGTACAAGTGACAAATAACCAAAGGGACTTTAGTTGCCCAAGCTATTAGAAAATATGTCCCTTGTGGCATTATTAAATAAGTGTGATGTTGGCTATATGCAGATATTTTTCAAACAGGTAAAAACACGAACTATTCAGATTAAACCTTAGACATTACAGCTACTGCAACTGCTCTTTTAAGCCTCTAAGTTTGTTTGTGCACAAAACCTCGAGTCTTTCCCCATCCAGTGCACGTAAGAATACACAAAACTTATGTCAGCACAGCCATTTCACAGCAGTATTGCTGACAATCTACTGTGCTCTTATAAATAATAGCTTTTTCTTTGCAGTTTGTTACTCTCCTTTTGACAGCACGGATGAATAAATCTTTAGATTTTGAGGTTCTTTACATAATGACAAAGTTGCATCAATTTAGACGCTAATTTGCTCCAAGATGTTTCTCTCCAGTATGTTTAGACAAACATAATGAGTACACTAGTGAATAGGCTGCTATAACCTCCATTGATATTCCTGACTTTCATAATGATTGTACTTGCTGAGGTGCTCAGAGGGGTCTTGAGAAGTTTGTTGAAACATTATTTAATATATACAGAATGTTCTACTTAAGCATACTTCATTAAGTTTTACTTTTTTCAGTTATTGTTTTTATACGTGGGCTCAAAACATATTACAGCATATCTTCCATTTTTAAACATAATGGCTGGCTCTGATTGGTTGAATTGTGACAGTGTTTTCTGTGATTGTAAAAAATTTCTACAGAACTCTGCAAAAGTCTTGGGCCACCCAGTCATTTATTTTTAATTTACTAGAAAAAACAGGAAATGAGGCCAGTGATTTATTGAAACGGGATATAAAGCAAAAAAACCAAACAAAAAACTGAGTTTGTAAAGCTCTAATGAGCTTAATCAATGTTTAGTATAACCACCTTTATTCTTCAGTAGAGGCTGAACTTTCATAAGCAAGATTTCTTGTCATTTTATTAGGTGGCCTTCAGGAATAGTTTCCAGGTTTGTTGAAGGACATTCAAAGCTCTTCATTGTGTGTGTGTGTGTGTGTGTGTGTGTGTTTTTTCAAGGTTAGGTATGTTTTTACTGTCATGGCATTGTGTTTGGGATCATTGTCATGTTGAAAAATGAAGTCAGTCAGATGTTTTCCCAGATGGTTCACGGTGAATTTCATTCTGGCACCACTTTTCTGCTTAATTCCATGCGTTTTGACACGATCCATAATAGATCCTACATGATCTATTAAGGAGTGCTGTAAACTATTTGAATTTATGACTCCATAAGCCCTGTTGCCACTGATTTCCTGTCCTTACGTAATTTGGCACAGCGCAACCTTTTCTCCCCTTTTCCCTTCCTTAAAAATAGCTTGTTGACAGCCACCCTTATACTGAGACTATTTTGGATGAGATTTTGGCAAAGTAGTCATGGATGCAAAGTTTAGGACCCAAATGCAGACATGCAGAGACTGGGAAACCAAAAGTGAGCTTCAATTTTGACTTAAAAGTCCATAAACAAAGTAAACATGATCTAAAACTGTCTGGATAAACAGAGAAGAGGTTAGCAGACACAACATCATAGGATAAAGGAAAGTAGGACTTAAACACACAAAAGGTCATTAGAAGAAGTGGACACAGGAGTGTAACGAGTTCCAGGTGACAACAAGAATTTTTCAAAGAGCACAAACCTCCACCAATTCTGCTCACTCTCTTTCTCTCAAGATATATTTTGGAGTCAACTTGAAAGAAAAGCAGATGTGAAATCCAAAAATGGGATTAGAGACCAAATGTGACATAATATTTGGATCCAAATTATAATATGATTTTTAAAATCCCCATATACCAGTATCATTTCCTAAATGTTGCCAAAACAAAGAAAGACAGCAGATTTTAAGCACCATTTTAAATATGAAAGACATTTTATGAAAGCTCGACCTTATATGACCTCGAAGAAGAGGCCAAAGGTCCAAAGGTCTAATCTGAAATCTAATATCCCTATATGCCCTTATGTTGGCAATAAAAACAATCTCAGTAAGTTTCAAATAGCTCTATACAAAATCGTTATCAGTTTGACCTTTAGGTCCTTTGTACACAATACATACCACACTTGTAAGAATCAAAGTTTCCAAGTTGTAAAGCTTTTCGTCAATTTTTGACCAATAAATCGTTAGGTTGACCTTGAAGACCTTGGTGGATGTAAGCCAAATTTTAATGGATTGTAAACATAACCCCGCTCTACACCCCTACAAAGTTTTATGAGAATTCATTCAAAACTCCTCAAGCTATTGAATTTACAGATAAAAATGACGACACCTCCTTGGTGGAGGTAATAATCTAAAACAATGAGACAGCAGGGAAGTAAACAAAACACAAGACACTGTAAGACTGATCAAATAAAACAAGAAGTGAAAACCATAAGTAAATGACAGCCACAAGAACGGACACAGGGAAACAGACACGGCAGGATAAGATGGAAAACACTAAAAAAATAAATCAAGATAACACAAACAGTAACTGTAACAGTAACAGTAAACACTCAAGCCTGAAAATATTAAAGAACAATATGAAAAATGTAAGCAACAAAACCAGTAATGAAACAGAAAATATTTTATTAAAAACAGAACTTGAAAGTCCAAACATTCAGCACAACGTGTTAAAGACCCAGGACTGTGACACTCTCAGGTCCTGTGTGAGGATATTTTTTAAGGACATGATTTTCAGCCACCGTTTATCTGCTGTTGATAGATTTTAGGCCTGCCACTTCTTCTTTTGGCCTCCATTTGTCCAGTTTCCATAGATTTTGTTAACAAGCCACTGCACACATTACTGAGATATTTTCTAATAGTTCTTTTGAAAGCAATACTTTTGTTTGTGAAAAATACTGTTTTACGTCTGTCAAACTGTGTTATCTTTGGTATTTTAAAGATTCAACTAAAATAATCAGAACAAATGATATGTTTTTGTGACAGGCTGCTAGTAACAAAAATACAATTGAAAGTATTTATTTTCTAAGCTGTCAGTTATGTGTAGACAGAAGACTGGTTTATATCGAGTTTAGTGCTTTTTTATGCTTGAATGATTTGTAGGTCAGTGTTAAATGGATTATTAAACTAAAAGATTTCATTCTTCTTAAAATGGTGAGGTACAAGGACAGGACAGAAAATGAGTGAAAAAGTATCTGATGTGTAAAGACAAACTTTGAAAGACCTCCAGAAAGCTTAGAGAAGTATTCCTGTAGTCCATTTTTTAAAAATTACAAGAAAGTTTGGCTCCTTGGAAGAAAAATATAAAGAAATGAGGGGTTGATAAAGACTTTTGGACAGTACTTTGTGTCAACTCAAGCAGGCGCTATCTGTATCAAATGAGAAAGCTGGATGTAGACATTAAAATAAATTCAAGCAGTGTCACAGGCTGGGTCTCTGACCCAGCGCTCTGAGTTCATGTTTGTATTTTTTTTCATTTTGATATGTGATTAGTTTTTGTGTCATTTCCTATCTAGCTTTAGTTTAAGCTGTTATTTATTATTGTTCCCTTGGTTTTCTATGTTTTGGGTTCTTGTATTATTCTTCACGTATTAGGTCTGTTTAGTTGTGTTGTCATGTCTAGTTTTAGTATTTCCTGTTTTATTCTGACAGTGTCATGTGTTCTTTGTTCATTGCATTTAGCTTTCCTCCTCCTGGTCCTGTCATTTAGGTTTATGTCAGTCAGCTGTTTCCCCCATGTGTCTCCACTTCCCCTGATCACCTCATGTATGTATTTAAGCCCTCTGTTTTTTGCATGTCATTGTCAGGTCGTCTGTTTGCATCCCCATAGTGTTTCGTCATAGTTTACTCAGTGTTCATAGTTTGTCATCGCATTTTCACTGAGTTTCTTAGTCCTTTAGTTTTCTGAGTGTTCACAGTTTTCTTAGTTTTCATAGCTTCATGCTTTTTCGTGTGCCAACATCCAAATAAAGGATCGTCTTCTGTTCAGCCAGCAACTCCACCTTTCAGCATCTGCTTTTGGGTCCTGTTTCCATTCACATCGGCGCACCCCGCCGTAACAGAACGACCTGACCAGTATGGACCCAGCGGATGTCTGCGAGGATTTTTTTGAGTTCAGCACTCAGGTGACCATTCTCCGCGGACAGTGGATTTGCTACTCCGCGTGCAGACAGGAGAATGAGAAGGAGTCAACCAGAGTCCAGCTAAAACAGATTTTGTCTGCATATCCTGCTTACGCGGCGGGATTGCCGGAGGATGTGCAGGATTTTGTTCGCACGGTTTTGCCACCGCAGCAGCATCAAAACCACGAACAGGAATCACTGCTGCTGCCTTGCGAGCCTGAGACGGTTCGGGTCGGTTCGCTGAGACTCGCCGCAGCGGTACCACCTCTCAGCTCATCAGTTTCCACACCCTCGTCACAGTCTTGTCACACTCTTGCCACGGTCCAACGCGAGGAAGCGCTGGACACCATAGATTTGGATCACGACGAACGTCAGACTATACTCAGCGCTCTATTGGAGGAGGAGCTCCGGTGGAAGCCATGGCTCATTCCGGAGCACGAGCACTCCTTCCGGGGAACTCGACTGGCTCTCGGGGGTCCCCGGAGCTGCCAGGGACTTCCACCCATCGCTCCGCCGTCTCCCACTGTCAAGAGAAAGCGGCGTGCGCGCCACCGACGCGCCGCACTACAAACGGAGGTGAGCGACTCTGTTTTTGCCCCTCACGTCTCCGCTAAGGAGGGTTCTGTGATTAAGACTGTGTTGCCGGTTGAGGGGCCCGGCTGTAAACTAATGAGCCATGCCAAGCCAAGCTCTGAGACTGAAATTATTTCTGCCACAGCGTTCGGGGTTCATGTGACTGCAAGTGAGGCTGCTAGCAGCAGCCCTACTAGCATGACAGCCAATGTCAACTCACAAGGGAAGACCTCCACGGACGGTGTTAATTTAACTTCTCCATGTATAGACCCTATTGAGAACTGTTGTTCCATAGAGTTTATTAACGAAACTTCACCAGTGCACAATGCAAATCACGAACCCCCTGGCGCAGTGTCCAGAGACTGTAACATTGTGACCAGCCCTTGTTTAACTTTATCTGTTAAGAATCAAAGTTATGTGAGTATTTTTCAAGAAAAGCAGCTTAACAACTCAGAGTCTGGGATTCTGTCTGAATCGTGCTGTACTGTGCAAAGCACCAGGTTGAATAGAGCTGAGAGAGAAGCCAAAGAGAACTTGGATCTTGTCCATGATGCTGTTAAATCAAAGACTGACTCTGTTTTAGCTCCTGTAACTGTGTTGCGAGAAATCAATATTCTGGATCCCATGGTTAATAACTGTAACCCATCTTTACAAACTGTTTTTCTGAAGGCCAGTAATGATCCTGCTCGGGATTTAAGATCTGTTAGTGATCCGGTGAACTGTGAATTCATGGTCAAGTCGGTGTCTTGTGCGTCTAAATATGCTCACCTAGAGATGGTCATGAATCGCACTAAAGGAGCAACGAATAACTCGGGCTGCATTTCTGAGTCTTTAAGTGTTAAGCAAACTGTGTTGGCTGACATGACTTCTCCCATGAATGAAACGCAGTCAAAGCCATGTTATGAGTCAGAGAACACTGTGTTTAGCTCCACTGAGAAGACAACCACTGATAACGGAAGCTATGGTAATAACTTGATAAAACAAAGTACTGTTTCAGGTGTTGCTTCCGTTGCTGGACCTCATGGAGCCAACGTTCCTGAGGTGGAAACTCGTGTCCTATGTACTGTAGGTTCCTGTGACGTGAAGGTTAAAAATAACAGGGTGTGTGACTCAACCGTGGAGACCAATAAAGAACTGCTAAGTGATGTTTCCACAGGCGGCACCCTGAACGTCATTCAGGTGGCCAGCTTGACACCCAGTCATTCTGAGAAATCTAGCACTATGACTGCTGATTCAAGGTCTGTAGACATTAATCCCACTCAGTTCATGGACACTTGTGGTAAAGAGGTGGGCACAGAGGACTGCCTTCCCCCCGCCCTCAACGAGTGTAAAATTGTGCCTCAGACTGTTTCTGTTCAGTCGCCAGCTCGGACTGCAGTTTTCCAGTCTCCAGTTCTGATATCCTCACGGTCCCCTCCTCAGCCACCACCTTCACCTGCTGAGAGCTCGGGGGAGCCATCTCAGCCGTCCGCAGCAGCCTTATCTGAGGACTCAAACAAACTCATTTCCCCCACTATAGGCTGTGTGTTGCTGCAACTTGAAAAGCAACCTGCCACGTCAGCTGGAGGGCCCGAGGAGCCCGTTCAGCCTCCTGTCTCCGCTGGAGGGTCCGAGGGGCCCGTTCAGCCTCCTGTCTCCGCTGGAGGGTCCGAGGGGCCCGTTCAGCCTCACGCCGCATCAGCTGGAGGGCCCGAGGAGCCTGTCCAGCCGCCATCTGCGACCGCCTCGTCATCACCTGGCCCGGCTACATCCGCCTGTGCTTCTGCTACGCCTGGCCCGGCCTCCGAGCCTACGCCTGGCCCGGCCTCCGAGCCTTCGTCTGCCGCAGCCTCCTCTTCAGAGCCTTCGTCTGCCGCAGCCTCCTCATCAGCTGCTTCGTCTGGTCCAGCATCCTCGTCAGCTGCCTCGTCTGGTCCAGCATCCTCGTCAGCTGCCTCGTCTGGTCCAGCATCCTCATCAGCTGCCTCGTCTGGTCCAGCATCCTCGTCAGCTGCCTCGTCTGGTCCAGCATCCTCATCAGCTGCCTCGTCTGGTCCAGCATCCTCATCAGCTGCCTCGTCTGGTCCAGCATCCTCATCAGCTGCCTCGTCTGGTCCAGCATCCTCATCAGCTGCCTCGTCTGGTCCAGCATCCTCATCAGCTGCCTCGTCTGGTCCAGCATCCTCATCAGCTGCCTCGTCTGGTCCAGCCTCCGAGCCTTCGCCAGCTGCAGCAGCCTCCGAGCCTTCGCCAGCTGCAGCAGCCTCCGAGCCTTCGCCAGCTGCAGCAGCCTCCGAGCCTTCGCCAGCTGCAGCAGCCTCCGAGCCTTCGCCAGCTGCAGCAGCCTCCGAGCCTTCGCCAGCTGCAGCAGCCTCCGAGCCTTCGTCAGCTGCAGCAGCCTCCGAGCCTTCGTCAGCTGCAGCAGCCTCCGAGCCTTCGTCAGCTGCAGCAGCCTCCGAGCCTTCGTCAGCTGCAGCAGCCTCCGAGCCTTCGTCAGCTGCAGCAGCCTCCGAGCCTTCGTCAGCTGCAGCAGCCTCCGAGCCTTCGTCAGCTGCAGCAGCCTCCGAGCCTTCGTCAGCTGCAGCAGCCTCCGAGCCTTCGTCAGCTGCAGCAGCCTCCGAGCCTTCGTCAGCTGCAGCAGCCTCCGAGCCTTCGTCAGCTGCAGCAGCCTCCGAGCCTTCGTCAGCTGCAGCAGCCTCCGAGCCTTCGTCAGCTGCAGCAGCCTCCGAGCCTTCGTCAGCTGCAGCAGCCTCCGAGCCTTCGTCAGCTGCAGCAGCCTCCGAGCCTTCGTCAGCTGCAGCAGCCTCCGAGCCTTCGTCAGCTGCAGCAGCCTCCGAGCCTTCGTCAGCTGCAGCAGCCTCCGAGCCTTCGTCAGCTGCAGCAGCCTCCGAGCCTTCGTCAGCTGCAGCAGCCTCCGAGCCTTCGTCAGCTGCAGCAGCCTCCGAGCCTTCGTCAGCTGCAGCAGCCTCCGAGCCTTCGTCAGCTGCAGCAGCCTCCGAGCCTTCGTCAGCTGCAGCAGCCTCCGAGCCTTCGTCAGCTGCAGCAGCCTCCGAGCCTTCGTCAGCTGCAGCAGCCTCCGAGCCTTCGTCAGCTGCAGCAGCCTCCGAGCCTTCGTCAGCTGCAGCAGCCTCCGAGCCTTCGTCAGCTGCAGCAGCCTCCGAGCCTTCGTCAGCTGCAGCAGCCTCCGAGCCTTCGTCAGCTGCAGCAGCCTCCGAGCCTTCGTCAGCTGCAGCAGCCTCCGAGCCTTCGTCAGCTGCAGCAGCCTCCGAGCCTTCGTCAGCTGCAGCAGCCTCCGAGCCTTCGTCAGCTGCAGCAGCCTCCGAGCCTTCGTCAGCTGCAGCAGCCTCAGAGCCTTCGTCAGCTGCAGCAGCCTCAGAGCCTTCAGCCTGTGCTTCGTCTGGTCCTGTGCCCACCGGGCCATGGCCAGCACGCCTGACACTGGAGAGCCGCCGCTGCCTTCCGCGCGGCCGGCCCCCTGAACTGCTCCGTCGTCTCCTCCGCCGCCGCCGCTGCCTTCCGCACGGCCGGCCCCCTGAGCTCATGGATTTTGGACTGCTGGACCGTTGGCCTCCTGGTCGGCCTCCTGAACTTTTGAACTTTCTCTTGTTTTGCTGTCGGCCTCCGGGGCGGCCGCCTGAACCGCTTCGCCATTCGCTCCTGTTCTGCCGGGTTCATGGTCGCCCTCCTGAAGCTGGGTCTCGGACTTTTGTGCCCTTGTTGTTTTTGGCCTGTGTGCTTCTGGTGCTTTGTTTTTGGTTTTGTTTCCGGCCCTCCGGCCTGGTCCCCCTCCGCCCGCCCCGGGTGGGTTGTTTTGTGTTTGTTTTCTTGTTGGTTTCGGGCGTCTGGAATCCGCCCTTGAGGGGGGGGCTCTGTCACAGGCTGGGTCTCTGACCCAGCGCTCTGAGTTCATGTTTGTATTTTTTTTCATTTTGATATGTGATTAGTTTTTGTGTCATTTCCTATCTAGCTTTAGTTTAAGCTGTTATTTATTATTGTTCCCTTGGTTTTCTATGTTTTGGGTTCTTGTATTATTCTTCACGTATTAGGTCTGTTTAGTTGTGTTGTCATGTCTAGTTTTAGTATTTCCTGTTTTATTCTGACAGTGTCATGTGTTCTTTGTTCATTGCATTTAGCTTTCCTCCTCCTGGTCCTGTCATTTAGGTTTATGTCAGTCAGCTGTTTCCCCCATGTGTCTCCACTTCCCCTGATCACCTCATGTATGTATTTAAGCCCTCTGTTTTTTGCATGTCATTGTCAGGTCGTCTGTTTGCATCCCCATAGTGTTTCGTCATAGTTTACTCAGTGTTCATAGTTTGTCATCGCATTTTCACTGAGTTTCTTAGTCCTTTAGTTTTCTGAGTGTTCACAGTTTTCTTAGTTTTCATAGCTTCATGCTTTTTCGTGTGCCAACATCCAAATAAAGGATCGTCTTCTGTTCAGCCAGCAACTCCACCTTTCAGCATCTGCTTTTGGGTCCTGTTTCCATTCACATCGGCGCACCCCGCCGTAACAAGCAGGAAATCTGAAAAAAACAAAAGCTTTAGATTTACAACACTGAAACATCTGTTTTCAGCAGCTTCCTAAGCATGACTGAAGGTGAAATGGCACATTTGAACTCAGTGTGCAACAAAAAGCTGCACTGATGTATTTGTGTACATGTGAGAGGCATGAATTTGTAACCGCTTTGACCTCATGAAAACTATTTTGTTCACATACTTTAGCTCTGGTGTGAAAAGGTCATCAACTCAGCAACTTCTCTGAGCGTAGGCTGAGCGTTTCACATGACGGTGTTGCTGTTGTTTTGTTTTTTTAGAGAATAGTCGACAGCGAGGAAAACGGCTTTGTGAAGAATACTGCAGCTTAACATATGCTCTGTGTTGTTAACCTACTCAGAAATGCTTACAAATATATAATTGTTCTTGGGATGTAATGAATCCTCAAACATTCCCCTTTCATTGCTATCATAAGACAGTTCATTAAAATGTCAGGTTAAAGGAAGACAGACTCCAGCCTGCAATAATTCATCCAGCAAATGTCAGTGATAAGTGCCATCTAAAAATGAAAAAAGACAGAAAATTTCCATGTTGACCACAAATTGTCCAACTAATTTTTACATTAACCACACATTTATCTACTTCCCATCAGCGGGTGGTTACATAAATCTCAGTTAATGACGGGGAGGCTGTGAAGAGACCGAGGGAGTAAGATGGGAGCACAAGAAGGACGATGGAAATGTCCTAGAACACCACCCTGTTGTCCTTGTGCAGATTTTTAATAGAGTCATAAATACATGAAGACGTCAAGTTATTCGAGTTGGTGGCAGTGGACTGCTTCAGGGCTGTCATACATCCATGTAACACAGATGCAACCGAAAGGCCAGGTAGATGGAGGCAGCTACATCTCAGCAGGCATGGTTGATGGCTACTATAGCAGCGTGTGTTGCATGTAGGGAAGTGCAAAGATATGCTCAAAAATTAATCCACAGACTAGGGTGTCGCTTCCATAAACCTGCAAATATTTGACAAAAACTTTGAGTATGTTTTCTTGTTTAGTAGTGTGTACAAAAAAAATAAGTTGCCAGTAAATAAATGTCAATGTTTTCCCTGAAAAGGTGAAGGTTAGATGATATCCTGTAAATGAGGATTTGCTGAAACACACACAAACACACACACGCTCCATACCATAAATTACTTTTGAGAAAGAGAGAGAGAGTTTACAGTTTAGGAATCTATATAATTTAGTTAGAAATTCAAATAAAGCTACAGGTATCAGATTGGGTTCTAACTTTTGCAGTGCTTGTGCACATTCTTTTATCAGACTTGCACCTTTATTCAGTGCAAAGCACATTTGAGCAAGTGATGTCCCAAGTTATCTTTCTTTACAGTCACTTTAAGAATAAAGGGATTTTTCTTTTGGCGCTCTTGTCTTGAATTACTGTTAGACCTCGCATTGGTAATTGCTAATAATCAGGTTTAAAACATTTGTTGAGTTTATGCCAAGCTGCAGCAGAAGGCTGTGGCCAGATGTCATTGTACAGCACTGAACAGGATGTGACTGCTTAGGTTGACAGATGGGCTCTGTCCCTCCATCTTTACTTCTCTTTGATCTTTGCTGTCTGTGACTGTCAGTCTGCTCCCTTCCAGCTGTTGCAGGCAGGGTGAATGCCAGACGATGCAAGACAGTTGCCGAGATGCCAGCTGCCAGACTGTCCTCACATGGGAAATTCTAGAGGGACTGAGGTGAAGGTCTGTACTACACTGTATATGAATTAAGAATTCCAACTAACGTTCTTGCTGTGAGAATGTTATTCTTAATATTACAGTTGTTTTAATGGCAATGTTAATATAATATTACTTTTAATATGATTATTGTTAAAGTTCTGTCACCTGAAAGGAAGAAGGTTCATGATTCAAGTCACCCAGTCAGCTTTGGTCTTTCTGTGGAGTTTATGTAAGTGTAACCATGATCTGGAACATCATACCAACAGCTTCAGTTAATGAGTAATTAAATCAGATATGCGGGTGTCTGCATATTACTAATGAATTGGTTAATTTTTCACATGCTGCAGCCTGCAGTTGCTTCCGGTGACTCCATGTAGGTAAATGCTGAGTAATAAGAAAATAATGTCATACCTGGCCCCCTTACACCTTGAACACATGCCCTTTCCCTTCTCATATGTCTGATGCTGTCACGGGTTGCCGGGGCAAGCCCCGTGCGAATTGTTAAAGGAGCAAGATGCAGACTGCTTCGGAAGTGAGCGAGCTTTATTAACATGAAGGTGAAACAAACAGGAACGTGGTGGACAAAACCAAAACCTAAGAGTAACCTAAACTGGGAAAAGCCAAGCAAAAACAAACCTGAAACATGAAATAGAGATGCAGGGAGAACAACGTGGGGAGAATGCACAGGAAGACACACAAGAAAACACACGGCTTAAATACACACAGAGCAATCAGGAAATGGGACACAGGAGGGAGGCACAGCTGGTAGTAATTGGATATAACAAGACAAGGGGAATGAAACTAGAAACACTGACGAGAGACACAGACCTACAAAATAAAAAAGGAACTTACACATGCAAGGACACAGACTAAGAAACGCGGACTTGACACAGGAGTACACGGGCAGAAAAGACTAAACACTAAACTGAGGAAGAACAGAACCAAAATCACAATAATAGAAAACACAAAACGCTGGGTCAAAAGACCCAAGATCATGACAGATGCATTCATGGTGTAGATGTAAAGTTGTAGTTGTGGTACTTAAGTATCTAGCTGGGTAGATTTTTTATGTTTTGTTTTTTCGGGTTTGATGTTTGTCTTTAAGCAACAGATGATATCAAATGGAACTTTTCAAGCAGCTCAACAAAATCACCAAACACACAAATTTCCTGTGCTGCTGAAAGGAGAGGAAGATGACAGATTATTTTCAAAGGTAAGCACGAAAAGTGAAATTTTACAGAAAGCAGAAAAAAATTAAATGGAAACGTATTTAAATCTTAGATTTAATGTACCCATTCAGTTTTTCAGTCACATATTGATCTACATATGATCTGTTGCTGATTTGTGTTTTTGAAAAACACACATCAAGGGTTTAAAATCAGCCACACAACTCACATAATATCTGCTTTTCTCTTGTTGAATTCAGGTGGCTAAAACAGAGTTTAATTTTGTATTTTTCATTAGTTTACATTTTTGATTCAATTGTACTTTTTGTTTTTAGTTTGTTCTCACAAGTTCACAAAATAGTTTCAGTTAGTTTTAGTTTCATTTCAGTGTATTGTGTGTCATGGTGGGCTATGTGGCAGGCTAGGTTAGGACCCAAACTGCTTCAAAAGTTTTTGAAATTTTGATAGAACAGTAGCAGTACAATGTCCTCGTAAGTGGATATCAGGCCCTTGTAGAGCAAAATTAAGTATTTTGGTCTAAATAACCCAAAATGTGATGTCCACATATGTGGACGCCAGGTCCTAGGAGGTTAAGTAATTTATTATCAACAACAATATAAAATTATGTACAAAAGGAATTACTAATGTAAAAAAAAAAGTGGTTTTATTTATATATGTTCATACATAAATATATACTGTGGCCCCTAGAAACAAAGCAGAGAGAGAAAGAGAGCCAGGGACAACAACAAGAGACAACATCGTCACATTAGAAAGGTATAGTAATCACCCACAACTATTTTCAGTTGTGGATGATAAAGGATTCAGAAAGTTTATTCATGCTGTGAATCCTATGTGTGCAATTCCAAGCAGGAAAACACTCTCCCCAAAAAAATCATCCCAGGCCTATATGACAGAGAATGTGTCTTCTTTTTGTTTTGCATATTTTAAGTTAGATTTTATTGTGTTGTGGTTTGCAGTGTTTTGTGTTGTTTCACTTTAAATTTGTTTAAAAGGAAAAAACTGAAAATTTAAACAGTTAAAAGTTGAAATGTAAATAGTTGGTTTTTGTATTATATGATTTATTTATTACATTTTATGTGGAGTGAATAAATAAAAGTATATTCACGGTGGCCCCTAGAGACAAAGCACGTACAAACTCCAAAAACACGTACAAATTCTGAAACAACACAAAACACTGCAAACCACAACACAAAATATAAATTAAAATATGCAAAACAAAATAAAGACACACAATCTCTGTTATATAGGCCTGGGATGATTTTTTTGGGAAAGTGTTTTCCTGCTTGATAGATTCATAGGATTCACTGCATGAATAAGCTTTCTGAATCCTTTATCATCTGCCACTAAAAACAGTTGTGGATGATTACTATGCCTTTCTAATGTGACAATGTTGTCTCTTCTTTGTTGTCCCTGGCTCTCTTTCTCTCTCTTTCCCTCCCGCTCTGTTCCTGCGCTAATGTGGGTGTAACTACCGCCCCTCCCCCTTCTGCTCAGCACAAGCACATGGCTCGCATGCGGAGTGAAGCGGGAAAAAAAAACTGCAAGAGAGAGGGTGAGAGAAGGGAAAAAAAAACAAAAACACGGCTTGCATCGTTCAAAGATCTGGCTCTAAGAGCCATTTTGTTCGCGACCGACACGTCACTAGTTAGAACTCATATTATGGCAAGAACCAATCAGCGAAGTAAAGAGAAGCAACAGTCCATCATTACTTTAAGAACTGAAGGTCAGTCAGTCCGGAAAATTGGTGAAACTTGAATGTGTGCCCAAGTGCAGTCGCAAAACCATCAAGCACCACGTCGAAACTGTCTGAAACCGCCCCAGGAAAGAAAGACCAAGAGTCACGTCTGCTGCTGAGGGTAAATTCATCCAAGTCTCCAACCTCACAAAGTTAGCAAGTTAACAGCGCCTCTGATTAGAGACCAGAGAAATGCCGCACAGAGTTAGAGGAGCAGACACATCTCTACATCAACTGTTCAGAGGAGACTGCAGGAATCAGGCCTTTGTGCTGCTAAGAAACCACTACTATGGAAAAGCAACAAGCAGAAGAGATTTTTTTGGGCCAAGAAACATAAGAAATGGACATTAGACCAGTGGAAATTTGTGCTTTTGTCTGATGAGTCCAAATTTGAGATCTTTGGTTCCACCTACCGTGTCTTTCTGCTGTGTCATTATACTGTGTCTTTGTGGAACGCAGAAAGACACGGAATATCTCTACATGTATGGTTCTACCATGAAGCATGGAGGAGTAAGTGGGATGGTGTGGGGGGCCTTTGCTGGTGACACTGTCACACTGAACCAGCATGTCTACAACAGCATCCTACAGTGACATGCCATCAAGATTCTTTGGGATGAGATGCACCGCAGAGTGAAGGCAAAAAAGCCAACAAATGCTCAGCCGGTGACTACCTCATGACATTCACTGAGAGAATGCCAAGAGTGTGCAAAGCAGTTATCAAAGCAAAGAGTGGCTATTTTGAGGAATCTAAAATAAATATAAAACATGTTTCAAGCTATTGTGTATAGGACTTCCCTTCATTTGTAACCAATGAATTTGCAATAACCAGAGTACCAATTAAACAAAAAATTACCAAAGTCCTAAATCCTAAAATAAAGAGAAATATAAGTTTTACCAAATTAAAACTCTAAAAATCAATCAAAACAATCTCAAGGCAGTAAAAACAATATCAAAACCAGAACTGCACAGAACACAATTGGTAGTCAAACAATATATTGTGCCCATGGCTCGCAGCCTTAACACAAATACTATAGAAACCATTTCAGGAATTTGCTAAAGATATATCTTTATTAGCTTCATTTGGGTCTTTTTTAAAATGTAAATCAACTGTTACTGCTGGGTCTGGCTCCCCCTCCATGTCTAGCCCTGGTTCCAAAGAGCAACCCCACAGTTTCCCAGTCCCACATTTCCTTGATGTTCATTTAGCTCCGTCCCCTTTGCTCTGCTGTGCCTGTGACCCCCTGTTTTGGCCTCCTGTCTCCATTCTTTAAAGTGCCAGACAAGGGAGATGTAATTCATTGCATTGATTAGAGGAGATGTAGGTTGGACGTAAGTTACTACATTTCAAAATAAAAGCATGCAAGGGTAAAGCAACCAAAAATCCATACCAAACACATTAGAGAATTAGTATGAAGTACACATTTGAATGCTAAAGGCCTGTACTAGGACACAGCTGTCATTTTCAGCTAAATGCTAACATCAGAACATCAGTTTTATTACAAAGGAGGATGACTATAATCAACCACGATTGCCGCTCAGTCATTTTGCCCCATTATCTGTCTGTCCTTTGAATTTGAATTAAGATGACCAAAGGGAAGATTTGCTTTTTTTCTTAAGAAAAACTACCTTATGGCACAGTAAAGTGAGTAGGAAACCACTTAATAGATCAGACTGACAGAACAGTATGATTTTTGACCGCCCTTTGCCCTTTTTTTAATCTAATTTGACTCCACTAAACTTGCTGACAAACACTTTAAAAATGGTTTAGTGGTTTCAGACAGCAAAGGCTCCCATCTTTCGGTCACACAGAGACTATTAAGATTTGAGTGCAGTGCAGTGGAGGCATCGCAAATTATAAACAACAGCAGATGCATCAGCTCTGTTTAATTTTGAAATAATTTATCATTGTCCACAAAACACAGAGTAACTTACAGCAACATGAAGTCACGGGGAAAACAAAAATTATAGTTGAGGATCAACAAGGATGGGATGTATATGCCAAGATACTGTGTTGATGAAAAGAAGATGAAAATAGAAAAGTAGACAAACAAGCTGGATATGAGAGCCTGGTATTTCAAACACGCGGGGTTCCTGCCAGTTCTGGTGGAAATGCAGGTCTGGCCTCCCCCATCTTTTCTTTTGGTGTCTGATCCTGGCTCAGACACTCAGTCTGTGCTGCAATTTGTCTCCAGCAAGAAGAACAATTTAACACATGCACTCACAAATCTCTGTACAAGCTTGAAATCTGGCTGTGTCTTTCATTCTGCTTGTTTGCTTGTTTGTTTTCTTATCATCTCTCTTTTTTTGTTTTATTTTGTTTTGGATGCAATTTTCTGTCTTTTTTGTCTCTGTTCATTATCTCCGCTTCCTTATTTCTTTTTCTCTTCAACTCTTTTCTCTCTTCAAGTCCTTGTGTGCCTCAGAGACTGTACTCCCTGCCTTGCTTCATTTCAGGCTTCAGGCTGTTTTAATGCACCAATTAGTCTGTTGTCTTGACTCATACAAAGTGAAAAGAGAAGAGGGGGTGAGGGAGCAGATTCTTCGGGACAAAAATTCCTCACAAGGTTTTACTGAGAGACTGAATGGTAACAAGTGAATACAATGCAGCTAATGGGCTATTGGTGTGGGATTTATGAAGATTCAGTGCCCTTAATTTGTGTGACTGAATACTGACATTGACCTATGCACACATACACAAACAGGACCTTTGACCTCAGTCTTGGCTAGGTGGAATTGATTTGATTGGCCTTTGGCTCCCAGCAGCCTCCCACCTGCCGGGGTCAACGGATCATTGACTTCTGGCACAACATGGAGGCTCAGAGAATTTGGGCTCTTACAGAAATCTCTTGTGGGCTGCTATCTAAGAGAATCCTCGCCGAGTTAAGTGCGTTCAAAGCCATGACCTGCCCCTCCGGCATCCCAGCAGAAACCTTATGCTGTCATGAATATGGTCATGAATATTCAGTGGTTGCTTTCTTTTCTTTCTGATGGAGTCAAGAGGAAAGTGCTCAACCGGCTGTTCTTTACCGCAGACTTAAAGAGGTGCCATATGCTTTAAAATGTCAGTCATTCGCGTAGGAAGCTTTTTACAAAGTGCACTGTTTAACTTGTGCTCTTTTTTTTTGTTTTTGTAAAATCAGTGGAGATCATGAACAATTTTATTGTTCATTGCTGAGCTGGAAGACTTGTTCAGAAGTTCAGAAAGTTAGATTCATGAAGCCCAGAAACATTTTGGTTGTTTTAATCACAAAAATATCACACAAAACCCCCCAAAACAAAAAACCCTTTTGCAATGTTGGAAATCACATCAAAATATACCTGTAATAACCCTGTGAGGTCTAAGCCACATCCATAATGACAAGTAACTCTACCCAGAGCTCATATGATGGGAATATTATTAACCCCAGCTGTTATCTGTTGTTTTCTGTCTCATAAATATTGCCAGTAGGCACTGCCAACTGCATACCAACAGAGAAATATAGTGCTGTGAAGTTACATTTGGACTAAATGGTTTGAGTAGAAGTTGGTTAAATTTACATTAAGTTTGCTTCACTTGTGTGATTTTTTTTTTTTAGTAACTAATTCTTTACTCAAATTGAATTTATCTTCAGGCATTTTGGTGATAATCTTAAGACTGCAGAGAAAGGCTGACTCTCTTCATGACTCATATGGCAAGACTCTATCTGGAGCACTCATGGATTTAATTTGTACCCATGAGAAAATTGTGAAATGTCACAAAATCTCATGTCAGTTAATCAAAATCGTGTGTGTGTGTGTGTGTGTGTGTGTGTGTGCGTGCGTGCGTGCCACAAAAGCACAACTCTGCCCATGAGTGATTCTTGTGTAATTCTACCTTAAATGTTGGTTTGGAATTTTCACTGAAATCATCTGTTGTATCATTAAAGTTTGCTTTTCTTTTCTCTCATAGTCATCCAGTATTCTTTCATTACACGGTGCAGTGCTTTGCGACCTCTAACTTCATTAGCTTACCATTCATTACTTACTCACTACATGTTGAAGGAGGTCATTGCATTAAACTCACTTTTCTTTTCCAGATATAACCTCTTGAACATAAAAGTGTGTATAAACGATAGATTTATATGGTAAATGACCTGTATTTGTATAGCGCTTTTACTAACTTCTCCAACTGCTTTACAACTTTATCATGTTTCTGCATTAAACTTAACCTTAACTGAAGCAATTAGCAAGAAACTGGCATCAGAAAAGAAGATATTGCTGATGCATTCATCACATTGTCATTAAAATGTTATGACATATATAATTTATATAAAAATGATTTCCAAATGATGTCTTGATGCTTTTCATGTTCCTTTTTCAGCATTAGATGTGTCACAGCCATTATGCAATCATTAAAATAACAGTTCCCAGTTTTTATGAGAGCAGTAATGATTCATATCTTGGTCAGTCACACCTTGGAATTCTATTTTTTATAATAGTGAAAAGAAAATGCTCATAAATCACGTTTCCTTTCTTATTCATAGCATTGGAAAAACCATATTTGTGTCGAATGGTGAGTTCATACCTGTTTCATAAATTATATTAGTCCTCTTCACCTTCATCTTCACACTGAGTTTCCTATGAAAACATACAACTGTGCATTATAATCATACACTCAATTTGGGTGATAGTCTTGCAGCTCTGGACCTCAATAACGACAGGTAAATTCATAGTTTTAGGAAAAAGTTGGTTCTGTACATGGATGAATTTTATAAACCTGAATAATAAACATATATGAGTAGATAAGGGCAAAGAAAGAATTAAAAAAAAAACAGTAGCATCAATATAATTTCTCACTGACAGAAATAAGATCTCATATGCATCCACTGTCCTATGAAATGTTTTTGAACTTCATAGAGCAAACCGGTCAGTTTATATTTTCTACCACTCTCATGTACATTTAAAATTGCAAGTGAGATGAGACTATTTAATTTTAAAGAGAAATAAAATACAAGAAGCCACTTGTTCAGAACGTGAGAATGTGTGGTTTTCTCTATATTGCAATAATTTTCTCTTATCACAGAGAACTCTGACACCAGACAAGCTTGTAGTCTATCAATCCCAAATTCCTGCAGGCCAGGTCAGACATTAGCCAACTGAGGTGCCAAAAAAATGTGATGAAAGGGGGAAAATAAACTCAACAAAAGTGCTCAGAGACCTGTCAGACTCCCAGTGTGTGTTGATATATTGGCCTAACCTTCACGGGCAGATTTCACACTCTCTGTCTCACTGCTGTTCCATAATTATGGTGCTTGGACCAGTCTTTGGACTGAATGTGTTCTGAGAAGTAATACAGTTAATCCCAGATTAATTTACATGCATCTGTTGTTTTCAGTTGCCAGCCTTGCCCTGATTAACAAATTCTCGCATCCAATCAATGGGACCTTAAATCGCCTGGTAAGAACCAGAACTTCTCCAGTAGCCTCTAGCCTGGCTGCTTTTTGTTGCCTACCATCTGCCATTCCAAAAATAGTAAAATTAACAATCCATTGTGTAACATTGTACCACAACAGACTGAAAGCAATATGTAACCTATCAAAGAGTTTGTGTTTTTTACATTTTAGGCACGGCTTACATTATTCAAGCACAAAAGTTGGCATATACTAAACACAGTGAAACAGTGGTACATTACATTTCATTGCCTAACTGTAGGCTATTTGATGTGGCTATTTATACTAAGATCAGTTTAAGTATCAGTTTTAAATCTTCCTCTTCTGTCACACCACCCTCATGCATGTCTTCCTTCACTACCTCTGTGAATCTTCTCTGTGGTCTTTCTCTTTTCTTCCTTTGTCAATATATCATTATTCCTCCTTTGCACATATCCAATCCGCCTGTCCAAATTTGTCTCCAAACCGCTCAATCTGAGCTGTCCCTCTATTCATTACTAACATTGTCCATTCTGGTAACTCACAGTGAAAATGATAACATCTTCAGCTATCTCACCCCCAGCTCTTCCTCCTGTCTTTTTCTTAGTACCACCAGTGTTGGGGAGTAATGGAATACATGTACGTTACGTATTTAAAATACAAAATATGAGTAACTGTATTCCGTTACAGTTACCGTTTAAAAAGGTGGTATTCAGAATACAGTTACTTTGTTGAAATAAATGGATTATACTGCGGTACTTTTCTGTTTCATATTGTGCTGGTAATGGTTGATACTAGCTTGATAGGATTGATACATTGTTTCTATTCTCTAAGTAGTTCACTGAATTGTGTTAAACAAATGTTCGTTTCTGGAAATGAAAAAATACATCAAACGTGTACCAGGAAAAATGTCAGTGTTGACTGTCATGTTTATCTCTAAAGTACATTAAGCCAAAAAGTTTCTTTTAGTGTGTTAACTCATTATTAAAGTAAAAAACAGTTATTTTATAGTCATTAATGTGTTCAGAATATGCAAATTGATAATGATTCATAAATCACGACATACTGATCTCCACTACATAAATTGACTTTGTGAGTTCAAATTATCAGCATCAATATTTGTATCAGCAGTACAGGCACTTTATTTATTCAGTATTGGATGGATTATAACATTTGCAGTATCACTCACCACTACTGTCCATTTCTTTGGATAGCTGATCCCAGATATTTAAACTTGTTCACCTTAACTGCCTCTACTTGTCTCCCTCTCATTTACACACATGTATTCTATCTTGTTTCTTCTGACTTTCATTCTTCTTCTCTCCAGAGCATACCTCCATATCTCCAGGCTCTCTTCTACCTACTTCTTACTTTCACTACAGTTCACAGTGCTGTTAATTAACAATTAACGTCCCCAAAGACTCCTGCCTGACTTCATCTGTCAATCTTTCCATCACAATTGCTAATAAATAAATAAATACTCTGACCCCCACAACCATTTAATTTGGGATCATTTTCAGTCTCATTCATTCCTGTTAAACAACTGTTAAGAAAACATATTTAAAATCGTCTGTTATTGGATCAGAAAAATAAATATTGAAATGCCATAGGCCTTAAATTTCCTTACAATATTGCACTGAACTATACGTAATAACACCTCTGACTGTTATCTCAAAAGAGTCCACAGGATAAATATGTGAATTTCTGCCTTTAATTATGAAAATGAAGTGGTCATGTTTCCCTCAGGTTTACACTGCAGTGCAGCTTTTAGAGAAACATAGAGATCTATAATCTCATTCATCTTGGCCAACAGCTATTTCTTTCATCTGCTTGAAAACAGGAAGCAGAAGTTCAAAAGACAGCGAATGTGAATCAATAACACATACACGATTTTTCACATTAACACATGCTAACAAACACACATATACACTAACACACCACTAAGTAGCATGTTAAGTGATTTGTACTGACTCATTATTCCAGGAAGTATTTTACTCCTGGGGAGGACAAAGCGTGGAAAATTTAGTGCTCTACTTTTAATTAACAAAAAGCTGATAAGGTGTTCTAGGTTAGCTGATGGTGTGTTTGTTTTGTCTGTGTGTGTTCAGTGTTTCATGACACCGGTTTTTATGCGGGCTGTTCAATAAAAGGCTTGATATTCAGCTAGACACTGAAATGTCACCAAATAAACAACAGGCATTTATCCTGCAGAATCTAACCTCACATCTATTCCACTGAAAAGGTTTAAATACCAATATTTTTCAATATATTTATACCCATCAGGGATGAATGCATCTGCATTTCTGACAGTTATTTTGAAGTTTAATTATTAAGATGATGCTGTGGATATACAGTCTGTGAGCGGCAGTGGCACTGACTTATCTGCATCATAAAAAAGATGCTGCTATGACACAAGACCTCTTAAATTTAAATCTCTCCTACAAAAACACACCTCAAAACCTTTAAATCCAGTGTGTCATGTGGTCATCGTTTTTTTTTTTATTCCAACACATCTAGTTTCTGGTCCAGTATAAAAGCCCCAGCAGCTGTTATACTGAATGTTTAGGCCAAGTTCTCTTTTTAATAGAGTGCAGGTCAACATTACCTATATTAACAATGAAATTATATGTGGTCATGTTTCATTGGCTTATTGACATGTCTGACTTTTAAGTTCTGTGCTCAGAATTTTGTTGAGAAATTGAGAAAACCTGCAAAACCATGTGCTGAAACCCCAGATGCCAGCAGTTCATTACAAGCTAAACCAGAGTAAATGTCTATATGAAACACTTAAAACACAAGTGGTCTGGTTGGTTGTTAACTGCTGAATTTATTAATGTGGTGATGATCATTAAAACACAAAGAAACCTCACTGTGCCTGTGCTCACTGACCGGCACCATGAAGCCTGACTGGCTTTTGCTATAGAATACCAGAAATGGCAGGTCCACCACTGATGCCCTGTACTTTTTACAGACGAGAGCAGTCTCATGCTGAGCAATGTGACAGATATGAAAACACCTGGAGAAGCTGTGGAGAATGTTATGCTGCCTGTAACATTTTGAGTTGAGGCATTCTCTATGATCATGGGTAAGGAAATCCCAGAAAGCTGGTTTTGTTCATCTGGACATGGCCTCAAATCTCAGGAGGTACCAAAATTCACTGATCATATTATCCCTGGTTTACAAACACATCAAGTTTCCCAGGGAGGATATGAAAAGTGACAAAATTGACAGTGACACGAGGGACATTTAAAAGACGATGTGTACCATGAGCCAACGAATACAGATCAGTATTTAAGGTTTGACTCTCATCATCCACTAGAGCACAAACTGGGTGTCATCAGGATACTACAACACAGAGCGAACACCATCCCCACAGACACAGCGGCCAGGGAAGCAGAAGAACATATCAAGAAGGCCCTGAGTAAATGTGGTTATCCCACCTGGACATTTGTCAAAGCTGGGAAGGCACCTAAAGAAAGCTCCAGGTGATCCAGAAGAAAAGACTGCAGCGTTAGCAAAAAACCTTAGTGATCCCTTATGTGTCATTTTCTCTAATTTTCTCTAAACACTGCGTCTCTGTGGCTTTCAAACCCCAAAACAAGCTGCACTGAAAATTGATCTACCCCAAGGATCTGGTCCTCTGTTAAAAATCAAGTCATATAGTACTCCGTTAAGTGCCAGAAGGATTGTCATGATATATACATGCACTTATGGCTACTGATCAATGTTCATGACAATTTTCATATTCATATTAATGATCATGAAACTGACCTCGCAGCCTATTGTTAGTTAGTGGTGCTACTTTTGGTCATTAAGCAAATGCGCTGTTTTTAGGGTTGGGTAAACCTGCAGTCTGCTGAGACTGAAGGAGTCACTTCGATGACTGACTAAATGCATCCACAGATAAACGGAAGCAACTTTCTGGGGTTGCCTATGACTGGGTGGTGGGTCAGTGATGGTCTTGGCAGATATATCCATGGAAGGACCTCTTAAGGCAACAGCACCTTGACTGCCATTAGTTATCAGGATGAAATGTCACAAACTATGCTGGTGGAGTGGGTCCTGATTTTCTCGTGGTGCATGACAATGGTTGTTGCATGTGCTGAGAATATGAAGAAACCGATGTTATTACTGGTTCTGCGCTGACCTGAGCTAAATCCAATAGAAGACCACTGTACAGGACCTCAGTGATGCTACGGTCTGGATATGGAAGAATTTCAGGACACCATCTGCGGTCTCATTAGAAGCATGCTCCCATGTTGTCAGGCATGCACGCATGCGCTCTACAAACTCCAGTACCATTTTGACCTGCTGCTATGAAATTTCAGCAAAATGGACTAGGTTTTTCACTTTGATTTTTGAGGTGTCGTTGAATTCTCCCTCTGCAGGTTGATAACATTCATTTCCATCAAGCGATGTTGTAGCATTTCATTCCTAACACATTATCCAGTCAATATCAGATATGCAGCGTGATGTTTTTCTCCCCATTGAGATCTGATGTGTTTTCAAAGTGTTCTTTTCATTTTTTTTAGCAGTATTTATCAAGTCCACAATCATATAACAGATCTCAGAATGTATAAAATGAAGGCAACACACCACACCTCCCTTTCTTTGTGTGATTGTAAGGAAACGGAGCACCTCAACTTTCAACAAGGGGTGCAATGTTACAATGTAATCATTAAGTAAACATGCATCTAACGCTACACATCCGGTCTTCAGCTAGCGCTGGTGATGCATTTTTCTCTTCCTTGCTAATGAACACGGAATGAGTCATGCACACCCCCTCGGTGTACATCTGTTTTAGTGTGTGTGTTCTCATAAACCAGCTTCTGAGGAAATAATTTTAGACATTAGGAGTGAATATATGTGCATGTGTGGTTTTGATGTAATTTCAGATGGCTCTTCTCAGCTGCAAGATCCAAACTTGTTATGTCCTCGTTAATGCAACCACATACTGCGACAGAAACACAGGAGATCAGGGAGTCGGTGATTCCAGAATCTGATTATCCCCCGTATTCCTCTGAGAAAATACATGTTTATCTTATTATTATAAAGCTGTGCAAAGAAGAGAAAAAAATACAAAAATGAGCTTCTAGTGAAGCCAAAATTGTTTTGCACCAACCTTCCTTTATAGTTGCACAAATTTTAGTTTTGTGTTCAGTCTCTGTTTTTTTAATCTTGTTTAAAAACAGGATTGCAATCTGCACAGCTTGTGTGCCTAATAAAGGGCCTGTGTTCTGTGGGATGATCACAGTCAATTCAATTTGGGATCAAAAGGTATCCACAGCGAGTATGAAATGCTAATGGCACTAGGAGAGGAAAACAGCTTGTGATATTGGACAACACTCACACTTTAACATTTTTTGAAAACACACACAAACACTGAAGTGAAAGGTTGCGTCTAAAAACTTTTTGCACCTCTCATTGAGGAAAGAAACACATCAGGATACAAAATGTAATAAACGTCTTCTGGTTACAGTATAGGAAATGTAATATTTAGTTCAGCTGAATCAGTTTTCATGTATTTTGGGTGTGACTGTTACAGACACGCAATGCTTCAGGGGAAAACTCTCTTAGCACATAGAGTCTCCGCCTACTCAGAAAAATCAAATTTATACATGCTCTCTGATAAAAGACGAGTAAAGGAGATCTATCATGTTTCACTTGCGATGAATGGACAAACGCATAAAAATCTATTTTACATTTTAGTTATGTGAGTAGACTGGACCTTGATTTATATGCTAAAAACATCCTGGCTGGGCCTTTACATAGCTTTTATGTGTTTGACTTTGAAACTCAAGAACAGCTGTAGGCATGTGGACCCAGCTGCCTCCTCTGGTTACTGTTAATGAGTTATGTATTGTTAATGGTAAATAAACCAACTGTGAACAGTAACTGCTTGACCTCACATTTTCCACTTTTATGAGAAGTCAGCTCTCAGCAGGTGCACAGATAGCAATGTTTCCTCTAGTTTCCCTGAAATAGGTGTTAAATTTATAGCACACTTTATGTTTTGTTGGTTTTCAGGATTACATTTACTGTGCCAGACGATATGAATGTGTGATTTCTCTTTGTATACGTTTCTTACAAAACAGAACAATGCATATTTTAAGAAATCTGACAGTGGCATATCAATTTTATGATAAGAGCTAAATGTCTAGAATAAATTAAATTCAAAGGGCACACCGCCCACTTCTTTCTGCCAATGCAGCTCTGGAAGAACTTGCTCATCACAGAACTTTTTACATTTAAAATGCAAGGGCTGGTAAACAATAGACATGACAAAGTAGAGGAGCTCTCTTTGTGCAGAGTATCACTGAGAAAATATAATATATTGCTTTTATAGTCCCATAGAGCTGCTGTTGATGTCTCACACTCTTGATGTTCAGAGAAATTTTAATGGACAATCAAGGAACACAGGCAATGGAAGTATGAGGTAACTTCTTTATTAAATGGAGTTTTGATTAAAATTTAGTTTTATCATTTGACCACACACTGATACAGTGCTTTACTCTAAACATTTTAAGCAATTTCTTTTAAATCTCACATCCACAGCCAGTTTGGTATCACTAGTTGACCTGACATGGGCACAGAGAGAACATGCAACCTCAAACAGGAAAACCCCAGTCAGAGAAGTAATACAGAAACATCCACACCAAGACTGGAGAAGGTTCTGGGGCAAAAATGAGTCAATGAAAAATAAATCAGCAGCTTTTTAACTATTTATCGTGCCATGAAAACTCTGATGTTTTGAGTACATGTGGTCTTCAAAAGAAAATGAAAAAGCGTGACCTCCTGATTTATACTGACCCGAACCCTCAAAGCCAAGTACAGGAGGAGGAATAATGAATATAATGCACAGTGGATGTTGAACATGGAGCTGCCAGGAAAAAGGAAAAGAGAAGTTTCATGGATGTAAGAAGGAGGGCATGCAGATGGTTGGTGTGGCAGAGGAGGATGCTAGTGAAAGGGTGAAATAGAGGCAGATGACCCCTGCTGTGGTGACCCCTAAAGGAAGTAGCTGAAAGCAGGAGTTGAATCCTCAAAGCACAAGCTGAGGAGGGTGATAAATGGCATTGATTTTTTAAAGTTTTATTTGAATTCTAAGAGATTTTGTGTGATGTGGTACTTAGTTCTGATAATAAAAGGGATTTTGATGTGCGTGGCGGTCACAACAGTGCACTAAATTCATTATTAGACCCAACTGGCTTCTCTCAAAATGCAAATAAGTGAACTCACCATTCCAATAATGTTCTCAATCCCATTCTCCCATATTACATATAAACCCTTAATAGTAGTAGACCCCTATTCTATCCATTCTGAACATTTCTTAGTAATATTTAAATATTTATTTAAATAAATATTTTAATTGAAAATAGCTGACTAAACAGCATTACAGCAGAAATGACCCTTAAAGAAAATAACACATAAGCCGAAAAGGAAATCCACCGATTCACATACATTTCAGCTAATCCGGAAAGATCATTTACTATTTTTTTTTTAATCCATAAATCTAAGACTATTTACAATTTATTTTGACTGCTTTTCTCTTATTGATCTGAGTTTACCTCAATAATGACTTCATCCAGGCATGTGTTTATTAGACCCCATCCATATAAGAAACCTTACCATTAAGTAATGCTTCAATATTAAATCTCATTAAGTGTACACAAGCTTTTGTGATGCTTGTAATTAAATACAATAAAACTCCATGACTGCATCCTTTCATATGCACGGTACTATCACAAAAAAAATAGTTCCTGCATTTATTAGTTCTAGTTATTGAAGTTATTGAAGCTGTTTTGAACCAAAACACAACAACAGGAGTATTAAATGAGACTAAAAATAGTTTTCCCACAGTAGCTTCTCTTTACTGGCTTTCTATTAGATCCAGACTTGAATTTAAAATTAACACTCAGGCCCCATCATATCTTAAAAGCCTCATAGTGCCATGTTTTCCTAATAAACTAATAAACTTACAGTACTCATTTCCTAAACTATCCAAGAGGAATGGGAGGCATAGCCTTCAGCTACCAGGCTCCTCTCCTGTGAAACCTGCTCCCAGTTTAAAACTGAAATGAATAAGGTCATAAGTAAATACTTGCTCAGGCTTTTTCTTTAAAAAAGCATTAGGCACCTCAAATGCTCAGGAGCCAATGTTGTCTGAGGATTTGTCTCAGGAGGCAGGTAAACATATGCACAGGACTGAAGGAGCCTGTGCGAATTCTGATGCTTACATCTGGACCAGGTTTGGATAGGTCCCAGATCTCTGACTGGGTGACAGCTTTGTCTCTGAGCCAAACTGGGCCAGCTGAGATGGGGGTTGTGATGGTGGTGGCCGGGAGTGGGGATTAGGGGAGTGTCAGGCGTTGACAAGGACAAACAGGACAGCCAAGCATCAGAGTGAGCCTATCTCTGCCTCTCTGCCTAATTCTCTCACCCGCTTTGTCTCTTTCTATCTCAAACAAGAACAAAGACACACAATTCAAGCTTTCAGAAATAAAATTGAGTGTTTTTTATTTTAATGGATTGTGTCCTGTTTTTTCCTATTTTCAGATATTTCTGTCCATCAACCATTAAATTCCCAGTTCTAACGTTAGCTGCTGTAAGTGTTGTGATTTTCACTCTGATTAAAAGTGAATATCACATTGAAACTTTTTAATTCTTGCAAATTATTATCAGCGTGCTTGGAGCGGAAAACCAAATTTAATAAAAGAAAGCCAAACATTCCAACACAATAGTCCTGCCTTACAGACTGCAACACTGTGGTGAAATCAATGAAAAGAAACAATGCTGTCATCAGTTTTCAGCTTTCTTTCTTTTTGTCTATGCGCATTCGAGAACATGTGTGTGCAGTGTCAAATGTGTGTTTTCCATGAGTGTTTTAGTTATCTTTGTTGGAGTATAATCTGCTTTCTTTGTGAGAAACACAAAGGCAAGGGTTTCCCATAAACCCCAATAAATATGATTAAAAGTGGTATAGAGGCACCATGTAGCAGCTGCAAACCTCCCAAAAAGCTGTAATTACTTTTGTCATCTTTCCATCTCACACCCTCTCCTAGAGTCTGATTACTTACCTAGGAGAAAATCTAATTGACACAGCAAATTGGAAAACACACTCTGAGAACTTCAGCACCAAGCCATTCGATCCTAATTGGGAGAAATATAACTTTTCACTTTGCTAGGTCTTTGTGGGAAGGTTTAGAAGGGGATGTGATATCTGTCTTTTCACACTGCTGATTAAAATCAAATAGAGTCAGTAATTAAAGATTGGACCACCACTGGGAAGCCTAAAGACCGAGAAAGAAAAAGGATGAAGAGCTATTTGTGAAGGCTTTCTTTACTTTGTTAAGGTGCACACAAGACTCACTTTAGAGTTCTTTTTGTTGGCTCTGTTTGCCTGTGTGTTCATTTTGTTCTTATTTGTTTCCTCCTTATCCCGACTCTGGTACTGGCAATGAGAGGTGGGAGCTTTTCTTTCAGGTGACAGATAAGCTCTGTCAATTTCACTTCAAGGTTTTGTAGGGAATGGAAGTTTTGGGTCAGCGGTGGTGTGTTTGGTTTTTAGACCACAGTTTGTGTTTGTTGCTTAACTTTGGTTGAACTTGTTGAAGTACATTCATTTTTTTTAAAGGGCAGTGTGTGTGATTTCATTTTATCAAACTATCTGAATACCTCTCCCTTTCTACACGAGTAAAAGACTTTACATCTCTTCAAAATAAAACCACAAAAGGCCGTATCCTGCTAATGCTAGCTAGCTTAGTTGGGAAGTTACAACTTTACATTTTGAAAATACAATGCACAGACATATAAATAAGCTAATGAGTACCAAGCAGGATAATAGTAAAATTTCACTTATCAGAACGGTACAGATCATTTTGCACTACATAGCAAGCCACTGATAATGGTCCTAGAAACATCAAGAGCACAAGCTGAGTAAAGCGGTCCATGTTATCTTTCTTTACTTCAATTTTTGTGGACCCTTGTGAACTGTAGCCTTAGTTTCCTGTTCTCATCTGACAGGAGAAGCACCTGGTGTGGTCTTCTGCTGCTTGCCATTCTCCTCTGACCTCAAAGTATTTTTTTCCTAGAGAAATGCTGCTCACTCACTTTCTTTTTGGACCATTGTCTGTAAACCCTACAGACTGCTGGTCAGACTGCTGGTCTTTGTGTGGAAAAATCCAAAAAGACCAGCAGTTTCTGAAATACTCAGACCAACTCATGTGGAAATAACTGACTTTGATTGTGCTATAATTGTTATCACCCTTCTCCCCGATTCTGATGCTCACTTTGAACTTCAGCAGGTTATCTTTATTACCTCTATGTGACTAAATGCACGGAGCTGCTGTCATGTGGTTGGCTGATTAGATATTTGTTTTAATGAACAGTTTAAGACACATACCTAAAACATTTGGCCATTGAAGGTATTATAGATACTTTTATACAGTTATATATAAAAATAGTTTTCAAATATTTAATTTTTTAAAGGAATTTTTACAGTACTGAAAATATACTTTTTTCCCCTACGTTTTTCTTTTTCTTTAACATATGTAACTGTTTGCAGGCCATCCATATTTTAATTAATCAGCTAAAGTCATGAAATGGGGATTACGTAAATGAAGGTAACAGAACTGGAGAAAATTAAGTTGAATGCAAAAATTCTTCAAAAGGACAGTCAGCGAGACAAATGTGCATTCCTTCCATTTATTTTTCAGTTGGAGTTAACTGAAGAGGCTCTCCAGTTAACTCAAACCTACAGCTGTTGAAAATGTTTCACACCAAAGTGAATACAAAGAGAATTTGGGATGCACATCGAAAGGAAAGGCATTATTGATCATAAGTCTGCATGAATAGAAGCTGAATTTAGTACTAAGCATTGTTAGAGAAAGAAATGCTTTTCTTATTATAAGTACTCTATTTATCATGTTTTAAAGCCTGTAACTCAATTGAACCTATAATAATGACAACATTATTTACATCATGTCTCTTTTCTTCTGATTGCAGCAAAGTTTTATGGGAGTTTAATTTCTCTAACAAAACATTCCCGATAGCTTGGCAAAATGCTAGTTTTGTCAGTATAATAATATGTGTGTAAGTTCAAAATTGCATTTTAACTTAAAAGAATTAAAAACATTTTTTTATAGTGTACATATAAAAGGACCCTTTTGCAATTTACAGTTTTAAAATGAAGACATTAAGTCTCATGCAACTGTGGACAATGCCTGAATCTATTTTAAAACTAACATACACGCTCAAACAGAGTTAAAGACTGATGCTACAGACCAAGGTCTGCAGGGTTTCAACAATCCAATTGCACGAGACAGTTCTTCAGAATCAACACACATGAGTGAGAGTTATTTGTCAGTTAAATTGTCTGGTGTCAAGAAACTGCTAGAGATTCCCTTTCTTTCTGAGAAAAGTTGTAGGCATGTCAGACTTGCACAGCTCTGACCAAAGGCTAATGAATGCTAAGGAGAATTCCTATTAGAAACTGTACAGCTCAAATCTTAGAAAGACACTGACTTTGAATGGCGCTACAACTCACTTGGTTGTTCTTCACATTTCCTTAGTAGAAAACAAAATTCCAATCAGCAAATGGGCATGAAAAGTAAATCAATGCTTCTACAATATTGATGTTTTCGTGCCCAATGGCTGCATCACATCCACCTGGAGTGTTTGACCTTTGGTTGCGCTCTCTGTCTGCTTGACTGCACAGTGAAGCATTGGGGAATTAGCCTAGTTAGTTCACAGGTCCTTTGCCACACCTCTTCCCAACGTGTAAGATTTGTGGCAGGCAGGCTCCTTAGAGTGCCTTCCCCAGCACAGTGACCCCACTGACAGCAAGAGGGGAGGGAGAGTGGAGATGAAACACTGAAGAATACAAAAATGGATTTGTGTGAGGCAAAGAGGGACAGAGGACAGAGAGGCAGGGTGCTTGTATGTGAGAAAAAGAAAGATAACAAAAAGAGCGAGAGAATGACAAAGCTGGGCAAGAGGGACACAAAGTGAAAATGAGAGAGAGATGGAGTAAGCTGAGTGCAGAGTACAAAAAGAAAAAAAAAACATAAAGTGACAGGGAGAGAAAGGTGTGACAACTAGAGAGTAAATCTGGAGAGACAAAGGGCCAAAAAAGAAGGAACAGAGGAGCAAAGCTGAGTGCAGCTGTGACTGTTGCTGCATGGAACACCCCTACAGGCCATCACAGACCAGTCCTCCAAATGTCAACCCGGTCAGGACCACCCTGGGAAGCCAGCAAGACCCCCCCTGGGAACTCCAGGAAAGTAGATAACAACTGACATGGGAGAGCTGAGCGGCCACTTGCACACACAGAAACACAGTGCTGCCTCTTCTTGTACTTTGTGATCCAGAAGCAAACATGTCCAGGCTAGTTGTGTTGTCAGGTCTGAATTTTATTCCATTATCTACATGTGTCAAAGCCTGTGTTCACTGTCTCTGTTGCAGCTAAAGCGGGCTTGAGTTTTCTTCAAAACCTAATTCTCGGAGTCTTGCAGGAGGCTTGGTTTCTGCCGTACTTAGAGGAAGATAGAAGATGATAGTAAAATGGCCTCATTCTTTCACTCTCTTACTAATGCAGAGCTGAAGAAGAAATGAAAACTGTCCTGTTGAGGAAGCTGTCAGGGAGCAGAGAGAAAGAGAAGGCGATAGTCTGGAGATGGAAATCCACAGGCAGAGATAGAGAAGCAGAAAACAAAAGAGATAGACAGAGTGGGAACAAAACATCTTCTCTCAGCTCTGAGACAAAGGAAGAAATTAGAGCCAAGGGAAGATGAGAAAAAAAAAGAGGAGAGCGGGAAAGAGCAGTCTGATTAATTGAGACAGAGTCAACTGACCGCAAGTCATTAAGCTGCCACTGGGCTGAGCGCCAGTCACTATTCATTCTCCTCACTACTAGTCTCTGTTCCTCCGCTCTGAGCCCTGGATCATCCCTGCGTCACCTCCCTGCTTCTTTCACACACTCTGTAACACATGGGCATAATTCCTTACAGACAGGAAACTATTCTCAAAAAGAGCTTTTGTCTTCATTAGGCATCCACTAGGAAGGATCATTTAAGATGGCTGTTCCTGTGTATGGGATGATAAATTATTATTGTTTCACTGCGCCAAGACCAAAAATAATGCTTTTTGCTTGTATTAAGACATACAGACCATGGATGACATAAAGCTCTTGTTAGTTGTGATATATGTATAAGGCAGGTAGTCTTTGGAATCCCATTTCATGCCTCTATTGTGTCTCTGACTCTGAGTTTTGCAATTTTGTAAACATTATTTATACATGAAAAAGGCAATAAAGGTGGTTGCTAAAGAGGTTCTCTATTGGGAAAAAAGTAGCAATACCACATTAGGAAAGCACCTAAATACTTCGAATAAAAGAATGTGTTATTGTTTATCAATGCAGATTTTAAAGGTCACATCCTGTAAAATCATACTTTTGTAGATGGGCTGTCCAGTGAGGACGACTCACCTCTAAAATCCAGGTGTTCATGAGCTCAGAAAAATACTTGAGTTAAAAAAAAGTAAATTAAAATATATGAATAAAATATTTACACACACACACACACACTCTCTCTCTCTCACACACACACACACACACACACACACACACACACACACACACACACACACACACACACACACAGCCTAATTAAAAAGGCTTGGGAACTGTGAGAACTGTGTCTAGAACTGGTTAATCAACAATATCTACAAGGGGATTAAAAATATCAATCAACAACAACTCATTCACACTAATCTAAAAATGCTGGTGCAACCTGCACCAGCTAAACTTGCCAGTTTACCCAAACCTGACAATGTAGTTAGGTGATGGTACTCTCTCCAAGATCTGAATTTCCCCTGGAAAGGCTTACAATGTTTCATTGTTAACATGCTAAAGGAGTTATTCTTCACACTATACTGCAACAGAAAATGCATCTGCTGAGATGATGAATCAGAGAAAAATTTACTTTTTTACTTGCAGTTGCTATCTCTGTTTTAACTCATCTGTACGTGTGTAATATGCTGAAACTGCACGGGATGGAACACTGAGATGTAAGGTCAAGACTTACTTTTACTTTAGTGTGTTATAATTGGGATCTGTTTTTAGAGTTCACTGAGCATTTCAGTTGCCCTGAACTAATATAATCTTTATTATTCTATTCATATCAAAGGCTGCCTTTTAATTGTACCCATTTACAAATCACTTTCAGGCTCAAAGTAAAATTGGTGAGGCTTGCTCATGCTCACTCAGTTTAGTCCATTTAGATAGCTTTCAGTCAAAGACAAAACAGTGTTGGTGAGAGCATGGTGAGGAGATATTAGTTTAGCATTAGTTTGGTTAAAGCTCACTGCACTCTGTGCCAGGTAATTTATGTCTTCAGCTACTTTTACTTCAAATCAAATGCTTACAAAACCATAGCATTTTATTTAACGTTTTTGATTTATTCAACTGAGAACTGACAGTATTGCTACAAGGCTACAAGGCTCAAACTGTTAAGAAGAGGGTAAGGGATTTTTCATAGCCTTCTTTTTCCTGGGTGAATGCAAGCCGACAACTAGGCATGTTCTCACATAATTATGCTTTATCACACAAGGTAAGCAGGAAAATTAAGAAACTCCAAGAAAATAAGAGAAAAAAAGTCTCAGATAATTAAAATCTACTACAGAAAAGACTGTACAACAGATTAACTGTACAACAGTGCAGAGGCTTTAGAACCCGTTTCAGAATCTTACAGTTTTAAGATTCCTTCAGCATTAAGTAATTGTGTTAAGTACTCCAATGACAATCTTCAGGGTTTCTACTGCTATACAGCAAACAATGACAGTTGATAGTTAACTTCGTTTTCCAAATTGTAAACATATACGGTTTAGAATAGCAGCTAAGTTGCTAACATGGTGTAAATCCATTTAATGCAGTAACCTAATTCTGTGTCTATTACAGAGGCTGTGGCATCACTACTTTATAAGTGAACAGTCACATTAGGACCCCTCTTTGTTTGGGCTCCACCCTCCAAACTGTCAAAACTGTTGATTTGAATGAGCAGGATTCAGCGCCGAGAGCAGAGTTAACCATGAGAGCATGAATCTGCTGCAGCACTTGCAAAGCAGACACTCTCGTATGTGTGACAGGTTCTTTGTGGAAAGTGCTGCTGAGTTCTTCGTGCGTGGGTTGCTGAATTTACGCACAGAGGATTTAATTGCATGAGAGGCAAGGAATACCTGCACTTGTGAAATGAAATAATTTTCTCCTGATGTTTTTTTTCTCACATGTGACTTTTGACCTAAATATAGTTCCATGGGAGGGTTCTCTGCTTTTACATTCAGAAATTTTATTTTTGCTGCTTCTTAAAAATATATTTCTGCAACTGTAAAGCATACACCTTTAGACTAACACATGCCAGTGTCAAACTTTATACAATCCAGTTCCACTCTCTGCTTTGTGTGATTTGTTCCATTATCATTTGCGTCACTTACTGTGACCGGACTGGTTGTCAAATGAAATGGGAGCACTAACGTCATCATTTTCCTTCAGTATGTGGACTCTTCTCTTGTCTTATATGACTTTTAACGAACAGTCTACAACAGTAGTATATATAGACAGCTTTAATGATTGCCCCTCAAGGTGGAAGCATGTAGTGACAGGCTGAAATTTGACAAGTCTTATGAATGCAATGAAGGAAAGTACCAAAAAGATGGTTACATGATTTAGACTTTGACAGGAGAATAGTTTTTGATATTTACAAGGTAAGTTGAACTCAGTTTTATTTATATAGTGCCAAATCATGATAAAAGTTGTCTCAAGGCACTTTATTTTGTAAGGTAAAGACCCTACGATTATATAGAGACAACCCCAACAATCAGACGATGCCATATGAGCAAAGACTTGGCGACAATGGTAGGGAAAAACTCCAGCACAACCAGGCTCAGAGAGGGGTAGACATGTGCCCCTGTGGGTGAAACTGTAAACCAGTGAAGATGCTGCATATGCTGTGACCAAAACACTGTGTACTTGGGCCAACCACAGCAAAAAGTGCAATTGTTCACTTAATGCGTCTAGATCAGATAAAACTTATCTTGTACACAAATAATTTGTTGGACAAAAGGCACATTTGTTATATATATAATATCACAACTGAAATAAATCACCTGAAGTGTCGACTTTCAGTTCTAACTCAAGAGGTTTCACAAAAATGTTTTATTTATATTTATTAAAGCCCTTTTTTTTATACACAGCCCCCCGATTTCAGTGGCTCAAAGGTAACTGGACAATTGAGTTATAAGCAGCTTCACAGGCATGTTGTCTTGTTATTTCATTTACAAATTAAGCTAATGCAGAAGATGATTAAAATATATAAATAAAATAATACGTTTTATAAATAAATAATAAAGCTAAATGTCTGCATTTCTGTCACAACTTGATTACCTGATTTGTGGTAAAAGTTATATTTTTGGTTTTTTTAAATTATGGATCAAAAATTATAGCCAAGACTAAACTAAGATGGTAAAAGTCATACAAACTAAAACAATTCTTGAGATAAGCTATGCTAAGCCTAAATTACTACTCAGGATTACAAATTTAAATGGATTAATTTAGCATGACATTATAATGAGGTGAAACGTGGTGAAATAAAATATTTGATGTGTGTACTTGTGTGTAAATGTTTGTGCAGTGTGTCTGTGTATCTTGATACATTCTGTACTCAGATGAAATTCAGTAATGTCAGTTTTTGGTGGCTTAATATCTTTGTGTGTACGTCAATCTTGAAGATGCATTTCAACCTGCCTGTCTGTGCGTCAGTTCTCTGTGGAGGTGTCTCATTACGCTGTACAGACTTGTTCTTCTTTCTGCCATCCAGCACCTTAGGAATGGATTTAGTTACTGGCTAATGTTTCTCACCCACCCTATCTCTCCACTGGGGACAACATGACCCAGGTCTGCGGTGTTGTCTCTGCAAGTCACACAAACCCCTTGTAACCCAAAGATATCTGCCTCCCACAATCTGAGGTGTGGACTGTATTTTCTTTATCAAAAATAAGATTTGCATTTTGTTTAAGGGCAAGGAGTGTGGGGTTTTTTGTACTTGTATGATTTTACAGGTACTTAGGCATGTATTTTTATATTGGCTGTATAGTCAGGGGAGTACTATTTAAAGGTTGCAACAATGACATCCTGGGGAATCTAACCATTTGGAAATTTAAAGACTCAATATTTGAACAAATTAAATAAAAAACTCCACAAGTTTGAAAAAAACACCTCAGCAAAAGAAATGGTTGAAGTGATATAAGTATACAGTAATACAATAAAAGGTTAAAAATTATAAAAACACAGTTAAAGCAAACCACGTAGCGCTGGCTAAATGGTGTCCTAAAACTCAAAAAATAAACAAAAAGAGGCTCTTAATAAAGAGGGATGAAAAACACTACAACTTCATACCCACGTGCCTTAAAATAAGGGCAATGTGAAAGGGGGCAGCCAACAGAAAGGCCATGCTGCTACTGGCCAAATCCAGCAACTAAAAGAATCAAACAAAGCAATCAGTATTCACTAAGCTGGATTTTACAATCATGGACACTCAGTGCACAATCAAGTGCTCAGTCATTATACATTATTACATTATACATACATTATTACAATAAAAGAAAAGGTCAAATTAAATACAGGCCAACCAGTGTTAAAAAGTCACAATACGCTGCCACCTGAGCTTGGCTACACCTACATATTCTGACTGTTCTCATTCTGTTTAAAACAGAAAAGGTTGGTTGGCGTTTTATTCCATATGCCACCCAGTGTTTCACGATGTTTGGCTCGCTCACAGCAGCACTTAGGTAGACAAGGCAGGCATTTACTAATGCTTTCAGTAATATTTACAGTCTATTCATACACTGACACAGCTGAGTCTGATATGTATCATTTTAATAGCCATCAACATAATAAAAAGACTAAAGACATATATATCTAAAACATACCATCCTCCTTGTCAAAGTATGTCTATAACAATCTATCCACAGTTCAATAAAAAACAAATACTTTCCAAAAGAAAAAAGAAAAACCTTACTGATATAATAGCCACATATTACAAACACTCTACAAATGGTTTTAGAGAATTGTCTGTTTTGTGCTCTTGTACCTAATCCCTTTAACTCAAACACACTTCAAAAACACTAAACAAAATGTTACTACAGTTTTTTCTGAATGCTTAAACCCTAACTGTGATTCCTGTAGCACAATCTCTAAAACTATTCAGACTTATAGCAAAACCACTCACTGAGTTTGCAAAACTAAAAGCACAAAAACTGCTTTGCACTCAGTTTGCAATTTTGTAACACACACTTTGCAAAACTGTAGGCACAATTCACTGCACAACACTCAATTACCAAATTTCCAACACACTCCTAGCAAAAGTATACACATGTATGGCTATCATTAACACTAATTTGCCAACTGTCTGGCACACTTTCACATGTGAAAACTTTTTTAGATAATTCGTTCACTTTGCAATCAGCCTAAGCACTATAATACAGGTAAGCTGTGTGTGCGGAGTACAATGGAGGGAGCAGAAAGAGTGAGAAGTAGAGGAGGCCGAGGAAGAGGACGTGGAGGTGAAGAAGTAGGATGAAGAGGACAACAAGGACAAGGAGGAGCAAGAGGAAGACGAGGAGGAGGGAGAGGAAGATGAGGAGGGGGGAGAGGAAGGGTAGGAAGAGTAAGAAATAGAATTGCTGATGACATCAGAGCTACAATAGTGGACCATGTAATCAACCGTGGAATGACCCTGAGGGTAGCTGGCCAACGGGTCCAGCCTAACTCGAGCCGCTACACTGTAGCAAGTACCATAAGGACATCTTGAATTGAGAATCGGTTAGTACAGTCACTTCGCACAAAGATTTGTAGCACTGCCATATGCCAATGAGAAACACACCAATACCATTGATGTAAAAATACTGAAATTGTTACTTTACAGAATTGCTAGATGACCAGATGCTGGGGGCAGAGGAAGCATGTTCACTGCAGACCAAGTAACCCATATAGTCATTATGGCGATTGCAAATAATCCTATACTTGGAAATAAACACTTGTGTTTGTTTTGATGTACTTGAAGTTTGGATCCCTCTATGCTTATGGATCTATGACAGAAGTATGAGCTCAAACTGACATAGCCTACCTTGTGCACAGAGAAAGCAAAAGCCAGATGTGTTTTGTATTCATACCATCAGTGTGCAGTTGGCGCATTGTGTGCTTAGTAGATGATGGCTTGTGTGTACTGTTTGATACGGAAACACCATTTTTATGAAGGTGTGAAGAGTTAATCTAGCTGTGTTTGCTTTTGCAAGAGAACTACAATGTTTTGATTATTAGGTGACAGGTTTTCTTATTTATGTGAAGAGTTTTGCAAAATTAGCCAATAGTTACAAAAAATGTGCTTAAGCAATCAGAAAAAACTGTAAGCACACTGGGTCCAGGTTAGTTAGATGTAAAAGAGACCATTTTACATGCATTTAAACATAACCACTCTTCCTTCAAATATTCTTTTAAATAACCTGCCATTTGGAAAGTCAAAATCTGTTGAAGAAAATATAATTGCTTGCTTGTTTAAAACAGCATCACGGTTCACAAGCTTGATCAACCACATGCCGTACTATATTCTGCCAAATACAAGATTTTCCCTTGACATTGATTTCTATTTCAACCTCATGTAACCAAAGTACATGCAATTGTATGCAATTCACTGAGACCATGGTCAAAACGCTCGATCTGGAACGACAACATAGAAAGAAGAAGAAACGAGCTTTATTGGTCACATACACAATCATACAGTGTACAACATGCAGTGAAATGTGTCATGTCTGAGCTACAGACGTAGCCGCGCCATTCCAGGGCTTGGCGTTTGGCATGGGGGGGGCCTAGCCAGGACCCTTACTGGATACTGTGAGGGAATCGAATTTGCGCTCCAAAGGTGTGTCCACATTAGTGGATGGCATCATAGTGGACGGCATCATAGTGGTTACCTCCAACTCCAGTGTACAGTTTATGGCATTGCCATGCAGTGACTTTTGCAGAAAAGCAAACAGGAAAAATACACTTCAGTCCACTCAACTGTTCAACAAAACAAACTAGGCAGGATTAAAACGTATCATTTCATGACTATTTTGCTAGTGCATGTTGATGCATTCTGCATGGGCATTTTCATCTTTCTGCAATCCTGAAGAATAGACTGACGAACTCTCTAAAATAAAAATAAAATGAAAGCAATCCTTTAATAATAAAACACTATGAAAACACCTCACTACAAAAAAAACTGCGTGTTACTGGTAAATTGTATGTTATAAAAAGTAAAAGTATTTATTCTTTTGCAAAATGTCCCCCATTTTTTTATATGGACTAAGATTACTGCTGAAGATGTGTAAGGTTGTGCTCACATTAAATATTTTATATTCTGTTTAATTGACAGCAATGCATCATTTCAGTAAAATCATATACTTGTATTATGGCTGTCCTATGATCGCATATATTGCTATACATACACACTCTCTCCGATCAATTTCCTGTCAAAAACAAGAGGTTTATCAACAAATCCATATGTAAACAGCCATCTAATGCTGCTAACCTCATAGTTTGCCCAGATCCAGCTTTTGCTAACGTGCAACTCAACCTGGTAAATTACATTTCCTAGTTTCCAACTTTTGTTTCTTTTCTTTTATTAAAAAGGTCCAACAACTGAATATCCAACCTATAAGCTTTTACTCATTTCTATGCAGGTGATATTTCAGAACACATCAAGAGGTGATCATTTAAATGCTAGAACACTCTTACTCATCTCTTCTTTCTTATTAAAGCAGTTAGATAACTTCTCTCAGCAGCTAATGGCATCTCATTCTATTATCTGCCCTCCACTGATGTGCTTCCACAACTCAGCCAAAAGGGATAACCAGCAGAGCCTTCTTTATTTTCTTTGAATCCCTGAATCAAGTAGTAAGACTGGTGTTTTATGCTTCGATGAGTAGTCAGTACCCCTGGGTAGAACTTCTAGCCAGCTGATCTCTAGCAGTAAAGCTCTTTGAAATAAATATGTATTCCCTCTGCTAACAGGCTGAATAAATAGCTAACTAATACAGACCAAAAAGGATAGAGAAAAGTGAAGATGTGTCATGGCAATAAGTCAGAAGAAGTATTACGATCACTTTTAAATAGCACACAGCAGTGTGTGTTCGTGTGTGTGTGTGTGTGTATTTCACTGGCTTTCTGTCCTTATCGCCATCTCTTATCTTGATCTCTGGTTCTCCTTCTTTTCCCAGCTACATAAAATTTACAGTTTCCCACAGCATGCATTTACAGTGCTTTGGCGTTCCCACATTTCAAAATTGAAGATATTCTGTCAGCTTAGTAGGTTTCATCTCCTACCCAAGATGTGTGCCAGTTAAACACTTTTTTCACAAGATTTTATGGAATAATTAGTAACTGGAATCGCTGATTGACTGATTTGAATGTGGTAGTGTATAAAATAGATTTGTACAGTGGTAAATACATACTAAACCTTTATTGCTTATTTGTTTTACTAAGATTAAAACTCCTCAGTTGTTAGTAGATAAATATACATTTAATAACAAAACTCAATGCTTAGCTTCATGTCATGAACCCATCACTAGTGTCAGGTAGTGGTCAGGTGGCCACAGGGATTGGCTTTAAAAGGAAGCTCCACCTACGCGTTCTCTGCTCAGATATCATTCCTTTCATGTCTGGAGCTCAGATACCCTCTGATCATCAGCCGTCAGAGTTTGCCACTCTGGATTTGATGTTCAAATGTCACCCTTCTAAGTACTCCACCTCCTGCACTAAGTTTGCAATGCTAACCTCGCTTTTATCTGGTTGTTCCCAGGAGTGGGTAGCAGCTCTCTATAATGTGAAGTCACCTGCCTGCATTGACTATGCCCAATTTGTGGAGTAGTTAAAGAAGGCTAGCAGCGAAGTGGAAATGAAGTCACAATTTTGTCTCTGAATTCTGCACTTTGGCACCTAAACTGAACTGGGGAGACGCTGTAGGCCGGTCAATTTTTATAGAGGTATTGGCTAATTCCATATGTTGACTGTACGTGAGGCTCTTAAGACACTGGATGAGACTGTGTACGTTGCCCTAAAGATTGATCAGTGAGCCATGTCACAACCTCATCCTGCTCCTTGTACCTTTAAACGCTTTCGTTCCCAAAGGTCTATAGCTCCTCCATCTCCTCCCTTCTCTGGCGGGGTAGTTGCTAATTCCAGCAGTTTCTCAATCAAGGAACCAAAGCAACTGAGGAAGTTATCCAAAGAAGAACGAGAACGACACTGACGTGAAGGCCTCTGTTGCCACGGTCAGCAAGGCAGACCATGGGGAATTTGGGAATGAAGACCCAAAGGTGTGTGTGATCATCCTCTTCTGGTGTGGCCCGCCTCCAGGCAGGACACACCCAGCAGGCCTGATGATGCCTGAAACCCAGTGCTCTGCCACACCCACACACACACCTACTCATACACACCAACATGGAAATGAGGGACAGCAGCAACAGATGTACACATGTCCATAAATTATTCAAGAACCCTGGATCCCCAGACCCAGGTCCTTGACATCTGTACCTACTGTGGGTCAGCAAAACATCACTACCCCCAGTGTCCCCTGCTTCTGGGAAATGGCGAGCCCAGGTGGACATCGGGGGAATCCTGACTGGACCCACCCATTCCATCGACCCCTCTTGTTTCCAGCTTAAGGTAGTGTTTCAGCTGAAACACAAACTGATAATTGTTAAGGCTCTCCTAGATACAGGGACAGCTGAGAACTTTGCTTCTCAACTTGATATCCTTTTGACTTTAGTGTACCGTATGATTCCTGTCACCTCTGTAGATATCTCTCTCTCAGGCCAGCATCTTTACCAAACTGGACCTGTGCACCGCTTACAATTTGGTGTGCATCAAAGAGGGGGACGAGTTTAAGACAGCCTTTATCACTCCTAACGGTCACTTGGAATACCTGGTGATGCCATTTGGCCTGTGCAATAGTCCTGCTGTATTCCAACAACTTATTAACAATGTCCTTCATGACATGGTCGGCCAGTAGGTGTTTGCTTCTATGAATGACATCCTGATATACTCTCAATCAAAAGTAGATCATGTCCACTCTGTTAGGGAAGTGCTTAACAGACTGCTTGAGCACCAGAGCACACAACATCCATCCTGCTCCATCTTAATCCTGCGGATGTGGCTCAATAAAAATCACTGTGACCTTGTGGAAGTACAATGAACTTGTAAGCTTGTTACATTTGGTAACAATATTGGTTGCTTTGAAGGTGCCGTCCCCAAAGCTACTTTTGTACATCACATACAATTACAAGTTTTTCTATGGTCAAACACAGTGTCATGGTCCTGGGCCATGTTGGCCCAGTGTTCTTAGTTTTCTTGTATGTTTGTATTTTGTTCCCTATTTAGGCCATGTTTCCTGAGTTGCCCTGTTGTGTTTTCCCTTCGTGGCTTTTACCCCCTGTGTGCCCCTCTGTGTATCTGTGAGCCCTCGTCTCTCCTTATGTTTTATTCCATGTTTCCCCTGCCCGTTATGTCTAAGTTCTCCCCGTGCTCTCTCTCTCCCCCCTGTGTGCCCTCTGTGTATTTATGAGCCCTCGTCTCCCTTTGTGGTTGTTCCATGTTTCCCCAGCCCGTTATGTCTGTGTTTTCCCCGTGCTCTCTCTCCTCCTGTCTGAACCTCTGTACTTCCTGTTTGACTCTGCCCGTCTCCCGTCAGTGTTATGTTCACCCCGCCCTGTCTCGTTATGGTTATCTGTGTCAGCTGTGTTCCCCGTGTGTTCCCACTTTCCTCGTTAACCCTCTGTGTATTTCTGTCTGCGTCTCCCTCTGTTCGGCGTCGCGTTCTCCCTCATTGTTGTGTGGATTCCCTGTGTCTCCCTACGAGTGTTAGTTTATTGATTCCCAGTTTAGTTGAGTTCTGTATTTCCTATGTTCTGCCTGTCAGCAATAAAGCTGCTTTTGAGTTCATCCCCGTGTTTGTGAATCTTGCGATTGGGTCCTCCTCCCGCCTGCCACACAGCCGATTGTTGAAAACACGCAGTTCTTTGAATCTTTGGGCTGAAGGAAGGACAATACTCGGTGTATATATGCTCAATCAACAATCATTTATTTCGGTACAATTCACAATAAGAGCATTACAACGTCCGGACGGGAGAGATGCCTGCAGAGGTTCGACAGCATGTCTCAAAATGGTGGCAACTTTCACAGACTTTTATAGCTAATCCCAGCCCCCCTCTTTGTCATAAAAGCTGCATCTTCACATGTTTTTCTAATTCTTAGTGAGCCTGGCTCCTGACCTTGCCTCCCTGTCTTTCTGTGTGAAAGTGGAAGGGGGGGTAAAGAATGTGGTTTTATCTCTTCTGCCCAGACACCTAGTCTCCCTCTTATGGCCTTCTTCACATGATTCAGCAGTAAAACATTCTCAAGAAGACAGTGTCAGACATTCACAGCTGATCAAGGATACAGAGTAATGCACATTTTGTCTAATAAACTACAAATGATTATGTTTCTTTTATTCATGAGTATAATAGAGACTAAACTACATAGATAGCACACCATTAGAACTAAAGGATAATATATGGCCTGCAGCTGTTAAGCTAATTTACTACCTTGACTACTGGTCATAAAATGGCATATGTTTAACTACTTGTCATTAACACGATCCATGACAGAAGAACGCGACCACGACATGGACCCAGCGATTCACCACCCCTCCGCTGACCTCCGGGAGGATCTGATTTATACAGTGGAGTATCACTGTCAGGAGTGGGTGGCGCTGCCCGAGGGTGAGTACCGGGAGACCGTAGCCGTCCGTCTACAGCGGATGGTGTCCGGACTCCCGTGGCTATTCGGCGCGCTCCGCCCCCACATCCAGGACTTCCTCGTCTCCACTGTAGGCGTCCTCCCGGAGCAGTCGCTCCTGTACGAAGGATGTTCAGCCCGGCCTGCTGACGGATTCGCGGCCCGGCTCGTCTCCTCCCCCTTCCCGGAGAAAACGGCGTCCCCGCCGTCGCTGTTCCCGAGCAGCGGAGCAGTTTTCACCCCTGGGAGAGAGTGACCGTGTGTCACACTCTCAGCCCGAGCCTTCGGATTCCGGACTCCATAACTCATGCACAATCGTGAGTGGCGCTGTTTTTTTGACACCGGACTTGGATAATTCTGTTCCCTTCTTTTTGGACTCCAGGGACACTATACAGCGAGGCACCTCCGTGCCCGATCATTCACCGGTTGCTCTCGCTGGTAACCCCTGTGTTTTTGAGCCCTCTGATTCAGGAAACGCTCGCAGCGTTTCCTTTGGTTTAGCGGACATGACGGTGTCACCCGTGGAGGTAACTGAACCTAAGACTGTTATTTCTCACCAGACTCATCTACACACTGCTACTAGCATTGTAGCCCCGCAGAACTGTGTTACTCCGCCCTTGGACTCTAGGGCTGTGACTCCCAGTGTTGCTCCTTTAGTTTCTCAGGTTGTGGTTTTTTCTGTGCCCCAACTTGAAAGTGTTAACTCGGACGTTACCTGTGCAACCTCACCTTTTCCCATGCCTGCTAAGGTCAAGAACCGCAAGGTTTCGTCTGCTATAGACAGACTAGCAAGAGATTTTGGTTTGAGCTCTACCGAGCTGTTTGCACAGGTTCACTTTTCTGTTCCCCGGTTAAGTTGGTTTAACTCTGTGCACCATGCTTTTCAGCCAGGTTTCATGGACTCTGTGTGCACTACGTCTCGGGTTACGTCCGGTACGGCTGCGAGTAGCGTGGTTCCACATCCAGGTCATCCGGACGCTGCTTGTATGAGTTTTCCTGTACCTGTGGCTGCCCCTAGACCCACTCTTTCCAAGACAGCTAATGATGCCCTGGACAACTTAAACACAGCAGCGATGCTAGATCCAGCCCACTATAAGTCTCTGTTTACTGACATTGTATTTGACTCCAACTTAGTTCACCCAGTCACTGTTTCTGTTCCTATGTGTCGCTCTCCACCTCCAGTTCCTATAACCAGGGCAGCGCGGGCTCAGCTTTCCCTTGCACCCGTATCAGCTCCTCGGGTGAGGGTGGCTGAGGTCCAGCTGGTCCCTGCTCCTATCCCCAGCCTGGCAGAGGCTCCGTTCATCCCGGCACCCGTACCTACCCCTCGGGTGGGGTTGATGGACATTCAGCCGTCACCTCAACCACAAGCGCACCTACCACTACACCTGGCATCTCTGTCCACAACGCAGTCTGTAGCTCAGTCATTAGCACAGTTTCTTGTTTTGTCACCAGTCCAGACTTTAGCACAGTTAGCAGCTCATTTACCCGCTCAGTCATCCGCTCCGTTGTCACCTCAGTTTCTTCCATTGCTTGTTCAGTTCTTAGCTCAGTTAGTAACTTTGTTCCCTGATCAGTCAGTAGTTCAGCAACTCGTCCAGTCACCGCCGTCCTCTGCTAGAAGCTCTTGTGAGCTCACTCAGCCAGTTGAGGACAGCGTCGTGCTGACAAAGCTTGGACAGACTGTTAGCCCTGCACAGCCCCAGCCGTTGCCTTCTAAGCCGACTGCGCGCCCTGTGCAGCCACAGTTAGCGTCCCCTCAGCCAGAAGTCTCTGCACCAGCTGGCTCTGCACCTGTTTCCGCTGGGGGTTCAGGAGGACCCCTCCAGCCGCTCCTCGTCTCCGCTGGGGGTTCAAGAGAACCTCTCCCGCACCTCGTCTCCGCTGGCGGCTCTGCTCAGCCCGGCCAGCACCTCCTCGTCTCCGCTGGAGGGTCCGAGGGGCCCGTTCAGCCTCCTGTCTCCGCTGGAGGGTCCGAGGGGCCCGTTCAGCCTCCATCAGCCTCTGCAGCTCTGCCTGGCCCAGCCTCAGCCTCAGCAGCATCCGAGTCTTCGTCCTCGCCTGGTCCAGCCTCAGCCTCAGCAGCATCCGAATCTTCGTCCTCGCCTGGCCCAGCCTCAGCCTCAGCAGCATCCGAGTCTTCATCCTCGCCTGGCCCAGCCTCAGAGTCTCCCGCCTCGACTGGTCCCGCCTCGACTGGTCCTGTGCCCACCGGGCCTCGGCCAGTACGCCTGACACTGGAGAGCCGCCGCTGCCTTCCGCGCGGCCGGCCCCCTGAACTGCTCCGTCGTCTCCTTCGCCTTCGCCGCCGCCGCCACTGCCTTCCGCGCGGCCGGCCTCCGGACCAGCTCTGTCACCTGTGCCACCCGCCTGGTCGGCCCCCCGACCGTGTGACCCGTGAACTTTTGTGCCGGTGGGCTCTGGGTCGGCCCCCTGAACTTTATTTGAACTATGGTCTTGTGCTCCTGTGTTTTCTGTTGTTCGTTTTTGTTTCCTGTTCTGGTCCCTCCGTCCTGGTCCCCCGCCTCCCGCCCTGGGTGGGTTGTTTTGTTTGTCCTGGTTCTCGGGTTTTGGCTGTCGGGAGCCAGCCCTTGTGGGGGGGGTACTGTCATGGTCCTGGGCTATGTTGGCCCAGTGTTCTTAGTTTTCTTGTATGTTTGTATTTTGTTCCCTATTTAGGCCATGTTTCCTGAGTTGCCCTGTTGTGTTTTCCCTTCGTGGCTTTTACCCCCTGTGTGCCCCTCTGTGTATCTGTGAGCCCTCGTCTCTCCTTATGTTTTATTCCATGTTTCCCCTGCCCGTTATGTCTAAGTTCTCCCCGTGCTCTCTCTCTCCCCCCTGTGTGCCCTCTGTGTATTTATGAGCCCTCGTCTCCCTTTGTGGTTGTTCCATGTTTCCCCAGCCCGTTATGTCTGTGTTTTCCCCGTGCTCTCTCTCCTCCTGTCTGAACCTCTGTACTTCCTGTTTGACTCTGCCCGTCTCCCGTCAGTGTTATGTTCACCCCGCCCTGTCTCGTTATGGTTATCTGTGTCAGCTGTGTTCCCCGTGTGTTCCCACTTTCCTCGTTAACCCTCTGTGTATTTCTGTCTGCGTCTCCCTCTGTTCGGCGTCGCGTTCTCCCTCATTGTTGTGTGGATTCCCTGTGTCTCCCTACGAGTGTTAGTTTATTGATTCCCAGTTTAGTTGAGTTCTGTATTTCCTATGTTCTGCCTGTCAGCAATAAAGCTGCTTTTGAGTTCATCCCCGTGTTTGTGAATCTTGCGATTGGGTCCTCCTCCCGCCTGCCACACAGCCGATCCATGACACACAGAAATTCAGTCCAGCTGTCACAGTCTGGCGAGGGCAGACTGTATGAATTGAAAAAGGACCCAAAATGCAGACTCCAAGGAACAGGGAACAAAACTTTAATGTTAACAAAAAGCGAGCCGTTTAATATGGCTGGTAAAAAAGGTACAAACAAAGGGCAAGGCAAACTGAAGCAAAATTAACACAAACCTAAACTGGGAAATCTAAACAAACAATAAGAAAAACCTAGACAAGAAACTTGGAAGCATGGCATAGGAAACATGGCGTGGACAACAGACGACCTGACAATCACACACTGAAAACAGAGGACTTAAATACACAGGAGGTGATTAGGGGAAGTGGAGACACATGAGGAAACAGCTGGCACACATGAACATAATGACGTCACAGTGGGAGAGTAAAACTGAACATGATGAACACAGAACACCAGACCTCTTCACAATAAAACAGGAAACATAATGAGACATAGACATGACAACCCGAACTTGACAACGTAAGACACAGACATGAAACGCATGAAGAGCAGGGGAGATTTAACATGGTTGGAAACACGAGGGGAAAATAATAACTAGAAACACTTAGGCATAATAATACAAACTTGATAACATAAGACACGCAGCATGAAACACGAAGGGTGAGGGGAAGCTTAAATACAGGGGAAGAAAACACAAGGAGTCTAATAACCAAATGAACTTAGATAACCTAATGAACAAAATAAAATCAAACTTAAAACGCTGGGTCAAAAGACCCAGGACCATGACAGAGCCCCCCCTTCAAGGGCGGATTCCAGACGCCCAAAACCATGAACAAAGAAATGCAGCAACAAGAAAACAAACATGAAACAAAACCAAAACAACCCACCCAGGGCGGGCGGCGGGGGTCCAGGACGGAGGGCCAGAAACAAAACCACAAAAACAAAGAATCTGAAGCACTCAGTCCAAACACAAGGGCTTAAGAGTCCGAGACCCTGTTTCAGGAGGGCGACCATGATCTCGGCAGAAAAGGAGTTCATGGCGGAGTAGTTCAGGTGGCCGACCTGGAGGCCGATGGCACAGTAGTCCATAGTTCAAGGGTTCAGGGGGCCGGCCATGTGGAAGGTGGCAGTGGCGAAGCAAGCATGGCTGGCCACACTCGGGTGGCTTGGCTCGTGGCCGGCGGCAACATGGACGAGACCTGTCGGGTGGCTTGGCTCGTGGCCAGCGGTGACGTGGACGAGACCTGTCAGGCGGCTTGGCGGGTGGTCGACGGCGTGGACGATAATCCTTGGATGGTTTGGTTGGTTTCCGTCGACAGGCTGTCCTGACAGGCTCCGGAAACAGCCGTGCTGGACCTGGACGTGGCTTGGCAGGTGGAAGGAGACAAGGCTGAGGTGTGGCAGGCACAGATAATGGCGCTGCAGGCGACGGCGTGGAAGCCGCAGGTGGCGGCGCTGCAGGCGATGGCGTGGAAGGATGCTGGGCGCGCTTGGCTGAACCTCCAGCTGGCACAACAGGACCAGGCGAGGCAGGGCCAGACGCAGCAGAGGCCGGACCAGGCAAGGCTGAAGACTCTGACGAAGCTGGACCAGGTGATGACGAGGCGGCCGCAGGTGGCGGCTGAACGGTCCCCTCGGACCCTCCCGCTGACGAGGCATGAGGCTGGACGGGCTCCTCGGGCCCTCCAGCTGACGAGGCAGGTTGCTTTTCAAGTTGCAGCAACACACAGTCTATAGTGGGTGAAATGAGTTTGTATGAGTTCTCAGACTGAGGTGTGGCAGAACCAGGTGAGGCGTCGTCCTCAGGCTGAGGCGTAGAAGCAGCAAGCAGTAGCGCAGCAGGTGGTGGTCCTGCAGGCGGCGGCACGGGAGCCGCAGGAGGTGGCGCTGCAGCCACAGGTGGTGAAGCAGAAGGTGGCCAGACGGGCTCCTCAGGCCCTCCAGCTGACGAAGCATGAGGCTGGACGGGCTCCTCGGGCCCGCCAGCTGACGAAGCATGAGGCTGGACGGGCTCCTCGGGCCCGCCAGCTGACGAAGCGTGAGGCTGGACGGGCTCCTCGGGCCCGCCAGTTGACGAAGCGTGAGGCTGGACGGGCTCCTCGGGCCCTCCAGCAGACACAGGAAAAGGCTGCACAAACTCCAACTTAGCCCCTGGCTCCAACCTGGCCTGGATCTCGGTCCCACAGTAGCTTAGCTGAGCCTCATGGCTAGCACTTCCAGTGCAAACAGTCTTATAATTTGGCTTCTTGGAAGCAAAGTTCATAGCATGATCAATACACTGGGATGCTAGGTAATTGTGCAGAGGGATAAGATATTCCGTGGAAGACTTGGCTGGTGATTTTTCAGTCTTAGTCATTTCATAAACATGCCCATGAACCTTTAAGGCAGTGTTTGTTCCAATATTGTCCTTAGAAAAAACGCGTGGATTCAGAATACAATCACCCACCTCATGTTGCTGTGAGCCGTGGTGACGACCTGGACGCCGCCTCCTCCTGGAAGCCGTGGTCGTGGAGGCCGGCGCTGCTACGGCTGAGATGAATGTAGCGCTGGAAGCAGCCACCGGTTGAGGTGAGGAAAACGCAGCACTTGTCTGCTGCAGTGGCGACATGGACATGGAGACAGGCGGGAGACTCAACACGCCAACTTTAGCTCCTATAGCTGGCATAGGGAGGGCTGCGTCACAGAGGGGCTGGAGTAATTCAGTCTGCATGCTGGGGGGCTGCTTTGGCAACACGGTGCGGATGAAGCCGTGCAAATCCTCCGACAATCCCTCCATGTAAGCCGGGTATGCAGACAGAATCCGGTACAGCTGAACTCTAACTGACTCCTTCTCACTCTCCTGTCTGCACGCAGAATAGATTTTCCACTGTCCATGGAGAATGGTCACACGAGTGCTGAACTCCCAAAAATCCTCAAAGATGTCTGCTGGGTCCATTCTGGTCAGGTCGTTCTGTCACAGTCTGGCGAGGGCAGACTGTATGAATTGAAAAAGGACCCAAAATGCAGACTCCAAGGAACAGGGAACAAAACTTTAATGTTAACAAAAAGCGAGCCGTTTAATATGGCTGGTAAAAAAGGTACAAACAAAGGGCAAGGCAAACTGAAGCAAAATTAACACAAACCTAAACTGGGAAATCTAAACAAACAATAAGAAAAACCTAGACAAGAAACTTGGAAGCATGGCATAGGAAACATGGCGTGGACAACAGACGACCTGACAATCACACACTGAAAACAGAGGACTTAAATACACAGGAGGTGATTAGGGGAAGTGGAGACACATGAGGGAACAGCTGGCACACATGAACATAATGATGTCACAGTGGGAGAGTAAAACTGAACATGATGAACACAGAACACCAGACCTCTTCACAATAAAACAGGAAACATAATGAGACATAGACATGACAACCCGAACTTGACAACGTAAGACACAGACATGAAACGCATGAAGAGCAGGGGAGATTTAACATGGTTGGAAACACGAGGGGAAAATAATAACTAGAAACACTTAGGCATAATAATACAAACTTGATAACATAAGACACGCAGCATGAAACACGAAGGGTGAGGGGAAGCTTAAATACAGGGGAAGAAAACACAAGGAGTCTAATAACCAAATGAACTTAGATAACCTAATGAACAAAATAAAATCAAACTTAAAACGCTGGGTCAAAAGACCCAGGACCATGACACCAGCCAGAACCTCAAAGTGTCAGGGGCTGAGATGGCCCTTGGACTCAGAAGCAGGCACAATAGGCAGCAGATTACTCAGAAGAAAGGCAACAGGTAATCGCAAGGTGCGAATACCACAAGGAATGGATCTACTGCAAAAGAGGAGAGCTGGGTTAATCCACTGATTCTGTATTGGTAAGTATGGAGGAGGAATCAGGGGTATGAGAAAAGTTGTGTATCTTACTTGGTAACTAGGAGCGGATATTCCCGGAGGAGACAATAAGTAAGTGTCCAGAGGAGCGGGAGCGTGTGAAGCTGAGCAGCCCGAATTTGTTCTTTCCAGAGTCCCAAGAGTGAAAGTGTGCAGATGAGTTTCAAAAAACAAAAACCTGGAGTAAAGGAGGTCAGCGTAGAGAATCAGGTGAGTAAGCAGGTATGTTGCAGATACTGAGCCAAGACTGTGATGAACTGAAGACACAGATCACAAAATTAACACAAGGAGAGAACAAACCACAAGACAGCAACTTGTGAGCTGAATTACCACCAAAGGTAGCAGACGATCTGGCAGAGAATGAGGGCTTAAGCTAGTCCTCACACAGTCTCTTAGCTGGAGGTAATGACATGCAGGTATGTCCAATCAAGAGTGGGAAACTGGACTCCACACAGGAGGGAGGAACCTTGAAAAAATACTCTACCACAACCTGACACTCAGACTGGACTATGACAAATAGGCAGGTTGCCTAACAACAGCCAACCCATGTAATAGATTTTTAATCAAAAATCACCGCAGCTACTTGCAAATGGCTGCTGAATGCAAAAATGTTCAATTCAATCACTAAGAAACCACCAGTTGTTCCTATTCGAAAGGAGGCTACCATCCTACCGTTACTCTTGTGTGCCTGAGCTACTAGCAGATAAACTAGAAGGGTTGGGTTGGAGAGTACTTTCCTGAAGTGAAACAAACTGAACCCTTAAACAAGTGTAAAAATCACAAGTCTCAGTTTTAAGTGGTGTTGTGCTATTTTTATGCTCTGAGTTGTGGCCGGCAGAAACTACAGAACATTACTCCATCTAGCCAGAAAGAACAAATTAATTTCATAGTGAATTCTTGCTTTTATTCAAAACATGTGTATTAGTCATCATGTTAATTGACATGTTTTGCTACTTTTGCACCATAGATTGCAGACAAATAATTGATGCAGTCTGAGTGACATTGTGTATGTTTTTTTTTAATACAGATTTAAACACTTTTAGATGTTGCTTCTGCACATCCATATTCATTATACTGTTAACCAGGATGCTTTTGATAGGTGAAAATGGATTTACAACAAAATGTACTTGCTAAAAAGAAAGCAGCTGATGCCTAGAAGTTTATATCAATCTATGCCCACATGATAAACCGGGCATACAGTCAAAGCAGTCACTTTTAAAAGTATACCCAGCTTTGTGATCCATTTTGTTTTTATGGGGAACACAATTTATGAAAGAAAAAAAAGTCTAAGCCTTGATGCTCCAGTTGCTTGCAGCTTTCTCTTTAAAAATAGAGAGGAAGTGGTCCTATCTTGTTTATGATTTGGCAAATAAATAAAAATAAAATTAATAAGAAAGAAAAATAACTATTCTCTTAAGGTACCGATGGCACTTTGTGCCTGTAAACCATTTTTTTATTAAATTAATTTCAAAGTCTGCACTTTCCTTTATTGCTTTTTCTCTCTTTCCTCTCTGTCAGTCCCTCTCCACCACTATCCAAAGTATTTTAGGATAATTTATACAAAGTTTTTGGCCCCTGTGTAAATCAAGCTGCCGTAATAGCGCTTTCTAACTGTGGTAGTGATTTGAAGGTCATAGGTGGCTTGTTGAGCAATGAATGGCTTTTAATTAAAGGCGTAAATTTTCACCAGGAGGGCCGTTAATGCTGGCTGCTGAAAGACAACAGATTAATTATCAAGATAATAAAGCACGTTCAGCATCAGCCCCTAGTCTTGATTTGATTAATTGAGAAGGTTGTTGCTGAACAAATTGTCTGGAATCAAGACAAGCTACTAATGAAGACACCATTTTTCAAGACAAGTCAGTATAACTACACTCAACAAAAATATAAACGCAACACCTTTGTTACTGCTCCCATTCCCCATGGGATGGACGTAGAGATCTAAAATTCATTCCAGATACACAATATAACCATCCCTCCCAAACAGTGGTCACAAATCAGTCCAAATGTGTGGTAGTGGGCACATCTGCTATATTGAGATAATCCATCCCACCTCACAGGTGTGCCACATCAGGATGCTGATCTGACATCATGAGTAGTGCACAGGTGTACCTCAGACTGCCCACAACAAAAGGCCACCCTGGAATGTGCAGTTTTGTCTCACAGCAAAATGCCACAGATGCCATAAGCAATGAGGGAGCGTGCAATTGGCATGCTGACAGCAGGAATGTCAACCAGATCTGTCGCCCGTGCATTGAATGTTCATTTCTCAACCATAAGCCGTCTCCACAGGCGTTTCAGAGAATATGGCAGCACATCCAACCAGCCTCACAACCGCAGACCTCGTGTAACCACACCAGCCCAGGACCTCCACATCCAGCAGGTTCACCTCCAAGATTGTCTGAGACAGCCACCCAGACAGCTGCTGGAACAATTGGTTTGCACAACCAAACAATTTCTGCACAAACTGTCAGAAACCGTCTCAGGGACGCTCAACTGCATGCCCGCCGTCCTCATCGGGGTCTTGACCTGACTCCAGCTCGTCGCCGTAACAGACTTGTGTGGGCAAATGCTCACATTCGATGGCGTCTGGCACGTTGGAGAGGTGTGCGCTTCACGGATGAATCATGGTTCACATTGTTCAGGGCAGATGGCAGCTGAGAATGTCCCAGTTCTTGCATGGCCAGCATACTCTCCGGACATGTCACCCATTGAGCATGTTCGGGATGTGCTTGACCGGCGTATACGACAGCGTGTACCAGTTCCCACGAATATCCAACAACCTCGCACAGCCATTGAAGTGGAGTGGACCAACATTCCACAGGCCACAATTGACAATCTGATAGACTCCATGCAACGATGTGTTGCACTGCATGAGGCAAATGGTGGTCACACCAGATACTGACCGGTTCTGGGTCCCCAGACCCCCAATAGCGCAGAAAACTGCACATTCCAGGGTGGCCTTTTGTTGTGGGCAGTCTGAGGTACACCTGTGCACTACTCATGATGTCAGATCAGCATCCTGATGTGGCACACCTGTGAGGTGGGATGGATTATCTCAATATAGCAGATGTGCCCACTACCACACATTTGGACTGATTTGTGACCACTGTTTGGGAGGGATGGTTATATTGTGTATCTGGAATGAATTTTAGGTCTCTACGTCCATCCCATGGGGAATGGGAGCAGTAACAAAGGTGTTGCGTTTATATTTTTGTTGAGTGTAAGTGTACGTAGACTTAGTTATACTGTATCTTTATAAGGGTTCCATTAATAAAGGCATATCTCGTAACCTTACCTGGTAATCCCCCTCTTCACTTTTGGTCGACATATTGGGCTGATGCACTTTTGAACTGTATTAACATTTCATGGTCTTGTTTATAGGCTTTGCATTTTACTTACTCAAAGTTTTTCTTTTAACTTTGATCACACAATTTAGCGTTACTGCAGGCTGAAAGGGCGAGACAATTCTTAAACCAATGTAAAGTTACTTCAGTCACACTAAAATGTAGATGTCAGTTGTGGCAGTCTTATTTCAGGTGATTCTTCAGAAGTGTCACAATACGGCTGTGTGCAGGCAAGAATAGGACCCAAATGCAAACTCGCAGAGACAAAAAGTAAACTCAAAAAACACTGATTTATTGCTGGCGTGGAGTGGGACACAAAAAAACAATACAAAACTAAACTGGGAAAACTAAAGCACAAGGAGCCACAGGAAAAAATCACACAGCTATGAGGGAGGACGCAACACTGACAAAGAGAAACATGGGGCTTAAATACACTGAGCGATAACGAGGGGGAATGAGCCACAGGAGGAGAGCACAGCTGGGAGTAATTAGGCAGGACGAGACAAGGGAAGCAAAACTAGAAACATTAACATAGGACAGACTGTGAAAGTAAAACAGGAAACACACTGACGGAACTCAAGACATGTAAACTTAACAGACTGGGGAGACAGAACATAGGGACCTGAAACATGAACAGAAAGGCACAGTAGACACAACATGAACATAACAACGCCACAGGGGATAAGATATGAAACACAGACATGAAGCACATGAGGGAGACTTAACAGGGGTTGGATACATAAGGGGAATCTAATAAACAAATAACTTAGATAACCTAATGAACAAAATAAACTCAAACTTAAAATGCTGGGTCAAAAGACCCAGGATCATGACAAGAAGACACACCCACACACACACACACACACACACACACAAACCCGTTCAGCTATCTTAATGAAGAGTTTCATTGACATAATGCTTTCCCTAGACCCTTACCCTATCCCAGAGCTTCCCAAAGTGTGGGGCCCGCCCCCTAGGGGGGGCGCAGAGCCATTGCAGGGGGGCGTGATATGAAAAGGAAAAAAAAAGAAGAAGAATGCTTGGACATTGATAGCACAATGGACAGGTTTTTGACGGGGCTCCCACACAAACGCAAAGCAGGAGATGAAGCATCTCTGAATATGTTTCCAAACCAACTTCCTTCCACCAAAGACTAGAAAATATTGTGAAGCATATCTTACCTTTGGCTTCACGTGCACAAGTGCCAAAGTAGGTCTCACCTGCAGAATTGGTTTTCCCTTCATCGGGAGCAGTGCTGGGCTCTCCAAGTTATGGACAAACAGTATCCTACATTCTTGATTTATACTTCACAAACACTTCTTGTAATGACTAACTACTCCTGACATTTTGGAGATGTTAGCTCTTTATACAGTAAAGTTACAGTGGGATACAAATAATATCAGGCTGATCCTGCCACGATTTGTTCCCCCTGTCTAAATCACGGACAAACAGTATCCTACAGCTGTTTATGTTTTTGAACCCATTTTGCACAGAGAGGCATTTTTTTTGATTTGATAGCAATGGTGAATATTATTACACAGGAAAAAAAACAACCACACCTAACCTAATTACACCGTGATGACGCCTCTGCCTTTCTAATGGAGGGACAGTAACTGCATATGTATATGTAAGCATGTAAAAACTGCAGATAGTCAGATTAACAGTATTAACAGTAACAGTATTTCGTCTCTATCTGCCATTCTGCAATTCATCTCATGTAAGCAATAACGCGGCACACAGCGTGACGTGAAAAAAGGCACATACCTTTGACGTTGCGTGACGAACTCTGTATTCCTCGTCCACAGGTAAACGCAAAAAAGGATGTTTAAAAAATCTCAATTTTCGGTGATTCTAAACGCAACGACGAAAGGCCCAAACGCATAGAAACAGCTGCGTTTTCAAAAATACCCGTGTAGGTGTGGACGTAGCGTAAAAGAGTTAATAGTGTATTTTATTACTACCTGTAATTTATTGCAGATTACTTGTATTTGATTAATTGTTTACTAAATGTTTGAGGTGTGAAATAAACCGCATGAACATTTTTCTTGTAAAACAAAGGGGGGCCTAGTGAAAAAAGTTTGGGAACCACTTCCCTACACCTTCCCTAACCCTAACCATTAAAAATGAATGCCTAACCCTAACCCTTACCCTAATACCTAACCATAACCTAATTGTAACCCTGACATTAAAACCACACGTTGAGCCTCAAAAGGGCCTTCAAACTTGTGAGGACCGGTGTGTGTGTCCTCACAAGTGACTGTTGGTTCTCACAAGTATAGTAGAATGCAGATTTCGGTCCTCACAAAGATAGCTAGACAGGAACACACACAGACACACACATAGGTTCCCACTGGCAGATTCCCACAGTCATTTTTCTTGCTAAAACAGAGTGGATTTTTGGACTCCAACAGAGATCTCATTTCCAAGGCTTCAAACTTCCACTAGTATTCATATGGGGAAAAAAAAGAAATTGAAACCTCGGCATAGCTCAGAACACCAGAGTACTTTTTCAGTGTAATGTGTTCTAACAAAATAATCTCAGCATTATATGAATCATAGTTTGAGCTTGCTTGTAATGGGACGTATCTGGCCATCTACCTTGGACCCCAAGCCATGCTCAGTTTAAGAGAGACACGACCCCTGCTCTCTGGGATTGTCAGGTTTTGACATACAACCACAGCAGAGCAGCATGTGTTTGATGTGTAATCCATTTCTGGAAGCAGGAAGATGTTATTTCCTTTTTAATATGAGGAACTTATTGTGTTCCTGTGTGTACCCATTAATGTGAAAAAGCTAGATACTGACATTTATGTACATGTCAAAGAAGATGGAAAAAAAATCCTCAAAGAGAGAATCCATTGTCAGTCGCTTGGGAGAGAGGATACATATTTAACATGTTAATCCAGAAATAAGCGGCAGAAAATATTGGAAGACCTGTCACTTTTGTATTAAAGATTCTCCATTTTATGAAACATATATGTATTCTTCTCATTTGTTATAATCTGCTATCCCATTCAGCTCAATAAATTCATAAGACCTTTAGCTGGTTGAATGTGAAGAATGCCTTATTATAATCCCTGGCAGAGGCATTCATGAAAGGTAGCATTTGTATTCAAAGTCAAAGTGCATTTGCCATCAAAGAGTTGTATAAGAAATCCATTTGTGTCTGTACTTCATTTAGGTAATAGAAAGATAGGGAGGAGTGAAGATTAAGGGAAGCGAATAGAGAAGAAGAAACGTGAGATAAAAAGTAACCTCTGGGGATTAGCACTTTCATATAGTATGCTCACAGCAAGTTAACAATTTAAATATTACTTTCTCCGTTAGCATTCATTCTCAGTCATTTTGTGCAGATGTATGTGTATATGTACTGGTGGAACTGCAGGAAGGTCTTCAATATGCATGCTGAGCTGCTGCTGCTGCACCTATTTAGCATTTGGAAAAAAAATAAAGTACTGATGAAGGCAGCTGCCAACTTCTCTTCACTGTAATGTATTTACAATGGCAGACTAAAACACACAGTGGCATCAAGCCAGTGGAATTCTTGTTTAAGGCCAAGCATTGCTCCCAGGATGCATTAAGATGGAGAGTTACTTAGTCGTTCTGACACTTTGTTCTGACCTAAAAGTCATCTTAGACTCACAGTTATCTTGTGATTGGTGAACTCTATTTCAGCTTTAGGAAGAATCACCAGACTTACAGGAGTGAAGATTCATAAATATGCACAAACATGGATCATTTATAGATTCATGAAAACAGATTTTACATTTGCAAACTATGCATTCTTTTGTTTTAGTTTCCAGCTAATTTAATTCGCCCCTTGCCTTTGAGGCCTTTGAGGTCTTATGATACTTTTTTAGCTTTATAAATCCTTAATCCAAGATTTCTAAATTAAACTCTGCAAACCTGCTTCTTGAAGATTAACAGAGAAGTTTTCACATCCTCACTTTCTTTTAAACTGTTATATAATTCTTCACTAGACAACATAATTTGGCGAGTTGTAAAACACTTTTAGTCATTGATACCAGTACAACAAAATTACATGAGTCACAATATCAAAGCAAGACGATTATCCTACATACTTAAAGAACTCCTTTATTAAAAAAGTTGATTTAACCTCCTAGGACCTGGCATCCACATATGTGCACATCACATTTTCGGTTGTCTAGACAAAAATACAAAATTTTTGCTCTACAAGGACCTGATATCCACTTACGAGGACATTATACTGTCGCTGTCCTATTGAAATTTCAAGCGAATGACTTCATATATGGATCTCATTTTTCTCAGAAACAAAAATCAGGTAAAACAAAAGAAACAAAAATTACGTAATTCTTTGTTTTTACATTCATCAGGTTCCAATCAGCCCAAATAGCAGAGAGAAATTAAAAAAGCATTCCATGAAAGAGTTAGGGTCTTCGGAGGTTAAGTCACTAACATGCAGATCATGGCAGGTTACAGATTGAAATGTCAGGATGGTTGCTGTAAGGCACAAAGTTAGCTAAATTATTTTAGCTTAAGCATTTGAAACATAATGCTAACCCCTGTAGCCATTTTACCCTAATGCTGGGCATACACTGTGCGATTTTTGGCCCATTTTGAGCCGATTTTTCAGTTGTGTGACCGTTTTGGGGATCGGCCCGAGTTTCGCCTTCATCGTGTGCCGTGATTTTTGTAGTATACGTGGGGTAACGAGACGCGATTAACACCTCACAACCAGCTCCCGATTATCAATCATTTGGTCGAAAGAAAATCAAACCTGTTTGAAATCCTGTCGGCCGTCGTGAGGGTGTCACTGCAGCCTCTCACACTGCGCATGCGCAAACACAGAAATGAAAGTGAAAAACGGAGCAGCACGGCAGTGCAGCGTGTGATCTGGACACAAGCGATGAAAGCACAACTTGTAGAACTTTGGCAAGCTCATCTCAGCCTTTTCGATGTGGCCTCACAAAATTATCACGACCACAACAACCGTGAAAAGAGTTGGATGGACATTGTTGCTCAATCACAGCTGCCTGATCAATGTTTTTCAGAGAGGGAGAGCGAGCGACAGATTTTCTGTTATAACCTTCATGTTATGGATGCACAGTGTGAGCACTCAGGTTGCATCAGAGCATCGGGCCGTATAGTGTGAGACCCTGCATCGTGACCTATGAACTCTAACTCCTGTGAGTCAATCGTACAGTTTGAGCAGGAGCTGAATAACGCGACTGAAAAAATCCCACAGTGTACGCCCAGCTTAAGGAACATAGCTGACTTTACAACAGTGCTCTAATGCTCTAAAATTGGTAACATATATTTCAGTTACTGGATGTTGAACTGAAGCTAAATCAACTTGAATTCTTATGTCACGTTTGCCATGAGGCAAAGCAGGACTAAAGTTCAGGACTGCTTCAATACAATGAATTTATTTACAGTGAAAAAGCGTGACAACAATCCCAAAAACTCAATTCCACAGCAGTGTTCCACAATAACTCCTGATCCCAGGAGGCAGTACACAGGAAAAGGCAGGTAGGTTTCTTCACAGATAGCAAGAGATACATATAACACCAGTGACAGGGACACACTGACTGTAGTCATTCAACCATTCAATACCGACTACAGGGAGTGCAGAATTATTAGGCAAGTTGTATTTTTGAGGAATAATTTTGTTATTGAACAACAAACATTTTCTCAATGAACCCAAAAAACTCATTAATATCAAAGCTGAATGTTTTTGGAAGTAGTTTTTAGTTTGTTTTTAGTTTTAGCTATTTTAGGGGGATATCTGTGTGTGCAGGTGACTATTACTGTGCATAATTATTAGGCAACTTAACAAAAAACAAATATATACCCATTTCAATTATTTATTTTCACCAGTGACACCAATATAACATCTCCACATTCACAAATATACATTTCTGACATTCAAAAACAAAACAAAAACAAATCAGCGACCAATATAGCCACCTTTCTTTGCAAGGACACTCAAAAGCCTGCCATCCATGGATCCTGTCAGTGTTTTAATCTGTTCACCATCAACATTGCGTGCAGCAGCAACCACAGCCTCCCAGACACTGTTCAGAGAGGTGTACTGTTTTCCCTCCTTGTAAATCTCACATTTGATGATGGACCACAGGTTCTCAATGGGGTTCAGATCAGGTGAACAAGGTGGCCATGTCATTAGTTTTTCTTCTTTTATACCCTTTCTTGCCAGCCACGCTGTGGAGTACTTGGACGCGTGTGATGGAGCATTGTCCTGCATGAAAATCATGTTTTTCTTGAAGGATGCAGACTTCTTCCTGTACCACTGCTTGAAGAAGGTGTCTTCCAGAAACTGGCAGTAGGACTGGGAGTTGAGCTTGACACCAACCTCAACCCGAAAAGGCCCCACAAGCTCATCTTTGATGATACCAGCCCAAACCAGTACTCCACCTCCACCTTGCTGGCATCTGAGTCGGACTGGAGCTCTCTGCCCTTTACCAATCCAGCCACGGGCCCATCCATCTGGCCCATCAAGACTCACTCTCATTTCATCAGTCCATAAAACCTTAGAAAAACCAGTCTCGAGATATTTCTTGGCCCAGTCTTGACGTTTCAGCTTGTGTGTCTTGTTCAGTGGTGGTCGTCTTTCAGCCTTTCTTACCTTGGCCATGTCTCTGAGTATTGCACACCTTGTGCTTTTGGGCACTCCAGTGATGTTGCAGCTCTGAAATATGGCCAAACTGGTGGCAAGTGGCATCTTGGCAGCTGCACGCTTGACTTTTCTCAGTTCATGGGCAGTTATTTTGCGCCTTGGTTTTTCCACACGCTTCTTGCGACCCTGTTGACTATTTTGAATGAAACGCTTGATTGTTCGACGATCACGCTTCAGAAGCTTTGCAATTTTGAGACTGCTGCATCCCTCTGCAAGATATCTCACTATTTTTGACTTTTCTGAGTCTGTCAAGTCCTTCTTTTGACCCATTTTGCTAAAGGAAAGGACGTTGCCTAATAATTATGCACACCTGATATAGGGTGTTGATGTCATTAGACCACACCCCTTCTCATTACAGAGATGCACATCACCTAATATGCTTAATTGGTAGTAGGCTTTCGAGCCTATACAGCTTGGAGTAAGACAACATGCATGAAGAGGATGATGTGGACAAAATACTCATTTGCCTAATAATTCTGCACTCCCTGTAAAGCTCAGGCACTCACCTAAGTAGTCGCTTTTAACTAGGTCATCACAGGCAGATGCATCATTGCCAGCATGTGTGCCATACCAATAGGTGGGAAAACTCCACTGAGTCCTGCTGCTGCACAAAAACCGGCATACCCACATAGAGACACACAAACAGACGTAAAAGCAAATCGGCATCGAGGAGGAATGAGGCACAGAGCATTTGATTAAGGGAAAGGCAGAAACTGGCCGGTCAGCACAAAGTGGACAGAGAGATCGTAACATCTTGAATCTTGGTCTGGATGCCAGTCTTTTAGATACTTCACTAAATTAAAACTACTAAATTCTTTTATCTGAAAAGTATACTAGCACACTACGACTGTGTCCAGGACAGAAACAACTACATTATACTGCTAAGGTAAGTCAGGTCCCTGACTCCTATTTCTACTGTCTGACCTTCGTTTTGATCTCAACTAACAACCTGAAAGGCTTTGTGACTGTCTCTTGTGAACTTGTCCTATCACTTTGATATACTGCAACCATCAGCCTATAATTCACTTCAGTTGAATTATATTTATATAGTGGTAAATCAACGCATGAGTTGCCTCAAGACAGTTTCTATTGTAAGGTAATGACAATAATACAGAGAAAACCCCAACATTCAGATGAATCCCTCAAGCACTTGGCAAAAGAGGGAAGGAAAAACTCCCTCCCAGGGTCATAAAGGGGGGTCATTTCCTTCAACAGGTTGAGGGTGATGGGAGAAAGACAGGACACACACACAGGAAAAAACACACTGTGAAAGAGAGCCAAAGATTACTAATAACTAATGATTAAATGCAAAGTGATTCATAACACAAAGAGAGTGGGAGAAGAAGAACCACTCAGTGTATCATGGGAAGGTGCCAGCAGCTTAGGCCTACTGCAACATAATTATAGGAGGGTTCAGGGTCACCAAAACTTATTCAAAACTTGTGTTAGTTCCTGCCTTAGTAGACTGGTCTGATGACAGCTAGAATACTAATATAAAATAAAAACTATGTTATGCTCCAGAAACTGCTCTGAACCATACTTTAAATTTACAAAGACTCAAATGAATAAATTAGAGGGGAAAAAGCAGCAGCATTGATTCAGAGGCAATGAAATATGAAAATATAAAATATGTAGCAGCCATTTCTACTCATTCCTTCCTACCTTTGCTTTCATTTTCCTAAAATTCTGAGATGTAATATGATCTTCACAGAAGATATAGCATGAAAGGATACACATTACTTCCTATTTCTCTGCAGTGGTCACAAGGTTTTCAAAGGGTTTACAGCAGGTGGTTTTCAAAAATCACATTGATAACATGGAAACTGCCTTCCCATATCAAAGGTCAGAGTGATACATTTCCTTTCTGATTGGCTTGAAAAAAATCACAGCCTCTGTCACTCGTGCTCCATCTCCTCTGTAAGGTAATATTGATATTTTGCTCAGTCTGAAATCAATGACCTGTCACGCCCCATTAGGTGAGATAGGAATGCTTTTTTGTCCTTTGCAGACTGTTGCCGGGTCTGGTAGGGAGTGTCTCTGTGATGCATGCTAACAATACAGGTCTCATGGGTCCTTTGTGGTGACTCAAGGTCAGAGGGAGATCACTGGGGTCTTGGATTAACTGCCCTCCGGAGGTTTTTCATCTTTGTGAAACAGAGAATATATACTTGCGGTTTGACCTTGGGAAGCTGTTTTCTTCCCATCAGGTTCCGACAACATTTTCAAGGCTGTGGTCAGTGGCTTCATGCGCAGGTAAACATTGAGAAAATGATCTGGCAAAGTGAGATAAATTGTCCAGTTTTTCTTTTCCATTTCAAACTTCTCCCAAGAAATCCCTTTGCAACAGTAAAGGCGTGTACGTGACTTACAAGTGAACAACATACACACATTCTCATATTGCAATCTATTGATTGCTTCACTTGAAAAATATGAGCTGGGAATTGTGCCGCCCTGTTCTTTGTTCTGAGGCAAGATGTCTGTAGAGTGTAATATGACGAAGGCGAATAGTAAGACTCACCAGACATTCTGTAGAGGATCAGTTGTTCTTAAAGGATCAAGTGTTTGCCAAACATGAAAGCGTTTTAAGATAAATTTTCACAAAGATACTCAATCTTTTCTTCTTTCATATTTCTTTTGTGGATTAGTTCATTTATAACCAATAAACCCTTGCAGCTATATATCCAAGGAATTCAGTGAGGATTTCAGAGAAGACTGTTTTTTTAACTGATGCGTGTCTTGATGTTTTACAGCCAGAATTTTCTTTCATCAACTCAAAAGGAAATCTTGGCACGACATGAGTTGTTACCACATGCAGTAAGACAATTGTTTCTTTTTATTTTGTTTCAGAAAGGATTAATAGAGACATCGTCTCCACAATCTCCCTCATGCTGGTCCATAGCAAAGCTTTTCAGTATTTCATGATTTTTGTTTTTTCCACCAGTTGCAATCACTGGTGGACATGCAGCGAGGCCGTATTGGCTCCACAGAGTTTGTCTTTTCTTACGCATCTTCCATCTTCTTTTTCTCTTTTTGAGGTAAAAATGTTTGGAGGTTGTTATGATTGGCAACAGAAACCTGATGCATTTCGCCAAGTACACTTTAACAGTCACAGTTGGTGCTGGAGAAGATGCCAGTCCTTGTGTCTGGTAATACCAACAGTAGGAAATGTCTACTTGTCGTGTTACATTTATTGATGTGATTGCCATATTGGAAACTGGAAATTTAAAGTTTTTAAAAACTGCCCCACAAAAACAATCTGAAGTATTTTAAGTTTTCAAAAAAGTGTATATGGACATACAAGTATCTGTCATGATCCTCGGGTTTTGTGCATTTTCAGTTTCTAATGAATTTCTGACCTCGAGTTTCTATCCAGGTTTGTTTTGTATCCTTTGATGTTTGGAGTTTTGTATTCTTATTTTCACATACATACTGTTTTAACCACTTCCTTAGTTTTGTTTCAAGTATGTGTTTGTTTAAGGCTGTAGGTGAGGTGGAGGAGTCGGTTTGGGGCCTTTCACACTAGAGACCCAGTTTTAAGATATACACATCACTTGCATTTTAAATACATTAGTAATCATAAATATGTTATTTGTTTAGGTATTAAAGAGTACTCGGTTAGGTTTAGAAAAAATAACCAGGTTTATCTGAACTTGCCACATGTTTTAAAATGCTGTGGCTCTCTGATTTCTCTTCAAATAGGTATGCACACAAAATACAGGACAAAAAAATACATTTCAAATTGGAATGCAATACTTCCAAAATCGTGATGACTGACTCACACACACACAAACAGAACAATTTGTGTCCATGAACATGAAAAGAACACATTCTTTTTTTCGAGACTATTTCACAAACTGCTGTAAGTCCAGGTTGTTCCAAAACGTTCATGGGAAATAAAAAGTGGTTGACGTTTATGCTCATTCCCTGAGATTCTTAAACTGGCAGGTACGAGAGCCTGGAAGCAGCACCAGTGTTGCCTATATCTGCAGGATTACTTCTCCAAGGTCAGAGCAGTTATCTTTCCCCATTTCCTGTTCTTCTTACCCTGCACTTTTCTCATTTTCTACTTCTGACCAGAAGGAGAGTCTTAGCTGTGAGGGGGGGACAGATTGTTATTCATTATGGTTTCTGACTAATGATTATTGCAAGAAAAAAACTTATTGAACCATTATTTATAATTGTCAGGCAATGGAATGGGCAGCCTGACAAGTATTTTATTATCTAATTGATATATGAGGGAGTGCAGAAAGAGCCCCATGTAGTCAAGGCAAGATGTAGATAAGGGATATGCCAGTGGTATTTGCGTGTATAAATAATACGGATGATCTGATATCGTCGTGTTGGTGTTGTTCCTGGAACAACATAGTAAATGTTGTTTACTATGTAAACAACATTTACAACAACAACGAACAATGGTCACTTGTTCATTGTTGTGACATTATTCTTTGGCGCGCCAAGCCATTCGTGCATTTATGAAATTCCAATGTTGCAAGGGCAATATCAATTCTGCTTAGCGTTTATTAAAGGGTCAGGGTCCGTTGATCGGCGGACAGAGGCGGTTTCTCGCAGCTTAAGTACAGTTTTTTGTTTTACTGCAGTTTTTCCCGAAGTCGCAAAAGTATGACGTCACAACATTCTGATTGGTTACTTGCAATGTTAATCCTGGAACAACATTTACTATGTTGATCTGGGAACAACACCAACACGACGATATCAGATCGTGCAAATAATACACTACTGTGCAAAAATAGTGTATTATTAGTAGTAGTGTAGTATACAGTTAAAGTTTTCCGGGCTTTTTGAAGGTCCATCTTGTCTAAAGGTTCTTTGGACATTGGTTACGTTTTTATTCATTTTCAGTCCAGTCTGACCATTTTCTGAGGAAGGCTTGTTTTTGTTACAGTAATCAACTCTGCCCTATAAATCATTCAATCATAAAATAGGCACCTGACTCAAGGGATGTTCAGTGAAGGATCATCAGAAATGGTTTCCATGAAGGGTGGTCAAGAAGATATTCTTAATGAACAGATGAAAATCAGTGAAAGTGGTTCTTATGGAACAATTAATGCACTGATGAATTTCACTATAGATAGTGAGTGTCTCCAACTATCTGTAAAACAATTGGAGCCTCTGACATGGTTTGGGGCTGCATTTCAGAGAGTTGTGTTGGGGATCTTGTCAAAATTGATGAATACAGAAAAGTACCATCAGATTTTGATTCACCGTGCAATACCATCTGGAAATCCTCTGATTGGCAGTGGCTTCATTTTCAGCGTGACAATGATCCCAAACACACTGCCAATGTAGTAAAAGCACATCTGGATAGAAAAAACACACAGTGGAAGACAGCAAAACAGAGGCTGGCCTCCTCCAGAGCCCCTGGCTGCTAACATCCAAAGTAGACCTTTGAATGTCCTTCAAGAAGGAAAACTATTCCTGAAGACTACTTAAAGAAATTACAAGAAAGCTTGCCCAAGAGAAGTCAGGCTGTGTGGAAGAATAAAAGTAGTTATATGATATTATTACTGCCTGTGTACATCACTGGTTCTGCATGCAGCTCCTAACTGGCCATACTGGTATACCTGCAGACTTTTTTTTTTTTTGAGGGGAGGCGGAGACAGATTTTGACAGATTGGTTGTGATGTCTAATGTTTGGGTTTGTGGACCACCAGATTGATGCATTTTAACAGCAGACAGCAGCATATGCTGGATTTACTCCTGTCAGTCATGTGAAATCACAGTATGCATTTTAGGAAATAATAAAGGGGAAAGGAAGCTGAAGAACTGTTACCATAGGTTTTTTAGTCATACTATTACTCAACTCCTGTTAATATTGTACTAAGCTGTCTCGTAGAGGAATACTTGATGATGATTGGTAATTTATTTCAAACATGTAAACAATATACAGGTACATTTAGAAAAGAAAATAAGAGAGGAAAAAAAATACTATACAAAAAAATCAATACATTTCAATATAGCTGCCGTTCTGATTAATTTACATGTTGAAAGGGAGTACTTGAGAACTGAATGAAGATTACTTTAGATCATGTGTGAGAGTAGAGGCTGGTGAGATAAGAATCAGTTCTGTCTGGACCAGACTGCAGCTGCCACATGAAAGCAACAGCGGTTGTATTGATAAAATGGGTAATGGGTAAGAAAGATATTACAGATAAAAACATTTTATGCTCTGTTACAAAAAAACGAACATCAGTGTAATATGTGATTTAAACTATGTGTTGCAATTATTCATGAAGAACAAGCTCCAGTTCCTGCCTTTTATAGCACACTAGTGCACTGCATTGCCTGCTGTCAAAGGCATGTTGGCATCAGCAAAGGTAGATGTCACAGTCACTGAAGGTTTATTTAAAAAAAAAAAAAAACAGCTGTAAAACCTTGAGGTCAAAGAGGAGTGTAACATAATGCATGTGGTCACAATTTTTTGAGGTTTGTGAGATTAATATTTGTTTGGTAATTAAATAGTTGGTTGCTGCCAAATATAATCTGATAAAAAATCAGTGTCTGACTTTCTATTATTGGTTCATAAATTTATAAAACATGGAATGAGAAGCCCAACAGTGTCTTTCAAACTGGTAAACCACCATTCAAGAAGAACAAATTCCTAAAAATCAGAAGGAAACAAAGTCATGAATTAACAAACTTAATTTGGATTTTAATTTTACAAATGCACTTTTTTTTTGTCACATTCACTGAAAAGAAACCAAATTGACTGTCCCTAATACCTCATTTCTATAGGCAGCAAGTTGACTGTTGCTCTTAAAATAGGAGTAACATCAAAGCTTTTCTCCCAGACGCTTGCATGTTAAGCCTCCTGGGCACCAGCTGGTCCCTGGGGTCCTGGCAGGATGACAGCCAATAGGCTTCTTCCCAAAGCCAATGCACTTAACAAGCTATTAAATTCTGACTCTGCCTCCTATAAACATCCAGTGTCAATATATGAGACATGCTGACATTACTACACGCATACAAAACACAGGGGAAAGCTTTGTACTTTTATTAGAAAAAAATATAAGTACAATAAAAAAAACCAGGGATGCAAGTATACACCTCGTGCATTGTTCTCTACATCTAATGTGGGCTAGTTGGGATTTTTCGGGGGGCAAGTCAGGACTCACCAGCTTTGCCTCTGCATGTTTTTTCAGTCCATGAATCCCGAGGTTCTGAACTGATTATGATGCGCACTGCTTGGGAAGGAAGGAACTTGATATGTATCAAACAAATACAAAGATACAGGTACACAGACACACATTCCCTTTCATGTTTCGTCCAAACTGTCTTCCCTCCCATCTTGTATTACAACGCATGGCTTCTTGCAATTTCTTACTATATGAGGGTCATCCATAATTCAGAGAAATTTGCTTGGAATAGCAGAAAGCATGTTTTTTTGGGGGGGGGGTTCATAACAAAGCCAGAGATAACTGAAGACCGTCGGGGCCTGGAGCAATTCCAGCAGTGACCTGTGTGCTGTTTTCATCGAATGCATTGTCAAAACCCAAAGCTAGCGGTTTGAAAAATACAATCTAAATGTATGAGCTACTGAAACTACTAAAGGGCAACAGTTCATAATCATTCTAGAAAAAATACAAATACAAATAAAAAAATAGATCATTTTTAACCTAAAATGTGTTTTAGATTAAACACAAGTGATACAGATTGTGTCATTCAAGAGTTTGGACTTCATCAATTGCTTGATAGAAGTTTGCTCGTGCTTTAACCAGGGGGTGGAGGATAGTGCATGCTGTGAAAGAAAGGCTGTAGGACCTCTGCTGTCCCAATATCGTGTGGGTGGCTAAGTGCTGATTCACAGCAAATCATCATTGCTTTCATCTGATGTGAAGTCATGCCAGGGCTTAGGGTATGAGACTGGCTATCCAGCAGCATTGATCAACACTTTGTGCTGAATACGCGTAAAGTGTGTGTATCTGTGTTTTAAGGGGATTAACTAATTTGATCTATTTTTTTTTCTTGCAAGGGTAGGTGAGAGAACAGATTGTGAGAGTCTCCTGTTATCCATCACGAATACGTGTGACACTGCAGGGGTCCAGTTAGTGACTGTTTTTACCCTATTTTGTTCAAGGTGTCAGCATAATGCAATGACAGAAGCTCTTCTGGGTTCTGTTCTTAATGCTGCACAGGCAGGACTCTTTAGAAGGGTTGTAAATCTGGGCTGCAGTCTGGTACTTAAATGCTAAACAAACTGTTTTAGTTTCCCTCTTCAACTCACCTGGAACTCACTACCATGTGTCATTATGTGACATGCTTTTTATATGGATGCACAATGATCCTATTTTGCTAATAACTTTGGTGTCATTTTCAATATAGTGGCATCATCAGGTCAACGTTTTCATTTGTCCACTGCTTTATTTCATGATCTGCGACTTGCAAAACTAAGGTTGTTCCGTTCCAAGGAGAGGGAGGAGAAACATGTATTTTAGGTTCTTCATCTAGATGTGTATCCACCACCTTAACCTTTATCTACCCTTATTTTGAACCCTGAATACTTAGGGAATGCTAACATGCCAAAATTACAGTGACACACTACAAAGACTGGACAGATTTTCAGCCTATGACAGGGTGCTGAGTCTGTTCCCTTCCATTTCTTGCTGCTCTGAGCACTTAGCTAAAAGAGTAGACCCCTTGGGAGCTTTGTGCCTCGACAGATTTGGCTATTTCTGTAATTTTTGTAATTATTTCAGTGACAATTTATATATATATATATATATATATATATATATATATATATATATATATATATATATATATATATGCCTGGTTTATTCTCCTGCCTTCTATCTCTCTGGTGTACCTCCTCAAGCGGCTGGCCAAGGCTGTGAGTCTTTGCTTGGCAGTTTCCAAGGCCTCAGGTATGGACAGCTTGCTGTATTTCTTAGGCACCTTATTTGTTGCACCTTTCTGCAACTCCGTTAGTTGGCTAACCTCCCTCCGTGCTACTTTGATCTTGCCCTCTAGCCTCCTTCTCCATGGAGGGTACTGCCCCTTGTGGCTGTTCAACTTGTAGCCAAGCATCTCACTGATCACTGCTGCCGTATTGTAGATCAGCTTGTTAGTGTCGGTAACCGTGGTTGTAGGTATTGTCCGTAGTGCTGCATTAACATCATCTAGCAGACCTTCTGAGGGTACTTCACGTAATCTTGGATGGATGACATCAAGCTGTATGCCAAGAGTGAACGAGACATCGATTCACTGATCCACACTACCAGGCTATACAGCAATGACATTGGAATGTCGTTCGGACTGGAGAAGTGTAGTCGGATGGTAACAAAGAGAGGGAAGGTAGTCAGAACTGAGGGGATTGAACTACCAGAAGGCAACATTGCAGACATAGAGGACAGTTACAAGTACCTGGGGATCCCGCAGGCAAATGGGAACCATGAAGAGGCCGCTAGAAAGGCTGCAACCACCAAGTACCTGCAGAGGGTCAGGCAAGTCCTGAGGAGTCAGCTGAATGGTAAGAACAAGATCCGGGCCATCAACACATACGCCCTGCCCGTGATCAGGTACCCTGCTGGGGTAATAGGCTGGCCAAAGGAGGAGATAGAAGCCACTGACATAAAGACAAGAAAGCTCCTGACCATGCATGGAGGGTTTCACCCCAAGTCCAGCACCCTGAGGCTGTACGCTAAGTGGAAGGAAGGGGGCCGGGGACTGGTGAGTGTCAGCACCACAGTCCAGGATGAGACAAGGAACGAATACATTGGGAAGATGGCCCCAACTGACCGAGTGCTCAGTGAATACCTCAGGCAGCAGAAACCCAAGAAAGAGGAGGGAGACGAGGAACCATCATGGAAGGACAGGCCCCTGCACGGTATGTACCACCGGCAGATAGAGGAGGTGGCTGATATCCAGAAATCCTACCAGTGGCTGGACAAAGCTGGACTGAAAGACAGCACAGAGGCACTAATCATGGCAGCACAAGAACAAGCTCTGAGTACAAGATCCATAGAGGCTGGGGTCTATCACACCAGGCAAGACCCCAGGTGCAGGCTGTGTAAAGATGCCCCAGAGACAATCCAGCACATAACAGCAGGGTGCAAGATGCTAGCAGGCAAGGCATACATGGAACGCCATAACCAAGTGGCCGGCATAGTGTACAGGAACATCTGTGCCGAGTATAACCTAGAAGTCCCGAGGTCAAAATGGGAGATGCCCCCAAGGGTGGTGGAGAATGACCGAGCTAAGATCCTGTGGGACTTCCAGATACAGACGGACAAAATGGTGGTGGCTAACCAACCGGACATAGTGGTGGTAGACAAACAGAAGAAGACGGCCGTAGTGATCGATGTAGCGGTTCCGAATGACAGCAATATCAGGAAGAAGGAACACGAGAAGCTGGAGAAATACCAAGGGCTCAGAGAAGAGCTCGAGAGGATGTGGAGGGTGAAGGTAACGGTGGTCCCCGTGGTAATCGGAGCACTAGGTGCGGTGACTCCCAAGCTAGGCGAGTGGCTCCAGCAGATCCCGGGAATAACATCGGAGATCTCTGTCCAGAAGAGCGCAGTCCTGGGAACAGCTAAGATACTGCGCAGGACCCTCAAGCTCCCAGGCCTCTGGTAGAGGACCCGAGCTTGAAGGATAAACCGCCCGCAGGGGCGTGCTGGGTGTTTTTTTTTTATATATATATATATATATATATATATATATATATATATATACACATACATACATATACATATATATATATATATATATATATATATATATGTATGTGTGTGTATATATATATGTATGTGTGTATATATATATATACACACACACACACACACACACACACACACACACACACACACACACACACATTATTGTTTTTGGGGTTTTTTTTTACAGTTCCTTAGTTTAGAAGCAGAATAGCATCACCTCTTTTTTTTAAGACCATGAATTTATAAAATTATGAGAATGTGAAAACCTGAGAGTATGTCCTTGACTCATTGAGCACCGTAGAGGAGTTCAGGCAAACAAGCATTAATATTATATCAGTCCCATTGTTACTTTCCTATTATGCCTGAGAGAGTAAGTGGGTTGCCATGGAGTTTTCATACAGAGGGAACAGAGAGAGGAACGGCTTCATGGTGCACAACCCTTTGAATTCAATGTTCCTCACATGTGTTCACAGTGTGTGCAAGACTTCGGCACTGCTCTCAACTGAAAACTTCTGTTTCATCTTTGGGTTATGACCAGAGACCCTGATGTGATGTCCATTGTCAAAGTACCAGTACATTATATCGGTGTGACCTGCTCTTTGTGGCTTGAAAGTTTCACAACACCCCAAATTCTGACATCTTTAAAGGTTTTCTGGTCCTTGATTCTAGACTTTCAGATTTGTATTTTTGGACCTTGAATTCATTATTAAGCACTCGCTGTTGTGGTTACAGTCCTTGGTTTATGGTTTACATTTTCATTATTTCTTTTACAATAGTCTCTGTTGGTTATAAGGTCATGTTTTTGTATCTTTGTCTTCGTTTATTTTAGTTTCTAGGTTTGTGTAATTTTTTGTTCATTCCTGTTGTTCTTTATGTAATGGGGAAGGCTTTAGGACCCAGGGGACCCAAGGGAGGGTATAAAAGAGGAAGTAGCAACAGGTGCTCTTTTTCTCTCATTTGTACTGATGAGCGGCTGTGAACAATGGTTGTGTGAGTAGGTGAAGAGCCTGAGAAGTTTTGTCTTCTACACACAAACGGTTGTTTTCAACTTCAGCAGCAGAGGTTCGAGGTACAGGCTGTTTTTCTTTTAGTGCTTTTTTTAATTCGTTGAATTGTATTTGATGTTTATTGTATTTGATGTTTCTAGTAGTGATTTTAGAAGACAAGCCAGGTGTGCGGCAAGCACAGTTGTCTGCTGGAGGTATGCTAACTTAATATATTTGACATTTTAAAAAAAAAAGTATATTTATGCACTACAATCTAATTTATATCGTATTGCCTCCTGCAGGACAGGCTGCACATGTGAATTTGTCACTGTTTTTTCCTCCTCTCCTCTAACACTCTTACTAAAATAAACAGGGCCACACTAAAATAAAAACAAAACACCATAACTGATATGACCTGGCTCCTGCCGACAACAATGGAAATGCACATGAAACTGAACGGTAGGAAGGCGGACAAAAGCATTTGACAGAGTTAACTGGAAATTTATATTTGCAACTTTACACAAATTTGGTTTTGGAACCTCTTTCATTAACTGGTTAAAAATATTATACAATTCCCCAGCTTGTGTCAAAACAAATGAATAAACATCCTCCAGCTTCTGTCTCCTGAGGGGCACCAGGCAGGGATGCCCACTCTCCCGTTCACTGTTTGCAATTTTTATTGAACCACTAGCAGCAGCAATTAGACAGAATTCAGTAATTAAGGGCATAAAATACAAGAACGTGGAACATAAAATCAGCCTTTATGCGGATGATGTTACTTTTTCTCCAAAACTCACAAACCAATATCTCTGGGGTAATTCCATTGATAAACTCTTTTGCAAGAATATCAGATTACTCAATTAATTGGTCAAAATCTACAGTCCTTCCGATTAATTTCTCCTTCCATAATTCTTCTTCTACACCACTGCAATTGGGAAATATAAAATATTTAGTTATTAATGTTTCTCCAAAGCTTGCAGATCTAAATTAAACCATATCCCACGTTTAAAGAAAGTAGAAGGCGATCTGGCTAGATGGAAATGTCTACCCATATCACTCATGGGAAGGGTTGCCACTATAAAAATAATGGTCTTACCAAAAATAAATTATTTATTCTCAATGATCCCAACTAAACCACCACAAGATTGGTCCAGATCTCTAGATTCATATATGTCCAAATTCCTTTGGAAAAATAAATCCCCACGTATAAGCTTAAAAACACTACAAAAGACCAAGGATAAAGGAGGATTAGAACTACCTAACTTTCAGCACTTAGCCAACAGGCTTCAATTTATCTCAGGATGGCTAAAACATACCTTCTTAGACGAACCTTGGCTAGATGTAGAACAAGCACATCTAGCCAAATGGTAGACCTACCATTTATCAGCTCAAACATCCAACGACATGAATGCTTCAAAAGCATCAGCTCTTCTCTGACAGCATGGTGAGAGTTTCTAAAATTGATGTCTTCACTAATCCCATGCAAACGTACACCTATCTGGAACAACCCTGACATATTACAAAACAATAATATGATAAACTTTCCAGATTGGAGTGGTAAAGTAATCAAATATTTAGAACATATACTAGAAGGAACAGAATTTATTTCATTTGACGGACTAGTTACACAATATGGGATCAACAAGAAAAGATTTTTAGAATATCAACAAATTAAATCCATAGTAAAAAAGAAATTTAAACCGGGTCAAGTTGAACTACAAACACCACCAAGTGTGGTACAATTTCTTACTCTTAAAACCCCAAAATTACTTTCCAAAATATACAGAATGCTCTCTAAAACAGATGAATCGATATCACTTCCTATTGCAAAATGGGAAGCGGATTTATCAGTTAACTGAGACCAAAACTTCTGATCTCAGATATGCTTAAAAACCTTTCATTTAATCAGAAATCCCAGTCTTCAATTAATTCAATACAAAATACTACATAGAGCGCACTATACAGGTCATTGGATGTTCAAGATGGGCTTTACGTCTATCAACAACTGCTCACACTGTCAAACCAATTCACCAGACAATTATATCCACGCTCTTTGGTTCTGTCCACCAGTTCAGAAGTTTTGGCGCGAGATATGTGAAGACTTATCGAAGTGTCTAAAATGTAACATTCCAGCTTCCCCTTTAGTGTGTTTGTTGGGCAGCTTAGATAATGTCACTACAGATAAGAATATAGCCCATAGTTTTTACTGCCCTATGCATAGCCAAGAAAACAGTCCTCATGAACTGGAAAAATAAAAATAATCTTAATTCTAACCAATATAGAAATTATCTATTAGATTACATCAGATCAATTGCTCTGGGCTCCTTTGATCAGCTCCATCACCGAATGGGGGTGGGGGGGTCATAGTTTGGTCCCACCTTCGCTGTTGTGATTGGTGTGGGGGCATCGACAGGCTTGGGGCGTCGGGGGGTTCCCCAGGAGCATCTTCCTTGGAGGGCTCAACCCGGGGTAGCGGTCATGGCCGATTAAGGGCTCTGTTGGCTCTTAGGTGACGGTTTCCTCGTGGCTGCGTGCAGCGGGGCTAGGGGAGGGTCTGTGCTGACGGATGTGGGTTACTGACCTGGTAGCCTGGCTGCCCCTGGGTGGGTCCGGGATGGGCGTGGGGTTCTGGGGGTGCTCCGTCTCTGGGCTGGGGCCCTGGCCGGGCCTTGGGGGCTTGGGTCCTGGTTGGTGTGTCGCCGGGGTTGTGGGCGGGTGGGTGTATGGGGGCCCAGCCCTGGCACAGGGTGCCGCCGGTGCATCGAGCCACCTGGGGGGCTCTTCAACTGATGGGGAGGCTGTTACATCTTGCAGGAGGTCTCCTCTCTTCAGGAACTCTCTCTGTGCAGGTGGGGGAGAAATAGGACAGGTGGAGGAAGATCTCAGCCTGGGCATCTATTGTCTTGTGTAGTCTGGAAGGAGGAGTTGGCCATCCGATTGCGTTCTGGAATGTGGGGCCTCCCTGCTGCTGCCGAGTCAGGGCAGTCTGCTTCTCCCCACCCCAGGGAAAAGGGTAACACTACCTGGGTCTGGGTGCAGTTTTCCCCTCCAGAGGCAAGGGTACCTTAGAGTACGCTTGGGGAGTGTGATTGTGTGTACAGTGTCTCTTTATGTCTGTCTCCACTTTGGGTGAGTGCTGAGTAATTGCATTTGAGAGCATGAGGGTGGGAATGGATGTTTGTATCTATGTGTGCCTGTTTGTCTGTGTCTATATGTCAGGTTGGGTATCAGACGCCACCTCTCTAGGGACATCTCAGGCCCTCCAAGGTATGGAGGCCTATCTCCCCCCACCACTTCCCCTGCCAGTGGGAGACACCCTCAGACATCGGTGCATTGGTGGTTCTTTGTGTCTGGGGATGGGCGTCCAGGTACACACTGGCTCACTCCTGGTGGCTGCTTGTCGGGGCCTGGAGCCTGGGGCTCACTCATGCCACTTCGGGGATGGGGTGCTCTGTTTAGGTGCTCTCACCTAAACAATAAAAGGTGAATCAAATAGACCATTACGGCAAGGCTGGGATGGTCCATTTGGTAAAGTAAATCCGTTGGGCATCTTTCTTCGCCTTTAGACGATAATTCTTATGGCAAAAGAGCCAAACGGGACAGGCAAAAAGGAGAAAAAAAAGAATGTACAAGAATGCCTGAGAGCAGGATTTCTCGAGCTGAAGATCAGCTGGTTCCCGGACATTAAGTACCGTGACATAAAGGGAACAAGGAGGGCTTCTAGGAACTTGATGGATTATGTAGAGATAAATAATGACGTCAGGGAGCCTTCCATCGAGTCCCAGGCCATGGCCATAGTGGTGTATGTGGACTGTGCTACGCCAGGACCCTTGAAAGCTACAGAGAGCATGGAATGCTATGGCTGACCCAAGTGATGAAGAGGATTCCGGGGAAGACTGAAAAGCACACACCGAACAAGGTCTTGGTGCTGGTCAGCTCAGTGGGACTTATCATGAATAAGGATTTGTGTCCTATGAGAAACTGAAGGACCTACTCCTGGAGCTGAAGATGACACACTTTCGACATCTGTTTGTTAAAAGGTTTTCGGCTTCACTCTCTATAAGCTCCACTACGATATCCTTTATCGAATGGGGAACCCAAAACCCCATACGGAGAAAAAGAAGCCTCCAGATCTCCCCCTGGAGATGGAGGAAGAGGATGCGCCTGTTCTTGAAGAGGACGAGGAACCTGACCTATTGCAGACAAGAGCTGTGTACGTGCCCGCTCAAACCAGCAGACACTGGACACAGCAGGAAGAGGAATTTATCAACCTTGATCCAACAATCACCACTGGCGTGGCATACAAGGAGTATGTCGGACAATGCAAAGCAGCAAGACTACCTGCAAGGTCGTACAAGGGCTTTGGGAGAAAGCAAAGAGAACTTCTCAGGAATGCATAGGCATACAAGTTGAATAAGAATATTTTCTTCTTCCTGCTCCTTTTCACACATGGTTGTTGTGTTTTGTTGACAGAAGATGTGGTTGTTTTGTTTGATTTGTAGTACCAAGTGTGAAATAAATAAAAATGAAATGAAATGAAATGAAATGAAATTTCCTGTTCTAATCATGTCCTCTTTTTATTTTGACTTTGTGCTTAGAACTAGCAGAGTAGGATATTTTTGTTTATCTTTTGAATCCACTTTAAGACAAGTGTGAATTTGATTTCTGTTCTAGTTGATCTTGAAGAAGTGTGATCTCAGTTCATGTTGTGGTGTTCACAAGTTCCACTGTAAATAAAGGTATTTTAAAAAAACAAAATAAAAAAAAAAGGTAAAAAAACACAGCCATCCAATCTCTAATTGAATCAAAGCAGGACTGCAAGATTTGAAGCTTAGAAACATCAGGTGGCCTAAAAGAGATATATAGCTGAATATCATCTACGTAACAATGATACGAAATATCCGTAAAAGAGCTAAGAAGTTGAAGAAGAGGGAGTAAATACAACAGAAATGGCAACAGTCCCAGGACAGAACCCTGTGGCACCCCATAGGCGAGAGAGCTGACGGAGGATCTGAACTTAGAGGTAGCCACAGAAAAAGATTGTTCAGACAAACAGGAATTAAACCATTCCAATGCAGTACCCAATATACCCACCCAGTGGTTTAATCTATCTAACAAAATATGATGATCAACCATGTCAAAAGCAGAGGTCAGGTCCAGCAACATCAAAATAGTGCACTCTCCAGCATCATAGTTCACCAAAATATCATTAGACACTCTAAGACAGCAGTCCCCAACCCCCTGGCCATGGACCGGTACCGGTTTTGGCCCGGGGGTTGGGGACTGGTTAAAATATCAATACTACAGTCTAAATATCAGGAGAACAAATCAATATGCTTTCAGATGTGTGGCTACATGTTGGTTTTACCAGTTTTTGTCTTGGTTGGATAATTTTATTTTGTTGTATTTATCCATGACACCTTAAAGGCCGGTCCGTGAAAATATTGTCGGAGATTAAACTGGTCCGTGGCGCTAAAAAGGTTGGGGACCGCTGCTCTAAGAAGTCAAGTTTCAGTAGAATGACCCTTACAAAAGCCATTAATTAGTATTTATAAATGCTTTATTTACACAAATTAAAATGGTCTACTGTTTATGCAGTGTAAAGCTTTATCTTGATGGTTAAATAATTTCAAAATTTTGAAAAATATTTCAGTATTTGGAAACATGTTTTAAACTAGTCTAAACAAAAGCTGACTTTAAAATGGAGTTTTCCCCTGTTGTCAGAACTGTTTCTTCTTCATATTGGTGGATGATCTCTACGTAGTGCTTTGAAGATAATTGATAAAATTTTCAGATCAACCAGATTATGAATTGACTTGGACCGTCCTTGTGTATTATCCTAATTTCTTTTTTTGGCAACTGTTTTAAATTGATGTCATATGCCTCACCCCATAGTTCGCTACAATAACTGAGATAACGCAGGATTACAGAAGAATGCAATAATTTTAAGTGTGTTGTAGTCCAGCAGACGTTATTAACTCGCCATTATTTCGAATTTTTCAGTTAATCTTTAACAAATGCTGAACCTGAATATATTCAGTACATTAAGGTTTGATGCATCTCTGTTCCCAAATGGTGATAATAAGCTCAGCCATCCCCACTAAGTGGGAAACATGGTAGACATTATCCCTGCAGTCCTAAACACAAGGATGACAACAACAAATTATCATGCTGCTAATTGATTAGGTAAAATGCTTCTCTGTAGTCTCACAGGTGTGACGATCCCTGCCACCAACACAGCTGGACTCCTCGTGTTGTTTCTTTGAGCTTTTAGTTGGCTTGAGTGAAAATCTTTTCAAGCAACTTTTGAAGCTATAGAACTGTAGAAAAAGAATAGTATCACCTTTTTCTGCCAAACTTGTATAACTCTATGTTATTATTAAAAGAATAATTAAATAAAATAAAAATGGAAAGTATGACCTTGTCATATTTAACACCATAAAAAAGTAAAAGCAAACAAACATTAATATTGTATCAGTCGCATTGTTCCTTTTCTATCACTCTCAAGAGAGTGGGTTGCCATGGAGTTTTCATATAGAGGGAACAGAGAAGTGTGAACGCCTACTCTAAGACATAATCACAGAGGTGGAGTCCTAAACCAAGCTGAGAATGAGAGCTAAAACAAGACTCTTTCACCAACCTCTTTACTTGCTTGCATGCAAATTTATGTTGTTCCGAATTTCTTCTAGAATCCAAAGTTGCCATCTAATTACCATACTTGTCTTGAGGAGTTTTCATTTCTGACACTTCTTTTTTGCGCAGCACTTTTGGGATTACAATTGTTTCTATTTTGTCTTCATTGGTGTATGGAGATTTTAAGCACTTTCAAAAATACCTTGAAGGCACTGATATATTCTCCTAGTTTCTTCCACGTCAAATGCACCATAATTCATGAACCGCTGCAGATGGGCAAAGTTTTCTCCTGCACAAAATAATCTAAAACATTTGCCAACTACAACCTAAATCCCATCTTTTTTACTAGATGACATATTTTAATCAGCAAATCATCTGAAGGATATTATCTGAAACTATTCTGGACTTTATATCCATTTATCTGTTAGTCTGATGAATCTGAGTTGGACATTTTGTACATAATCCTTCAAAGCCGATGAGATATAATAGATGGACTGCAGCTGTATGCATCCATGTGAATGCAAACGGCCCATATTTGACTGGCATGCTGCCAGGTGTATCAATAAAACTGATTATTAAGGAATGACAAATGTTGTAAATATAATAACCATAACCCAAATGAAATGTTGACTGTGATAAAAGGCCATTCAAAGCAAATCTGAGTTTCTTCTTGAATGACATCTTGTAGCAACCTTAAGGACTTCAGAAAGTGATTTCTGAAAGATTCAATGTAAAATAAGTTCAGCATTTACTCCACCACCTTCTTCTGCTCCATCACATTAATTCATTACTGAATGACTGGCTAAGTGTCATGGCTAACAGCATTTACTGAATTCTAAATTCATCAGCATGTTGTAAAATTCTGACTATGAGCTGAATAACATAATGAATCCTTAATGATCCCAGTGTGAGGTTAAAATTAGAGTACGGCAAGTGAATAATGGTTGTGTCTATGAGTTCCCTCTGGGTGATGTATGAAATTATTATCCTCTGGTGTGAACTAATTGGCATGGTGCCTGAGGGTTGACAGATGAGCTGAATGAGAGAGTATGTGGATTTTCATGGATACAAGTTTGCATGTGATCACAAATTTAAATCTTGGCATCCAATTCATAATTTTCAGTTACAGTAAGTTACTGCTATGGAGACCCGAATGTGGAAAACACAGGTTTTTGTCATACTGACCAACACTGGACACTCCATAGAACTGCAGCACAGACTGTCCAAAGACCAAAACCGACTTTGCATTTATGTAAATGAATATAGGTTTAGGGCACTTGCTATTGTTAAAAAGTACCCACCATAATATAAAGCCAATGTCAGAACTTTACTTCAACAGTGTTTACATATGCTCACCAGCCATTTTGTTAGGTACAGCTGTTCAAATCTGTTCTAATATAAATATCTTAACAGCCAGTTACACTGCAGCTACTCAATGCATTTAAGCATGTAAACATGGTCTAGACAACCAGCTGAAGTTCAAACTGAGTATCAGAATAGAGAAGAAAGATGATTTAAGTGGATTTAAATTGATGTCAGTCAAGCTGGTCTGAGCACTTCAGAAACTGGGATTTACAAATTCATTGAGGTTTATCTAGGGAGCGACAGCTGTGTGCATGAAACCCAGATGTGCAGAAGAGCATCCCTCAATATAGAATATTTTGAACCTCGCTACAGCAGCAGAACGTCACACTGGATGCCACTTACAAGCTACATTTTCCACAGGCTCACCAAAAATGAACAATAGAAGATTGGAAAAATGTTTCTCGGGCCGAGTCTAAATTTTTACTGTGACATTTAACAAGGTAAGGTCAAGTTGTGGTATAAATGATGGTGTGGAAAGTATTTGTAACAGCTGACCATCAGTTGGAGCTTTGTCAGGAATAAAAAAGGCAGTTCTGAAGGTGAAAGAGGGTCCAACCCAATTCTAGCAAGGTATACCTTATAAAGTGACTGGTTACATGTATCTTGTGTAAAATATTTGCAATCTAAAAGGGTCAGTAATGTTTCCATTTGAGAGGTAATACTAAGTAGCTTCTTCAGTGTTAAAGCAAAAAGGAAGAGAACATTAGTTAAAGCAAACTAAGTTTCTCAAATTAATCCAGTGATCATTAATTTTAGGGTCAGTCAGGATTCTATGGCAGTAGCTCAGCTGGATGACATAAAGCTAAGCAAAACTTACGTCCAGTGTCAGTTTTAGAAGCTTACACTGATAACCTGAGTTTCTGTGATGGAGGGATGATGAGATTTGGCCACTGTGCAAGAGTTTGGAGAAATATGTTCTCTACAGTGCCATGCTTTTGCTCTGTAAGCAGTTGTCTGCTATGCCATTCTTTATATACTGTCTTTTGCTTGTAAACTGCTAAATGCAGCATAACATAATTTGTCTCACAAGCAAACTTTACTTTCATTTTTCTTTCACTGTTGATTGTCCTCTACAAAAACCCCATCAGTGCCTTAGAGAGACCAAAAAATATGAAAAAGTATAGGAGAAATGAGAGCAGATGTGCCAGATTTCCATTCTTGACTTCAGTGATCTTTCCTGTAATTCTCAGCACACCATATTCCGCAGCCAGTGGGGAAATGTGAGAAATTTCACAAGGTAATTTACAAGGTAATGTCTGTTTTTTCCACAGTCACATTTTCCTTATTTTCAAAGATATTACCAAGAGGCTTATATTGAGTTCTATGCTTCTCTCCCCCCTAGAATAGAATGACAGGCTTAGAATAAACAACAAGCCAGCAGTCTCAACATTCAAAACATGCCGTCAAGATTAATGTAAAGCTGTAAAAGTAATCAAAAGTCTGAAACACAACTGAGAAGAGTACCGAACATGCAGTAAGCAGAGAAAGAAATATTATCAACGGTAATATGTGTGCTTTCATTTTAATATGATGAGTCAGGAAAGTTATTTTTATTCATTTTCTTTTCAGATAAAAACCGTGGTAAGCATGTGGCTTCTAGATTACCACGTAATCGTAAGGTCACAATATACTCGCTGTGAGAATTGCTGTCTAATATTCATGCCAAAGTGAAAGGAAACCTATGGCTAGATCAACTTTCCTCACAGGGAGCCAAAGACACTGGCAGAAAATTCTGCATTAGTGCAGCAAAAGAAAATCCAATCCTCTCCAAGTTGTTCTGAACAAAACAGACTTCATCTGTTTTAGAGTCTGACAAAATTCCAATTTGAGGAGAACTGCTGATAAGAAAAAACTCAATGTTATCAGTTATCAGTGACAATCCACTGACATTTCCTGGTTTATCAGAAAAAATCTGTTTTACACATCATTATAAATCTCATGGTATGAATTATTGGCATTCATTGGTCTCGCATTTACAGTAAGTTGCCTTTTCCTTACCTTTGCCACGTTTCATGTTGCCCTTTTCATGTCTCTTGCTGTTCAGATTTCTTCCTCTGTATTATTCTTCAGTTTTTCTGTTTTCTTATATCTCTCCTCACCTCAGGCCATCCCTTTCTCTTTCCCTGTATCCTAATCGCAGCCTGTGTGGTTGTCCATGCTCCATTGCCCTTTATGACCTGTAATCCATGCTTATTAAACAAGGTGCCTGTGCCATTAAGACTGGAAAATGAGCCCTAATGGTAACGCCACTGGCAGCGCCTGCTACCTCAATGCCATTTCGCACTTATGGGCAACGCTACATTAGCACCCTAATTCAAGTGGCCTTGCATCACTGCCTCCAAAAATATTTTCATCATTTTCCTGTCCCTCCACTAACCCTCCACTGTGTCTAGATTGGTTGGGAAGGCTGCACTGGATTGTCAGATCGTTAGATCCTCCTGGTGCCCTGAAGGGAGAAAAATAGGTTAAACCAAGGTAAAGCTACTTTATCAAGATGAATTTATCAAGGGGACACACTACATCTCTTTTGTTTGTAACCTCTCATGCCCCATATGGGAAGGATCTTAGTGAGTTATTGTGTATTTATTGTAGTGGTGGGAGTCTGATGGAGGGATCTGGAATGGCACGGGGAGTTGAAGGTTCCCTATGATTGCAAATTCATTTATCTTGTAGTCATTTACGCTCCAGGCAACAAATCAGTGAGGACAATGGGACACCTTCAGGTACATGGACTTCGTTTTATGAATCTTCCTGTGCCTCATGAGGATAAACGCTTTTAATCTCTATGTAGAGATTCCGATTTCAATCAAGCTCAATGCTGACCTTATTTAGCTGATTGGGTAGGTCAGATGTGACTGATTGAGGTTAACTGCAGTCTTCCATAAAGCACTCTGATGAGCTGTATTTGATATGTTAAATGACTAAAGGTACTCATCACTTCCTGCGTATGCTTACAGGTACCATATTTTAATGTGAAAGAACTATTAAGCCTCCTGTGTAAAATCAAAGGTGTTGAAAATATTAAATTTTTTCTTCCTTTTTTTTCATAAATTGGAGGTTATTTGATTGGATCAAGCAACAGAGAGACTATGCTCATTAAGAGCATATTTCTTTTATGTTTTCCAATGTCCAATGATTAAGTAAATTACAGCAATAAAGCAGACGGAGGATAAAAAAACAAAAAAATGTTATAAAGTACAACTATACAATGAGAAATGTCAGCCATTAAAGAACTATGACAACTAGGGCAAAGATAATAAAATAATAAAGCTAGAACTTTATGTAAAGCCATTAATGAAGCCATTAAAGTATAATTATACAGAAAACACATTAAATTCCAAATATAGAAAAAACACTAACTTAAAAAAAGCTTTGATATTATCAATAATCGCTTTGATGTTTTTCTGTGAGCACAGAATATTTTCTCAACTCTATTTTCATTCAAATGAAAATTAATGAATGCAGTTCCATAACCTGTTTTGCTATGTTAATCCAGTTTATCGCAGAGATTAAGATCTTCAACATTTACCATATTAACACCAAGTGAGTCAGAGTAATGTAGCTGACATGATATTCAGTCTCAAACCACCCTTCAAATGGGAAATGGAAAATAGGTGTAGTGATTTATTGAAACCTCTGCAAACATAGAGATACAACATATAAAGCAAAATAGAAGACAACATAAGACAATTCTCACAAGGTTGGAAGTTATTGTTTGGAATTTATTCTTCTATCTCTGGGGAGGGCACTGTGTCTTTCCGTTTTGTTTTTTTATCTGATGTTTTTACTTCATCGGCATTATCATGTTGAAAAAATGAAGTTGCTGCCAATCAGATCCTTTCCAGATGATAGTGCATAATGGATCAAAGTCAGATTATACTTTTCTGTGTTCATAATTTAATCAGTTTTGACAGGATCCCAAATACCACTGGTTAAAATATAGCTGTGACTAAACCCCCACTGTGATTTACAGATAGCTGTAGACACTTATCAGGTGTTAGGGTTCTACCTGGCCTGATCCCACTGATTTTCAGTCCTTTTTGTGCAATCTGACATACCTCCCTGTTTTGCTTTGAGTTGTTTTTTTTTTTTTTTTTTAACAATTGCTTTTTGACAGACACCTTTCCACCAAGACCATTTCTGATGAGGCTTTGGTGAACCGTATGGCTCAACATAAAGGCCAGATGCATCTCTCAGGTCTCATGTCGGAGCTTTACTTGATTTTTTTCCATATCTCTTAACCTCCTGAGAACCAAGAGAAAATGAATCTTGAACTTTATTGTGATTACCTTCCTGTTTGGAGAAAAGAGGCCACCTAAAGACATCAGATATCAACGGAAAGCCCAGAGTGTCCTCTATTTACTATATCAGAACTTATTAGGGTAGCTCAAATAAGGCAAAAGATCTTATGAAAAACAAATGTCCATCACAGAGGACATAATTGAATAGCTGATTCTCAGGACGTTAAGGCCTTTCAGGTGCTGTTCAACTGCTCTAGATGTTTGGTTTTTTTAGACCTGCCATTTCTTTTGTCCTCTACTTATCTAATTTCCTCAAAGTTTTTAAGGACACAACTGCACACTATGCCAATATATGCCAAAGAGAAGCACCTTGTTGGCATATTTTATGTCTGTCAGGCTGCTTTTTTTGTAGACTGGACTAAAAAAATGGAAACAAATCACTGGTTTTTGCAACAAACTGTGAGCAACAAAGTGCCAAAAGGTACAATTTTTAAATTGATTCTTTGCAAAGTTGCCTGTTATGTGCAGACACAAAACTGGTTCACTCTGGTACTCTACAGAGACTCTGGTCAGGCTGTTTAAAAGAAAGAACAAGTTTTCTTGTTTGTTTTTTGTTCACTCACTGTATTTTGATCTCATTTAACTGAAATCATACAGCGTGAAGAGTCTGTCAGCTAGTGATGAACAGCCCTTAGATCCTGATTGAATTGCATTGCTTAATTCTGTTTACAGTGTATTAGATCAGTATATCACTCCTAGCAGGTAAAGTACTGTGGCACATTAATTAAGGTTAATATGCAGCTAACGGGAAAGGCCTGTGGGGCCTACTGTCAAGCAAATGTGGTACTGAGGTTGTGTGAAAAATGCTCTTAGCAAACTGTATTGAGACATTGGGCTAAAATCACAAAGCAGGAGGTTGAAAGTGGGCAGAAGTTCAGAAATGAGTCACAGAGTGCCAGAGGCTCTGTGTGTTTGTGTGTGAGTGCTTTGTGTATGTGTGTGGGGGTGTCAGTTTGTGCAACTGATTCTGAAAATATTTGTGTATATTATGAATTAATGATGTGTCCTTACTTGGACTCGAATGCTCTCTTTATGTGTGTTGTTAAATAATTCCAAGCAAAAGACAGGATCTCTTACTGACTTCTGACATGAAAGGATCAAACCACTGGCAGCCAGTATTGTAGAAATGTTCATCAAGGAAACGTTATGTGTACACGTGTGTGTGCATTTGTGTTTATGCTCCCGCGCATCTGCACCAGCATGCTTTGTTTTTAGGATGATGGGAGTGAGTCTGTATTTCACTATCATCTCCTAATCATGCTTTATAGCTGCACTCGTCTGTTCAAGTATCCACCACTTCGTTTTTAAGTAAACAGTATACTTGAGCATGAGTAATATTTGCTTATCTATATTTAAAGGCCTGACTGAACACAAAGCAAATAAAGGGTAAAAATTGCTTTCTGTAGCTTTGCCTCGAAGCTACAAATTTTTTAGCATTGCATTAGCACCAGCACACACAATAACCCCCACTTTGAAATGGTTTAACAAATGATGATAATACATCTGTTATAAAGCAGGCCAGATTTTCTGAAATATTTAAATGTGTTGTATTATTTATTACAATTAATGGAAAGAGAGTCCATAAATATGTGTTTCAACTGTCACACTACTACACTACATTACATAAATAAAATATATATTTACTGAACAAATGTGTGTGGTCTCAGGTGTGACCTGACCCTGAAGTTCACAGAGGCTGCATTTGCTCACATTCTCTGCTAAATTTGCGAAGCATCATGCTTCCAGGGATTTGAATTTACACTCAGATTTTATTCTTCTGCACCTCTCTATCTCTAATAAACATCTCTCTACATGAAGGGCTTTCTCTTCCAATCTCACTTTCAGTGACCCTTAATGCTCTACAACATGCAGTCTTTCGCTGGCATGCTATGAAATATTTATAGATCCTCTACAGGGAGCCACATTCAGTAGATTAGGACTGATAATTGTTCTACAAGTTGACCTTAGGGTGCTGTTGTCATCATCCTCTCTCTTCATCTGTCATCTAGCTACTGCAGACCCTCCAACAGATTTCAAATTTGCAGTCCTCTGATTCTTTTCAGCAGGTTTCACTTTTGTAGCCTGAATATTCTATCTACATGGTAAAACCAGTTGTGTGTCCATAACTTAATAATTTTGTATTTATTGGACTGAGCTGAGTTCAAACCACCACATCACGTTCATCTTGGATTTTCAGCCCAATTAAGTTTTTTTTCACAGGGCATACATTTTCTAGTCTTTTGCAAAGCTGGCACAAATGACCTTTGTACCGAAAACTTTATGAAATGGATTTTTACATTTTTATGAGCATTTGGCCTCACATCAAATTAAAGTTAATGGCAAAGCTGCCTAATGGCTAAAAGGATTTCAGCAACACTTTGATTCAAAATCAAACTTACAAGGAGACATTTTGAGGTCATTTAAAAGCTGTCGCAAATTATGGCCACTAAGGGATACTAAAATATTTTTTTAAAGAAATTAAAAGCTTTTATTAGCCCCAAAATATGGATGAACATTTAATATATATAAATATACATTAAATCTTTCTATTGATATAGGAAATTGAATGTGCTAACGTTCGGGGGGGGGAGGCCTCAGTCACACTGGCCTAAAGAGTGGTCAGTGACTATCAGTTGCAATGGAAACTTTTGTATTCCAGTGGTTGCTAGAGGTTACTGTCAGTCACTGTCCAATCAGTTTCCAAACCCCCAGGCTAAGAGACTCACCAGTGACCAAAAACCAGTTGGCAAATAGTTGCTGGCAGTTGTTTGGACAAAATTGGTTGCAAAGTAGTTTGCACGAAAGATATAAACTACTTACCAAGTGGTAATGAACCCTCAAACAGAAAATTTGTCTTCAAAGTAAAAGTTATACCTTTTGAAATGTCTGGGTTGCAGTGTAAGATACAATTTTTCAAAGATTAAGTTTCCATTTCCTGTTTCCGTCACACTTTTTCCATTTTTCCTCCTTGTAATGGAGACCAGGGGTTCCATTACCTGGTTGGTATTGTTAATAATAAATTGTTGGATTGGGAATTTAAAATAGGGTAATAAAGAAAACACATTAGATCTTTTGGAGTCTTTTATTAGGTTATTTGATATACAATTAAATTGACAGCTTGTAACAGAAAAGAGACAGTGGGACTGGCCATCCTACCTGTGTCGGAGAAGAGCCAAAGTTAGAGCTGTTTGCAGTTAATCATTTATCAATAACCTAAACATATGTGAAATGAGAACTTGTAAAGGTACTCACCTGTCCTAGTTGCTTCTTGCAGGATGTGGAGCAAAAGAGTGAAAGCGGCTCAATCACCTGTTTAAGAGCTCTTGGAGCAGACCAGTGTGCCAGGTTAGGGAGTATGGATAAAGAGGGTTTTAATTTAGATAGAAATGGGTGAAGCTTATGTTATTGGTTTGTTTATAGTATGTGTTGGAAATATGTATATGTTTGTGATGTGCTTTAATGTTATTGTATGTTTGTTTGTGTGGAGGGTTATGTGTTCATTTTGATTAGTTAACCCCCATACTTGGGCTATTCCAGATGCTCACCTGAAAAGGTAGAGTATAAAAGGAAGCCATTTTGTTTAGTTGTAGTTAGTGTTTGTGCTGTTATCATGCTCCTTCTTTAATAAAGTGCCAAACCATGGATGTCTTTTACTCCAGTCTCGCGTCATATTATTGGACAGAACCTATGACCGCCGGCCAAAACGGACACTCCTTTAAATGGCGACTCTTTGCAGGCAAGTCATCATCTTCCATGATAATGATAATAATAATGGATTGGATTTATATAGCGCTTTTCAAGGCACCCAAAGCGCTTTACAATGCCACTATTCAGTCACTCTCACATTCACACACTGGTGGAGGCAAGCTACAGTTGTAGCCACAGCTGCCCTGGGGCAGACTGACAGAAGCGAGGCTGCCATATCGCGCCATCGGCCCCTCTGGCCAACACCAGTAGGCGGTAGGGTAAAGCGTCTTGCCCAAGGACACAACGACCAGGACAGAGAGCCCAGGGATCGAACCGGCGACCTTCCAGTTACATATATTATATGTATATGCTAAATATAGGCGACTGTGTAAAGAAATTGCAGGGAGGTTTTTGGTTTAGCATCCTTTTTTTTTTTTTTTAATGAATTTCAACTAGCAACAGTGAGCAACAACTTTGCAAATGGTGGGAGAATTTTTTTTTTCCAGGCAACCAGAGATTGGGCCAGGGCTACTGACTGGTCTCTATACCTGTGAGACTGAGGCCTTACACATTGCAGATAACGTGGCTTTATTAACTTATAATGGAAAGTAATTGCATTTCAAGAAGCTCAGCATACAGCTTATGCACCTCAAGGTGTGGAAAACTGTTATTCACTCTCAGTAATCATTGAAAGCAAAGTACATGTTGTGCTGATATGGCAAGAAAGCAGAAGCAGGATGTTTCACTGAAGCAAAACTGGAATTTCTAAGAGTTTATCCTACAAACTAAAAATGAGCTTGCTTACTTTCCTCTAAGCACAGTCTTTCCTTTACCTCCATCAAGTATGTTATACATAATTTTAATAATGGAAATATACAAGTGCTGTAGAAATAATCTTTGTCTATTACTACGTTATTGAACATAGGCTTAATAACATATTGAAATCTATTTACTGTTCTATGTTTTTGTCTGTTTTTTTGTATGTGGCTACTTTAGCACACTTGTACAGATAGCTGGTTTGCAGTTGATTTGTTTTCTCCCCTGACCGCATTAATCAATTCTTTATTATCCTCCGCAATTAGGCTACCTAACAGTGATCAATGTTTTCAACCTCCAATAGCCTCTGTCTTTTGTTTTTTGTTTTTTTTAAGATGGGAGGTTAGCCTGCTTTATCCTTTTGCTTGTCTTAATTCAGATGGTACAAGAGGACATTCAATTTGCATGCATTTAAACACAAACCAAAAACAACTTCCATCTTTCCATCTGTAGAAGCAGCAGTCATCTGACCCTGTTGGCATATTAAAACAAAATCAGAAATGTGTTTTATCATGATGGACCAAAATACAGGCCGTCTGCAAGCTGCTGATAAGTCAGTGTACCGAGATAATCAATCTCAACTTAACTACATGGGTTTTCATGTCCTTGATATCCACCTACAAGTTGCTGTGAACTCTTAGCAATATGTAAATTGCACAAAAGCACTGCTGAATCCTGAGACTATTCCTCATTTGCATGACTATTTTTGGAGCGTGGCAACTGCAAACACATCATTCATTTTCAGCTTGTTCGGATAAAAGTGATAAAATTGAAAGAGCAGGGCGCAGAATATTTCTCTGCTTTACTTTCCATATCATTCATATATATATATATATATATATATATATATATATATATATATATATATATATATATATATATATATATATAAAAATTATCAAATGACTGCAGAATGAAAAATAATTTAAAAACACATATGCATCTGCACAGACCACCATCACATCACAGGGAAAAAAGTATGGCTTGAACCAACCTATGAATTAATAATCACCATATACCCGTGGTGTCACAATTGTCAGCAGATTGCATTACAAAACCATCTCTGGAAAACCACACATTACCCCAAAGGGAGTCAGGAAGGAGTCCAGTTTTTTAAGAGCAGTCATTATTATCATATGGGAAATATTACAGCTGATTAAAACTGAGAGGTACAGGTAGATGTAGAGATATCTGGTCAATACCACTTTTTTTGTAATTTTGCTTGTATACACCATCACGGTGGATTTTAAATCAAAGGAATCAAGTTGTGATTGAAGTACAGACTCACAGCTTTAACTCAAGGGGTTTAACAAAAGTATTAAGTGTTTAGGGATTACAGAACTTTTATACACAGTCCTCTGCAGATTTTCAGAGGTTCAAAATAATTGGACAAGCTAACATAATTTTAAATATAGATTGCTTTTAATACTTGAATGAAAAGCCCCTGTAGTCAATGACAGCCTAAAGTTTAGAACCCATGGACATAACCAAATGCTGTCTCCTCCTTTGAGATGCTCTGCTAGGATTTTACATGTTTTACTGTTCTACTTTTGTTCATTTCCACAGGTATGTAACACTGACATACACTAGAAGTGAGGTTCATCACAAATAACTTCTCTGTACAACATACAAGGAGGGCCAAAGAAGAAAAAATTTGACCTGCAGTTGGCCGTTGAACAGAAACACTCCAGCAATCCACCACAGTGAATTACTAATCCTCCCCTACTGTTTTGCTTTATTCCATTGCTTGAGGCAGTAGAAGACAATGTTTCTTCTCTACCCACCTGCACTCTGAAGACTTGCTTCCCCACTTTTAAATGTGACTAACTCCTTGAAGTGATGTCTCCTTGATTACAGAGAATAAATATTTGGCAAATGTTTTGTCTTTTTTTCCCGTCTCCTTTCCCCCTGAGACAAGTAGCCAAACTTTGGTGATTACCTTAATAAGGTAAATCACACTAAAGTGTTGCATTGCTTTAGTAGGAACTCTGAAGAAAACTGAAACTGCTGACTGTGGCAGAACCTGTTGGCAGATCTTCAGTGGGAGAAAGCTTGTTTGTAATTGCCTCAGCTACAAAGTACTTCCTCTTTGAAATACAGACTCCCCTTGACTTCTGTAAGTAGAGTCGATCCGTGCAGTTTTGTTTTGTACTTTGATGAGAAAGTGGTTGGTAAGTGGGGTGTGTTGTGAAGAGGAGAGGTAAGCAAAACATTTCTGCTTTAGGAATCAAATTTTTAACAAGCTCAAAATATGTGTGTCTATATACATATATATAAGTACACACTGCATACACAGTTTTGGGATCGTACTAAAACTAATCACAGATCTAACATTGATGCTCTCATTACAAACCTTGAGGCTTGGCATTCATGTGGATGTTACCTTGACGTGTATCTAGTTCTACTGTCATCAGCCAGGTTGGACCTCCTTTTACCTTCTTTAATTCTTCATGATACAGATTCAACAAGGTGCTGAAAAACTTCCTGAGAGATTTTGGTCCATATTGACATGATAGCATCACATAGTTGCTGCATATTTATCAGCTGCACATCCACAATCCTCTCCACCACATGTTGAATCTAAATTTTCTGTAGGGCCAAATATGAGTGTGACTCGTTGTCTAGCTTTCTTTGACTGAGCTGAGCCTCAGCACCCAATACTTGGACATGTTTTCTTTATTAAATAATGAACCAGACCCCAAAAAGTAAACAGCTGTTATTGCTAGGCAACGGGAGCAGCATTTGGTGATGCAGCACCTGACATTCCTGACCATGTGGGCAGAGCATGCATGAAATGGAATGTTCAGTAGAACTGTGCAACACAAGCACTTAGTTATAGCATTTTTCATTGTATCCAGACACAGCTAGAGACACATCTACAGCAGCATCTCTGTGCAAGACAAACGACAGTTGACAAAGAAAACATCAAAAACTTCACTTCACTCCTCTACAATACGTTGGTTCCTTTGTTTAAAAGGCCAAAATGAATCAGGGGAGAACGATAAGAGGATCGGCGAGTGCCTTACCATACAATACAGCACAGCTGATTAACCTGCAAGAAGAATTTCAAATGATACAGGCTGAAAATGTCAAATTAAAAGAAGAGGCAGAGAAATCAAGAGGAGAAGCTAAAAATTCAAAGTTTGAAACTGAAGTAGTATTGCAGGAATTACTGCATGTGGGTCTCAAACTTAAAGGAGAGAAAATGGGAAAACAACAGGCAGAAAACGAGAATGAAAACATGAAGAAAGAACTGTTGGAAGCTCAAAAAGCATTGGAGGAAGAGAAAACCACAGCACAAGAAGCCAAAAATAAATATCAAACTGCAAGGAAGGAGGCAGGAAATGTGATACAGGAATTACAGGAGGTGCAGGAAGCTTTTGAAGAGGAAAAAAGGAAAATGCAGTTGGCAACACAAGAAGCTGCAAATGGAATGGCTGAAGCTGAAAAACTAAGGAAGGAATTACTGCATGTGAAGCAACAACTTCAAGAGGAGAAAAAACGTAAACATGAGGCAGAAAATGAGATTGAAAATATGAAGAAAGAATTGTTGGAAGCTCAAAAAGTGTTGGAGGAAGAGAAAATTAAAATACAGGAAGCAAAGAAAGAAATGGAAGATACAAAGAGTTACACTCAAAACATGAAGAAGGAACTGATGAAAGTGCAAGATATTCAAGAAAGAAATGACCGGCTCTGCGGTGAACAAGAAAGACTGCAAAGACGCACTTAAAGAAATACGAAAGCACAAAAAGGAAGCTAAAGAGCTCCTCAAACAGAAAGTGAAACTGGCCAAAAAGCAGCTGAAAGAACATTTTAAAGATGCCGAGGAGCAGCTCAACAAAACCTTAAAAGAACTGAAGGCAAAAGAAAAGAAAGCCGAGGACAGGAGGGGATTCTGGAGCAGACTGCTGAGAAAGAACTGACCCAGCAGCATCAAGTTTGAGGAGATCAATAGTTTCTTCCCCCTCTCTCCACCTTTCTTTCACCCCATCCTTCTTCTTGGGACGTTTGTTTGTTTTTTAAAAACTCTAATCTAAATACATGTACTGAAATACACAAATAAAATTGGCATAACCTGACCTCATGTTGCCTGCTTCTTTTCTTGTGTGTCTGTGGATGTAAAACAGTAACACACTTTCTGCTCTGTGTCTTTAATTGTAAATAAATGCAATATGTTTTCATTTTAAAATGCAGTGCAAAAACTTCTGCTCTAAATCTTTTTTTTTTTAGCAAAAAGCTTTTTTTTTGCCTGTTGTGGAAGTTTTCCATTTAAATAAAGCCCGCAGACGAGCGGTGAGTGGTAGCTAACATTCTTTAATCAAAACACACAAAGAACAGACAACCAAGCTTGATGAAGTCCCTGCATGACCGCGGGACAGACGGTCAGCAGAGTCTCCCTGAGCCTAGCATGGCTCTCAGTTAACTTGCAACAAACCTAGTACTCTTAGGAGAACTGTAATATTTGTTGCTTTAAAAGTAGACAAGTAAAAAGTGAATTAGTCAATTCATATTGTAGCTATGTGTACCCAAAAAAATGAAATATTATTATTAAAGTTAAATTATGTATTGCCATTGCCATTGCCATATTCTGCTGCATAAAGTTAATCCAACAACAGCAACATTTCACAAACAGCAAGTACATGTCAGCCTGGTTTTGATTTCGACTCAGATGGTTCCAGATAGCTACACTTCTGGAGAAAACAACAAATTTCACCCCATACCATGCACTGTTAAACTGCACTGCTACCCTCTCTTTTAGGCCTCACTTTGCAGACCTCTCAGGGTTCTGACTCTTAACATCCTGCTGATGGAGGCAAAGTGATCCTGGTTTAACTGCAGGCAGCTTGGCCACTGAGCTGAGGCTGATGACTCACATCTGCCTCTTCGCCTCCCAGAAGCAGTTCAATACCTGTATTTCCTCCACATTTCAGATCTGAACTCTATCCCTGGTGGCACTGTCAAGGCTTATATGATATTGCTGTAAATGATGATGGCAAGTGTATGTGAGCTTCCAAAGTCTGACAGGGAATTTTTGAGGATAACTTCCCCATAACTTATCTAAATCTTTACTCTAGTATTAATAAATAGTATTTTTGTTTGTGTTGACTGGGATGAGCTACACATTAATAATACATATTTCACTGAACAATTTGATATTATGCTATACTGTATTATGCTGTAGATTGTTAGTCATGAGTCCATTAAGAGACTTTTCCTGTTGTGCACCCAACAGTGCAGTAGCATGTAATTTGTTTCAGAAAATATAAATGCCTTACATCTTGCACATCAACTTCAAGCAGTGCTCACAGGAAAGGACAAAATCATTAGTTTAATGTTGCTTGCTTTTTCTTTTAAATCATGATTCGGTAATATTACCTTTACTTTAAAATAGATAAACAGCAGTAATGTCTTATTCTACTCATTTCACACTTTAAATTTGAATAATCAGTAAAACAAAGTTCCTGGACGTTCTTTTAGATAAAAATACATGTCAGTTTTTGTACCTGTTCTTAGGAATGTTGAAGACACGAGTGGGGACACAAATGCATAACGTGGGAGGCAGATAAAAGGCAAAAATACCAAAATCCAAAAAGTGAACAAACAATAAGCTTAAAATGGAAAGAACCGGGTCTATCACAGGGCAACCCACAGGGAGCATAACAGATGCTGTGACAAAGACTGAGGGGAAGATGGGGCTATTTATACACAAAGAGCTGCTTAGGGAATGACCTAAAGGAGGGTAACGAAACACAAGTGAAAACAATTGGAGCAATCAGGGAGATAGAAAGTAGAACCAAGACATGGAAGAAAACCTTCAGAGTAAATCAGGAAATAACTAAAGAAGACTATGTCCACACGTACATGGGTATTTTGAAAGTGTAGCTTTTTCTATGCATTTTGCTGTTTTGTCTACACGTGAACGTAATGAAAACCTAGCTTCTTGAAGATTTTCAAGAACTCATGTAAACTTCTGGGAAAACTGAGATTTTATCTTGCAGCATCAAAAGGTGTGTGTCTTGATCAACTTTGCTGACATCAGAGTTAGTTCTGCGTTATCGTTTTCAACATTTCAATGGCAAACATATCTTCATTTCATTTAACCGCCAGGTAGTTTTATTTTTTTTATTTGAATGGAGATATTTTTCAAAACAAACTCAGGAAAGTCACCCATGTATATGTGGACAGTGACGTGAAATAATATCTCTCCTCAAAGAAAAGTAAGGAGTCTGTTCTGAAAATTTATGGAGAAGAAAGTACAGATATAGAGTGCAAATGTAAAAGGTTGTGCAGATACCTGAAAAATCTACTTGTAGTACAGTAACCAAGTATATCTTTTTAATACATGTATTTTTTTATGTATGTATTTAATTATAGGAATTTTTAGTTTATGAGAAACAGAATACTTTATTAATCTCTAAATTATTAAGTATTAATATTAATGGGCATTATCAGGGGAGGTATCAGACTTGCACATTGCATTCTGCACACAATATGCAAGCAGTTAGGACTTCATATTCAGACATCTGGTGGCTTTCTATACGATGAGTTAAGGGGGCACTCGGTTTTCAGCAGTGAAACAGTAAAAATGAACCAAATACAAAACATTAAATATTTAAACAGATGTCATGACACAGTGCAGTTTGGACTCAAAAAGACAGACAGACAACGGGTTTATTGTTTGCTTAGTTTTAATGGGGAGTGTGGTGAGTATTCAGCAAATGTAATATTGGGACGAGTGAGTCACAACTCAGAGAAAATCATGGAGACTTTGCCAGAGAAGAGAGTGAAAAGGGGAGGTTTCCAAACAGGATAAGGTAATAATAACAGGTTGTAAAGGTCAGATTCAGTCGTGTACTTCAGAGAAATAAAGTGAGGAACGGGTGTTGAGCCAGCAGGCGAGTTCCAGAATTCAGGCAGGTGAAGAGTGCTGAGTGAGGTGAAGCAGGTAGAGGTCCTAGCTGCTATGGAGACACTGGCTGGTTGTTGACTTCCAAAGGTGGACTACCAAGAGAAGATAAGTGTTCTTTCAAATAGCCAAGATTTCACAAGTGTTTTCAGGTGACAAACACAGAGATGGTGATCATCTGGTGAGGGACTGTGACACCAACTGCCAGGAGACGAGGAGAATCTACCAGGAAAGTCCACCTCCTGGCGGAGACCACGAACTGAGGCTGCTCACCAACTCCACTTGAGTAGACCTGAAAAAGTAGAACATAGACATACCTATGAAAGAAACCAAACAGACCTGCCAAAACCATGGCAACAGTATCCAGCCATCAATCTATTTTCTTCATCTTATTCAATTCAGGGTCAGGGGGCAGCTGAGGTTCAAGCCTATCTCAGCTGTCATAAGACAAGAAGTGTCGTACACTCTAGACTGCTTTTCAATCTATTGCAGAGCTAACACAAAGAGACAACTATTCACACTTACAGCCATGGTAAGTTAGGAATCACCAGTTAACCTAACCCTGTGCATGCTTTTGGATTGTGGAGTACCTGAAGAAAACCCAGAAGGCACAGAAAGAATATATATACACAGGAAGATAATATAAAAGGCCCCAGCCTGGAGTCAAGCCCAGGACCTTCTTGTTGTGAGACGACACTGCTAATCGTCATACCAATGTTCACCAGATTCTAATAATTCTAATAATATTCAAACAAAGAGCTGGAAAACCCATAAAAAGCTCTACTAAGGTGAACTTCATGCAGATGATTACTGATTGAGCAAAAACATACAAGACATGTAGTTGATCGGTTGTTTTTAGTACAGTATTTCTGTTTTGAACATTCTAGAAATGATCCTCATATATATTTTTCACTCCTGGTGATGATGGACTGACTTATGGATTAGCAATAAGCTGGAGTTTGTTTAATTATAATGAAACAGACCTATACTGCCTCAGCCCTTGGTTCAGTGCAGTGAGAGAGAGAGAGAGAGAGAGAGAGAAAGAAAGAAAGAAAATAATCAGATTTATCACAGAGTAGCTTTATAATTATTTACTCCATTAGCCATTAGTGGTCGGCACAAAGTGCACTGGCTCGCAAAATTAGAATCCTTATCTGAATGTTCCAGAACCTTCACTGTATTCTGAAGGAACGTGTACATGCAGCAGGATGACTCCTAACCAGGAAGCACTGGGTAGACAAGGACATCTCAGTTTACATGGTACAAGGATGTTTGTTTAGCAACAGCTGATAACCTTTGATTTCTGAAAGATTAAGGAGCTTATCTGAACTAAATCTTTTTTTAAATGCCACTTTTCCAGTGAATGAAATAATGCTGAAAATATTTTTGTCTCACTTCATTTTGTGATTTTATTTGTAATTAAGAATCCCCCTTTTCATAATAGAAGCAAATAGGTCATTTGCTACTCTTTAATGTTAAGGTCATTATAAATTAATTCCAGCGTACATCAGTTCTTCAGATTTGCATTCTCTTTAAAAGCAAACTTCCTGATAGTTAATTTTAACCCTTTAAGACCTACCATAGAACCAAGTCCGCCAGAGCTTATATTATATTTTTACATGCTGTGGAGCCATTTTTGGGAGCATTTCAAGTTGCTATACATCAATACAACCATTATAGCCCAAACTTTAATAATATGTCTGCATTAGGTGCATAGTAATTACATAAATTGCAAAAAAGTGCAATAAACTACAAAAAAATTGAAAATCGTTTTTGTTTTTTTAACATATATTTCTAGTTAGAGAAATTTAAGAGGCTCATCCCTCAAAACTGTAAATACAAAAAAGTTGCACAAACTAGTTTCCCACCACAGGAAATTTATTTTGAGTGTCTTCATAGTTTTATTTTTGAAATACACCAATTTTTATACACTGCAGGAAAAACGAAAATAAATATTATAGTGCAAATTTGCAAAATAACAGCATATGCATCAAAATAAACTATTTCCAGCAGTGCAATATGAGTCCTAAGCATCCCAGAAACGACACAGAAAGTCATAAACTCAAACATAACTTTTTAAAACACAAGTATAGGCTCATAAGGCCCCGATCGTAAAAAAACTACATTTCCGCAAAATGACGTCACTTCCGGTTTCGGGCAGGTCATGCGGTCATGTGATAGTTCGCGCTGATGGACGTAGGAAGTGTTACAAACAGCTGATCGGATCGGCGAAGCGTGTTTCTGGAATATCATGTTTTTGTTGCTGCAAGTGATTTTTATGCAGTTTTTGCAAAGCTATATGTGGAAGGAAACTGTGACCTAGGACAAGCTGATGGCATAAGATGTAAGTACAACTCCTCCGGTTTCATATGCAAAAAAAATTATTGCGCTAGCTTACGTGGTTGCAGAGCTACCGGGATTTAAAAATAGTTACGCAAAATGGAGCGTGTCCGCTCCGATCGGCTGTAAAGGGTTAATGTCTCTTTTGTGAAGAATGACATGCCAAGGATGAACTGTTTCCATTTGTGTGGGAGGTAGAAGGACACATTTATATGCTCAAATTTAATAAAATGACTCAAGGACATTATTAATTAAAGTTTTTGAACTGCAGCTTTTATTAAAGACTTGACATTAAATTTGCTGGTCTTTTCCTGGATTTGCTCCATTACTGTGTGCCATTACCTTTCATCTAAATCTTTTTTGCCATGGATGATCTGCATGGCATACACACTTAAATCCTCAAACAGGAACTTACTGTAAATAAAGTGCCAGGGTTCAAGTGTAAGTCAGCCAGCACCTAATCCATGACTATCCATTGACCCAATCTGGTAGTCAGTGAAACTTTTTCGCTTTGTTGAGAGAATAAATGAGGTTGTGGCAGACTTCCTGCATACAGCATCCACTTCAAATTATGATATGATCAATGATGAATTATTTTTATACTTTTAAATGAGTCAAAACATTTGATTTAATTGAAAATTGCAACTAGAATTTAGAATTTGTTGTTAGAACATCAGGCACCAACAAATGTAAAAGTGATGGAGGAGTTAAGAGGATTTTCTGTGTATCAGATTCAAAGGACCTCTATAAACTTTCAGTAGTAATTTGCGCCACCTTTTACGCCCTAAAAGCAAATGGCAGAGAAGGGCAGGACACATTTCACAGTCACAAGGACTTTGCACAGAACTTAAACTCTGTCTTTGTCTCTTGCTTTCTCTGCCAGCCCAGGGAAACTTCAAGTACCTCGTCAGCTCAAAGTCTCAAGTGCAGCTGAAGTGGGATAGTGCAATCTTTTGCAATTTCTGAACGATATTACAGTTTACAGTCAGTCTGTGTTGTGGCTGCCTTTTCACTTAAAATAACTGAGCAGATGGGATTTTGAAAGTTCACTTCAAAGGCTGAAATGTTTAAAGGGGGTTATAATGAGAGGAGCTGTGGTTACACAGGGATTCATACGACACTACTGAAAGCTTCAGCTTTGAAATGTGACAGCCCCTTTTTTTCACTGTGTCAGATTAAGGTGAGTGAAATACTGATCCGGGAGGACTGAAAGATATCAAATTATTATTAAAACAACATGTGTCAGAGCGTCCAGCGAATTCACACCTTTTCCACTCCCTAAAATGAAACAGTCCACTCCAGTGAAATGCTTCATGGTTATGTTGATTACTATAGTTGAAGAAATGCCTTAAATGTTTTCCACAAGAGACATGATGGAGTACTGCTCATTAAACCACTGACAAGACATAAAAATTTACATCCTATCAATCATTTTTAAGACTTATGTCAGTGAGTTATAAGTATTAATAAGAAATATGTTTTTCTTGAATGATCACCAAAAAGATGAGCTGACCAATCCAAGTTTTGGGAGTTAATTTGGATACGAGAACCAAGGAAACGCCTGAAATCAGTGTATATTATTTCTGCACTTATTAAACCTTCAATGGATAACTTTTGGCACCCTAGTTTTTCTAAATGGTATTACAGCAGGCACTGTTGCAAAGACATTGTATTGCTGCATAGGGATGAGAATCAAGAGAACCGGTTCACAGTAGTTCAATAGATTTCAGTTTGTGTGCAGCAGGAGGCAAATAGTTTCACAGTCTACAGCATGGAGGTGGACACTGCTTTTATTTTTATTGCACAAAAGGATGAAAGGGTGATGGCAAAGTGAAAACTGCATCCAGGACAGAAACAACTGGATTATGCTGCTAACACAACTTCGGCTCTTTTCAAGCACTTGCAAAGACAGCATGCTAGTGCTAAGCTAGCCAACAACCCAGAGCTATGGTAAAGCTTAGTGAATGCTGACCCCAGCCCAGAAGCCAGACCCCAAACTTCAACATGTCACAAACTGATGAGCAGTCAGGCTGGAGCCTCTGTTTGTAAAGCAGAATCACCATGGCGATTACTTTAAATTCTTGTTGTGCTGGTTTTCATGTTTGGTTTGTGCTTTCCAAACAAATATTTTTTTTAGAAACCAACTTCACAGGTCAGTGTTGGTTGATATTGAAATATTTGACTAATTACTCTTTTAGTGGTAAAAAATGACTGTGGTGTAGCGATTAATATAGATCCCCTGTTTGAGAATGGGAGGGGACACATGGCCTCATGGGTCACAAGAGGTGTATTCCTCATGCCTCTCCCAAGCCCAGATAAATAGAAGATTTGCATCAGGAAGGGCATCTAGTTTAAAATCTGCACCAAATCAAATATTCATCTGCAGCAGCAACACCTGTGCAAATAAAATACCCCAAAGTTCTACTCAGTTAATGATGAAAGCATTTGTTCAGTTCAAGGTGCTGCTGTGAGTGCACTCATTACTACATTTTTTTAAAAACAGCAGTACCATTAAAACTAAAACACAAACAAAAAAAACAAAAAAACAACAAGGAAAATCCCTTTCACATAATTTTAATAAAGTAGCTATTCAAAAAACAATTAGCATAGCAACAAGTACATGATTTCATGATTGTTACTTCTTTCTTGAGGGATTGAGTGTGCTGCGCTTTATCTAACAGAGGCAGCAGCTCTTCTTTTTCATTACCCCTTGCAAATATTTAAAACTAATTATCTGTCCAAAGAAAAGTGACAGAAAATAATGTAGTGAAAACAGTTTAAAACCCTGTTTTGTGAAAGATTTTCATCACTATGGTTAGTGAGGAAAATCCTGTGTGTGACTTTTCTTCACATTTTATCATGCCAAATGCTTTTAGTGTGAAATTCTAGCAATGAGAAATCAGTTATCATCAACAGTAATTTAATAGAGCTTGCATAGATTCCCTGTGCTAACAATGACAACTACATGAAGCAGACAGATCACTATTTTCCTGGAAAGAAAATAATATGATAAACATATGGCTACTTAATACTTTAATTGCCTAAATTCAAAACATTACCCTGGCACAAAACATCATGTATCCTTCCTAACTGAAAGTCTCCTTCTGTTCTGAAAATCTCTGTCGTAATAGTGCAAAATTGAACCACCGCATTACATGCAGAGCATGAAGGAGAGCGAGAGTAGGCGTATGGGATCTGACTGTCAAGGTGATGCCTGTTATTGAATTGCCTGCAAAGCGTAAAATTGATATGCACACATGTCTCAAACATGTAAGAACCCCAAGGTCACGTACATGAGCGTGATTTTCAAATAAAAAAAAATGTTGGACTATGGTTCATAGCTTAGTATTGTAATGGTTCCAAACATATTTTTTTTCCACTTCTAATATCTTTTAACTGGCATGATGAATTTTAGTAAAACTAGATATTTTAGTATTTGTTTATTCAGGTTCTTTTTCAGAAACAGTCATTCTTAATGCTCGCTGTGTGTGTCTGCCAGCCACTCGAGGCAGGAAAGAGAGGCACACAGAGGGCAACTCATGTAAAAAGGGACTGTGTTGACCTTACACATGGCACCCACAGGGGAGCAAAACACTCCGGCTAAATGAAGGTCCTGTCAGATAGGCATTAAATGGGAATGCTGTAAGCCCTTCTCCATCTCAGTATCCCCCTGAGCCCTGCTGCAATCAGTGTCTGTTCCTCACTTACAGCCCCACACTCATAAACACTCTCACTTAGGCTTGTGCGATGCACTGCAGACACATGCACACACATGCAGATACTGTACTGTCTCTCTTTTAGTGAAAATGACAGCTGCCTTACCTTTAATCTTTACCTTATATCAGCAGGTACATTCTAATTTTCAGAGACAGTAATACAGTTTAAAAAAGGGCACCACTTCATTACTGTATACAAGCCTCGCCTCATCTAGAAGCATGTATAATAGATGCATATGTCACACTATGCATGCACAGTTATTGAACCAAAATGAATTAGAAAAAAGGGGAAATTGAACTAAGACTGAAAATAAATAGAATATAACATGCTGGGATATATATTCTTGCTTAATTCACAAGTCATTTTTGCAATTGGCACCCCTAATTAAAATAAAATGTATGTATACTGATTTTAAATGGTAAATGACCTGTATTTGTATAGCGCCTTACTAGTCCCAAAGGACCCCAAAGCGCTTTACACATCCAGTCATCCACCCATTGGTGATGGTAAGCTACATTGTAACCACAGCCACCCTGGGGTGCACTGACACAGGTGAGGCTGCCGGACAGACCACCACCAGTAGGCAACGGGTGAAGTGTCTTGCCCAAGGACACAACGACCGAGACTGTCCAAGCCGGGGCTCGAACCGGCAACCTTCCGTTTACAAGGCGAACTCCCAACTCTTGAGCCACAATCGCCCCGGTGGGCTATATACCTAGTCCCATATACTTTTATGTCTCAAATTCTTCTCACGCTCTCTTCATGAGAGGACACTGTCACATAATACAATCTTGAGGCTTGAACCTCTAAAGCACTGTCCTCCTGTGGTTAGACCTCTTGGGTGACCTCTTAACCTCATATCTTGTCCTTTGGCACCACATGACATTTTAGAGACTGCGCCAACACCCAACCAGACTCCAGCAGCAGCAACCCATCATTTCTGCAGATCCCCGTCTGACCATGCAACAGCCCTGAGGCAGAAACAGAAACTGTGATTTAAACTATGACAATAGCAGCTGTACAAAAATGCTTTTCCAAAACATTCAAGGAGATCAAATATAGCAGAGAAAACAACAAAATTCCTGCTGGACTACAGAGTTTTGTTGTTTTTTTTTCATTTTTGGTTTTAAATGGCATACATATTTTATGTGCAGACCTCTTTAGTTTAGACAGTTGGTGGAGTTGTTTACTTTTTTACTAACTGCAGTAACGGTTTGTGTGTAGCGCACTGTGATGTGGTTTACATCCAAATACAACACTTGCCTCAAAATACTTTTTAACTGCCTTTGCATCATCCCTTTAAAAATCACAGCTCTTTCTTGTTTGTGATGCTGACTTCAGTTGGAAACCTCTTCTTCAGAGATGCTGCCTCTGCATCATGTTGTCTCTCAGAGGTACACTTTATTCAGAATTCATTATTAGCCTTAACTTTATTTTCAAAGTTCTCTCACTCTCCTGTCTTAACACATTTCTCTACAGGTATTTATTATTTAGAAAGCAAAACGCAACAATTTCAAAGGTGCCTACTGTCAGATTTCCCTTATTTGCACATAAAAGACTTGGATAATAATTTGCCATATAAAACTCACTAGACTCCTGCTAGGGCTCCAACCTATTGGGTATGCATTTTATTTTATTCCTCTCTGAACATATTTGGGAGTTATACATCGGTCACAGTGTTAACACAGTAAGCAATGCACTTCTTCGCTTCTTCAGTTTCACTCTGAACACTGCACAGCTGACATGACAGGTGTCATGACATGGTTGTTGGTGCCAGTTGGACTCATCTGAGTATTTCACAAACTGGTGATCTACTGAGATTTTCCTGCACAACAGTAATTCAAATAATCTTTCACTGCAACCAAGGTATGCAGAAGAGCACCTCTGAATGTAGAGCATATCAAACATTAAACCAGATGGGCTCCAGCAGCAGAAGACCACACAAGGTGCCACACCCATCAGCTAAAAACAGGAAACTGAGTCTACAGTTCACATGGTCTCGTCAAAACTGTAAAACAGATGATTGTGAAAATGTTACCTGGTCTAATAAGATTTGAGATGACAAGGTCAGAATTTGGCATAAACAGCATGAAAGCATGGATCTAGCCTGCCTCGTATCAAAAGCTCAGCCTAGTGTAATGGTGTGGGGGATGTTCTCTTGGCACACTTTTGGCATCTTACTACCAAGTGAATATGGTTTAAATGCCACAGCTTAGTGTACTTTTGTTGCTGACCAAGTCAATCAATTTATGACAACAAGGTGTCACAGAATCTGCAATAAAGAGCGTGCAGTTCACAACAATAGTCCTCTCAAGTCATCTTATACTTTAATATATAGCAGAGGTTTCGGCGACCTTCAGCATCAAAAGAGCCAATTTAACTCTTCCTACCAAATAATTAGAATTTAGAAGAAAAAGAGTAGTACACTGCAGTGACAGGGGACAGGCGGGAAGATGACCGATGTAAATTAATAGGATAAATTAATACATATACCATATGTATGGTATATGGTTAACCCTATTCCAAACCCATGGTTTGCAAGCCGCATGTGGCTCTGTAGTTGCAAAAGAGCCACATGTGGTGTGCGAGCCGCAGGTTGCCAAAGAAGAAGAATTTTATGTATTTAAAAAGAGGAAAAATCCCACAAACTGTGAGCTATATCCAACTTTTACAAGTTCGAAAATAAGCTTCAATGATGTTGAATCAAATATTCAAACATCAATATTGTACTCTATATACAGTAATCAGCTCAGTGCCTGTGACAATAACACTGACTAGACCAATTTGTCACAGTAAATTTAAACAAAGGGGGAAAAAGAGAAAAGATTGAACAGTCACACAGATATCTGGAATTCAATACTTTCATATTTGTGTCTCCCTGCAGCCTACGCATCCATATACATTGATCTGATATATCAGTCTCTGTACACATGACATGTCTGGACATTTTAAGTTAGTCATTCAGAGCGCATCTACAGGGAGTGCAGAATTATTAGGCAAGTTGTATTTTTGAGGAATAATTTTATTATTGAACAACAAACATTTTCTCAATGAACCCAAAAAACTCATTAATATCAAAGCTGAATGTTTTTGGAAGTAGTTTTTAGTTTGTTTTTAGTTTTAGCTATTTTAGGGGGATATCTGTGTGTGTAGGTGACTATTACTGTGCATAATTATTAGGCAACTTAACAAAAAACAAATATATACCCATTTCAATTATTTATTTTTACCAGTGAAACCAATATAACATCTCCACATTCACAAATATACATTTCTGACATTCAAAAACAAAACAAAAACAAACCAGCGACCAATATAGCCACCTTTCTTTGCAAGGACACTCAAAAGCCTGCCATCCACGGATTCTGTCAGTGTTTTGATCTGTTCACCATCAACATTGCGTGCAGCAGCAACCACAGCCTCCCAGACACTGTTCAGAGAGGTGTACTGTTTTCCCTCCTTGTAAATCTCACATTTGATGATGGACCACAGGTTCTCAATGGGTTTCAGATCAGGTGAACAAGGTGGCCATGTCATTAGTTTTTCTTCTTTTATACCCTTTCTTGCCAGCCACGCTGTGGAGTACTTGGACGCGTGTGATGGAGCATTGTCCTGCATGAAAATCATGTTTTTCTTGAAGGATGCAGACTTCTTCCTGTACCACTGCTTGAAGAAGGTGTCTTCCAGAAACTGGCAGTAGGACTGTGTCACGGCGAGTGAGGAGGAAATGAAGGAGGATCCAAACGCAGGCAGTAGTGGAGAAGTGAGGGTGGTTTATTGAGCACAAAATAAGGACAAACAGCAAATGGAGCTTGAACTAAACTATACTGGGAAACAACTAAACTATAGCGCAGAAACCAGAACATGAACATGAAGCAGGGCGAGCAGAGGCAGACGATGGTAGACAGCAGGGTGAACACACGAGCGAGACACGGTGGTTACACAGACGGACCAACAACTACAAACACAGAAGACCAGTGTTGGGACTAACGCGTTATTAAGTAACGCGTTACAGTAACTACGTTATTATTGTGGTAACGAGCACGGTAACTAGTTATTATGCCAAAATCAGGAACGCGTTAGTCGTTACTGGGATTTAGATAGGGTCGTTACTCGTTACTTCGTGTGGTAGCTATCGCGGAGCTTCCACAGATTCAGTAACATTAGCAAGTGGTGGAGGCCAGCAGGTGGATGAGGGAGGAGAGACCCGAGGCGGCCCCCGGTCCGAGTGTGAACTGAACTTCAGGTAAGAAGTTATGACCTGCAGTCTCTCTGGGTCAGATATGAACCAAGTTTAGGTGGAGTTTATTTTCGTTATTCTGACTTTTCCGTACTGCGTGCTAGCTAGCATGACGGAGTTTCTATACAGCTGGGTGGGTGCTATGAAGCTAATGATGTTGAACTTTATTTTGTTCATAAGTTATTAGAGTTGCCAACCGTCCCGTCTGGTATTCAGAGAAATATTACGCGTTTCTTATTGAGGTGAAAAGGAACAGTTTGTCCCGGACTTCAGCTACAATGAAAAAGGCACAAAGCTGGATTTATTCTGTGTTTACGCTGCACAGCTGCCTCTTCTTCTCTCATTCTCCCCCCTCCCTCTCCTGTTTCTACTTCAGTCATGAAAACTGATCAATGATCAGCTGATCGGCTCTCTTGTTTGTTTATCGCTCACTTTGCGCCGAAAGAGGAAACCAGCGGATGTCGCGCTAAACAACAGCAGCACGATTAAGCTTGATCAGCTGTTGTTAGAATTTATTTAATATTAATTTCTAGTATCAGCTGATGTTTGCTGGAGCCACAGCTGTAAAGCTGCTGGTCATGATATGGTTTGGTTATCTGGTGAGAGGGAAACATGAAGATGAAACCAGGAGATGTCCTTACTGAATCATCAGAGCTGAACAGGTGATGGAGAAACAGGTTTACCTTTTAGGTGACATGAATGAGTTGAAGGGAAGTTACCGGTATGAACTGTTTCTGAGAGACAAATAACCCCAGGATCCTTTTTTAGGTAGCTGACAGCTGGTAACTGTGCAGGGGTGGAAGGAAAGGAAATACTTTTCTTTCTTATTCTCATTTAAAATGTCTAGCTTTTAAAAAATAATTATCTGAGTCTTACAACAAACAATTGATAGATTGATGCATATATACCATCAAAACAGTGTACATCACTGTCACAACAGCGTTTGTTGTGAGGCTTTATGATATTTGCTATAATGGTGGGCCAGTCTCTAGTCAAAATGCCCGGGCCAATTTTCTGTCCCAGTCCAGCCATGTATGCAGCTCATCTGCAGTCTGGTGTTACCTACATCTTCCTATTCAGAAGGCAGAATTTCAGAGTTCTGAGTACAATTGAAAGCACCACGACTGCAGTTTTTATGTTGGATGTAAAAGGCGCACATGACTCTGTGACGTAGGCTAGAATCATGGCAGCAGTCAATGACGGTCCAGGCGTGGGATTTCTCTCCTGGAAATGTGCACATTATCTTTTTCTTTCTATTGGTAGGTGGCACAGTGCACTTGTGGCAGGTAAGCAAGCTAGAAGACTGGCAAAGTTATGGAAGAAACACATTAACAAGAGAATTCTGAGTAAAACCAAAGTTACTTTCCCTAGTAACTAGTTACTTTGAAAGTAACGAGTAACTTGAAGTAACTGAGTTACTTTTGATAGAAGTAACTAGTAATGTAACTAAGTTACTAATTTAAAGTAACTTACCCAACACTGCAGAAGACACACCTTAAATACACTCAGAGAATCACAGGGAGATTACACACAGGTGGGAGACACAGCTGGGAGTCATTAACGAGACGAGAGGTAAAACTGAACACTCACATGAGACGCAGACCTTCACAATAAAACATCACACGCAGGCTCGACATCGAGAGACAGACAGGAAATGACATATGAAACTAAACCCACATCTTAAACCCAGATATACAGAAACATGGAACATTAATAATAGACATCATCTTTGATGATACCAGCCCAAACCAGTACTCCACCTCCACCTTGCTGGCGTCTGAGTCGGACTGGAGCTCTCTGCCCTTTACCAATCCAGCCACGGGCCCATCCATCTGGCCCATCAAGACTCACTCTCATTTCATCAGTCCATAAAACCTTAGAAAATCAGTCTTGAGATATTTCTTGGCCCAGTCTTGACGTTTCAGCTTGTGTGTCTTGTTCAGTGGTGGTCGTCTTTCAGCCTTTCTTACCTTGGCCATGTCTCTGAGTATTGCACACCTTGTGCTTTTGGGCACTCCAGTGATGTTGCAGCTCTGAAATATGGCCAAACTGGTGGCAAGTGGCATCTTGGCAGCTGCACGCTTGACTTTTCTTAGTTCATGGGCAGTTATTTTGCGCCTTGGTTTTTCCACACGCCTGTCAAGTCCTTCTTTTGACCCATTTTGCCAAAGGAAAGGAAGTTGCCTAATAATTATGGACACCTGATATAGGGTGTTGATGTCATTAGACCACACCCCTTCTCATTACAGAGATGCATATGCTTAATTGGTAGTAGGCTTTCGAGCCTATACAGCTTGGAGTAAGACAACATGCATGAAGAGGATGATGTGGACAAAATACTCATTTGCCTAATAATTCTGCACTCCCTGTAGAAGGAGCACATGCTTATTTACTTTAAAAAGCTGCTATTCAGGACAGCTGCCAGAAAGTGAAAGAGAATATGTAATGGCCTTTATAACTGGAAACCTACCCCTGATACCTTGACATTTGCAAAGCAGAGGATAGATGCTCTTCGTAGCCTCCTGGTCTTTCACTCAGATTCTCATCTCAGCTAGCACATATACTGTATATTTTGTCAACCTAGAATGGAAAAAAGTGTGGATAAAGGCCTTCAAATGCATAGCACACTTGCAAATATTCAGTGCAGCATTTGTCAGGTTAACCTCTAACATTTACATGGGCAAAAATCAATTCAGTGATTTATTTTTTTTATGACTGACACTATTTCATAGCATTTGAAAGACCAGTTGGAAGGGCAAAATATGCTCCATCAACCGAGGATTCAAAACATTCTTGGAAAGGTTTTTCAATAACTGGCAGGCAGCTACAGATATTTTTAACCCTGTTATTTCCAGTTGAATACCATCACATCTATCTACTTCAGTGACACTGATGGAATACTGATGAAGTAAAAGTTTATATCACTTTAATTGCACAAACCATTATCATACTATGTTTGACTCATGTCAGAAAATTCTGATGGCTAGATTAGATTTTGGACTCACAGGAATATTCAGAAACAAACCAAACAGATTTGTGTGAACTGAGTGTCTTTTGATAATTTCTATCCATCCATCCATCCATTTTCTTCCGCTTATCTAGGGATGTGTCCCAGGGGCAGCAGCCAAAGCAGAAAAACCCAGACCTCCCTCTCCCCAGCCACCTCGTGGTCCTGAGTCTGTGACTGAGTGTTTATGTTTTCGAATTTTAATATTCTTTTCTTCGGTTTATTCTGGCTATATTTTGGAGTGCTCCAGTTCTCTGGTTTTGCCTTTATGTCTTCACTGTGTTTCACGCCCCTTGTCTAGGGTTCTTGTCTAACGTCTCCTGTCTCCCCTTGTCAAGTCCGTGTCTCTGTGTTATGTTTACAGGTCTTGAGTTCAGTTGTGTGTTTCCTGTTTTATTTTGTCAGTTCTTGTCCCTCGTCAGTCGTGTCCAAATTCATGGGCTGCATCCTCCTGAGGACCCAGCCTTCGCGGTCTACGCGGTCTCCCACCAAACTATGCTTGTTTTGAGCGAGGGAATCCAACAACTACAACCAAAGCAGACGTGACGCCGGATCACCACCCGCTGACTCTCTCCCCCACCAATGTAGGACCGGTGCTAAGCAGGATTAATGTGCACAAGGCTGCAGGTCCTGATGGTATCCCTGGCCGCCTACAGGGAGGAGGTAGATCGTCTGGCTGAGTGGTGCGACACAAACAACCTGCTGCTCAACACCGAGAAGACTAAGGAGCTCATCGTGGACTACAGGAGGAATGCTGATCCACATCCACCCATGTAGATGGGTGGATCCATCTACATGGGTAGCTGTGGAGCGTGTGAGCAGCTTCAAGTTCCTGGGTGTCCACGTCTCCGAGGATCTCATCTGGACGACCAACTGCTCCAAGCTGGTCAAGAAGGCTCACCAGCGTCTCTTCTTCTTGAGGACTCTGAGGAAGAACCACCTGTCCTCAGGCATCCTGGTGAACTTCTATCGCTGCACCATCGAGAGCATCCTGACCAACTGTATAACAGTCTGGTACGGGAAGTGCTCTGCCTCGGACCGGAAGGCGTTGCAGAGGGTCGTGAAAACTGCCTTAAACTAAAACACTTATCTTAACTGCACTATTGTATAATTCTGTATAAACAATCATTCTGTACAATACGATAATTATAATTCTACAACTGTTTACAACTGTTTATAACTTGCATATTTCTGTATAGCTTTATATTTCTGTATAGTTTCATATTTATATCCTGTTCATAGCCTTTACATAGCTTGTATTCCCACTACAGCCTGTACATACTTATAGTTATAGCATATTCATAACATACCTTCATATTATATAGATACAAGGGCAAACAAGGGAACAGACCACAGTGGGGACACAGCTCACACAAATCCAGATAAAGGAAGCCAAAATGAACATGACTATTAAAATAAAACAGGAAGTAACAAACACTGACACCCAGGATAGGACACACGGGCTAGACACTGGGGCAGGGGAGAAACAGGCATGAACAGAACAGAAATCAAGAATTATAATTAACAACTTAGATAGTGGAAGGTGAAATGTTCAGAAACTGGAACATTACATATTTCGGGAATCCAACATCATTCTCTTAAACTATACAAAAATAAGTCCAGAACCAAAACTCAAAACCTGGATCAAAGACCCAGGACCATGACGTAATGATTCAAAACACACTGCCAGTGCAATAAAAGCACACCTGGATACAAAAAAATACTCAGCAGAGCACTAAAGGTCATGGTTTGGCCTCCCCAGGAGAATGGGACAAATTGCAGCCAACATCCAAAACAGGGCTTTGAATGTCCTTCAAGAAAGCTGAAGACCAATTAAAGAAATTACAAGAAAGCTTGCCTAAGAGAATTGTGCAAACTCTTATTTATTTTTATTTCCCTTACACATTGCATTTTCATGTATTTTTGCATATTTTATTTAATCATTGCACTTATATACCATTTTAATTGGCAAAATATAAAGAAACAAGAGAAGACTTGAGACTTTTGCACAGTACTGTATTTCTCTGTTGACTTTCAGTGCTCAAAATAGGCAATATCTATTGTATACAGTACTTCAAAAAATCCGTGATTATATGGCACTTCTTATCTGACACTGAGAATGACTTACACTGAATGATTAATGTCTTGACTTGATCATAATCACATAGAAGCTGTATTTGTCTAATTGATACAATATACTCTGACCTAAGGTTGAGCAGCACAGTTTCATCATTATCATTTCAGTCAAGACCCTCACAGTAAAGCAAATACTATTATTTTCTTTTACAGTCATTCATAATTGTGGGCCTTCTCTGAGCATACATGAAAAGATGCAGGAGCAAGTCTCCAGCACAGAACAGAGCAGCCTTCAGTGAAAACAGACATGACAGTGATTAAGTCAGACACAGCACTAAATGAGAAGCAGGGGTAAAGGCAAGTAGCACAGTAGCTTTCAGAAGCACCAGAAGGCAAACAGCTGATATAGGTTGGCACTGAAATCAGCTGACTTTTGGCATCGTGGCTGGACTTTACCTCTAGGTCTACCTTTACAACTGCTATCCTGGATTGGTGTCAAGCTCTGCTATGACATGGATTTTGCATCACCATCATAGGGATTTCATCAAATCAATACATTTGATAGACTTTGATACCAAAACTCCCTGGGACTGCAGTTCTTTCAGCATATGCCTATAGGCATAAGTGTTCTAGACAGTTTTTTGGCTCATAGACAGAGGTGTAATACTTTCCAAGAAGGGCCCTTTGTTCTGTGGCATGTTGCCTGAGGTGTAGTCAAAGTCCAACTTATTTGCATGACAACTGATATGTTTTGGGCACGAGTGACTAATTGTCAAGTGGGATATAACAGAGTCAAAGCAGAGTTTGGCCTTACCAAGTTAGATCTTTAGGCAGATAAGAATTTCTATACAATATATTGCTAATATTGCTTCCAAGGCATAAGATTGATTGGAGTTTGAATAAACTCAAATTTATTTTAGAAAGTAAAGGCTTCCGTTATTTTTCTATGTTGAAATACATTGCTGAAGCACATAACAACAGGCCAGGACAAGCATGACATATTTTAAACTCTCAGTGTTCTGCTAAAATGTTCTTTTTTTAATGTCTTCTAACCTTTATTTGAACTGAAAATGATGACAGTTTTTCCAAGAAATAGCCTACTTTGTGGGAAATTATAGTCAGATTTCATGCTAAATGTAATAAGTGCTGGTACAAGTGAGATGCGTCTGCAGGAAGAGAACCAATTTCTGACTTGAATTCATCTATAGCATCACACTGCAATTCAAAATAAGGCCTCAGCTGAATTTATTCATACAGTAAAGCCTCGGAGAGACCAGATCAAACATTTAACTGATGCTTGCCATGTCTGATACAGCTGCTGAGGGGAAAAAGGATAACTGCATTACTGTTAGGAAATACATGCTGTGTAAATGGCTGAGAGAACTTAACCAAATGAAATTTCCTTTGATCTAAATTCCAAAAGTGGTTCTGTGCACGCAGAATAATCTTGTCTTGGCTGATATTAATGTTTTATTAGCTGCCCAAGCTTTGTTCTTACTGTGAATGGGCATTATCTTGTCGTATGAAAAGAACCACTTCTAATCCAAAAATGAAGTTAGTGCCATTGGTATTCATATCGTGAACCTCACATTACTGTTTAAATAAGTCTTTAGAATCCCAGTTTTATCATTCTGGAAAGCCATTTTCATAATAATAAATAGAATCTCTACCACAAAGCTGGAAAATGTATGGGGTTTGTATCTGGAGAGGAAACTGGCACTTTTGTGATCGGACTGTTACAGTGAATCTGGTTATATTATGGAGTTATCATATTCAAGTCCAGATGGTTTGAGTAATGATAGTTAGTGAAGTATATACACATGCAGTTTTAATAAGGACTGTCAAGCAGATACCTAAATGATACAGAAAAGAACTTGAACACCATCCAAAATCAGCTTAACCTTTTAAAGTGAATGCATTGTGTTATGAAGGCACCTTTTAAGATTCACACTGTCTTTTGTACAATTTTGCAAAAAGAGGATGTGATCTTTTTCCCATTTATTCCTGTCACAATCTGTTAGTAGGAACTCAAGCGCAGAGCGGTTAGATGTCTCCAAAAACAGTTTATTTACAGCACCAGTGCACGATATATACAGTGAAGGGAAATCCAAACTCCAGGGAATCACGGGGAAGCTCTCTCACACTCGCTCACGTCTTCTTGCCCAAACTCACACACGTTCACACGGCAGGGAGGTCACAGGTCCGGGAAGGAAAGTCTGTAGCAGAAGAAAAGGGAAGTCACTCACAAATCACAAGGCACAGGTTCACAGGAGCTGGGAGAATCACTAACGTCTGTAGTACAATCATCCAGCGACGAGAGGATCTGTGTTCCCGCCTCAAACAGTGATCCTATAGGTGATGACAGCTGATTGTTGTCAGGTGTGTGGGCCAAGGGCGGGAGCCCACAGTGAGCTCCGCCCAGGCAGAGAGGGAGATTGAGAGAGAGAAAACCAAACAACACATGTAGCCTTGTGGGGCCAGCCGGGCAGGCACGGAGACCATGACAATTCCACTTTTTGTATCTCATAATAAATTGTGTTAGATTATTAAACAAACCCTCAAATAAAACAAAAGCAGCACAAGCAAACATAAAAAAATACAATTTTAAATGATAGTCCATATTTTAAATTTAATCATGTTTTATACTCATATAGTACTAAACCGCAAACCTACCAACGAGTCACCCACACACTTACAGAGCAAGCCCTAACAGGCGTTACTGCCTGGCACCTGCCTCTTAATCCCAACTCTGAGTACTGAGCTGGTTTTGTGGGATTATTTTCATCGCCTATTGTTCTGTCTTTGTTGCACAGACATGACAAGCAATGGTTTCTCCTACCTTAGTAAGATTATTGTTCATGAAGCCAGTATCGGAAAGACACTGGACAAAAATGGATGGCAGAGTGGTGCGTTGAATTCTGCCAAAATGCATCTTGATAGTACTCAAACCTTGTGCTCTATGGAGATGAGATGAAAGTTCTTTGGATATGGATACGGTAAAAATAACATTTTGCTGGGGGTGGCAGTGTAATGTTGCAGGGAAGCTTTTCTGCTTCAGAGCCAGGGAGACTTAATATATTTTGCAGAAAACATGAATTCTCCCTCCTGCCAGAAAATCCTCGAGCTGAATATCATGTCATCAGTCTGTGAGTTAAAGCACAAACAAGTTATATGGCACAAAAATAATCCCAAACATAAGACTAAGTACATGTCTATATGGCACAAAAAAAAGGTTTAAACTAAAATTTTCAAACAGAAGAGTCAAAGTTCAGCCCTGAACTTGGACCTGAAAATAACAGTTCACGCTTGCATGGCCCAAAACTCACAGCAAAGTCAGACTGAAAAGTGTTTTGTTTAAGATGATCCTGCTGCTCAGTTCCAACTAAGCAACTCATTAAATTAAGTACGTAAATAAGTTAACAACATAACTTTCTCCACAGCCATGATTTTGTATTGAGTTCACTTTTAGCTTCACTACAATCAGTTATTATTTAAACCCTGATTTTTCATTTCCCCAGGTCGCCTTTGGCAGAATTTGTTCAAAGATCTGAGAGAATTCCCCCTTCACTACTCTCAAAGAGTATTTTTGAAAAGCTAAACTCCTACCTATAAGAAGAGAAGTAAAAGTGACAGGTGCGTGCAGCTTTTGCTATTGTTGTGTATGAGCTATAGTTTGTTATTGGGGTAAATAAAAGTAGGGTGCCAAAAAAAGATGCAAGGAAATGTGAAAATGACCTAATGATTGTATTTTAATATGTAGATACAATTTTAAAAGTCCAGACGAAGCTATTTTTGGCTGTTCCCTTATGACCCAAGAGATCTCTGCTGCAGATGAATCCACATGTTTGATTTGGCACAGATTTTACATTGGATGCCCTCCCACTGCTCCAAGCTTGTGACATGAACTGGGAGTACACTATTTCCTTTGGTCTCCTCTTTCGGATCTTTCATATATCGATGAAACCAGCATTAAAAGATAAAATGTGACTAAAATAAAAAAAAAAAAAGATCAAGGCTTCCTCTGTATCAAAATCATTCATATATAGTTGACATTACATCTAGAGGCACAGTTTCTAATAGATATGTTTGTATCTAAATGCAAACTCATGGATGTAATAACCTGGCATATGTGGGCAGTCAGGTATGCAGCCATTCCAGTCTACATTCCAGGCTGTTATCTTCCATGTCCTCTTTCTGTAACACTTTAAGAGGCAAGCATGTGAAATGATTCATTTAAAAGCATGTGTATTCAGTGATGCAGTATTCAGTGAGCTTCTCAATTTGTGAGTCTCTGCAGCTGAAATGGCGGACCGAAGAAATAAACATGTTTACAGCCTGGTTGAAAGAAATGAAACTCAGACAAAAGGCTGTGTGACAGGTTAATATTCTCACACCTGGCACATGTAATTTATACTAAGGCAAACAGTTATGTCTTATTATAGACAAAATCATAAAATCTGTGCTTCTGAATTGTTTCACAACCAATCATTGATGAGTCCACCAGTCAAACCATTTCCTGGGTTATCCATTGGATTCTTATTACCGGTAGTTTATTTTCTGCTGAAAAGTAAGCATTTGTGTATGTGAGCGGTGCATAATTGTAACGTTTAAGCATTTTTAAATACTTTGTAGTACATGTTTGTGCTACTGAACAGTTGCCTCAAGGTGTTTTATATTGTATTGTATTGTATTGTATTGTGTAAATCTGTACTGTACATCGTGTATTTGTTAGACTCTAAAATTAAGTCTAGGGCAACGCCTTCAGGTTGCATATAATAAGCACTCACCCAGTCACTTTTCTAGGCCAATTCCCACAGCACCAAGGAGTTTGCCAGGTCTGTCACGTCAACGGTCACAGCTTCTGTCCTAATGTAGCCAAATAAAAAGCTTGACTGCTCACCAGTCTGTCCTCAGCTCATCCTGTCAATTAAGACTACAAGCCTCAGGGAACTCGTGACAAACAAAAGAATCTGTGCTGCTAACAGGCTGTTACTGAAAACCAGTTTTTTATGTAGCATCTCAATCAAAACGCACTTTAAATCTCATCTCGGCAAAAGTCTTCTTTTTGTCTTTTTTCTTTGTCACAGGAAGCCCGGGTCAAAATGTAGTTAATCTTATCAGTGACTAAACACTCAAATTATCTTCTATTGTACTGACTGTAAAGGAGGTTAACAATGTCTGAATTTTGAATGGGAAAGTAATCATATGGTATGTATGTAAGGACAAATCAATCAAATTGTGAGAAAGCTTTGGAAAAGTGATGACAGAAATACACTTTTGTGGGTCAAGAGCATATTTTGGGTTTCTCTCCAAAGTCTATTATCACAATATATTATTTTTACTTGAGCACATCGACACTCAGCCCACATGAAACCTCTGGAAAAGATAGAGTGTAGCAATGTGAACTCTTCCTAGGGGTGCATTCAGCGAAGACAATGAAACCTCTGTTACACAATTGATGCTAAAATTGTAAGTAACACAGTCATCTCCCTGAGGTATGCATACTTTCCAGTAAATTCAGCACTGCAGCAATCATGTCAGATTAGCAGAGTCCTTGAAACAGCTGGATATAAAACCTCATGAGCTTTAGGAGTTAAGTGGCTAGTTGTCCAGCACCATCTCACCCTACTACAGCTACCAAAACATAAATAAAACATAAACCCAATATGAAAAAGTGCTTAAAAACAAACATGTAACTGTTTTTTTTTTTTCATTATCATTGCAGTGGATCATCTTAGTATGTTTATTGACAATTGGGGTTTTTTGTGGTGATTTACCCAGAGGTAATTAAGGCCTGACTCTGAAATTCTCCTCAGCTCTGCAGAATGTTTTAATATCTTTTATCTAACTGTTTTGCTTTTCTGTCTCACAGCTTCTTTGTTATGGTTCACCTTTACCGCTCCCATGGCTGTATTTTCTACCCGAGCAGGCAGCTGTGTACACATCAGCTAACTGTCTGGAGTATTTAGCAGTTAAACCACCTGGTATTTTCTTCCAGAGCTAACTGTGACTAAAATAGGATGAATAGAAGGAATACTGTGATTAGATGTTGCAGTTAACTTGCATCTGCCCTGTAAATGATTTACAATGCTGGTCTGTGAAAGGATTTCTTTTTCTTTCTTTCCAGATTTTCTGCAAAATGCTGGCACATTTTCACAGTTTGCATCTTTGTTTTTTAATTCTTTAACAAACTCAACATGTGACTATTGACACTCACTGAGCTAATACTAAGATGCAGCTGAGTTTTGGATAAGTGTCTGCTCACTTTTGCAGTAATATCCAAGTGGGAAGAACGTGAAGCACCAGAGTGAAGTATTATTGTATGTAGTTTCCTCAGGTTACATTTCCCAAAACTAGCTGGAAGTTAACCTTAGCGAATCACCACCTTATCATGGTAGAAAGGCTTGTGTATCACAGTGATCCCCAGGGCCTGCAGTATGTTGTTGGGTCTTCCAGGGTAAACTAGTCCTAAATGAGTGGGCCAAACAAAGAAGGATTCACATGACCTCTTTGAAAAAAATGAAAAAAATCCAGAGACCAGTTTACCTGATCTGGGACAGGAATACCAGGGCCCCACCTGATTAAATGGTGTTATGTTATTGGACTTCTGTGATAATCATGGCCATCTACTGATCACCACCTGGTGGTGATGGTGGAGGTGGTGATCTGGTGGTGGAAGAGGATGCTGCACAGGCCTGATGCACCCAAACATATAGTGACTGAGCTGAGAGTGCCTGGCAGAGGCCCTTTCTCTAAGATCTTTAATTCCCAACTCCAGCAGAACTTCAACAGTATTCCAAGAGAGGAGGAGGACATTGCATTCAAATGGACCATGTTCTGCCCCTCCATTGTTGAGCTGACTGCATGGAACTGTGGCTGCAAGGTGGTTGGTGCAGGTCGTGGTGGACATCAGAGGTGAAACAAGCATTCAAGCTGAAGGAGTCCTACTGGCCTTGGTAGGGATCAGGTAACAGCAAGAAAAGTGGATGTTACTCTGGCAATAGCTGAAGCAAAAAACTGGTGTATGGGAAGAGTTTGGTGTTACAATGAAACAAGACAAGACTTCTGGTTAGTTTCAAAGCAATTTTGGCAAACTGTCAGGGAACTCAGGAGGGGAAAGTGGAGACCCACTTACACGGTGTGAAGTGCAGTAGGGATGCTGTTGACTTCAACTAAGGGTACAGTCATGCTGTGAAAGGAATACTTCGAGGACCTCCTTAATCCTGCTGTGGTGTTATGCTGTACACACCTCTGCAGCATCTGGAGAAGACATTCGACTACCTTGGGGTATCCTGTGGGAGGTGCTTCGGCAATATGGTGTCTTTTACTGGTGTCTGACCCATTGTTGTGAGCCATTTGGTCCCTGTACCACAGCAAAAGTTTGGTTTGAGTCAGACTGCTGGGTGACTCCGGGTGTGTGTGTACCACTTGCTATCCAGTCAAGAAATACACAAATGTCCCTGCTGGTTGTTATCACATCTGCCAGTTCTGCTCTTGGAAGGCTGCAGAGTTCATTTGCTTGACTGTACCTTTGTTCACAAATCAGTGTCGAAAGATCACCTGCAGAACTTACTGCTCCTATTCTAGCATCATTGAAATTTCAACATCAGGCAAATTCAAAATGAAAATTACATTCATTTGCTTAAATTAAGAAAGCCAGTAAATTACAAAACATCTTTTTTTTTCTTTTAAAGTTGCAACACTGCCATTTTCATAGAAACTGGTTAGCAGTTATATTTTTTTTAACCAAAATAGGTTAATACATGTCAGTGTAGGGTTTTATCTTAATTTTAATGGTGGACAGTTGATAATTTAGGGGTCAGATGTGTTGAGCTTTTTTTCAGTAATCATAAATTGCTGTGCCTTTTGAGTAGTGCTTGTTGCATCTGCCAGTAATGACAGCCGTCACAATGCAATGCACAAGAGGGTCACTGGATTATTTATATACGTCTCTCTAAGTGGTGTACTTGCAAGTTGATCTGGTGGAAACTGATTTGTTCTGACAGCCTCTTAATGCGGCATCAGTCAGTCATCAGGGGATGTACTGACCACGTAACAACAGGACAACGCTGCCAGCAAGAACTTTATCCTTTTCTGGCTAATGCTATTTCTCCTAGGCTATCTTTTTCATTTCTGACATTGAGTTGTTTTTGTTGCTATGATTTGTTTTTGCATTAATACAAAGCATGTTATAAAGTGCATGTACCAGACTATATTTTTGTAAAAAGAAAAACTGTTTTTTTTACTTTACAATTTCATTCTGAGCCAGTGTGATTCAATAAAATGTCAAACTAGCATATCAGTCTCAAACCTATGTGTCCCTTGAGGAAACGCCTCACCTTTTATTTTGAGGATACACCTGAAGTGATTGACATGTCAACACTATTCCCTGTCCCTAAAGACTCTGACTGACACATTGAGAACAGAGAGACATCCATAAATAAAACCTGGTCATCGTCACAATTGTTTGTGAGTATCACAGCAACTTCCTTTTTTTTATAAAGACTGATTCATCTGATCTTCTCCCTCAGATCTCTTTTCAACTCTGTTGGTCTCCTACATTGGTTTGTATGCATGAAGGATGTAAGTTTCATTTATACCAGCGTGAATATTTGATGGAACTGATGAAGAAAAGACAGGAGAGAGCCAACCAAAAATCAAAACCTTTAGAAATAGAAACGAGAGGTAACAGGTTCAAGTTTCTGACATCCTTCAGAACACAGCTACTTACTTTGGCTTTCATGGTCTAACTCAAACCCACATTCAGTTTATTTTTTATTATTTTTGTATTTACAGGCACTTTTACAGTTCCAGCTCTCAGAGCAGAATTAATATTTGAACTTCTCTGCAGCTGTTCTTACTTTATTGTATATGTGTTAGGCCATGCGCAGAGCACCCTATTTCTTTTGTGTTGCAGGGCCTTCTAGATGAGCTGTCGCCTCCAATACTATCAGAAATAGATGGCAAGTTCAGTGGGATTGGTGTACTGAGCAAAGACCCGCACACAATTTCAAAGTACAGAAAAACATTAATTCATAAAAGACTGTCTGAGCCTGAGCAGGGAAGGAAATTTCCAGATTGTCAACTACTGTACATATGGCTTTTATTGCACGCACAGTGTTGACACTTCACATTGGAGTAATTTTTCTTTTTTATTTGCTTTTGTTTTTAATGAATCAACAGATGTTTACAACAGTGCCGTCACCTTTCCTTCTAGAAGAACGATTTTTCAGTCGTGCACTTCAGAATGTTGAGACTCTCAGAGAACACATTATTGTACAATTTCATGAAATTTAATAAAAGTCTTCATAAGAAAAAACACCCCATCCAAATCTTTTTTTTGTTCATCGTGTACCATCTGAATGCAAATGAATAACCACTCTTTGGAGAAACAGAATAACTGAATAAAAATTAAAGAACATGTAAAAATCTTCATGAAGGAGGAGAGGCCCACTTCTCACTCGTTACACACTTGCATCATGCTAAAAATGCTACTTTTTCCATGCCTACATGTTGAACCTGAAAACAATGACGTGGGCAATTCTTAATCACTGCTTACGCATGACTGATTAGTATTTTTCATCAGCATAAGGTTGTGAAAGGTCTGATAAACAACTCCTTCAACAGTGCTGTCATACCTGCAGAGTCATATCTTGCATTCTAATTAATGGCACTGCAGTAGTCAGCCTGCTTACCAAGCACAGAAATAAAAAAGGGGCCAAAGTTTAGTTAACTGAGTTGATATCATGAACTGATATTCAGTAAATCAGTTGCACTTTCAGATAATTACTGTATGTCCACAGGCTGTTACTGGTGATCCATGAAATTAGATATTTTTAATTGACCAGTGAGCTAAGCTAAGGTGTTTAATCATTCGAATCAGTGTGGTGGCAGAGAATTGTCATTTAGCTTTGAAGAAATTTAAGTGAAATTTGACTAGACCCCCACTGGCTAACTGAATAAATGCTGTTTAACTGCATGTTAATACAATGCAAACAGTGCATTTAGGCATATAGGCATTGTCCAGACGATCTGCTGAAGTTCAAACTGGGCATCTGAATGGGGAAGACTGCTGGCTGGTCTGTATTTTAGAGACTTCTGATCCATTGCACAGCCATCTCTAGGGTTTACAGATAATCTTCCCAAAAAGAGATGTACTTCATAAGGCATTTTCTCCAATTGTCTCCAGAGAGCAGCAGTTCTCTGTGAGAAAATATCTTGTTGATGTCAGAGTTCAGAGGAGAATGACTAGAGGGCACAGTAACCTAAGTAATCACTAATTACAACCAAGTTATGCAAAAGAGCATCTCTGAAACACAAAAGCGAGTAAGTAAGTAACTGAGGATGCAATTTAGGCTAACCAATATTGGACAAAAGAAGAAACAATAGATCAGTGGTGGGGGAACTCCGGGACTTAAGAGCTGATGTCCTGCAGGTTTTAGATGTGTCCTTGATCCAACACAGCGGATTTAAATGGCTAAATGACTTCCTCAACATGTCTTGAAGTTCTCCAGAGGCCTGGTAATGAACTATTCATTTGATTCAGGTGTGTTGACCCAGGGTGAGATCTAAAACCTGCAGGACACTGGCCTGGAGTTCCCCAGGCCTCAAGGGCTGTAAATGATAATAGAAGAAATTGCTGTCTGGTGTAACAAGTTTCAATTTCTACTGTGACTTTAGGATGGTAGGGTCAGAATTTGCTGTAAACAGCATAAAAGTATGAATCCTTCCTGCCTTGTATCAATAGTTCTGGCTGCTGCTGGTGTTGTAATATTTTGGGGGATATCTTCTTGGCACACTCTGGCCCTCTCAGTACTAGCTAAGTAAACACCAAAGTATTTTCAAGTATTGTTGCTAACCTTCTGATATCTGTTTCCAGCTGGATAATGTCCTATGTCACAAAGTTCACACTATCCCAAACTGATTTCTTGAACATGACAGTAAGATCACTGTACTCTAATGGCTTCCACAGTCACAAGACCCAAATAGCACCTTTGGGATGTGCTGGAATGAAAGATTCTCATCAGGATACATTTGCCAACAAATCTGGAGTATCTCATGTGAAAATGGACCAAAATAATAATAATAATAATAATAATAATAATAACTTACAAAATAGATATTTTTGCTTTCAACAGTTAGTGCATCAGTGGATATTGTTTTGCTTGTCTGCATGAAAAGTATGTATGCTTCCTTTTTTCTTTAATTCTCCAACAGTTTCGTTTTTTTCTAAACGTGCTTCAGTGAAAAGCAGACAGGGGACTGGATAGAAAATGTAGTAATTATGCTTAACTACATAGCGCCTATTTTGTGCTGATCAATACCAGAGATGGTATTGATCAGATTGATCAGATAATCTGATTACTTTTTTCAAGTAACAAGTAAAGTAAGGGATTACTATTGCCAAAACGGTAATTAGATTACCGTTACTTTCCCGTAGGAACGCTGCGTTACTGCGTTACTAAAACCGTGATTTTTTGCGAGAATGTCTCACGACAGTGACGTAAGCGAGTGCGCCGTTAGTGACAACAGCTGTGCGCAGATCAACAATGGATCACATATCGATTGTGGGAGAGAGTATGAGCGTGCAGCGTTTAAAGCGTGGAAGTACTGACCTTACTTTGAGTTTGATTCCATAAAAAGTGACAAAAACATTAGTGTCCGTTGTGCGTGGGAAGAAAACTTCTTTTTACAGCAAAAAAACCCTAAACTTCCAAGCAAGCACCGAGTGCGCAACGACGTAATGGGAAACTCACAGAGAAACTCGCGGATTCTTCAACTGACCGCAGCACACCTGCACCAGGGTAAACCTCCGCCTACCGCGTTGCTGCTTTACAGGTGAAAATAGAGCAACAGGACCGCTGAGTCTTTGACTTTATTTATTTTCTGCTGTGTTTTACTTGCATCTGTTTGAAAGAGTGAGTGTAAACACAAAAAACATTTTATTTTATGTGCTGGAATGTGCAGAAAATAGGTTTCAATGTTAAACGAATTTATTCAAGTCAGAATGTTGCATATAATAAAATTTTTGCTTGATGCATAAAGTTAAAAGATTAAAACTGATAAAACAAGTTAAAAAAAAGAGACTTTTCCATTTGATTACATTTTGTATGATGGATTATGCAGAAAAAGTAGAATTGGGCTGAAAGATCTATCACTTTATCACCTCTTCAGGTTGTAAATCGTGTTTTTAAAAAGTAACTAAGTAACTAAGTAATTAATTACTTTTGAAAATAAGTAATCGGTAAAGTAACAGGATTACTTTTGGGGGGAAGTAATCAGTAATTAGTTACTGATTACTTTTTTCAAGTAACTTGACCAACACTGATCAATACTGAGAAGACCATCCATCCATTAGTTGATGGAAAATAGCGCAATAATCAAGTAAAACCTAGAACATTTTACATAGTATATAACAGTATTATATTTCTTTTTAAATGTGTAACTTTCAAATTACTCTCCAGGTTTTCCCAGTGAATGTAAAGTGTTTTACTAAGCACAACAATCTACGAATGATTTTAAATAATGCTCTTCTAGTCAACATTGGCGGATTATTTTAAATCTTCACTATCACTGTGCTACGGCTCAACACTTGCCACTCAGTCACTTTCACTATAAAGCAATAACTGCACCACTGAAGCTCTTGAAGGGTACATCATAGTACTTTTCATCTAGTGGTCATTAGACTTTCAAATAATGTGCTTGTTTATCATAATAGCCAAGGAGGACCCGGTCAGACAAGCTTGTTTATTTCTCCTTGTCTTTGGCTGAGTGTCCTCACTTGATAAATATCCCATTAACTCTTCTGTTCCACTTAGCAGTCTGGCCATGTGGGACTGGTTGGCCACACACAAACACAAAGGCAGTTTAACATGTTCACATTTATGTCTGCCACATGGGCCAGCTGCATCTATATTATTAGCTTTTGCTAATGATATAGATATTTCATATTTGCTTTTAACCGGCCACACCTGGCTTTGCTTAGGTATCTACTTTGCAGCATTGTGTAGCACCTCACAAAAGAACACTACAGCAGTGCTCTTTTATCATCTGAAAGAAAGAAAGAAAGAAAAGGGGTAATTTACTTTTCATTCTACCCACAGTTTTGAAATATAAGGAGAAATTAATTTAGGCATTCTGTCACTTAAGTGCACCAAAGTCAGCACCAGCAGGAAATCTCAGTTTATTTATTCCACCTTTCTAGTTTCCATTGTGTTTCAAGAAAAACGTGTAGTGGTGGTGGGGGGGATGGTTCCTGTCAGGAAGAAAGGAAGAGTAGAAATCTTTAGTTATTTTCAGAGAGAAAACAGCACAGAAATGTCAATATTATGTTTCATAAAGAATGGTAAGATATATTGATTGATTGATTGAATCTTTATTTTGAACATGTTGAAAAAGTATAAAAAAAAAATAGAATTAAAAGAGACAAATGAACAAAGCAAACAAAAGGAAAACGAGCAACCACAACTCCAAATAACGTCCATGTTCAAAAAGGAGCAGGAAGAAGCATAAGCTTATTTAATCCCACCCCTTTTCCACTATCTAGTATCAATAGACTACAGAAATACCTCCTTGTAATATAGACATATGTTGCATAAACTCTACAGGCTGTGGGCTTGACTTGTGTGTGGGTTATTGTGTTCCTGATGAATGATTGTTCCCTGCTGCCAAACAGTAAACTCTGTGGCTACCAGACGCAAACAAGGCTGAGTGGGGAGGCTTCCATCGGACTGTGTGTACTCAACAAGAATCAACAAGAGCAGCATTCACCATATTTTACTGCACATGAACAAAATAACAAAACCACACTGGGTCATATACTGTACTGGATATTTGCACTGGTGCTAGTGCACCTGTGTGTATAAATGCAAGATGTTCAACTCTTAGTTTATGAACAACACCCATCACAGGCAGCCTGCATGGTAAATGGTAAATGGCCTGCATTTGTATAGCGCTTTTCTAGTCATTAAGGACCCCAAAGCGCTTTACACTACATTCAGTCATTCACCCATTCACACACGCATTCACACACTGGCGATAGCAAGCTACATCGTAGCCACAGCTGCCCTGGGGCGCACTGACAGAGGCATCTTAGGCTTCAAAGGTGCAACAGTAAAAGTGCAAACCGTGAACTTTGACAGCCCCCCCTGGATTGAACCACATGGCACTTACAGTCAATATCACTAAAGCTGGGAAATTTACACCAAAATAATCCAGATAAATAATTAATAAAAATAACTAACACTAGTGGCCAAAGGAAGAAAATTTGTTTTTACATTAAGCTAACCTTTTAAAAGTGAACCTCTTAATGACAGGAACCTCCTGGCTCCTAAACAAGCCAGATTCAGTCCGGAAATGATTGAACCGTATATAAATACAATAGTAAACATATAGGGTAAGAACTGTTTATGGTAAAAAATACATCTACCTTCAGTACATCTATTCGCTATCATACAACAGCACTCTTTTTCATTTAATGCTAGGCAATGCTCATATATTACAGCATATTTTGTTCAACATATTCAAGTTCAATAAACACACAGTGAGAGGGCATATAAGCACATCTGACTACTTAATTAGACCATTTGTGTACTCATGGTTTAAATTTTAGCACCAGATAAATACTTAGCTTGTTGTAGTAAGCCTGCACCTGTCTCACAAACACTAATGTAAAAGCTTTATCACTCGGATACCAACAACAGATTGTTTGAAGGGTTGGGGGTGAGACCTGATTGCTAAGAGGAGCGCTGCATTGGTCTAAACCACTCAATTTAACACATGGGCACCAAAAATGTGCAATTTGAGCTGTTTCACATTGCCACCTGTACCTTGTTGATATGACTACACAATTATTGGCATGTAGTGCTGCATGCTGTTTTATGAACAGTAAATATTCTCTCCTATTTAATTAGTGTTAATCAAAAAAAATTGTAGCTGTTTTCACACTTAAAATGAGCTTAGACTGAGGTGGATATTTACATTTGGAGAAGATGGAATCACTGAAATGAAAAGCAAAGCTCGACTGACAACCATCTTTGTCAAGAAACATTATAGGACAGTGGTGAGTTTGAACTCTTAGTACACATCACATGATCATGATCTCTAACCTGCAGGGATATCTTTGAACTGAGTCTAGCGATTGGGGCGGACAATTCAAGTTACATAAGGGATGAAATATTTAGTATTCTTGGGATGTTCCATCGCAGTGGTGGTGTCATGCCCTGCATAGATGCACAAAGTTCACACAGACCCACACTGAGAACACCAGTGAAAATAGAAATGGAAATGCAATCCTACAGATCATCAAGTGCATTCATGTCTTCACTCTAGATGTGACTGAGCCGATGCCCGTATATATTATTGTTAAAGCTGCAGCTGTAAACATGTAAGGATGAATTTGAAAGGAAATGAATATTTTAGTTCTGCTTCCACACTTTGTCAGCACAGAACCAACTGTGACATTGGCTCCTTGTGTGACAGTTCAGTCTGACATATGTGGTCAGCATGCTTGGTAATAGTATTGATCTGATTGCATTTCCATTGGGCTGATGGCCATCCCAGTAAATGTGCATGTTTTTTTTTCCATGGAACTGCAGCAGCAGATCATTAGACCTCTCAGTGGGGCACCAACGCCCACAGACTCTGCCAGCAGAAGATTCTGTCACATTTCACACCAATCAAAAGCCTTTTTTTGTAAAATTAATTCTCTGACACCACACTGTCTTACCAAGTTTGAAGAGGTATGTGGACCAGGAGGCATCAAGATTAAATAAGAGAAGCATTGGCTTGTTTCAAAGAAAAGCAGGGTACAGTACAAATCCATATTTAGGGACTCAAAATAAACCCATCAAGCACAGATTACAAATCTACATTTAAGCACATCAGAGATTAATTTCATAGGCAGGTACAATAAGGAAAAGATATGTCAATTAGCTTCATGCTGCCTGTTCATGCTCCTGAATTCATGCGGCAAGCTTTACCTCCTGAGACATTTCAGTGTGTTTTTTTTCCATGAGCCATAGGTATTATTAGTAGGTATTATTATTATTATTATTACAGGATTGCTAGTATTCCATTTATTGCCAGTAAGTAGGCATGTTGATGGTGATATTCTGAGGATGAATCAAGAACATGCCATCAATAAAGGGCAAAATGGTTTGCATTCTTAAAACACATAATCATTCCAAGTATGCCTCATGAATGTATGACAGCAACTGTATTCTTTAATGATCAATAAAGATCTGATGCAGGAATTCAGAAACACTTTATTTTTACTCTTTGATGTGTCAGTAATTTAGACAGTTGAAATGTTACACGAAATCATACATGGTGAGGCAGTCTAGAGTAAAAACTCTGAATCTGCACCATCTATGCAAGAAGTGATGCACAGTGAAGTGGCAACCAAAAAAACTGCTGGTGACATAAAGTGGGCACATTCTGAGATACATTTTCTCAAGGCAGGTGTTTGAAATGACCAATGAGAGCGCATGATACTGTAGACTGACATATGACAGGGTGCCAAATACATTACAGGGTTACCTAGACGACTGGAGCCTAGAATATCTGCTGGCAATCAAATGCCAGCTAGCAACCAGCAACTATCACCAAGTTCAAACAAGCAAATCACTGCCTTTGTGGACACAACTTAACATTGTGTTTGTAACAATTACAGTAAACACGTAAGTGCCACATGATTCAGCTGTGCTCTTCCCATCCAGTTTGTGTGAGCACTATGCATGCTGTTTTGCAAATGTATACGTGGTTTATAAATTTCACACTGCAGAGCTACCGGCAACTCAGAGAAGCATCCCTCCAAATTTTGGACATGAGGTGGTTAGCTCTAAACTGCACTTGCATTTGCCAAAATACAGGGATGGCTGTGGACATTTCACTTAAAGACAGGTTCCAATTACCAAACAATACTTTCAGCTCCTACACCCAATTGCACAAAAGGCAAACTGAGTAAACAAGATATTTCAGCTGGCAAAAAAAACAGCATTTCAAGCTTTGCCATGAACTATTTACATTCTGTCATAGCAATACAAAGAGTACAAAAACTGTGCTCACAGATAACAGTCAGAGATCATGCACTAAAACCAAACAGCTGCTGCTCTGCATGGTTGATTACAGAATCTAGTCCCAAATGTTGCTGGGGAATGCACATCTCTCTGAACCAGCAGCAGAGAACATTAAACACTGTTGCAGAGAATACTTTTCAGACAATACTTTTCAGAAGACATTTGTGAAGCACATGGAATGTGTGCCAGCATGTAGCAACTCCAGTCTCGTGGGACCTCGAGTCAACTGATGGTGCTCCGTGTTTACAATGTAGACTGCAAAACACAACTGTTGTGGATTGAAGTGAAAAATCACAAGAATGGTACAACGTGGACTGTTTACTCTTTCACCTCATGCACTGTCAGATGAATGTGATCAAGACTAAACTGCATAATGAAATGAAATATAATCTTTGAATAAATATACTTCAAATGTGGGACTGCAGAAGAATGAACAAAATAAACAAAAGATATTGGAAATAATAAATGGTTCCTTTTAAATTAGTTTTTTTTTAAAGCATAATACAAAAAAAGGTGAGGTATACCTAGACTGCTGACTAGGTGTACCCCACAATTTGCCCTAAGACGACAGGGGTAGTCTCCAGATCCCCCACAGCCCTGAACTGAATAAGGGAAAGAAAATGAGTGGACAGACTTCATAAATATTGCAATAGGTTTACAAAGCAATGCTTGGACATTAAGGGCAGTGCAGACAGATATTTCAAGTTCTGGTAATCAGCTTTGTAACTTGTAATGGAGAGCACTGTAAAGAAATTATTTACCTCTGGGAAATCTTTATATCTGCCTACCTGCCATCTTCTATGACATTCAAGCCAGAATATTCTACACAAGCTCACAACAGGAATAAACATGCTACAACCTATCCTCTGCACCAAATGCACACTTGTCACGTCTCCAACTACCATACAGTCTTGAGAACAAAAGATAAATTGGAGCAATTCTTCAGCTTGCACAGACTAGGTGTCTGAAAGAGTCAATAGCCTGCTAATTACATGGTGTTAGAAGCCCAGGTCTGGCACTGTGGGTTTGGCTGCAAGCCATTATTGGAACCTCCATGTGCCACAGATCTATTGGCATGTCAGCCTGACATGGGGATTAGCTCTAAGTCCCAGAGAGCCTGTGAACATTGGAGAGTTGTAGGTTACAGGACTGCTATATTCTCTGGCTAGAAAGAAGGAAAATGCAATTGTGCTTAGAGGCAGTCGTACACAGGCTGTAAACCCCATTCACATGATACAAGGTATACCTTTAAATCTAATCCAGTCCTGTACATTACTAACACATAATAATCGACAAATGATAATGACTGTAATTACTGTAAATACTAAAAAAAACGTGCTATTTGTGATCTGATCACATTTATTATGTAACATAAATACTCAACTCTAGTAGTTTCTTAAGAAAAGTGACTTAAAGATCTATATGTATCTAAAAGCCATGAATCATGTCTAGAACACCTGAGATTTAACACAAGGTGTGTCTTCATCAACAATTATGCACATTAAGTCATTTATAATGTGAAAAAGAAATTCATGCTGCTTCTGTTGCTTTTAATGTCATCACATGAGTTTCGGTAACAATTTAAAATGTCTTTATTTATTTCTAAAAAGATTTTCAGCGATTTTTTTGTTCTTCTTCATCTTCCAGCCGCTTTACCGTCTACTAAATTTTGTTTCATACTTTTGACTGTTGCAAAGAAATTCTGTTATATCCAGTGGGCCATCGTAAGTAATGTCAGTTAGACTGGTAATCATTTTCTCTGGTGTCATCAATCAGTGACCATATGATCAATCACATGTCAGCTACACCTTAGCAGGTGTCACCTTATTGGATCATCTATCACATATAATTGTATCCAGTGTTGTGGTCCATGAATTATCTGTAAAAAGTCCTCTGAGATGTGACAGAAAAAAGACAAAACTCCTAATAGTGTGTTTTCTGTTTGTGTTTGTTTGTTGATTTTTGTATGGATACCGAGTGCTTTGAAAATAACAAGGATGGCATTTGGAGATACAGATGTAGACGTCTGTGTGCAGCGTCTCCACTGCAAATCCTCTTCCACTGCAGATAGAGGAAAGTAAAGTGATCAGAGGCTGAAAGATGGAATACACTTACAAAAAAATCAAAAAAGCAGCAGTGGGATGGAATAAAGGAGGGGGAGGTGTGGGTTAAATTCATGCTCGCTGCCCCAGAGAGTAGAGGAGAAGAAGAGTGGGAGGACTAATTGTCTTTGTAGAGGCTCATAAAGTGTAGGGTCATTAGTGTTAATCATGGCGTGCTGTCACCTAGGCAGCTGTGATTATCTGACTTCTATTGTTGACGTTGCTGATCATCCTCCCCACACTGTAAGTACTATCTGTCTCTTTGTTCCCTGGTGTGCCTGGACATCTCTCCTTTCTAACTGTCTGGCTCCCTTTGTTGTTTTTTTAGACTATCAAGTCTGTCCTTTCTTTCACAGCCTCACTTGCCATTGTTACTTTGTGAGTTCTTCATCTCTCTTGCTGTAAATTACATTTCAGCCTGAATGTCAGATAAATGCACAGTAGTTGTTAAACATTTGCATTGTTGGGTAGGTCTAAAAACACTTGTCTGTGGCTTTGTTTACTCTGACTTTCCAAGTGATTACACAGTGTGTTAACTCTGCCATTGCCGGTCCCAAGCCCGGATGAGAAAGGAGGAGGGTTGGGCGTGGGGCTAGCAACCCCACCCTGTAAAAACTCCAATCGCTACGGAAACAGCAAGTGAATCTCAGTATCGACTGAATCAGGGCGAAGATGATGATCGGCAACCCTTAATGACGACAGTGGAGAAAAGCCCTCGGGTCGTCCACTGCCCGATGCGTCGACCAATTTTCGACCCAAAAGAAACTACTCGTTATGGAATATGGAATGTACGGACTCTGTACCAAACAGGTAAATTGGCCCAGCTTCTATATGAATTTGACTCGTACCGTATGGACATCTTGGGCATCTCAGAAATGCGATGGGCAGGAAGTGGGAAGATGGTTAGTGATGGAAAGATGGTGCTCTACTCTGGCCATGCCCAAGATCATGCACGTGGCGTGGGCTTCATCCTCTCGCGACGTGCAACAACATCATTGCTGGCCTGGAAGCCCATTTCAGACCGCCTAATCTTGGCTCGTTTCCAAGCTAGGCATGTGAAAGTCACAATTCTTCAAGTATATGCTCCAACAGAAGAGGCTGACGATACTGACAAGGATGGGTTCTATGCGATGCTCCAGGATGCCATTGACAACTCCCCGCATCATGATTTGCTGATCGTTGGCGGAGATTTCAACGCACAAATAAGCAGTAACCGGGATGGCCTGGAATCGACTATCGGCCCGTTTGGAATCGCAGCAATGACAAATGAAAATGGTGGGCGGCTGATCTCGTTCTGTGCGGCAAACCGGCTGACAATCAAGAACACCTTCTTCGGCCACAAGCGGATACACAAGGCGACGTGGAAGGCCCCCGGTGGCAGATATACAAGCGAGATCGACTACATCTGCATATCATCCTGCTGGGCATCCACCATTAGCGATGTTAGAGTGTGGCGTGGAGCCGACATTGACTCAGATCACTACCTGCTAATTGCCAAATGTAAACTTCATCTGAAGCGCCTCCAACCACGACTGCAGCGGCCAAGTCCTTTTAACATTCAACGCCTAAAAGATGCAAATACGGCAGCGGAATTTCAACTCGAATTGAGAAACCGCTTCCAGCTCCTTGCTGCGGAAGGAAATAACAACAAAAATCCAGATACACTCTGGGATGAGCTAAAAGAGGCTGTGGTCGGTGCAGCAGAATCGAAGATTGGTCGCCGACGGGGCGGCTTTAAGGAGCGCTGGATCTCCGACCGTTCATGGGAACTTATAGATCAACGTCGCTTGGCAAAGTCAGTTCGGGACCAGGTGGCCTTTGACCCACATGCTTCTGCAGACCAGCGTGAGAGGGCCATGGCCACCTACCAAGACCTCGCCCGACAGGTCAAACGCAGCTGCCGGCGTGACAAGCGTGAATGGATCGAAGCTAAAGGCATCGAAGCCCAAGAAGCAGCCGATCGGAACAATACCCGAACCTTATATCGCATTGTACAAGATCTAACTGGGGCTCGTGGTGGCCGCGGTGTTCCAATCCGAGACAAAAATGGACGTGTCCTCCTTACTGCAGCTGAACAAGAACAACGATGGGTCGAACACTTCCGCGATACTCTGAACCAACCTGAGCCACCCCAACGGTTCGAGGCCGAAGACCTGGCACCTTCCATGGATCTTCTTCCTGTCGATATCGGACAAATCAGCATCACTGAAGTCAAGACAGCGATCCGACTCCTCAAGAGTGGAAAGGCCGCAGGCCTGGACGAAATCCTCGCCGAAATGCTGAAGCATGGTGGACCCCATCTTGAAGCCGCCCTTACAAGACTCCTAAACGCTATGGGCTATCCTACGCCACTATGGAGTCCCTCAGCAGTTTGTAGATGCCTTTCGTTGTCTCTACTCCAACTCCCGTTGCTGCGTCCGGACGGATGACGGCTGCACAGCCTTCTTCAAGATCAATACTGGCGTCCGACAAGGATGCGTGCTATCCCCTTTCCTCTTCCTGTTGGTAATTGACTTCATCATGCGACGATCAGTTGACCAAGCTGGCATCGGTGTGCCCTGGCACGAAGCGCGTAATCTCACTGACTTGGACTTCGCAGATGACATCGCCCTGCTGGGCTCGACTCAGGAAGACCTCCAAAAGTTGACCGTGGCCCTGCAGAGGGAGGCAACGAAAGTTGGATTAAGAATCAGCGCCAAAAAAACCAAGGTACTCCGAGTTGGCTATGCACGTGCCCGCATTCCTGTCATGATCAACCAACAACGTGCTGAAGAGGTGGAGAATTTTACATATCTTGGCAGCATCATCTCGAATGACGGGGTCTCTGATCGGGATGTCGACGCCAGAGTAGGGAAGGCAGTTGGTGTCCTGCGACGTCTCCAACCTATTTGGAACTCGACTTCCCTGAATGTGAGGGTCAAGATCAGACTACTGAACTCTATCGTCTTCCCTACTGCACTTTACGCTAGTGAAACCTGGCGCTCAACAAGTGCAACTATTCAACACCTGAACGTGCTTCAACAACGTGGCTTGCGGCGAATCCTGAGAATTTCCTACCGGGACCGAATAACAAATGAGGAGGTCCTACGAAGAGCAGGCACCCGCCCATTAGCCGATGTTGTTGCAGAAAGACGCTTTCGCTTTGCGGGACATATTTTACGCCTACCCCCTCATCGCCCAGCTAAGATTGCCATGACATGGCGTCCACGAACTGGCAAGCGAAAGCAAGGCCGACCAAAGACCACATGGCGTCGAACATTTATGGACGACCTGAGAACTGTCGACATTGCCTGGGACGAAGCTGAAGCAGTCGCTGCTGACCGACATCGATGGAGATCACTAGCTGCCCGATGCGCCGCTCGGCGTAGGAGGAACTAATACCTAATACCTAATACACAGTATGTTAAAGTTTTCAAATGTCCAATTGGGTCTGAGTGATGTCAAATTCATCATTGAGCCCTCTAGTTTGTTGTGACTATATATCATTCCTAATTATCCTCAAGAAAGACTCAAACTGACTTGAAAAAGCATAAAAAGAACAACTCATAAGAATAAGGATAAGAAACACTTCATTTGTTCAGTACTTTGGAGATTATTTTGTTGAGAATAGGCTACATTTTGTTCAATATTTAAATATTATATATAAAAATGCTAAAGTAAAAACAAAATGTAATTTTGCTTCTGTACATCACCAAACAACCAATATATGATTTATGTCGTTTAAAAAAAAATTGCCTGTTTTTTTTGTTATCTCATGACAAATGGATAAGATACAACATCTCAAGTTGAATGTGCTGAAATGTATTTTATTGCCTTTCACTGACATTTCAAATGTGAACCTCAAACATATATTAGAGCAAACAAAGGAGGCCATCACTAGGTTAAAAAACAAAGTAAATGTTTCGGAGAGATATCAAAAGCTTCAACAATCGGCATCAACAGTCTTTTACTTTCTTAAAAATAACCAGTGCACTGGACGGCTCAGCAAAACCAAAATTCCTGAAAAACCAGAAAAGGCAAAGAAAATGTTTACTGAGAGAATTATTTTCATGTTTTAGATAAACAACTTTACAATGAGTCAAACATATTATTGCCAAAGTCCAGAATCAAGAGACGCCTCTGTCAGTGTAACTACAAAGAGTTTACCGACAAGGTACAAACCACTGGTTACACTCAATTCAATTCAATTTTATTTATATAGCGCCAAATCACAACAAAAGTCACCTCAAGGCGCTTCAAGAACAAGAAGGCCACATTAGACAAAAATACATCTAAATGAGGCTTCATAGTTCTGAAAAACTTTGGACAAATAAAACACATTAATTTTTACTAGAATAACACAAAGAGAAAACTATGGAGAAAGAAGGGAACAGCTCATGATCCAAAGCACACAACACCATCTGTCAACATGATTGAGGCATTATATTTCAATCAAACACTGTCATCACCATGTTGACAGATAATGTGGTGTGCTTCAGAACTGAACTAAACTGAATTGAATGTTAATGGCATGAACATTTATGGCTGCCAGTGGAACCAAGCCACTAATGTTTATTGATGTTGTGACTCCTGATAGAAATAGCAGGATGAATTCTGATGCATACAGGGCTGTACTCTCTGCTCAGATTCAACTAAATGCTGCAAAACAGATCACACAGTGCTTCATAGTGACAAGACCCACAAACAAGATGTGACTGAAGGCGGCTGCACTAAAGACCTAGCGGTGCCTTTTAAAGGAGGAAACACAGCATTTGGTGATATCCATGGGTTCTAGCCTTTTGAAAGTAATTGACTGCAAAAGATTTTCATCTAAGTATTAAAAACAAATCATTATATTTAAAGTTATGTCAGTTTATCCATACTTTGAGTCTCTGAAAATGAAGGCTGTAAGTGTAAAACCCATTGAATCAGAGCTGAAACTGTGCACTTCAATTACATTTTGATTGCTTGATTTTAAAACTGACTGTGGTGGGGTACATACAGAGGCAAAACTGCAAACATTATGTCTTTGTCATAGGTATTCAGATGAATTCCTAGCAACACTGCAGCACTAATGTCTGCAGCCAATCTACACCACAATGACTGAATACAAATGAAGTCCACCTGTCTAGCCCGACTGAATTCCCACAGCAACAAATCATTATTTTAAACGCATCTTCAAGCTGTCTACCTGTCCAAATTCCCTCCATGATGGTGTTGTAGTGCACCATCACGCTGTATTTTTTTACTGGAGCTTATCTTACTGCTTTTTAGCCACAACTATTCCCAACTTGATTTTCTTAAATATGTTTTTATTAAACCACAATCACGTGTGTGCAGCAGACAGCTTGTGTCACTACTTCAAAACACCCAGTCCCCACAGCAATAACTGCATGCTTACATGTTATTGATGATGTCTTGTCTATTAGCAAAATACAACCTTAGCGATATTGACAGCCTTCTGTCTGAGAAACAATTAAACCACCATTCCAATCAATAATATTGAACAACGAAAATAAATGTTTTTACCAAGTAAACTCTTCTTGTTCAGTTTGAACCACACTCAAAAACAGATTAGAAATAGCTTTGTTGTTAAAATTGATTTTAAAAAATATAGTTCTGATTTTGATTTAGAATTTGTGTGTTTAAATTTACATATAAGAATTGCCTCAGCCAGAGGCAAGAAACTCTTGGACCACGTTGTTGGAGCTAGACCAATCTGCTGATAGCCAAAACTACTATATGAAATAATGAAAAGTCAAATATGTTTGATTTGAGATGGTAAAAAGGAATATTTTTATCTGCTTGGCAAGACATGCAAGTCACACAGCATGATTGATAACCTTAAAGTCCCTTTGGCAAAAAGACCTGAACCACAAACGTCTGCTCTGCTCCAGCAGACTCGTAGTTCCTTTGTTCCTCTCCCCCAGTGAGAGAGCTATAAGCTGGAGACAATAGGATTTAATGGAATTATAAAGGGCATCAGAAGAGTTTCCATGGATCACAAAGCTCACAACAGATACACAGGGTGAGTACCAATTGAATCAGTCAACATGGTGATAGTTCTCTGCCTCATGTAAGAGTACGCTGACTGTCCATCTTGTCTGGCTGGAGTTTGTAGCCGAGGGATCCGGGGACCTGCACCGAGGGTCAGGAGGAGGGTCTGGGTCGATGTTCTGAAGCCCTGAACTGGAAACCCAATTATCCCTGCATTTCAGTCAGGCCTAATTAGGCTTGTCAGATGTGCTCCACATTCATTATGTTTCTAATTAAGTCTTTATCAGCCTCATAGAAAGAATGGCTTTTTAGTCCATCAAAACCAAAGTGCACTATGCTGGCACGATTGCAGAACTATCCTTTGGCATTCTTCCTGAGTGGGTGGTCACATGGCAGTAGCTCCTGCAAGAGAGGCTAAGGACTGAAAGTGGTGTAAATTGTAACAGATGCCCTTATAGCCAAGGACAATTAAATACAGAGCTGTATACAATACATTTCAAAAGAGCTTAGGCGATGTTATGTTATACCTTTGTATCTTATAATAATAATATGACTTCTAATATAAAACACAAGGTTTAGCTGTGCTAGAAAATGCACTGTTCTGAAAGTTTTCAGACAGATTTCAATCATTTCATTTTATCTGATCTGATGCCAGGTCTCTCTTGGAAATGAGATTTTTAATCTCAATGAGATTTGTTTTACCTGGATAAATAAAGGACTAATAAAATAAAAGATCTCATGCATAATGAAATGTGATACTTGTACAAGTCTCAAGTTTCACATTATGCAATCATTTTAAAAGTCTGCAACATCTGTATGAAAGCAGACATAATTGTGGGTTATGTAAGACAAAATACTCACACACTGTGCCTCTGAATTTTACATTTTAAAGATTGCACATTTTTAAAAGCCACTATTCGACCCGTTACATAATGATTCTGCAACTGAACGGCAGATAGCTTGAAACGTTTGCAGGAGATTACTGAGAGAGGATAAGGCCTGAATATTTGCTTTATTTGAGAGCAACATATGAGAGGTTTTGAATTTAAAAAAGAAAATCGATTTCGGTTTTACACTTCGAGGAAAAACCAACAAACTGTTTGCAAAAAAATAAATAAATAAATAAATCACTGACTTTGAGTTTCCAACATTTTGTTATTCTGTTCAGAACACAGACCTATTCATGTGCATTCACACTGAAACGCATTCATACCACAATGGGAGCCCTTCAGCAAAGATTTGAAGCAGTATTGGTAAACACACAGCAAAACATGTCACTACCACTCAAACAAAGTAGCATAGCTAGTGGGGCTTTTGGCCTTTATCTCCTTCATGAATTTATGTGCTGCTCAAGTGAAAACAAAGAGAGAATGCTTTGATTTAGTTAAAGGCTACAACCACAAGCAAAGCACAAGTTTCGGATGAAGAGCTACTAACCAATGATGATTTAAGAGGATGAGGCTTATACTCCAGGGGCAAGAGAGATGAGGAAAACATTTCGCTTGCAAACAGAGGGATGTGACATGTACAGATGGAGTTTATGAAAAAAATATTTGAGAACAAGAAAAGTAAGCCTCAAATTATAAAAACAAATCTCTCACTATACGTGGTTTCCTTTTTTCATTTATGTATAATAACAGCTGGATTCTGAAGTTGCATTTGTGTTGAACCCAATACAACAGGAGGGTTATGTTTTGTTTTGTTTTCACTTGCACATCCTTGATTGTTCAGTGGCTCTGTTGAGATGATATTGTCATGGTCTTGAACCCACAGTTTTCACTTTCTCTTGCACCCAGAGTTTCCTTTCATTTCCTATTTGTTGGTATCTTTTTTTTTCTTCCTTGTTCTTACGGTCCCTTCATATAGAAGACAGTATGTGCTGCACTAGCTCATAGCCTGAGCGAATGGCCCAAAGTTTGTGCTGTGCTGACCGCTGCATTCTACCAGTACTGTGTCATTTATTGTGCTGCTCGTGGTCTTTATGTTTACGATATGCACCTGGATGCACCTCACACCGACACATGCTCCCCTGATGGCACATTTGTTCAACACAAACCATTCATGCATGGAGCAAGTCAGTGGTGAGCAATATACCAAAACTGTATCACCATATTAAAAAAAAAAAATATGGTGACAATAATACTGTATGCTGTAATCGTACTGGGCAATTAGTGATACAAAAAACCTGTTTTATCCTGTGAATAAAAGTATATGTTTTTGTCAATGTACCATAATAACAGAAGCGAAACGCAATATTGTGTCAGGACAATTCACTATTTATGCACAATAAATAAAGGAGCATAGCGCGACAATTTCTGTTCAGCGCCAGACTTGCTTGTAACCTATATCACTAATTATGTTATGAAAATGACGTATTAACTACTAAAAAACACTGACCTTCGTGTAAATGCTTGGAGCAGACTAACCTGTGAGCTGGAGTGTTCTGGGACGTTATATTTGATCTTTGAATGGCTGCAATCCAGGCCACCCGTCGCGTCTTTGTTACTTCGGAAACATGGCTCGAACAATTTCTCTTCAACGACGTAATCCGATAACAACCGATCTCTTTACCCGTCGGCTTCCCGTGGCTGTCATGCGACCGGCTATTGCAGTTAATAATACAACGGCTTCTTGACATTTTTGTGTTTCTTTTTATCACTGTATAACTGATTTTAATTGAAAGCCTGCGTGAGCTAGTACCGCTTGCCACGAGTTCCCAGAATCCTTTGCGGTTCTACCCGTGAATGACGTCACATTTTCAATCTCTATATAATATGCATGTTAAATTTTGTATTTGGGGTAAAATATCAAGTCTTTTCAAGTAAAAATGGCGCCGTTGAGTTCGGCTGCCGTCCTGGTAGCTCCGCGACGACTGTGCTTTTATTTTGTTTTATCTATGTTTTTCATTGGTTTTTTTGCTCGTGCTGCACAGGGTCTGACTCAATATGACCGTGGCACACTACTGGACATAGGACAATACTTCTCACTTACCTCTGCTACAGTGCTTGATACAATGTCGTGGCCGAAAGAGATCCTCCGTAATGAGAACAATGACCCCAGAGGTTGCCGGAGTCAAAGGAGACGGCAACACAGGGGTCGAAGAGCAGGGGTCCGGAACAGACTGCGTACCAGAGCACACCGTCCTCCATTGCCTAGCATATTGCTAGCCAACGTCCAGTCACTTGAGAACAAGCTGGACGATATTAGGGCGAGAACCAGGTACCAGTGAGACATCAGGGATTGCAACATCTTCTGCCTGACCGAAACCTGGCTTACCAGCTCTGTGCCGGACCACGCGATAACCCCGGCGGAATCATTCTCTGTTTTCCGCACGGATAGAACCGCGGAGTCCGGTAAATTGCGGGGTGGAGGGGTTTGCTTTATGGTCAATAACAGATGGTGTAACCCTTGGAATATCACGGTCCTGTCCCGGTCATGCTCACCCCATCTGGAGCTTCTCACCATCCTCTGTCGGCCATTCTATCTCCCTAGGGAGTTCACTGCTGTGATCATCTCTGCGATTTACATCCCGCCACAAGCGGACAACAACAAGGCGCTATCGGACCTCCATGATGTGTTGAGCGGCCATCAGGCTAAACATCCAGATGCCGCCCTCATCGTGGCGGGGGATTTTAATAGGGCTAAATTAAAACAGGTCATGCCTAACTTTCACCAGCATGTCACCTGTCCCACCAGAGGCAACAACACGCTGGACCACTGTTACAGCCCTTTTAAAGGTGGCTACAAAGCCATCTCGTTACCGGCTTTTGGGAAATCGGACCACGCCGCCATCTTACTCGCACCGGAATATAAACAAAGGCTTCATCAGGAAGCCCCGGTGACGCGAAAGGTCAGACGCTGGACTGTCCAATCAGAGGCGACGCTGCAGGACGCACTCGGTGACGTAGACTGGGACGTATTCCAGGATACTTCCGCAAACATTGACGAGTTCGCGGACACAGCGATTAGCTTCATTGGAATGCTAGTGGATACCATCATCCCCTCGGCTACAATCCGGATTTTTCCCAATCAAAAACCTTGGGTTGATTCTACTGTCAGGAGAGCTCTCAAAGCACGGACCACTGCCTATAAAAATGGGCTCACATTGGGCGATATGACCAGCTACAAAGCAGCTTCTTATGGTCTAAGGAAGACTGTGAAAGCGGCTAAGAGGCGCTACAAGGACAATGTGGAGTCACACTTCCAACATGGTGACTCCCGACGTATATGGGACGGGCTACGAAAAATCACAGATTATAAACCCAGCACTGTGAGATGTATGAAACCGGAATTAGCTGACGACCTCAATGCCTTTTTTGCGCGTTTCAAGGTGCCTGCTGTGGCGGCAATTCAGAGCTCTGCACCTGCCCCCGCTGCTGAACCAGCACCATTGATACTCTCTGAGCATGATGTGAGGAGAGCTCTGAGGGCAACAAACTGCAGGAAGGCAGCGGGACCAGATAGCATACCGGGACGTGTGCTAAGAGTATGTGCAGATCAGCTGACCACAGTTTTCACTAGTATCTTCAATGCCTCTCTGGCTCAGCAGGTAGTCCCCACCTGCTTTAAAACATCAGTGATTGTTCCGATCCTGAAGAACACCCGCCCAGCTAGCCTAAATGATTATCGCCCAGTAGCCCTAACATCTGTAGTGATGAAGTGTTTTGAGAGGCTCATGAAACCCTTTATCAGTTCCTTTCTTCCTCCCGACTTCGATTCACTGCAGTTTGCATACCGGACAAACAGATCTACCGGAGATGCTGTAGCACAGGTCCTGCATACCACACTGAGCCATCTAGATGAGGGATGTGGGAACTATGTGAGAATGCTGTTTATAGATTACAGCTCAGCATTCAACACCATAGTGCCCCACACCCTCTCGGGTAAGCTCCAAGATTTGGGATTCAGTACATCTTTGTGCAGGTGGATTTATAGCTTCCTGACCGCGAGACCACAGTCAGTGAGAATAGGGGATGTGTACTCCCATACACTCTCATTGAACATAGGGGCCCCCCAGGGATGTGTACTGAGCCCCCTTCTCTACTCCCTCTACACCGCGGACTGCACGGCCTGACACCCCACTAATTCCATTGTGAAGTTTGCTGACGACACAGTGGTGGTGGGACTCATCTCTGGGAACGACGAGAGGGCCTACCAGAGTGAGGTGGATGGACTAGCAAAGTGGTGTGAGGCAAATCACCTCTCCATGAACATCAGTAAAACAAAGGAGATGGTGATTGACTTTAGAAAACAGAGAGGTGAGAAAACTCACACCCCAATTCAGATCAATGGAACCCCTGTGGAGAGAGTCTCCAACTTCAAATACCTCGGTGTCCACATCAACGAGGACCTTACTTGGAGTACACATACGGACTTTCTCATTAGTAAAGGCAGACAGCGCCTCTATCACCTGAGGCGTCTAAGGAGGTTTAAGATCTCCAAGAATATACAGAGGAGATTCTACACTGGTGTCATTGAGAGCATCCTGTGCAACAACATCATGGTGTGGTACGGGAACTGCACAGTACAGCAACAGAAAGCCCTGCAGAGGGTTGTGCGCACAGCTGAACGCACTATGGGAACATCTTTACCAGCACTGCAGGACATCTATGCTGAAAGGTGCAGATCCAGGGCCATCAGGATCATTAGGGACTCCAGCCATCCCGCCCACAAACTGTTCAGGCTACTGAGGTCAGGAAAGCGCCTCTGTAGCCTGAAAACAAGAACAGAAAGGTTCAGGAGGAGTTTTTACCCACAAACAGTGAGACTCCTCAACCAAAACACAAACCGGACGACATGATGGACAATCTCACACACAGTACATAATTTGCATTTTACTTTTCTCTCTGAACCTTATCCGTACCTTATTATATATATCTGTACTATGTAAATAATGTATATTTTTATAGTTTTTTCATTTAAATTATTACAGTACAATATCCTGCACGTCATGGATATATACTTATAAGCACAAACATATGGACTCTTACATTGTTTTTTATATTATTTTTTATTTTTTAACTTTTGTTTCTTCCCCCCCCCCCCCCCCCTTTTTTTTTTTTAGTTTATGTAAAATCCTTTTTAGCATGTCTGCACAGTCGGGGGGAGTACTTTTTTAGCCAGGAAAAACATTTCACTGTATGTTGTACCAGCTATAACTACATGTGACAAATAAATAAAGAATTGAATTGAATTGAAAGAGTTGAATTGAAACCGGTTCAAGTCCAATTCAAGTCCCAAGTCATTGGTGTAAAAGTCCAAGTCAAGTCACAAGTCTTAGAACATTTTTTCAAGTCAAGTCTAAAGTCATAAAATTAATGACTCGAGTCTGACTCGAGTCCAAGTCATGTGACTCGAGTCCACACCTCTGCTTCAAACCATTAATTAACTTGACCAAGCTTCAACCCTTTAATTATGCAATATGTGTCTAACATGATTACAGTTGCACCTGCAATGAAAGATTATTATGCGCTTATGCTAACACCTGAAGTACAGACTTTAATATAACATCATCAGTTTCAATAAATGTGTCGATCAAATCATAATAATCATGAACCATAAGTGATGCCACAGTAATAATACTGATTCTGGATAGTAACATAGATTATAAATGTAAAATAATATTTCACTTCAACATCACCCAAGCGGCCCTGACAGTCACTATCGTCCTCCTTATGGATATGGGTATCAGGATTCGAGTCATCAGTACAGGCGCTGTGGGAACTACCCAGATGACCGCCGACAGTGTCCGCCTGATCGCCTGCAACCAGGTGGATGCCCTCAGACACCACTCTCTCTCAGCAGAGCCCAACCAATAGAGACTTATCATGGACCTCAACCAACGATCCCCGATTTTGTGCACGAGGACCCACGTGAGTTTGCAAGATTAAAGTTAGCCCTAGATAACATACTTCCACTTGATGCTCCTGAACACTTCAAGTTCCAGATCTTGACAGATCACCTTAAGTGTGAAGATGCACTACTTGTAGCTGACTCATACAGTAACAGTCCATTCCCATTTGCTGACACCATGAGAGCACTTACAGAAAGGTATGGGCAACCTCAACATCTGGCCTTAAAAAGAATCACCAAACTGATGGATGGACCCAACATTAGGAGTGGTGACATCAGAGCCTTCAAGTCTTTTGCACTCCAAGTCCGTGCGCTAGTGGGTATGTTATACCAGTTGGGAGAACAAGGTCGGAAAGAGTTGAGGTGTGGCTCACACATATCTCGCCTCTTAGCTAAGTTACCTTATGACCTAAGAGCAAATTTCCAGAGATTTGTCAATCATATCAACACTCCTATACCCACACTGCTTGATCTGGCTGAATGGCTTGACTGTGAGGTGCGTGTCCAGGTAATTGGGGACCACTCCGACAGGGAGAGGCAAGTTTCACGAAAGGAGAGCCCAGGAGAAAGACGGAAGGTGACATGTCAACGACACAAGAAAGGCCCAAGAAGTACTGCCCATTCTGTAATACGGTGCAGCATTACCTGAATCAGTGCAGTAAGTTCAAACTCTTGTCGAAGGAGCAGAAGACAGAGTGGATCAAGGCGAATAAAAGGTGCTGGCGATGCGCCCGTGATCATCAAGCAGCTAAGTGTAACCTCAAAGCCAAGTGTAAACCATGTGGGCGCCGACATCTTGAAGTTCTTCATGATGTCAATACCAGCCCAGATGCTACAGCCTCTGATTCAACCAGTGCAGCAGTCAGGTGCTACTGAAGCTAAGTCGTGTCATCATTAGGAGCAGTACCAAAATGGTTGAAACCTATGCTATACTGGATGATGGTTCAGAGCGTACCATACTTCTGCATAAAGCGGCTGATTGCTTGGGGCTACATGGGGAAGCTGAGGACCTAGCACTCCGCACTGTCCGTCAAGATATCTGTACCATCAATGGTGCCGCTGTGTCATTCTCCATTTCTCCTGCCTCACAGCCTAATAAGTCCTTCCAGATCCAACGAGCCTTCACAGCAAAGGAACTTGGCCTAGCACGCCATAGTTACCCAATAAGAGCATTACAGGAGCGGTACCGTCACCTTAACCACCTGCCGCTGCCAGACATAAAGGAAGTACAGCCCCTTCTGCTTATTGGGTCGGATAATCCACATCTTCTCACTCCTGTGGAGCCAGTACGCCTAGGCCCTCCAGGTGGACCTGCAGCTGTGCACACCCGACTTGGATGGACTTTACAGGGTCCATCGAGATTCCTACGTCAGCGGCTAACCCCACAGCAGTGTCTCTTCACCTCTTGGGCCTCACCGGAAGCTGAGCTCTTCAGCCATGTTGAGAGACTCTAGAAAATGGATACCTTGCCATACCGGAGTGAGCGGCTCATTACCAGGTCCCGACAAGACGCTGAGGCCATTCAGAGACTTGAGGAAAGAACAATTCGAGTAATGATTGATGGAGTAAACCGCTATGCCACCCCACCACTGTGGAAGAAGAATCTTCCCCCTCTTCGTGCTACACCAGAGGCCGTTTTGGCCCAGCTTCGTGGTACAGAGAAACAGCTTTCCAGAGAACCACAGAAGGCAGCTGCCTACTCTTGGGAAATCCACAAACTGCTGCAGGCTGGCTTCGTCACAGCTGTTGCACCGGAAGAGGCTGCAGTAAGTAACTGTACATGGTTTAACCCCCATCACATGGTGCACCACAACGGGAAAGACAGGGTAGTGTTCAACTGTTCCTTCACCTACAAGGGTCAGAGCCTTAACGATTGCCTTCTTCCAGGGCCTACACTGGGAGCTAGCCTGTTGGGAGTCCTTCTCAGGTTCAGGGAACACCCAGTCGCCTTCAGCAGTGACATAAAGGGGATGTTCCATCAGGTCTGTCTGCTCGATGAGGACAAACCCTTTCTCTGTTTCCTGTGTCAAGACATGAAGGTAGACGAAAAACCCACCATCTACCAATGGCAGGTGGTTCCCTTTGGGACTACATGCAGTCCGTGCTGCGCTACCTTTGCACTTCAAGCCCATGTCCAGAAACACACTGAGCCAGGAGAGGATGCTCGTCTGTCCATAGAACGTAATTTCTATGTTGACAACTGTTTGCAGAGCCTCCCATCAGAAGGCCAAGCCAAGAAGTTGGTGGATTGCCTGCAGTCTCTCCTCTTGGAGAGTGGATTTGAACGACGACAATGGGCTAGCAATGTCCACACGGTCATCAGTCACCTGCCAGTTGAGTCCCAGTCAGAGGGTAGCATTCTCTGGCTCTCCCAGGAGTCAGACGATCCTCAAGAGTGCACTCTAGGACTCGTATGGCACTGTAACGCTGATGCACTCCAGTACAAGCATCAGCAGAGCGTCAGTTCAGAGCCAACAATGCGCAACATTTATCGGCTGCTCGCCCAGCAGTATGATCCTCTCGGGTTTCTTATTCCATATACAACCAGAGCAAAGGTCATAGTGCAACACCTCTGGGATAAGAAAAGAGGATGGGATGATCCTCACTTACCTGAGAATCTGCTCCAGGCCTGGCGTTTGTGGGAAAGTGAACTCGGCCAGCTCTCACAGATAACGCTGCCGAGATACTACACTGACTCACGCTCGGATTGTAGTAACAGCCATTGAAGCCGTCATCTGTTCTGCGATGCCTCTGAGCATGCCTGTGGGTCTGTGGCATATCTGCGCACTGACCAAGGGGAAGGAAAGGTCCAGATGGCTTTCTTGGCTGCGAGGTTGAGAGTTGCACCCAAGAAGAAACTCTCAATTCCAAGGCTAGAGTTCTGTGGAGCCCTTACAGGAGCACAGCTGGCTTCTGTTCTGAAGAAAGAACTGACCCTTGACATCCAAGATGTGGTGTTCTGGACAGACTCGACTACAGTGCTTAACTGGCTCCATTCAGATTCATGCAGATATAAAGTCTTTGTGGGAACCACAAAGAGTTGCAGAGGTACAAGAACTCTCTGCTGCAGCATCTTGGTGGTACGTTGACTCAGGAACCAATCCAGCAGACTATATCATGAGAGGGAAAACTTTGGCTCAGCTTGCTGGTGAGAATCGCTGGAGCCGGGAGCCACCATTTCTTCAGCTGCCATCCAGCCTTTGGCCACAAGCACCAGTGGGAGAAGCTAAGGAGGAAGTGGAGGAGCTGAAGAAGCCAGTGTTCTGTGGTCTGCTTACTGGATCCACTAGTCCAGCGATACCTGACATCAACCAGTTCAGCACGTATGAGGAACTCCTGAAAGCCACTGCTCGATTGATGCACGGGGCGGCTAATGACACCAGTCACCCTGATGCTGATGACTTTTAAAGGACAGAGCTGGCCCTACGACATTCTCAGATGGAGAGCTTCCCGAGAGAATTCATATTACTTAAATCAGAGAAGCTGATTCCATCCAGTAGCAGGCTAATTACCCTTGCTCCTGAGTTGGAGGTCGACTCCGCAGATGCGAAGACCTGAGCCCTGAGGTACTACACCCTGTACTTCTAAAGCCCGCTCACCCAGTTACGAAGCTTCTAATCCAGCAATGTGACGATAAGCTTAACCACCCAGGAGCTGAACGTGTTTTTGCTGAGTTGCGCTGGAAATACTGGATCTTAAAGGGGAGAGAAGCAGTCAGAAGACATCAGCACTACTGTTCCGAATGTAAGAAGTGGAGAGGTCAACCAGATGTCCCAAAAATGGCAGATCTGCCGCCCTCAAGTTTGAGGCTCTTCCGACCTGCTTTCTATTCGACTGGAATGGACTGCTTGGGCCCTATGCTCATCAAAGTGGGTCAGCGCACAGAAAAGAGGTGGGGGATCCTTTTCATTTGAAAGACAGCCTTCAGAGACAGCCTTACTACTCGAGCAGTTCACATGGATCTGCTTGTAAACATGGATGTTGACTCCTTCTTGATGTCACTCAGATGGTTCATCGCCCGTAGAGGGAAGCCCTTTGAACTCCTTTCAGACCAGGGTACCAACTTTCGAGCTGCAAGTAAAGAATTACATGAAGCATTCAATGCCCATAGGTGTGCATGTCTGCAGCTTCAGTTCAGAGACAGCCGGCAGCCGAACAACGGACAGTGTGTGCGTTCATAAGAACGTGAGTTAATGTTTTACTTCACTCGGTTATGTTGGTGTTCAGCTATGAGTGTATTGGATGACTTACCAGCAGTTTCTGCTTCTGTTTAAGTGACGTTATGCATAAGTGGCAGTTCGCTAGCATAACCGATTTGTTCGCTAATTAGCTTCTAGCAGAGAGATTCGTTGTTATCGTGTTGTTGATTCTGTGCTCTGTGTAACAAATGATAAAACAATGTTGCCTTCAGTGCATAGTTGTATGCAGTGTGTTAATGCATAATGTCTGACTTTAAGTTTATGTAACCAGTCTGAAGTATAATGTCAGCTTATTTATTTATATACTGTACTTGAGTACACCTCAGTTGTATCTTTATGTTTATTATGTAATTTGATTCCTAATTGATTTGAATCATTATGTTTTGTCTGCAGAAACCACACACACACACTCTCGCCCGGCTGCGGGCACATTCTCAATTGGAAATACAAAGAATGACAACTTTATTCCTGGACTCTGCCTGTTTGTTCCTCTCACATCTGAACATTTGCAAGTGTTCTGACCCGACACTCTGAAGTGATTGCTGCCATCTCAGATTTCTTTCACCCTTCTAGACACTTCAGTCTCCTTCTTTTGTTAAGTTCAGTCATGTTTCTAAATTTCTTAGTTTCAGTTGTTGGTGGTGATGTTGTTATCCACTTCCTGTTTAACTTTGACACTACTTTATCTCATGTGTCTTGCATTTAGTTTTACTTCCTCTACTGGGCCATTGTCTTAATTAGGTTCAGTGGTGTCTCATTACCCTCCTGTGTACAATTCCCTGATTACCCTTTTGTGTGTAAATAGCTCTGTGTGCCATTACTTCCCTGTGTGTTTCCCTACTGTTTATTAGCAATTGCTCAGAGGTTGTGTTTTGCCTTTTGTACTATTTGGATTTTGATTAGCCTCAGTAAATTTCTTGCTTTCAAGTCAACCTGTCTGTCTCCAACATTTCTATTTAGGTGCTGTCACTCCATACTTCACGACAGACATTGCGACTTTCACACATGTGCTACTTTTCCGTTTAGCAGAGGAAAACCTTTCTTAGACAATTGCTATGAAGTCAAAATTCATCTCTGATATACAGCGTCTTGCATTGTTATTATATATAATATATTCACATGTTGTAAAGGGTTGACGTGGTAGGCCTTTTTTCTTTTTAAACAGATCTTTGACCTTGTAAGGAAATAAAAGTGTCACTTTTCACATGTGAAAAATGACAACTTTATTATCTGTACTTTGGCACGTTGCACTTCCCTCCAACAAGAGCCTGAGTTCTCATTTCAGCCCACTGACATAAACTTTCTGCTGTTTCCACCACCTGATAGCACCTCCTGATGTTCGTCACGCAAACAGTATTGGTGGTCAGAGATTCAATCCTGTTAATTGGCCACACTTACTTGCTCTTGCAACCGTTGTTTGCACGCTCCTAGCCTTGCCTAAGTAAACCCTGTGGTGAGCAAGTGCTGTATACTGTTGGCTAGACCACTTTGGAGTCACCCAGTGTGCCAGAGGAAAATCAATAGTAATATGGCTCTTGCGATAGTGACCAGTGTTCCAAACAAGTTTCTAATAATAGGACATTTTCTGTAGATCAATGGTACATAGGTATGACAAAAAAAACTATTGTTTTTTTAATGCCCAGTGGACATTGTGGTGGAATATACCTTATATTATTTACTATGATTTTTTTTTCTTCGTATGTCATTAGTGTTCTTTGTATGATCACAAATATCACAATCAGCTACCTAGAATAACTGATCAAGGCCTCTGTCAATGTACACATACAAACATTCATTCATATTTATGGGTAACTAAAACACTCGTGTCATAGCCCAGGTAATATATATATATATATATATACACAATCAGCCCATTGTAATATATTTTTAGCGTGGTCTGCCATGATGATTGACTGGTTCTTTCACAGTTGGAGGGAATAGATCATTCAAATGCTGAGTTTTGCATTCAGTGAGAAGAGTCACTGTGCCTTAAATTGTAAATCCTTCTTGCACTGCACTTAGTTCTGTATAGCTGTGTGTACATGTACGTTTGTGTGTGTGTTTGTGTGTGTGTGGGTTTGTGCGCACATGTGCAGCTGGCAGGATTTTATTTTACCGTCCAGTGGAGCAGAAATATGGGAGCCAGTTGGAGAGCAATGCTGCTGGGAGACATTTAGAGGAGCTCTGCAGGTTCCTCTTGGGGATAATAGGTGCTGGGAAGCAGGTGATTGCCTGGAGAGCCCTAAACTGTTTGTCCCAGTCGAATTATGCTTTCTTCCTCAGTGACAGCACTTGGTAAATGGAAGGACAAAAATAAGCTAATTCTGGGTTGTGTGGTTTATACTTAAGGGCACACAACACACAAAGGCAGTGCAACAAACTCTAACAATAACTTTTCTTTTGTAGTTAAAATATCTAATAGTGCTCAGTATATAGTGTTGACAGAATATGTTCTCTTTGGTCAAATTTTGTATGTTCAGTAGGATGTCATTTTTCATTTTTCATCTTTTTGATGAATGCCTGGCCCTTTCTGAGACATTGTTTTGAACTGTCACTGTCAGTATGCACTTTATTTGACAGAGAAACAGAAAATGCTGGAGGCAAATAAATAGCTTTTCAATGAGTCACACTCTTGAGAGGTAGATTTGATTGAATCACTTAATATTGTAAATGAATCTTTCTGATTTTTGACAATATATACCCATTTCAAAAACAAAAAAAAAATTAAAAATACAAAAACTATGGATGTCCTCAAATGGAAAAATCTAGCTTGATATTGGTAGATAGTTCTAACAAGAAGAACAAAAATCTTCCTCAGCTGTTTAACAAGACAAATTGGATTAAAAAAATACATTTTGATGATTTGTTGCTGTCTGTCTTTGATGCTGGCAGATTTGTACATCTTGATGCACTCTGCATGGATGTCTTCATCTTTTTACACTCCTTTCTGACTGAAATATTGTAAAGTATTCTACAGCTTTCATCAAAAAAATTAACCTTTAGCTAGTGAGTGGCAGAGAAACCTTATGTAAAGCTAGTAATACCATACAATAACAATACAGCATTCAATATATAAAGGTTTATTACTACCAGATTGTTCATAAAATATAAAAAGTAAAAGCAGTTTTTCTGCAGAAAAAATCTGTATAATCAGCGTTATACAGATAAAAAAAATATTGTTTGTGCAGATATTTAAAAGCTAATTTTAAATACTTGATAATATGTTACCTTTTCAGTATCAATCAAAATGGTTAACTCTCAGTATCTACGTCGGACATAATATATTACTGATAAATGAAGGTGGTGTATTAGCAAACTCACTGGTTAAACTTTGTACATTTAGTCGTACCCGGTGATTTCTCAGAGGTGCTAATTTGAAATACATCCATGCACCTGTCCAGCTTGTCTATTATCAAATAACATATGGCAGGAATGCCTCTCTCCATCATCAAAGCTTTACTTGATAAAGGAGTTATTAAAGCCCACAAGTTTATCCACAGTGCACACATGCAAACAGCCAGTAAAAGCTGCTGACATCTCAGCTTGACGAGCTCAAGCTTTTGTTTAAAGGATATGCCTAACAAAGCTTGAGACACTGCAGATTTCAGTGGAATCAGAGTTAAGCAAATGTAAGTCTACTTCCACAAACAATAGCCAACCGATGCCACAGATGACAGTAATTTAAAGGATGGATAGAAAAATGAATGAAGCTTTATGACAGCATAAATAGAGTGGTTGATTTAAATTTGGTGTGTTTTAACTGATATGTGAAAAGTAAATATTTGGTCTATTTTCGCTTAGCAAGCAGTGTCTGCCTTGTTTACCCTGATGGAATACTGCTGCGATACAGTATTTGGAACACCTGACACTTTTAATTATAAACATATATTTAATAAGAATTTACGCAGTTTATTGCTTGCATCCCTATTGCTAAATAGTGATGCATTTATTCTTAAATAAAGGCTAAAATCTGATTCTGAGGATGTAATGGAACTTCTAAAGCTCAAAAAAACACAAATCAAAGGTGACATTGCCACATCCACTGTGGTCCCACACTAAGCCCTGAACCATGCACCATTCCATTTTAACCACAGTATTTTTTACAATTGAAGATTTAACCAAGATTTAAAAAAAAAAAAAAAAAAAAAAACAATGTTCAGTAGCACTACATTGGTTGTTTTGTTTGAAAAGAAAGACCATTCATGTTACAGCAACCAAGTTAAGATTTACAATCCACTAGGGTTACATTTCAGGAGAAAAGCATAGTCTAATTGTTTCTTTTCAACATGTCACTGGTCCACATTTGCAGTTTGTTGGAAGCTTTCACTCACCTTGGAAATCTTACCCCTGAAAGCACCAGAAGGTGTTTCTCATTTTCTTTTCCAGTCAGCATTTGACATAGAAAAGAGAAAAAAAAACCACATTCCCCATCTAACACAAGCATTAAAGAAATCACAAATACATTGGAGCTTGCCAAGTTATGGTTTTTCGATAACAGCAATTTTACACCCCAGCCTTGGTACAGTTGTCCCTATTGATTTCTGTAATGGTGAGGGAAAAATGTTCCATTTCTTTAGAAATGATGTATTGAAGCTTATCAAATACGACATGACTTTTATGTTGTGGAAAAATCTATATGTACGTACTGCATGCAGGGTAGATTGACTGTATTATGTATTATATATATATATTACTTGCCTTCTGACATAGTTATGGCAGTGATCACACAAACCAAGATTCACTAAGCAAGCACAGCTGCTGTTTTCTCATAAAGTCGAGAAAACAAACCATATTCCATTTCATTTTATACCTCATTTAACAGAATATGCAGATAACCCATTATTGACTGGTGGCTGAGGACTAGCAGGCCTCTGAATACAACACTGCTTGGATGCTGACAGAATTAGCACAGCTAAGTGTTTCACACTCGAAAGGTCAGGAGCTGGCGGTGATTGAATATTAGCTTGCGTAGTGCCAATGAAATCAATTAACTTCACGCTTCATGAAGGGAGATAAGAATACAGAGAGACATAGCAAAGGTAAATCTGATTATGAAAGCTTTTTAAACCAATTGCTCCATCACACATCCAACATTCTTCTCAATGTTCTTCTTCATTCTTCTCCTCTTCACACTGATTCAGAGGTGTGGACTCGAGTCACATGACTTGGACTCGAGTCAGACTCGAGTCATTAATTTTATGACTTTAGACTTGACTTGAAAAAATGTTCTAAGACTTGTGACTTGACTTGGACTTTTACACCAATGACTTGGGACTTGAATTGGACTTGAACCGGTTCACTTGAAAAGACTTGATATTTTACCCCAAATATAAAATTTAACATGCATATTATATAGAGATTGAAAATGTGACGTCATTCACGGGTAGAACCGCAAAGGATTCTGGGAACTCGTGGCAAGCGGTACTAGCGCACGCAGGCTTTCAATTAAAATCAGTTATACAGCGATAAAAAGAAACACAAAAATGTCAAGAAGCTGTTGTATTATTAACTGCAATAGCCGGTCGAATGACAGCCACGGGAAGCCGACGAGTAAAGAGATCGGTTGTTATCGGATTACGTCGTTGAAGAGAAATTGTTCGAGCCATGTTTCTGAAGTAACAAAGAGGCGACTGGATTGCAGCCATTCAAAGACCAAATATAACGTCCCAGAACACTCCAGCTCACAGGTTAGTCTGCTCCAAGCATTTACACAAAGGTCAGTCTGCTGTTGTAGTTAATGCGTCATTTTTCTTAACATAATTGGTGATATAGGTTACAAGCAAGTCTGGCGCTGAACAGAAATTGTCGCGCTATGCTCCTTTATTTATTGTGTTTATTGTGCATAAATAGTGAATTGTCCTGACACAATATTGCGTTTTGCTTCTGTTATTATGGTACATTGACAAAAACATATACTTTTATTCACAGGATAAAACAGGTTTTTTGTATCACTAATTGGCCAGTACGATTACAGCATACAGTATTATTGTCACTGCTACATTTCTGTGATGGGTACCAGAAATTATTTCCACTACTACCCATCCCACTACTACCCACTACTACTACTACCCATCCGTTGGTAAACTGTACCTGGGCTTGTTGCAGTGACCTGAAGTTACTAAACTTCATGATCGTATGCGCTCACTCCAAGAACCGTATGATTATAAATATGCATATAAATATGCTAAGATGAGATAGCTGACTTCATCTAACTAGCAAATGTTGTCCAGGCTACGTTGGTGATGCAGTTTTTTTTAATGTGTATGATATTTTTGTCATGCGATTTTAAAGCCAGTCCTACAAGCGCATCCAAGAATAACATGCAGCTTATCTCAGAACTGTCGGTGAAAATTATTCTTGGAGCTAGGTTTAATTGAGCTGCATTTTAAAGAGGTGCAATTTCACAATTTGTGTATATTTTCTAAGTTCACTATTTTGTCATGTGTTGAGAAAAACACAGATTTTAAAATTACATGGTCTAATATTTACATTTAGCATATAACTGCAACATTATTTTTTCGTTTTTTTTTTTTTTTTAAAGACTGGAAAGGACTTGAAATTCAAAGTTTCAGACTTGTGACTTGACTCGGACTTTTACACCAGTGACTTGAGACTCGACTCTGACTTGCCTGACATTACTTGAGACTTGACTTGAGACTTGAGGATAAAGACTTGAGACTTACTTGAGACTTGCAAAACAATGACTTGGTCCCACCTCTGCACTGATTACTCACAAACTCACACATCTTAACATTTTCAGTATTTTTCTTATTTATACTGTCACGGTCCAGGTTATATGCCATTATTTCTGCTCACTGGTAGCTCTATCTTTTGAGCCTGCTAATGTTTGTCTTTAAAAACATGAAGTGAAATGGGTGCATCTGATCTACCTAAAGCCATAAAGTTTGCACATTCTGTTTAACAGTATGTTTGCACAAGATCTGCTGTTATTCTGTTTTCAATGTTTTTAATTCAGAATTTTTGTATTTTTGATTGCCTGTCTTTTTCTAATAATTGTGCAGTTTTTGTTTTTTTTCTTCCCTTTTAGTTTTCCCGTGTTCTTTCATGTCATTTTCATTTCACGCATTTTTGTATTACCTTTAATTACATTTTTGTCTGCTTTGCCAGTGAGAAGTGCTATATACATAAATGTAGCTTGCTTCCTTATCTGCTAGTCATCAAACTTTGAACAAATATTGTTTAAGACCACCTCAAAAATTAGAAGAAAGTCTGGCTGCTGGCTGAAGAAAGCATCTTGTTTTTAATGCAGATACTTTTTTAGTCTGTTTTTTAGTCAAGTGTATATAAAGTTAATGCATAGCATAGATTGATATTGTATGGCATTCTAATGCTGTCGTAGTGCTATAATAGTGCACTAAACTGTATATTCGCTAAGGAAGCAAACCATGGTTTTTCAGCCGCCCTAACCTTAGATCACCTTCATCTTCTCATCATCCTCGCTTCTTTCACAAGTTGCATTGTTTAACTTTTGAGTACTTTATAAATATGTTTAACAAATCAGTTACAATTCAAAACAGCCCCCATGTTACTCTAAATGACCTACTTTGTTATATTAAGCAATTACACACAATTGATTCCAAATGCACTTCTTCGTGCTGTGTTCATTTGCTTCAAAAGCGTACAGCTTTATTACATGACGGGAAAAACGAAAGCACACAGAGATGTAGATGTTTATTATGGGTGACATTTTCATCCACCAGCAGCAGTCGGGTTTTGCACACTTCACTGGAGATCTAAATGATCATTTTTATGCTCAGACAATAGAAGCAGAATATTACAAATTGGTCAGAGCAAAACAAACAAAATGCAATGTGACATGGCGTACAGTTACATTGATTCCATGGTCTGTTACACCAGGTCCCAGCAAAGCTCCTCCACCCAACTACAGACTATTTTATTGTACCAACCTACATAAAAATGCTGTAGATCCATGTTTTTTTTTTTCACCTTAATTTGCCCATCATTATTTTAACTGTTGCTCTCTTGATTGAGAGCAACAGTTAAATGATTTGGGCAAAAACATCTCAGCAAGAGGCAAGAAATGCCCAGTATAATTTGCAAAAGATGAGGGAAATGTGAAATGTCCTGTTTTTTTCAGAGTAATGATGCCAAAGACATTTTACAGTAGTTTACTCTCCTACAACAGAACAACACATCAAAAACCTCACAACTGAGAAGTTGGAATCTAAAGTTTTTTGGTGTTTCTGCTTTTAAGATGCCAAAAAATGATTCATCATTTGCTTCTAATTGACTTATTTTTTAACTAGTTCAAAGCAAAGAGATGTTTTCCAACAATTGGCAATGGTATGAGCAGATTTTGAGAGAAAGCATGTACAGTCTTAAATCTTACTTTCTTGATGACTGCGAAATGCCAAAAAAAAAAAAAATGTAATGCACACTGCTGTGCTGTTGGTAGAGGGAAGAAATTCTTTCATCTTCATAAGATCATGCTATTTGTCTCTATAAATATCACCCTCCAGCAGCGCTTTGTCACAAACATCACTGTGTTCAAAACATGGTGTCGTGACCTGATCAGAATGTTTTTCTCTAAACCTACCACATGCTATGGATGAAAACATCCCTGTTCTCATCAATACTTCATCCTCTCTTAAAGGGGCTTTTTAAATCTAACATGAACCTCACATTGATGAGATCCACCTAACACATAAATAAAGACTATTACTTGACAGTTTCTCTTTCTCAATGTAATTTCCCGAGAATTTCATTAAATTATATAACAGATACTACATTTTCAGTGAGCTAACAATTATCTTCAAATGTTGGCATTCATGATGCCGTCATTGTTTTTTCTTTTTTATGGAAACACCGTTATGAAAACAAATAAGGGCAAAGCACAAATAAGCCGTACAACAACTGATTTGTTCATTATCCATTCATTGGCCATTGTGTTTGAAATCGCTAAATGGAATTTAATTACACTTCTCCAGGCTCGTTATTAATTATTTTCTCTTCCTGACTTTTTGTGTAGTTGAATATCTCTCTGCCAGTGTTGCTCATAAAAAGTAGCTGCTCAGTTCTCAAAAGGGTCAATTTATGTCGCCAGATAACAGATCTTGTAAAGGCTGTGATTTGCTTTTATTCCAAACCTGAAAATAATTTGTTACTTGAAAAAAAATCCTGATAAGTTAATTAGTCATAAGTTAGCACAAAGATACACAAGACTAAAGACTGGTCAGTGATCTCACAGTAGCCACAAGCCACTAAGGAAAAATGTCTATTCCCTAACTAGTTGTTTAGTGTCACAAAATAAAATTGGCCACAAAGCTGTATATAAGTGCACTAAAATCCACTTTGTGTGACTGAGATTTACTTGAGATTAACTGCAGTCAGATAGGTAAAAATATGTGTACAATATATATCAGATAAAAATTTAAACGATGAAAGAACTAAGTTCCTAATTTTTTCATCCGTTTTTGGAAAAGACTTCACTGTAGAAACGTCTGTATGTGTGTCAGTTTTTATAAATGCTTTGTGCTGTAAGACTACAACCAAAACTACTGTTACAAGCACCTTTATTAACATGGATGCATCACATAGAGTGTTTAGGCTCTCAGACAAGCCGCCATGCTAAGCTGCAGCACCAAAGGAGATGATGAGGCAGCCAAATATAGCCACTCCACAGGCGCTCCATTCTTTCCAGCTTCTCATAATGCTGTTTCAAAACCAATGAAGTGCATCGCATATTTATTGCTGTATACTTTGACGAAGAGGCTAAATGTAATATGAAATCATTTATGACAGCAAATACTTTGAAATTAATGAACTGAAGACATATTAAAATGAAAGGACATCCAGTTTTGTAGGGAAACAAAGTTCATGTCTCACACAGCTTGAGTTAGTCTTCAACAAAACATCTTTGGTTAGTGTCCGTATATATACTGGCCACTTCATTAGGTGCACTTTGTATTCAGTTTAGTTCAGTTTTATTTATATCACAACAGCAGTTGCCTCAAGGCACTTTATATTGTAAGGTAAAGACCCTACAATACTAGATATACAAGTTCAAGTGCTAATTGAGAAAACAATCTAATCAGCCAATGACACTGCAGGAACTCAATGCATTTAGTCATGTAGGCAACCTGCTGAATTTCAAATTGAACATCAGAATGAGGAAGAAAGGCGATATAAGTGGTTTTCAACATGGGATGGTATTGTTGGTCTGAGTATACTGGGGAAAATACTGGAGTATATTGGAGCAAATACTCTGGAGTTTACAGATCACGGTCTGAAAAAAATAAAATATGGAGTGAGCGGCAGTTCTCTTTGTGAAAATGTGTTGTTGATGTCAGAGGTCAGAGGAGAATAGCCAGACTGCTCCAAGCTGAAGGAAGGCAACAGTTCCCAAAGTATGCAGAAGAGCAGATACCTACACCAGGTACCACTCCTGTTAGCTTAGAACAGGAAACTGGACAGTAGAAGATTGCCTGGTCTGAAAAGTCTATCTCTGCTCCAACATTTAGATAGCAAAGTGAAAATTTGCTGTATTCCAGATGGATAGCTCACAAAGCTCAAATCATCTTACACTGATTTTTCTGAACATAACAGTGAGTTCACGCCACCAGATCTCAATCCAACAGAGCACCTTTGGGATGTGGAAGAATGGAAAATGGGTGTGCAGCCTACAAATCTGCAGCGATGGTGATGCTGTCATGTCAAAAATCTCTAAATAGTGTTTCCATCACCTTCTAGAATCTATGCTATGAAGAAATAAGGCAGTTCTGAAGGCAGCTAGGAAATGTAACAGATGTAGTTTTCAATGGTGACGATGAGATCAGTTTGTTCCTCTTGTTTTTTGTTCTTTTTAATTGCAGTATTGCTTTTAAAGTAGCAATTAGCTGCCCAAAATAGACAATAGTTACATGCACTAGTGCACATCAAACAAAAAAATGTAAAATACTGGTAAGTTCAAAGCAATGAAGTTTTCGAGTATAAATGGTAAATGTTACCTTTCACCATACCTAAGTAGAAATTACATTTCCTCTGTAGAAATATATATATATATTGATGTTCAGGGTAATATGTGCATAACAAATTGCCAACATTCCTCTTTTATGAAGGTTGAGTACATGCCTCCTGTCTTCCCTCCTTCCCCTGGAGAGTTAGCTCTCTGTACCTGTACTTGGAGGCGAAGTGGCAAGTGTTGATAGTCTGACAGATCTGATTTGTCAAGCCATTGCCCAGGGTATGTGCTACGCTGGCTTTGCCAAGCAACGCTACTCAATGAAATAAATACACATTAGCCTCTGTCTCAGCCCACATTTCTCTCATCATTCAGCGCATTCTTGAACCATGTGCAAATTACTCTCAGTCAAAAAGGCACAGGGGAGAGCTCTGCTCAAAAACTGGGATGAAGCATGAAGTTGTGGGGAATCGTGGTGAAGAGGCATTTTGCAGGAGTACAAAAATACTTCAGCTGCATTAGTGTACTCAATGGGGCGGAAAAAATGTGCGCATGTGTGGAAGGTGTGAAGCCCATGGATGGGAGAGCAGAAAACACAGGTTAGGCTCACAGTCACATAAGGGCAACAAATGAACCACAACGCAATGTTATTATGCAGATTCAGAAATAGTTACTATACACACACACACACACACACAATATTATATATATATATATATATATATATATATATATATATATATATAAACTGGGAATACCACACATTATATTTAACCTAAATACTTTGTTGCTGAATTTGTCCAGCTTTAGGCAACCATACGGCAGTGAGCCTTGTTGGCACTGTCACATGGGCTCTGCTCTAAGTGAAATTTGCGCTCCATGTTCATTTAAACAGGAAAAACCACAAAACACAGAGTGTGTGGTTCTCTTCTCCATGTGACTGATGGCTGTGAAACCACAGTTCTGCTTGTGACACATGTCAAGGGCCTTAATGATGCTGTGTGCATGCTTGTGAACAAAAAAAACCTAAGAAATGAGGTGACAAAAATCTGCATGATCATGCCAGTTGTGATACTAGCATGGAAAGAAAGAGGAAAGAAAAGGCTGCTGTTATTTATTATTAATATTAACATATTATCCTTATATACAGTATGTATGATATAATCCCATATGCTCATTTGGGGGCATGTATTTGTGAGGATGTGGTGCTATGTTTAGATTTTACAGGGCCTAATGAGAGCCTTGAGTATCTGGGATTGTGAGAGTGGCAGGTTGCTGCTATTTGTGTGGATGTGTGTGACGTGCAGTCACAAGGCTGTGCAGACTTGATGTGTGTTTGAAGTAAAGCTGTGGAATTCAGACGAGTGGGTGTGTGGTCAGCTGTGGTAAAACGTGGATTTCCCCCCAGTGGTTATGGCCAAACTGGGCTGCTCAGAAACCACTGTGACTGTTGTTGGACACTGGCCACTCTAAAGGAAAAGCAGAAGAAAAGCTCTTGCTGTGTATGAACAAATCACAGTTTCCTTAAAGTCCCATGTAGGTTGCATGGAAAGAAAAATGAAATCACTCAAACTGTATTACATTTAAATGAAATGTTATTGCCAAATTCTATTTGAGGACCCATGTGTCATATGTAAAACTTGTTTCTGTGCTGAGTGAAGAGAGTTTAGTGGGTAGCTGCGTATCAGCTTATGAAATCAAAAATAAGAATTCAGTTTTAAGTTTGAGGGTCGGGAAGTCACTCCCACTCAGAGACAATAAAACAGTGAAATTGTGACGTACCACCTGACTGATTGCTGACATTTCCACCCTTCATTCATTAACAGTCCCTGGTTGGCTTTCACAGCTGACCCTGGGCCTGCAGAACATAGGGGCCTAAATGTCACGGTGCCTTCTTCTTCACATAGGTGAGACAGCAGGGCACCCTAAGTGCTTGCATACCCACTCAACATCCAACATTTAATGCTTTTAGAGGAGAGAATGGACGGTGAAATTATATGAATTAAAGCATTTTAAATATGAAAGTTTCAAAATGGCAATGTCCATAAAAGCCTTTTACCTAAACATGATGACACCAAGTGTCACGCAGCTTTTCTTGTGGAAAAAAAGAAGAAGAAAAAAAAGACCTGCTTATAACTCAACTCTGTTGTGTATTTTCACATAGACTTAAATTTTGATAAACCCTTTGAGCTTGGTAGAGTTCCAGTACATCACCACGGCTCTGCTGATCTCAAAACATGCACATAGCATCATGTATATTGCCCCCGCTAACCCCTACAAAAACCTGCCTCTATTTAAGGTCCTCTAGGGAAAAACTATGATTTTTGTTGCTCTGAGTTTTCCTCTACAACTACTTCAAATCCACATGAAGACATTTATGGATTTTAGTCTCAACAGCTCTTGGATGCATTGCCTGAAATTTGGTGCACAGATTCAGGCTCTTTAGGATTAACATGTGCAGTAGCATTACCACTATCAACTTCACAGCAAGATTTTTTTGTCTGGGATCTGTTCTGTGCGGAGTTTCTTGAAGGTACTTGAGCATGAGATTCGCCAGGCTGCACTGAAGTCCAAACAGATGAATAGGTGTGGATCTGAGCATAAATATGCTGTAAAATACTGTCTTTTTTTTTTTTACTATCAGAGTATCTATTAGGCCTTTAGTTAATCCCAAAAACACATAGTTTGAATTTTTTTACTGAGCTGCGGTATCTGAGAAAATAAATCATATGAAATGACTATACGAAACTATTGTATGTCACAACAAGATCACTGTAATAATGTTTACAGTTTTAAATCACAGTTACTTGTTAGAAATCTGTCTGTGTCATGAACAGAAAATAATACATTATCAACCAATTAAAAAGTGTACTTTGAAAAGAGACATTTCTCTGTACAGTATAGGGTCGGGGTGTCAAACTCCAGTCCTCGAGGGCCGGTGTCCTGAAACTTTTAAATTTGTCCCTGCTGCAGCACACCTGAATAAAATTAGTAGGTCATTACCAAGATACTGTAGAACTTGACTGCATGCTGAGTTGGCAGAGTCTTGCTAATAACCTAATAGTTTCATTCAGGTGTGCTGCAGCAGGGACAAATTTAAAAGTTTCAGGACCCCTGCCCTCAAGGACTGGAGTTTGACACCCCTGCTATAGGTAGTCTGTTCAAAGTTCACAGTTCAAGGCTCCTAGTTTAAAACATTTCATATGACATATAAAATAAACATTTTACATTCATGTTTATCATTTAAATGTTTGCTTGTTTTTTAACTGAGTATGCACATGGAGACAGTGATTCTACTTTTATCACACAGTCAGATCAATATTTACATGACAACATGGAAAAGATGCATATTTGTGATGATTCAGACTGGAAAAAGATTAAAAATCTCTGAGAGAATCGTCAGTGAAGACCTTGGAATATGTTGAAAACTGAACTTAGAGAGAAAACTTGATCTGCGGAGAAAGAGCGAGAGAGCACATGAGCCACATAGAGAGCGGCCCAGAGAGACGAGACAAACCGAGTGGTGGAAGAGAACAGATGGCAGGGTAATACTGCTCTGCTCTCATTACTTTTTCCTCCCTGACATTGTTGTTTGGAAAATGGATGTTACAGTGGACATAATAGCCTTTATCTGCAATTTTCTCCTGCATAATTCCCTTGCTTCTGCTCCTTCAAAGGGAGATAAATACTCACCTGATGAAGGCAGAGAAGAGGCCTACAGTAATGTAGTCGCATGGACAACACATGTTTTATTTCAGCCACCTTAGGTGCACTTCATACAAAATCAATACACTAAAACTGCATGAGAAATAAAACACTTCTCATGGATTCAAAAACTGGTCATATTCTTTACTGGGCTGTTTGATGCCATAAATGTAAACCCTGTAGTGCTCCAAAACGCTTTGACGCCACACTGTCCACTTAAGGAAAGCCTCGTCTCCTCCTGCATCATATTTTTCAACTTAATTACACCAAGAATATCTGAAAGTCATACACTGTATCTGTGTAGATTAATGATAATCACTACTGGTAAAATAGGTGACAAATGAACATGCATGTTTTAGAAACAATGGATATATGAGTAATGTTTATGGCTTTTCTACACTTCTCTTTAAACAGCCTAATGAATATGTATAATATGCAACTGCAGCAGGGTTTTTTTAAAGAGGATGATAGGCTTCATAAGTTCTTTCATCAGCAGACTAGTGCGACCAGAACGCGCTGCAGGCCTAATTGGAATAATTTAACTGCTTACTTTGAAGTGTAAAATATGTGCTAGAGAAGAGGTTCCTAAAAGGTCAGTGCTAGAGGTGGTACACGTTGATGCTTTGAGCTGTCGAATGGAATGTAGAGATGATATCATTATTTGTGTTTCTGTTTGATTTGTCAGTCCAGGTCCTGAAAAAATGAGTGGTAACTTTTTGTGCTTGTTTAGTTGATGTTGTCATAATTCCAGCCCTGTCCACTGCTTTGGTTTCACTGTTAATGGCAATAAATAGGGGAATAAAATCAATAAATATGACGTGAGATGTGTCCAAATGAAGTTTGTGTAATTATTACATTATTATACGATTGTCCAGTTTTTTGTGTTTTGTTTTGTTTTGTTTTTTTATTTTTTTTATTTTTTTTTTGGGGGGGGGGGGGGGGGGGGGGGGGGGTATGCTGTTGTGCAAAAGTCTTGAGCCAACTCTTGTTTCATTATATTCTGGAAATAGCATCAGCTATTTATTTAAACGTGTGAAATACTGTCACGATTGCAGACTGACAGAAAGACCAGACTCACTCTTGCAAAGCAATCTAAAGATTTTATTTCCAAACTTAGGATGGAGTAAGTCCGTTCCACTGCAAATGTTGATTTGGAGGAGTGGGCATGCTGGTAAGTTAGAAAAGAGCTAGCGGTTTTAAACCTGTTAAATTCACTGAAGCTGGAAGAGCAAGTTTCTGTGTCAGACTGTTTTACGAGACAAGATCTCAGTGAAACGGAAAACTCAAGAGCAGCACAGTGAGGGAGAGGAACTGAGACGAAGGTGTGAGTCTCAAAAACACCCTGGAAATGATTCCAAACATTTCGAGGGGGGGGGGGGGGGGGGGGGGTTACAAGATTCTGGGAACCGTAGAATACAATAATAATAATTTAACCTCTTAAAGCCTGAACCACAAAATTCTTTTTAAAAGGAGTTTTTTTTTTCAACCTTCTTACAATAAAAAAAAGAAAGAAAAACTAAATATTAACAATATTTGCTACATCTGGAATTTTTTGCACAATGAACTGCTTAAAAATGTATTGTGCAATTTATTTAGGTGTTTCAGTGGAAAATTAAAAATCACACTGATGATGTAGAAGTCGTTCCCTCTCTCTCTCACACACACACACACACACACACCTATTACCTTACTGACTAAAAATGCAAATGTTGTATGAACTTGCTGTATATTACCTAAAACTCACACCTAAATATCACAAAAACTCTCAAATATGATATACTGGGCATAAAGGCGTTAAGGCAAACAATAAGAGTGTGTACAATTCTATAAAGGTTGAAAATCAATATTTGATGTGACCACCTTTTTTCTTCAACACAGCCTGAACTTCCCCAGGCAAATTTCTTCAGGCTACTTGAAGGACACTCAAAGCTCTTCCTTGGATGTTGTTTACCTTTTGTTCTGTTCTCTGTCGAGATGATCCCTTAAATAATGTTGAAGTCCGGGCACTGGAGAGGCCTTTTCATGACTGATAGAGTTCCATTGTGTGTTTTCTATCAAGGGATGTTTTTACTGTATTGGCAGTCTGTTTGGAATCATTGTGATGTGGTTAAATGAAACTGGTGCATACCAGGCTTTATAGCATGGTAGGTCAAAATCTGGCTGTAATTTTTTTCTGCATTCAAATGTCCATAAATTTTGACAAGATCTATGACACAACTGGCTGAAATGAAGTTCCAAACAATGACTAACTCCAAAATGCAGAAGCATACCATTTAAAATCAGTTCTTTGCTAAGCTGTCTGTTATGTTCAGACACCCAGTGTTGTGGGAGGGTCTCAAGACATACTGTATGCATTGTACTGTATTTACTAAGGTAGTTACTTTCTTTCTAAAAAAAAAAAAAATAACACTCTTGCAAATTAAAATTCACTTTCCATAAATATTAAAATATAGGCTTTTATCATGTCTATCACATTTTATATATTATTGTCAGGATTTGGTCAACTTTTCTATACATATTCTATCAATGTCAGCATTGACAACACCTAAAGTCATTGGCATAAAAACACCTTGCTGCACTCTCAGCTCTCTCATTTGGATGTGGTTCAACGCTCTGTCACCAGCCAATCATTACTGATGCTTTTTAATACCAATGTGTGAACTCATTTCATTCTAACTTTTAAAGAAACAACTCCCCTGACTATTTTGGCTGCATTGGCAAGAGAAACACAGAGGATTTGCTTCCTGTCAGCCTTTCAATAAAGAAATTAAAGGAATTAGTCAAATTATAGATATACTTAGCCAACCCCATCTTTCAGCACAGTTTTCAGCACTTGAGTCAAATATAGTCTGAGTTTATCTATCAATTAGATATATTAGTTAGATAAATAAGCCACAGTTGTGTGAGAAGGAGTTTTTTTGACAAGTTCAGTGATGCCGACTTTTTATAGCATTAATCCGATGCAGGGCTCTAAGAGAAGCAAGAAGAAAAGAAACAAGGACAACTGTTTGCTGGTGGCAGAAATTTCAGTATAATTCAAATTTAATTCTACACTAATATTAGAGTCATGGCGCCCATGCAAAAATACGATCAAACACCCTGAAATATATATGTGATCAAAATGTGAATTTTTAGGATTGTCATTCTCGGGATGGCAGAATGGCACTGCACTGCAAATACTAATGAGCCGCAGTAAAGTAGATGCATATAACATGTTGCAGACCTTTACAAATCCCCATGTGTGCTTTCAAAAAACCAATTCCACACTGTCCTTCAGAGGGTATTCAAATGCTGAACACGTCACTCTAGATATTTTCAGTTTTGGATTGCTCTGTATCTACAAAACGAGACTCAGTGCCAATTGGCAGATTGTCATTAATTTGATGTATAGTTTTATGATTTGTTAGTCTAATTTCATACAGGTAAGTACTTGATTTTATTGTTAAAGTAAACCATAAACATCCTCATGACACAGTTATGAGGATGTTCTGCTGTGATGCTGTGATGCACTACACCACAGCATAATCATCTTCATGAGAGATTTTAAGTTAAAATCTTCCTCTTATCATTCCTCTCCTCAATACTGTGTGATGTTCAACTAATCGCGTATGTAGTTATGGAAAGTATTGACATTACCGTCACCAGTGTTATATCTGTAATTTGTTTTTATTTATGTTTCCTGATTTGATGTGGTGGTGTACAGAAAAAAAGGCAGAAATACGTCTGATAGACTCAAATGGCTTGAATTAAAAACAGTAGTTTCAAGTTACAGGTTTGAAATCTTTTGAATAATGTTTGTTTTTGTCATAATGCCAGCAACTCAGAGACCAGAACAGATAAGTTGTTTCCTCACAGGAGCTTTGCAGGGATTTCTGCTAAAGAGGAGAAAACAAGTTATACCTGACGTGAGGTCAGACAGAGGTCATGTAACAAAATAATGTAAAAATAAATTACAACTGGTTTATTTAGAGATGACTGTGATTTCACTGAGTGTGGAAAACACATGTACCGTACAGACTAGTCTGCAGTAAGGTTTTAGGTTTAAGTGTTAGGTCTAAGACAGGGATGTGAGACTCATTTTACATCGTGGGTCACATACAGTCAACTTTAATCTGAAGTGGACTGAACAAAAGAAACTCCCATTTTTGTTGGTGTGAAGTCATTCAACCCTAAGAGAAAGAAACATAGTTTCAACAGTTTGTCTCAGTTTTGCAGTATGGTAACAACATTTTGCTGATAAAGATAATGAAATGAAAGAAATCTGCCAGAATGAAAAAGTAAATTTTGAAATATACAGAAAAGATCTGGTAGCTCACTGCTCAGGCTCTCCTGTAACTAGTTTTTCATTAATTCACAAGAAATCTTCATCAATTTATTATTGTTTAATGTGGATATCTTATAAAATATATTAATTAATTAAATAAATAAATTGGGACTATCTATAGCCAATAGTAAAAGAAACTGATGCAGGGCTGATTCCAGCCCCCCGGGGTTTATATTGGACATTCATGGTTTCAGGTCTGAGTGTTAATTAATGTTGAATAAATAGAAATACAGGGATCTTTTTTCTATAATACAGCATTGAGGATATTTTTAAATAGTAGTAATGGTTATCAATGATTGCATAATCATTGATAACCATTACGCTGGACAGACCTGGTGCACCTAAACGCGTGGTGAGGGTGTGCTGGGAACGTCTAGCAGAGTCCGCGAGAGCTTCAACGCACACCTCCGGCAGAGCTTCAACAGCATTCCGAGGGAGACTGGGGACATTGAGTCCGAATGGACCATGTTCAGCGTCTGCATTGAGCTGCTGCATTGAGCTGCTGCATTGAGCTGCGGCCGCAAGGTGGTTGGTGCCTGCCGTGCTGGTAATCCCCGAACCAAATGGTGGACGCCAGAGGTGAAGGGAGCCACCAGGCTGAAGAAGGAGTCCTATCAGGCTTGGTTAGCCTGTGGGACTCCAGCGGCAGCCGACAGGTATCGACAGGCCAAGCGGAATGCGGCTCGGGCAGTGGCTGAAGCAAAAACTCGGGTGTGGGAGGAGTTCGGAGAGGCCATGGGAAAAGACTTTCGGACTGCCTCGAAGAGATTCTGGCAAACCGTCAGGCGTCTCAGAAGGGGAAAGCGGTGCTCTACCTGCACTGTGTATAGTGCTGGTGGAGCGCTGCTGACGTCGACTGAGAAAATTGTCAGGCGGTGGAAGGAATACTTCGAGGACCTCCTTAATCCCACTGACACGTCTTCCGAGGAGGAAGTAGAGTCTGGGGATGAGGGGAATGACCCACCAATTTCCGGGGGCGAGGTCACTGAGGCAGTTAAACAACTCCTTGGTGGCAGAGCCCCTGGTGTTGATGAGGTTCGCCCCGAGTTCCTGAAGGCTCTGGACGTTGTAGGGCTGTCCTGGTTGACACGCCTCTACAATGTTGCATGGAGATCAGGGGCAGTACCCATGGACTGGCAGACCGAGGTGGTGGTCCCCATCTTTAAGAAGGGGGACCGGAGGGTGTGTTCCAACTACAGGGGGATCACACTCCTCAGCCTCCCTGGGAAAGTCTATGCCAGGGTACTGGAAAGGAGAATTCGTCCGCTAGTCGAACCTCGGATACAGGAGGAACAATGCGGTTTTCGTCCTGGTCGCGGAACATTGGACCAGCTCTTCATCCTCTCGAGGATACTTGAGGGTGCATGGGAGTTTGCCCAACCAGTCTACATGTGTTTTGTGGACTTGGAGAAGGCATTCGACTGTGTCCCTCGGGGTGTCCTGTGGGAGGTGTTGCGGGAGTATGGGGTGTCTGGCCCATTGCTACGGGCCATTCGATCCCTATACAACCGTTGCAAGAGCTTGGTTCGCATTGCTGGCAATAAGTCGGACTCGTTCCCGGTGGGTGATGGGCTCCGCCAGGGCTGCCCTTTGTCTCCGGTTCTGTTCATAATTTTTATGGACAGGATTTCTAGGCGCAGCCAAGTGGCGGAGGGCTTTCGCTTTGGTGGCCTCAGAATCTCATCTCTGATTTTTGCAGATGATGTGGTTCTGTTGGCTTCATCGGGTGAGGGCCTCCAGCTCGCACTGGAACGGTTCGCAGCCGAGTGTGAAGCAGCGGGAATGAGGATCAGCACCTCCAAATCTGAGGCCATGGTTCTCAGCCGGAAAAGGGTGGAGTGCCCACTCCGGGTCGGGGATGAGTTCCTGCCCCAAGTGGAGGAGTTCAAGTATCTCGGGGTCTTATTCGCGAGTGATGGGAGAAGGGAGCCGGAGATCGACAGACGGATTGGGGCTGCAGCTGCAGTAATGCAGACGCTGCACCGGTCCGTCGTGATGAAGAGGGAGCTGAGTGTAAAAGCGAAGCTCTCAATTTACCGGTCGATCTACGTCCCTACCCTCACCTATGGCCACGAGCTGTGGGTAGTGACCGAAAGAACGAGATCGCGGATACAAGCGGCAGAAATGAGCTTCCTCCGGAGGGTGGCTGGCCTCTCCCTTAGAGATAGGGTGAGAAGTTCGGCCATCCGGGAGGGGCTCAGAGTAGAGCCGCTGCTGCTCCACATCGAAAGGAGCCAGCTGAGGTGGTTCAGGCATCTGACAAGGATGCCCCCTGGGCGCCTCCTGGGTGAGGTGTTCCAGGCATGTCCCACCGGGAGGAGGCCCCGGGGCAGACCCAGGACACACTGGAGAGATTATATCTCTCGGCTGGCCTGGGAACGCCTTGGTGTTCCCCCGGATAAGCTGGAGGAGGTGGCTGGGGAGAGGGAGGTCTGGGCCTCTTCGCTTAGGCTGCTGCCCCTCGGATAAAGCGGATGAGGATGGATGGATGGATGATTGCATAATAAGTTTAACACCATTTTTACTTTCAATAAACTGTATTTTAATCATTATGGCTATTGTTACGGCCCTAGCAGGGCCTCCTCCTGAAGGTGCCTGTGTGGGCGTGTCCCACCGCCTCTTCTGCCTGAGGTGCCACCTTTCCCTGTTACACAGCTGACTCACATCAGTAATTAAAAGTATTTAAGCCCAGGGAAAGGTGAGCTCTGGGCCAGAGTGCCAGTAGTGTGGTTACAGCTTGTGAGCTGAGTGGTTGTTGTGTTTTCAGCTAGTGAGCTGCTCTTTCTTTTTGGCTTTCGTTTTACTTTATTGACCTTAAATGGTGATAGCGGCTTGTCCGTCTCTTTTAGTTAGTATAAATTGAAACTTTAATAAAACTCTTTAATTTAACCCTTTTGCCTCCTTGACTCCTTTTTCTGACCCGGTCACTTTTGTTACTTCCCCCTCCCTGCCTAGACCCCTCAGGGGAACGTAACACTATTATGTTTTCATGTCTTGAATAAAGCAGGACATGATAATGTGTTGTAATTAATGTTTTTCTCCAAAACATCAAAAAATTAAAACCTCTTCCAGCTCTCCAGTGCATTTATTGATGATTAATCATCCATTTGCTAATATGAGGTAGGTAGATCTGTTGTTCAAAATTAGGTATTGAGCAAAGTATTACCAGTATGTAAAGGTTAAGTTTGATTTTTGGTATGATTTTAAATCCAGCCCTCAAAGGGTTGATGATTTTGGTTTCCATAGACTGTTCCATCATTTTGTTTTCAATAAATTACAAAATACACTTTTTATGTCAATAAACATTTTTAATGTCAATAGATTTTTTGAGGAGTATATTTTATTCTCCAACACCTCATATACCTGTTTAGTGTGAATACGTCCGTCTGAAAAATATGTGAACAATATTGGAAAGCATTTTTTTTTCATTATTATTCTCACACAGTTTTGCCAGAATATCCTTGAGGTATTGTGCTGGGGACAATACAAATATGCTTTGAAAAGAAAAATAGCATCTTTTCTCCTGAACATTAAAGCAAACAAAGCTCCAAATGTAACTCTAGTCCAAGTATATAAGTAGAACAATTGTCATTTATTTCATAGCACAAGATTTTCTGAAAGATTCTTGTACTGAGAAACTAAATCAAGCGAGAACTTTGAAGCAGTGAATCAGGTTGTCATTGTAAGTTGTGTTCCAGCTGCAAACAGATTAAAAAATCTGCATTTTCCTCTGATGGTGTGGTTAAAATACCGGCAGTGTTGACATCTGATTTAAATCTGGTAATAAAAGATATGTGGTGTGTCTGGGTCGCGGCTTAAAAAAAAACACACACATGCTGTAAAGTCAGGACAGAGTCAGACATGATAACACATACACCTATGAAATTTCTCTTCCTGCCTCATCCCACCATTTAGCCTGATCACAGTGCCTGTCAGACAGCTTCTTAAATGTGAGCTGCTTTATCTGTCTGACATTTGCAATGACTTTTAGCTGAAAATGTTTGCTGGAGCTTAATGGCTGACAAATATCAGTTGATTTTACTGAAATGAGCTCATCTCAAAATATTGACTACTGTGTTTAGGGAATATTCTGTATTATTCTTTTAAGACACGTTTCTCTTTCCTGAGCTGCGGTGTAAGGAACACAGGTGACGAGTTCAGCTGTCAAATGAATATCATGAGTCAGATTGAAAGTTATGAAGGTAAGATTTCATCTCTGATGGACTGCCTGAAATAATTTTGGAGCTTTGAATAGAAAGAAAATAGAAGAAATAGAGCAATTTCAGCAATTCTGTCCACTCTACCACAACCCCTGTAGTCATGATTTGTGTCAGTATTTCTTAAGACTAACCCCACAACTAAAGTTATCCCTGGCATCAATCACCCTCACTATAACAGTGTTCCTTCTTGCTTTTTCTGTTTCCTTCTCCTTCAGTTTCATCAGCCAAACTGTCAGTCATGTATCTGCTCAATAATTCAGAACTATATTTTTCTTTCTTCATCTGATAAAGAGAAAGCACAGCCCACTGCTGCTGCGGAAACTGCCTCAACCTGAGACTGGGCCGTGAAATTGGAGTGCCAGACAGGCATTAACCTGGCTGGGTATGTACATATTAATATGCTCATTATCGGCAGCATGGGGAGACACGTGGTTTGTGGCACACCAGTGACATTGAAGAGGGCACAATGCAAAGGCACACGCGTTTGCACTGGGAAATATGCTTGTGCCACCATACAATAAATATATTAAAGGCCCAACAAACAAAAGACACACAACCCAGCCCATTTTTACACACCCACATTCATTTTCAATATTTTTGAGTTAATTCCCTTAGCAGAAGGTGTAGGACAGCATTATTAATCATGTGCAACTTCCAACAAAAAGCCAGCCAAACAACCCCAGGAAACAAAATGTGACTTGTTTACGCAGAAAATTAATTCTCTGTCATGCGCATCTTGTTTAAGAATTAAAGAAATTAGCCTGCGGTAAAGACATATCCATGGTGCATGTTTGACCTTGTTCTCTGACTGCCTGTACAGGCCTATATGAGGCGGCTGTAATAGACCAAAGACAAAATGAGTGTATCATGATATCAAAGGATACAAACTACTTGTCGGGCATAAAGTAGCGTGGAATCGACTTTAAAACACAATAAATCGCTTATGAATTCCCTTGAGTTTCCTAAGACACGGGTTTTTTAATCATCTTTATGTACTTTGACATTAATACTGTTATTAAATTTGTTATAGGATTATTAATAGCGATATTAATAATAGTAGCAGTTTTGAGGGGTTTGTTAAGAGTTTACACCATAAATGTTGATCAAATCATTGGAAAATGTACTCAAAATTCTGCAGTCAGAAAACAGCAAGATATGAGTCAGAAGTTAATCATCAACTCTAAGATCACTGTGTTACATTTTAACTGCAATCTAGGCTCAGGCAAGAGTTGATGTCCCATAGAAAAAAAATATGTATTTTCTAGTTAAAGAGCACTTAGTTCACTTACAATTCGTTCCACTATCATGAAACACCACTCATTGTGTGGCCGGGTTCTATAAGTACACACCGAAGGCTTTTGGATTAGCATAATGACCAGCTGCAGACTTTAAAAGCTGTAATCAAGTTCCTCAGTGAATCTATAAATGCTAATTAGACTCACTGAAAACCTCACGTTCAAAAAGGAAAAACACAATTTAATTTGCCTTCCAGCACTGTTTAAGTGTTGAGTAAGTTGAACAAATGAATCTGAAGAGGCCAGCTTACTAGAATTCTCCTCTTTTATCTCACTTTCCATCCATTTTCTTATCCTTTATTGAGATATTACAACCATCCAAAGTGTCACGGAATACTTTTTTGATTATGTTAACAGAATTGAAGATCTCTGGTTGTGTTCTCAGTGCATTTACAAAACACATTTTCTTATAAGCCAACTCTTTATGCAGTCTGTCAGATTTACTCCCAGGGAACTGGAGAAATATTAGTGCAGCTTACTCAGCTTTGGGCCAGGATAGGAGGGATGGGACACAGTGCATGAGGGTAGCCTGCGGTGCTGATGAATAAAGGTACTGAAAGCTATATTTCTGTAAGAGAACCTGAGGGTTGGTTGTGGGTGGAGGGTATTTCACATTTTCTCAGCATGCTTCATAAACCTAACCTGAGACACTCCACATTAGTTGTATTAGTTAACTGTGTACATGAAATACGTATGAAATTAAGTGCAGTCATGTTTGAAAATTTTAAAACAAGACTACATAGCATGTGTTAAGCAGTGGTAACAGTGGCTTCTGTGGCCACAAGTGCAAGAAATGCAGGACTCTCAAAACCCTTTATTAGGCAGAGAAGGTAAAAAAAAAATCTGAATCCCAATTTTTTAAAAGATGACGAGCATGAGGCTATGACAACATGAGGGTTTGTAAACAGACACTCTGACAAGATTTCAAGGGAAAAGCAGGACTTGCACACAAGGTCATTACAGAAGATCGATATGGGAGCATAACAGAACACAGCTGCTAACAATCAAGACAAGAGACGGAAAGTGAACCTAAATCCAATACACAAGAGACAAACAACTACTGAAGTCAAACAGGAAATAAGAGCCAAAAACTAACATTAATAAAACTCAGACATTGAAGAAAAAGAGAGCGATAAACTGGGGACATGAATAAATTAAAATATAAGCTGTAACTGGAACAAAGAACTAAAGACTCAAAACCCAAAGAAAGTACATTAAGGTAAAAACAAACTAAAAGCCAACTGGAGGATATTGGATAACAGAATACAAAGTCCACAACTCAAAACCCAGGATCCAAAAACCCAGAACCGCGAAAACAAGTGGGAATTATCGGAATTTGGTGTACAAAATTCTGCATTGCTAAGCAACCAACTGTAGTACATAGCAAGCACAAAATCATCATCTTTCTAGAAACCAGCAAATCTACTGCTCACGTCAGCGGGTAACTCAGTTTTGCATGTGCCTAAGCTGAAAAAATGTGTTAATTTTCAGAACATTCACTTTCAACATTCCTCTTAACTCTAGGATGTTGAATAACAGCCATTCGTAGCAGTGAAATAAAAATCTAACACCCACACACAACCATCACTTTAAGCAAGTTAACAATATGTAGTAAAGGAAAGTGTTAAAACTAATGTTCTGGCTTGAGTAAAGCAGATTTTTTTTCTACAGTGAGCAACTATGGCAACGTCCATCCATCCAAATTTCTGCCACTGATACAATTCAGGGTTGTAGTGGAGCTGGAGCCTCTCCCAGCTGTCACAGAGAAAGAGAGGCAGGGTACATCCAGGGCAGGTTGCCAGTCTGTTGCAGGGCTAACAGAGAACAATTCACATTCACACCTAGAGCCAACTTAGTATCACCAATTTAACCTAACACAATCCATATCTTTGGACTGTAAGAGGAAGATGGATTACCTGGAGAGAACCCACACAGCCATAGGTCATGACATGCAAACTCGACACAGAAAGGTTCCAGGCTGTATTCAAACCCAGGATCTTCTTACTGTGAGGATAAACGGCTAGCGGTACTAACCAGCCCACCACTGTGTCGCCTGCTGTGGCAACCTCCAGAGCTCAAAAATGAAGCAAGTTGGTAAGGCTGCAGTTCCTTAAATGGCCGCTCAGGGCTCTAAAAGCGAGTTAACCCTGATTGGCCACCACCTCAGCCTGGTACAAAAAATGATTTTGGTTTGTATAACTTTTTCTATTCTGTGTATAAATTAACTTTAAGCCTTTACCATTTAAAGGTAAGTATTAGTAGCACCACTGCTTTTAGTGACAAGTGAATGCTTTTTGGTGTAGTGCTTTGCTGTTATAGGACAATCCATGAATAGACTGTATAGTTTATCTGTTTTCTCACCAGCCGAAAGTATACAATTTGTTCTTAGTTGATAATAAAAATAACTTGCTTGTTCTGCTATTAATTAACTATTTCTACCTTCGCATTCATAGACAATTTATGAGCAGAATCTTTGTGGAAATGGACTTGACCTATCATCAAAAACTAACAAGAAAACTGGCAACGGTCCATCAAATGAAACAATGTAAGACAGAGTATTTAGCATAGGATCCTATGTATTCAGTTCTTAACCTGTATTCACACTGGAATTGTATGTGTTTGTTCAACTTTTTATTCCCTACTGCAAGGTCAGGCATCTCCTGAGCTCGACTTTTATCATCCAAGTTTTCTTGGATTGCATGTTTGGTTAGGAAGTGGGAATAAAAGAGATAACACTTACCCTGTGAAAAAACAATCATAATTACACAAATTACTGTAGAAAGGAGAAATCAGATCCCTCTTTAAAGTGTGTTAGTGGCAGCAATATAAGTTGGACTCTAAAGCAAGACCTAACAGGCATTTTTAGGTTGAACAGATTTCTTTTTACTGGAAAAGTCTGCACAAGAGGTGATGCCAACAAGGAGTGTTCTGGGGAACTGGGAAAGTGCAGAGGTAGGTTAGTCCAAGTAAGGATATTTGAAGATATGTCACAAAGTAGTTCCAAAGGTAGGAAAAGTGAGTGACAGAGATTTCTTTTAGGTGTCTAAGAGGATACTCTAAGGGCTGCTGGTTACTCTGAGTTGGCAACAGGAGGCATACGAGGTTGGGCAGGCAGACGGGTGGTTATGGAGAGTTTTCCTGTGAGGGATTCTAGGGGGAATGAAACAGCTCAGCATCAGCAGGTAAGTTGGTCTGGGAAGAGAGCTACTCCATGGATACGCAAGAAACAATGGAATGGAGGGAGCCAGCGAAATTAAACTTTGGAAATTATGGGAACACGGGAGAGCCATATGAGCCTGATTATTAAGCAGGGAATGCAGACAATCTGACAGCGAATGGATACAGGAACTGTTCCTTAAGTGCAGGTTGGTGACGAGGCTGACGTTCCACAGGTATGGTGTCTGAAGAGCAGGAGTGCCAGCATGGACTGAGAGAGTTAAAGCATCAAAGAAAGAATAAAATGTATTTCTGTGACAAATACAGTGAAGTGTTAATAGAATTAACTTGAAATTTTGGATTTTTTTAACTTAAAATGTTTTTGCAGTTACTTATTTTTTAAATAATTGAGAAGATTTGTAGAAAATCACCCTCCTGTGTATATATTGTCCGCATCTCCCTCTGTTCAGTGTGGTGTTCTCCCTCTATTTTGCCTCTTTTTTTGCCGGCAATAAAGCTATAAGTTCAACATTCTGTTTGCTGAGTCCTGCATTGGAGGCCCACTACCCATTCGCCACACTCCCCACTCTACATGACAAAAAGAAAAGAAGAGCTTGCTCAGGACTTATTATGTAGATATATATTGGCAAATTAAATGTTACAATGAGCAATTAAGCCCAAGTAATAACTGAAGATATGTACATGACACGAAGAAAAAAACTGCAATATAAAACTCCAAAGAACTTCTATTTCATTGCCACAAGTTTAAATAGCTAGCTAGCTATTTTACTGAACTAGCTAGCTAGCTAAGTGAGATAGATAATCTTGGGAACTCTCAGGACTATTGAGCCCCTGTTGATCCCCTCTAAGTTGTGGAGTATAAGTTCAAATCTTAATCTTATCACTCAAAACCGAGTGTATTCTATTGTTTTTATTATTTTTAATTTTATTTGATGTATATATAATTCAAGATGGAAGGAAAGGAACTTCAAGTATTTGAACCATGGTTGTTTTGTGGAGACAACCAAGCCTTTGGCATAATGGATTAGAGGTAAATATTAGTATTTTCTCTGATTAAGGCTTGAATCAAAACTTGTGAAATTGTCAATTTCCTTTTCTGCAACAGCATCATAAGCAGTTGAAAGCAGATGGATAGATTAGCTTGGGAGGAGATTGTACATTTGCTTAACATTTTGCTGTAGTCCTATGAGACCTCTGATCTAATGAAGACACACGATAAGCCAGGCAAAAGTTGGCATGGGACATTTTGGCTGAGAGAGGAAGTCAAACAGGGAGCCAGGCCCTGATATTTACTGTAGAAGACCAAATGCCAAGATTAAATGGATCGGAGCCATTTGTCTGCTGGATTTATAATAGAATCTAAAAATCCATCTTAATAATTTACAACGTCCATTGTTCATTTGTTAATTTTAAACCAATAATTAACTATAGTTTTATATTTGATTTATAATCATTTTTTATACTAATTTGTCTTATTTTATTTATTCACCTCTTTTCTTTTTCTATGTAAAAACTGATTCAGCCTGTCTAAAAGATTTTAATGGAAATAACACAAAGCAAAAATCAAGGAGGCAATTCCAGCTCAGCTGTGTCAGGAATAAGGCTGCATGGAATGATGCCTGTTTGGATTGGAAAGCTTTTACTCATCACTTCCTGTCATCCTGATTGCATGTACCCTCATGAAATGTTTCTTGGGGTGGAATTTTCATATATAAGAGGAAGACACATGTCAAGATTTTCATCAAGTTTTAACAAACAGATTGACATGGGGACACACATTATGCAAATAAGCCACCATGTAGTAATTCCCCAAGTTGGCAGTGTCATACTTAAGATGATTATATCAAAATCATTCTGTCTATTTGAATTGCATTTTAATTTGGGGGTACAAAGCTCATTCCGTCCTTTGCCACTGTAAAATAAGAGCATGAATATGCATGAAGAACAGTTTAATACAGTAATATCTTCTGATAGCTCTCTAATGTGTGCCAGTGGAAGTGCTGAAAAATGATATTGATGAGATGTGCTGAAACAGCCATCCCACCCCCAGCACATAGAGGTCAGAAGACTGTCTCCAGTAATATTTCATGGTAACATATAACACAAAACATAGCCCCCAGTTGAAATATGAAGCAGTCCATGTTTTTAAAAAATAAAACGAATAAAAATAATTGAAAAAAAACCCTTCAGGAGACAGAATACAATGGACATATCCAAATGTTTAAAACTTCTTGGCACAGACGCACGCATGTATGCCCATGCAAATACACGCCCTGCTGCTGGCTGCTCTGAGCCACCCCCTAACTAAAACCACTTGTTTACTCAGTGATCCCATGCTGGCTTCCAGACCACAGTGACCTGGGAACAGGGCAACTTTCAGCAGCCTAGCCTGCCCCGTAGCCACTGTCCCTGGCTAAAGATCAAGGCTGTCTGGGTTTGCTGAAAACACAGCCACTGAGAACCCAGACTATGTAGGAAGGAGAGAGCAAAACAGGCAGTTGTGTTGACAGGGAAATTAAAATACACAAAAACATGTCTATAACTGTGCTCCTGCTTCGTGAAAATCGATTGTTTCTAATGAATAATACACTGTTATTTAGTAGTGCTCCAAAGAAACATCCAAAAGTGATTGCTTGTTGTTGCTTGTTTTTAATCAGCATGTCTTCTGTTGTTTTTCTTTTTATTAATAATTATGTCTTTTCTGTAGTTCAGTGCAAAACTGATTAGGTGCAGGATGATAAATATCATCAGCAGAACAGAGTCAGCAGAACAGCTATATTGTACAAGTTAGCACAAGGATTTTGTCAATATTTCTCAAGAAGGAAGTTAGAGATCAATGAATTCATAACACAAGGGAACCACAAAATCAGCCCTGACATTGCAACTTTAAATAGGTACTGACAGTTGTCCAAAGTAACCCAAAGGTCACCGGTAAACAATGTGACCTTAATCAAATTTGCACCTAATTTGTTGTGCTTGGAAAATCTTAAGGAGGATTCTCTGTGGCAGCTGCAAATTGTAGATAAAAAGAGTATTTAGCTTATTAGCAGGCTCCCATTAAACATAGAGACAAATTGCTCTTTCTTTTTTTTACAGGAAACAATGTTTGCATGTTAAGCAACTTTCTGAACATTGTGGTGTAAACAAGTTTCACACCTGACATGTTGCAGTCAGGATAGGGCCAAGTGGAGCCATCAATATGCAATTACTCTAATGCAATTAAACATGACTCTTCCTCTGCTCTTGTAATCGATACCGATCATTTCCTCTAATCACAGGAAATGTGTCGTCAAGGTCCAGCGGGGGTGTCATTCCTGTAATTAAGCATCTCGTCACAAAAACCACCAAGCAAAACAGGCCACTCGCTCCCACTCTTTAACCTCATCCTTCCTCTACAGTATCCGGTGCTGTCTAATTATGGGCTTCCAGGATGAAAAGTCTTGGCCAAAAAACATTTTCCACAAACAGGAGAGCCATCATCACAAACAAGGTGGCACTGTAATGAAAAGGGAAATGTCTGCCTGCTTCTCAATTGACAAGCCGAGTTTTGTATGAAACACACGTATCTGTTTTTCTTATATTTGGATGTCTGCCATGACTTTTAACGTCTAAATTTTGGAGGTCTAGCCAACGCCCTACAATGACCCATGTGTGAACATGCGAGTGGGAGCAGAGCAGTAACAGGATGTGGCCCATGAGGGATTAGAGCCATGCCAAACACTTGTGTAACAAACAGCCTGTTAAACAGCCAGAGCCAAGAGGAGAGAGTGAGCCCCAGTGTCTACCATACACAAAACAGTGAACAGAGCCACATCATCGTACTACTCTTGGTTGCCCTGGTGACCTGTAACATGTCATGCTAACCTTGCACTGTGGGTAAAATAATCTTCAGGCTGAGTCATCCCAATAAGAGGCAGAGCATAGCAAGTCTGTTTTATAAAGCACAACACACCGCATCAATTTAATGATCTTATGATAAATTATGATATAAGTTTGTCTCTTTGTCATCTTGTTGATCCATGTAGCAAAATTTTAAATTGCAAACATTTATAATGATTTTTACCACCATTTTTAGAGTCATCTTCAAATTTGAAATAAAATTCAGCAATAGTTTGGAAATATTGTGAGACCCTGCTTCCTAATCTCTTGGGAGTGTAAAAATCTGTATACATTTACTATTGAGTCATTATAAACGATAGGATGGGTGTGCAGGGGTGTGACACCAGATATTACTGTCCTGTTCTGAAGATCATTTCAAAGGGGAAATCATACTATACAACAGTTTGTCCATGTTTACCCCGCCTACCAGACAGGGTCATTTCTACTCGCTTGCTTTCAGCCTGGCAAATGTGGGCTGACCAAGTCTTTAGTTCTATCTCCACAGCTGGTTGTGAGAATGGCAAAACAATCAGTGTCTGGTCTTGTTTGCTTAAAAATTACACAAATTATACAATTTTCTCTAAAACTATAGTGACAGAAGGATTTAAACAAGAGCTTCATATTGCATGAAATTAATTTACTTAAATTCCTCTTAGAGTGACATAGAGCATTACAAATGACAGCTGAAAATACATTCATCTTATGATGGCACACTTATGTATCACACTGTCACTGATTTAGATAATGAAAGGTTTTTTGTTTTTGTTTTTTTATGTGAGGGGAAACATCATATGTTTGGGTAAAATTGGTATTTGCATAGGAAAGCAAAACTGGCATTTTATTATGGATTTTCATCATTATTCTTGCAATGATAAACATTTGGTTAAGGTTCGCGGTCATGTGTGAAACAAGTTACACCCAGAGCTGCCACCACGATTTGAGGCCCTTTCTGAAACAACTGCTTTTGCTGTTTTTCTTTTGGAGACTGCGGACTTCCTGCAGAGGTTGGGAAACAGCAGTCAAATATAGTACTTTCTGGTCCTGTACCTTGAAATTAGCACCGCTACCTTAAGTATAGGACCTCAGTAGCCTTTGATTAGACCATGTCCCCAATATCTGGGGCTGCACACTCTATAATGCATTGATCCATTAATTACCTGTATCTTACATTGACATCGATCTGACAACAATTTTCTTGCTGGCCACAGGGAGCAATTTATCTTTCTCTTCAATGCGCTTGATTCTCTCTCCACTGTATCCTAAACCAAGGCTGAAGTAGTGTGACTCCAAGGCATTTGTTTGGCAAACTAAAGGCAATATCCAAAGCTATAAACAAAAATATATTATTTGAAGTGACACTTCACTAACAATATCATCATTATTCACTTGTGCGCGTTACTTTTGTCTGGTTGAGCAGCGATCCAGCTTCAGCCCTGCTGGAGGAGATACAGCCCCGCGATATCCCTCTGAGGCATCACATCCCAATGTCCAGAGAGCTAATATGACAGCATATTACCACTGCTACATAGCTAACCAATAACCTCGCTGAAATATAAGCCTGTGCTTGCTACAGTCAGCAGTCACAGGCCTGTCCTCTTTCATTGTTAGGACATTGTTGTCACAGCTTTGGACAAGGTGTTAATTTAACCTTCCAAGCCACTGAATGTGATTTTCAGTGATTGTTATTTTTATTTTAACAATATGCATTATAAAAAAAGGCACAGCTGCAACAACAATAAATCACATTCTCCTATGTCCTCAAGTGCAAAGACACAAAACTAGTCTCTGTGATAAGCATAATAACCAGTGAGTTTAATGGAAATCTTTTTACTATGTGTTCGTATTTTTTTTTATTAGAAGCTTAATAAAGCTTCTAATAACGCTCTCATTTCTTTGTGGTGAGAAATAGGATTCATAAACAAAAGTATGCACACACAAAGAGACAAAAAGGGTGAAATCTGACCTCTGCACACCAAGAGAACAAACACTGTCAAACGTTATAATGAGACGTGGCCTTCATTGTCATTAGTCTGCTTCTCTTCACACTTGACGTCAATAGAGGAGGGATTATCTTCTATCTCAGATCTTGGCATTGTACAGACTCTGGGCCACATCCACCCCTTTGTTTGTCCCTGCCCGTCCCACATTAGGTCAATGAAAAATTAGGATACAAGCGTAAATAACTGTGCTTAGTTTGTGCAGAGCAGATTGCTGTGTTTCAGGATTACAGTTTGAATGGTCATTCTGAGAATAAACAAACAGAAAAATACAAGAACCTTTCCTATCAAAGCTTTCCACATTGAGGGATGGAGCACTCGAGACCAGCTTAGGTGATTTCCCACCGAATCACAAAAAACAGTAAGCCATCCTCTGATGGTCTGATAGGGACAAGCAGACAATTTTGAATATTTTTTTCCATGGCTATGGACAACAGCTGGGATGTCTTCGGAGGATTACGGAGGAGCTGGAAACAATGTTCTCAGTAAGAGAGACTACAACAGACAGTGAAGGCTGGGCCTGAAATGGAACAAACTACAAGGTGTTACAACCAATAGATTCCCAGATCTGACAAGGAAAAATGTCTTGGTTTTTGTTTTGTTTTGTTTTGTTTTGCTTTGCTTTGTTTGGGGGAGGGGGGGCATTATAATGTACAACTGCAGGTGTTGTGTAAGTAAAAAAATGTATAAAAAAAGATAAACCATGCTGTTGATGTTGAAATTAAAATAGTTAACTTTAGCAGGGAAAGAGCACTGAATTACAGACAGCTTGTTACGCTTTTGGAGGAGCATGAGATTAAACATGATTACATAGGCTACCAAACACCTGTCCAGTGGCTCAGCCTAGGCAAAGTGCTAAAGAGAGTGTGTATCCTGAGAGCAGAAATTTGAGTTTTCTAAGAAGAATGGTAAATGGCCTGTATTTATATAGCGCTTTACTAGTCCCTAAGGACCCCAAAGTGCTTTACACATCCAGTCATCCACCCATTCACACACACATTCACACACAGGTGATGGCAAGCTACATTGTAGCCACAGCCACCCTGAGGCGCACTGACAGAGGCGAGGCTGCCGGACACTGGCGCCACCGAGCCCTCTGACCTCTGACCACCACCAGTAGGCAACGGGTGAAGTGTCTTGCCCAAGAACACAACGACCGAGACTGTCCAAGCACAGGTCCAAAACAAAAAGAATTCTCTCAATGAACAAAAATAAAATACTGGGTAACTAAACTACAAGGAAAAACAGCAATTGCACTTTATATAAAGTTAAGTATTTGAAATTTTGCAAAACCATGGACATTTTGTTTATGATTGTTTTGGGGAATCTTAATTAAATTGTGGTAAAATGTTTGCTACTATGGATTTTTTGTCTCATGTTGCTCCGTGGAAAATGAACTGCCCACCCCTGCTCTACCTGGTAATTAATCAGGTATTGGACACAACATTGAGAATTGCAATAATCTTCAGTCAAGAAAACTCCAGCCAACAATTGGTCTTTAATTGCCAAGGTTGTTGTAAATATTTCAATTAAATTATTTATGAAAATAAGTAGGGTTGAAGTTATCAAACAGTGAGAGCAGAGGTATTGTACACCAACAAGAAAGAGCAATTCAGTTTCAAATTCAACAGTTTTATTTGCACACTTTGATATGTGTGCCAGGCAAGGTCATGGATAGATAGTAGGCACGCAAAGTACAGGACACCAGAGTGGGTATTCGTATCCTAAATGTAGGTTTAGCCGACAAAAGCTCTGTGGTCACTTAGAGAATGTGTTGAATCATCAGCAAAATATTTAAGCAAGCCACTGAAAAGAAAAGAATACAGCAGGCTTTCTATTTCTTGTACAGTTAGGCCCAGGTTTTGTTATTTTTCTTCTGTGCATGCCAACAACAATTGTACATTACTGTAACATCAAAAAGGCCTGAAAGACCACATAAGACTACTAAAGAGCATGATGACAGAATTATTTTCCTGGTTAAGAAAAACCCCTTCACAACATCTAGCTTGAGTGTTAGTACTGTTTACACTGAAGAACAAGAAGGCCAGAATAGCTGCCTGAAAAAAAAGCTTTTAAAGCGTCTGCATAGATAGCACCAAAATTAGTTTGTATCAGAATGGCAGAAAAGGTATGGAGAAGAAAACAGAGAGAAACAGCTCATGATCTGAAGCTTACCACATCACTACGAGAAGCAGCAGAATGAATTCTGGCCTACAGAACAGGGCTATACTCTCTGCTCAGAGTCAGCCAGACTGATCGGACAGCAGTTTTTACTGATGACCCAACAGTATAACAAAAAAGAAAGGCCAACCCAAGAATTTTTCAAGGCAAAGAAACAGAGTAGTTTTTCAAGAGCCTGATCAGTCACCCACCTGATCTCAACACTATAGAGCTTGTTTTTCAGTATTAAATGTAAAACTGAAGGCAGTGACCAATGAATAAGTAGCAGCCAAAGGTGACGGTGGTAACGGCCTAGCACAGCATCTCAAGGGAAGAAACGTAGCATTTGATATCCACGCACACCTTTCATCACACTGAATTGAAACTGAAAGTCTGCACTTTAACCTTGATGTTTGATGTCAAACTACAAAAAAGTGTGTCCTTGAAGTGTGCCCACTTCAAGAACCTCTAAGTGAGGTTGATAAGCAAAAGTGTGCTTATGATATAGTATCTACTTCTCCCTTATTCGAGCATCCAACAGTGGAGCATAGAACCTGTCAAAACCAGAAATGTTGATTATTTGCCCCGTTCTAGATTTCTGCATTTTTGCATATTTGTCACACTTAACTTCTCGAATTTTAAATCCAGTTATATCTATAAAATTGCTATTAATATGCTATTAATAAAAAGAACATAATACCAACAGTTAAAAAGTGTGGTGCAGGCAGTTATTATGTTTAGGGGGCAAATACTTTTTCAAACAAGTAGGTTTGGGTAGCTTTTTCTACTTAATGAAAGAAATCAACATTTAAAAAAAAAAGATTATTTAAAAACATGTGAAATAACTATTATCATTAAAACTGAGTATGTTTGATATTAATAAGTATAAGTGGAAAAAAATGGAGACCTTTCAGCTGGCAATGAAGTGAGACTTTAAGTAACAACAATACTTTTTGATGAACGATGGACAGTTGAGAGTTCACTGGTCAATCACTCTGCTGCACTCAGATGGACCAGTGGCTGTTGTTACCTTGTCAAGTCTATTTTAGGAAATCTATCCATGTACACCTACCAGTTCACACAAAACATATATCCTTTCTATGACTCATTTTCAAGGTCACACCCTTGTGTTTTTCAAATTGAAAATCCCTGAGCTCAGTTTTACCCTGTGAGTCTTTGAGATAAAGAGATCAACACAGCGGGACCACTGTAGAGCTGCTCATGGCACCAGTGGTCTCATTATTCTAATTCTGCAGCGTGCTGTGATTAGCAAAGGGTCCAAATGAAAGATGTAATGTGACCCATGTGGTAGAGTAATGTTTTATATAGAAATCCTGCACATTAAAACGACCATAACATGAATGCATTCATTGTATTCCATTTGACATTATTGTGCAGTAACTGAAATTGAAAGCATGTAAAAGGGTTCAGTTTAAGGTCACGTACTTAGACACAGACACACAAACACCCTACAACAATATATTACTGCTAAGTTAGAGCAAAAGAATTTTAATAAAAATGGGTCTGACCAAAAACAAGTTTTATTGAGTTAGTAGGTGGAATTATTTTAGCCTGAAGTACAGACGCCTAGCCTCATTAATGGGCCCTTTTCACACAACTTTCCTCATATGTCCCCAAAGAAGACCATTTTCAACCTGTTTTCAGTCATGTGAATAAATGTGCCATTACTCAGCACCCACTCTCACAATAATTTTCTCTCTTTCCATTTCTGTCAGTAGCGTTCAGATTCCCTCAGCCACGCCTTCCTTTCTTTTATCCTGGCAGCAGTGTTGACACGCCATTTGTCAAAACGGCGCTTTTATTGCTTTTACTTGGTCACATTATTCTCTAATTATAATCTATACTTGTGACATTTGCACAGCCATTTCTCCCTCATCTTGATATTAGCTGTGCAACAAATCATCAGGCTCATATAACTGCCTACCAGGTTTATATGTGACTGAACCTACCTGTGCTTCTATGGATAGCAGTAATAAAAAAAAAAGATGTATATTTATATAAATGGATCAGAAATGTGTTTTGCCTTCATCCAGTACTAAAGTTATAAAACCTATGTTGTTAAATAACCAGATTAATTTGATGTTAGTGTAGTCTGGAAGCTCAAGTTGAACTTTGGAAAGTCTACTTCCAACCCGAGGAACAGCCGAGCCCTACGGTCAAATATTCAGACACACAGACAGAGAAAAAAAATATTCATCAGTGGATTCCAATGGACCCCACTAGACCAGACTATGCATTGATTTTTTTTTCCATCTGTTCCCTCCCTCTCCTTCCCTTCATTTTAAACATAAGGCGATTCATTCTTCAATTCCCAGAGCTAATCAAAATGTTATAAGACCAGCTTCCACTATGAAATGCAGCATGACTGCGGATCCCCATGTAACTGAACTTCTCCATCTTCAGTCACTTTTCCTTCTTTGGGTCAAAGGTTACCATTATTTCCAGAAACAAATTAGATGCAGAGAAACTGCACTGGGAATGATGCCTCAGGACCAAGAAATATCGTATGTGTAACCTGAAAAAACTGCTGCAGTATTAGTAGCTTTAGGAATGAAGTATTAGAACCTTAAAAAATGTAACTATTATAACCTAACACAATAGGCCATGTGAAAACCTGAATAAATTGCTGCTAATTCTTATTATAGGTCATTCAGCCCTCTTGCCTTTCCTTCTCATATCTCATGATATTATTGTTGTAATAAGTATATTAATAAATACTATATCACTGGGAGTTATTTGAGAAAACTAATGTCACAAAAGCCTGGATGTGCTTGTGAAACTGGATTGTTTTATATAGCAGTACACAGACTATTGTTTGCTGTTGGCCATGACAATAAAATGGTGCAATGCTTTTATAAAATGTTCTAGGTGCAAAAAACAAAAAAACAAGGGGCGCTCGTAGCTGACTGCTATTACGTCATAATAAGCTGTATCACATATTACTGGGCTTTTGTGGATATAAATGAGAGGCTATTGTTGTGAAAGTAAAATGATAAGATGTTTTCGTAGGTGCTGTAGGTGCGTAAAAGCAAAAAAAAAAGAAAAGAATATTAGCTTGTTGCTTCATGGTTGCCAGGTAACGTGATGGCATCATGATATATCATGAATAACTGAACTTTTGTGGATAGAAATTAGATGTTCATGTAAAAAATTATACTGTGCTTTCATTAGGAGCTAGATATACATAAACGCCCATTGTTAGGTGGTTGCTAAGCAAGATGATAATGTCTCAAATAGCTGATACACTGCACATGTGAACCTTTAAGGACCAAAGATGTGCCTGTGTGCAAAGTTTTCAAATTCTGATCATATACAAGGACTTTGCAGCCACAAAAGCAAATAAACACACAGCCAAAGGGATTTCCTTTATTACACTAAGATACTGAACCAATCAGGCATAACATTATGATCACCTGCCTAATGTTGTGCTGGTTCCCCTTTTGCTTCCAAAAGAGCAAAAAAAACCAACAACCAGCAATAACTTTATTTGGCAATTTGAGCTAAAGTCTTTTGGATCGGACCACAAGAGTCAGCCTTCGCTACCCACATGCATCTATGAGCCTTGGCCCGCCCGTGAACCCATCCATGGTTCACCACTGTCCCTTCCTTGGACCGCTTTTGATAGATGCTGACCACTGCAGATTGGGGAACATCCCACAAGATCTGCAGTTTTAGAGATGCTCTGACTGAGTTGTCTAGCCATCACATCTTAGCCCCTAAATCATACATAGCTATATGCTTCCCCATTTTTCCTGCTTCTAATGACAAAAATGTTCACTTGCTCCCCATTATATCCCACCCAATAAGAGGTGGAACAATGAAGAGATAATTAGTGTTATTTACTTCACCTGCCAGTGGTCATAATGTTTTGGGCAATTAGTGTATAACACATCAGTGTGCATCAATTACCGTTTCTTCAAAAAAAGGTGGAAATTTTATCTTTTTAATTAGTTTCTTGATATTATAATTCCACATAATGTTAGGTTTTAAAACTGCTTGCAATTTGAATATCTTCCTAATTTCAGTGGATTCTTATCATGTGTGCACGTGCCAATTTGTTTTGTTTGGAGCATGAGATGAACTGGGACAGCAGGCCTGCTTTGGGGGAACAATTTGTTTGCTTGTTAGCTTTAAGATCTTGTTTTATTTAGATGCACAAATCTGGCAGTGGCATGAACTCCAGCTCAGTGCCTCTGGGAAGAGGGGCACACGCCAAATGAAGCTCTTCCAATTGAGCCCACTTGGTGAGCCTTCTACACCATTCAAGCACAAGCCAAAGAAATATGTTTAATTTGTTCAATTTATTACTTTGTGTATTTTTTTTACTGCTAAGGACTTTACTTTTTTCTTTTTTAAAATCATATAACAAGGTTAAATAGAACATATTTCCCTTTTTTCTGTCAGTCAAAAAGTATAGATTTTACAATTTGAACTCAATAGCACCTTCGGAGTTGGGGAGAAAGTCTAGTCCCAGATATAAGTGCCAGCTGCAGAAATTGCTGTAAATCTTTTGTCCCTGTGAAATTATAAATTAAATATGTTTCACTAAATAGAAAAAAAAATCACCTCTGAGAAGACCAGCTGGTGTGTTTTCACTGCACAATTTCCACAGCTGTGAGTTTTTACTTCTGGACAATAAATAACCAAAACCTTTTTGAACATAACAAATTAATAAGGGGATGAAAATTGCTGCTCTCTAAAATAGAATTTAAGGGAACATAATGGAATAAGAACAGGCTTGGTTAATCCTTTAACATCACAACTCAAAACTAGAAAAATTTGCATTTCCTGCGAAAATGCAGTGTGGATGCCTTAACGGCTGAAGATATCTGCTGAAAAAAGCTGAAAAAGTTGAAACAAAAAAAAACAAAAAAAAAGATGCCCTGAGCAGGATTCGAACCTGGCCCTCCTGGTCAAAGGGCAGCTATTTAGCTCACTGAGCCAAACACTTTCTGACAAAGAAAAGGTGGAGAGATTGACAATTGTGCTAGCAGAATTTGGGCAAAAAAAAGGGGGTGAAAATTCTGCTGAAAAGAGTTCAATCAGCAGAATTTCTGCTGAAAAGAGGTGACTGAGCAGAATTCTGCTGAAAAGAGGTTTTTGCTGAAAAAGAGCTGAAAAAGTTTGGATTTGTGCTGAAAAGGGGTTAAAAAAACTGAAAATTTTGCTGAAAAGGGGTGAAAAAAATGAAATTTGTGTTGAAAAGAGTTTAAAAAAAGTTTAACTGGATTTGAACCCAGGCCTCCCAGTCTGAGAACGGATGCTTATCTCACTGAGGTAAAACACAACTCAGCCCATCATGCAAAATCAGTGACCACATTGATAATGTGTTCCATTCATTTCAATGGTCAAAAGTCATAACACACATCAGCAGAAATAGCAGAATTTTTTAAAGTTTAAACATAGCATTTCTGCTAAAACTTAGTATTTATGCTAAATAATATTTTTTTCCTGCCAAATCATAGCATTTGTGCTGGAACACAGAAAGTTCCACCAAATCATACAATTTGTACTAAAACATTATTTATGATTTAGCAGAAACATTGGGACTTGGTAGAAATACTATGATTTACATGAAATACTTTGACTTAGCAGAAGTACTACAAGCTAGGAAAAAAGTACTAAAGCATTGCAGAAATTCTATCATTGAGCAGAATTACTAGGATTTAGAAGAAATACTAAGATTTGGCACAAACACTGATGTGGCTCAAGAACCTTTATTGTGCAGTTATACTATGATTTGGAAGAAATACTAAACTTTGGCACAAATACTATGATTTGGAAGAAATACTATGTTTTAGCACAAATACTATGATTTGGCTCAAATACTATAACTATCCTCGGTCAGAAGGAGAGGCTGACATCCAGGGATTAGATTACCACAGGTGGAGTTTATTGCGGTCAGATGGATGGTACAGGGAGGTATGGCATACAGTAGGAGGATGTGGAGAGGTGATATGGTGTGGTTTCTATGATTAAGAACAGGGTATGCATTACAACATGCATACAGATTAAAGATTAAGAAAACTGGTAACAAATTCCTCCACTACAAATCAGTCTGATGCCACTTTTTACAGGGTTCCCGTTTACTAAGGCACTACCCAAATGGCGCCACAAGAGGGCACTCCAACACAAGAGATGACCTATTTACACTGATGCACTTAGTAAACAGCCCCTACTTAGCCACTACATAATACAGTGATATTACAGTATACAAATTCACACAAATACTATGATTTGGCAGAAATACTATGACTGAGTAGTAATACTATAACATAACAGATTTCCTAAAAAAAACTATTAAATTGCAGTAATTCTATGACTTGGCAGAGATACTACGTTTTAGCACAAATACTATAACAATGCAGAAATACTATGACTTAGTAGTAATACTATAACATAACAGTTCAATGTTCTTGCACAAATACCACAATATGGCAGAAATACTATGTTTTAGCACAAATACTGTGATTTGGTATAAATACTATGATTTGGCACACATACTATAGTCCACAGATACACTATAACATAACAGATATTCTACAACTTAGTAGTAATACTATAACATAACAGAATTATTATTTGGGCACAAATACCACGATTTGGCAAAAATACTATGATTGGGTACAAATACTATGATTTGGCAATAATACTGCATTTTAACACAACTACTGAGATTTAATTGAAATACTATGATTTAGAAGAAATACTATTACTCCATACAAATACGATACTTTGGGACAAATACTATGTTTTGGTTCCAATACTATGATGTGCAACAAATACTATGATTTGGCACAAGTACTATGATTTAGTACAAATACTATGATTTGGCAGAAATACTATGACTTAGTAGTAATACTATAACATAACAGATTTCCTAAAAAAAACTATGAAATTGCATTAATTCTATGACTTGGCAGAGATACTACGTTTTAGCACAAATACTATAACAACGCAGAAATACTATGACTTAGTAGTAATACTATAACATAACAGTTTAATGTTCTTGCACAAATACCACAATATGGCAGAAATACTATGTTTTAGCAAAAATACTGTGATTTGGTGTAAATACTACGATTTGGCACACATACTATATTCCGCAGATACACTATAACATAACAGATATTCTACGACTTAGTAGTAATACTATAACATAACAGAATTATTAATTGGGCACAAATACCACGATTTGGCAAAAATACTATGATTGGGTACAAATACTATGATTTGGCAATAATACTGCATTTTAACACAACTACTGAGATTTAATTGAAATACTATGATTTAGAAGAAATACTATTACTCAATACAAATACGATACTTTGGGACAAATACTATGTTTTGGTTCCAATACTATGATGTGCAACAAATACTATGATTTGGCACAAGTACTATGATTTAGTACAAATACTATGATTTGGCAGAAATACTATGACTTAGTAGTAATACTATAACATAACAGATTTCCTAAAAAAAACTATGAAATTGCATTAATTCTATGACTTGGCAGAGATACTACGTTTTAGCACAAATACTATAACAACGCAGAAACACTATGACTTAGTACTAATACTATAACATAACAGTTCAATGTTCTTGCACAAATACCACAATATGGCAGAAATACTATGTTTTAGCAAAAATACTGTGATTTGGTGTAAATACTACAATTTGGCACACATACTATATTCCGCAGATACACTATAACATAACAGATATTCTACGACTTAGTAGTAATACTATAACATAACAGAATTATTAATTGGGCACAAATACCACGATTTGGCAAAAATACTATGATTGGGTACAAATACTATGATTTGGCAATAATACTGCATTTTAACACAACTACTGAGATTTGATTGAAATACTATGATTTAGAAGAAATACTATTACTCAATACAAATACGATGCTTTGGGACAAATACTATGTTTTGGTTCCAATACTATGATGTTCAACAAATACTATGATTTGGCACAAGTACTATGATTTAGTACAAATACTATGATTTGGCAGAAATACTATGCCTTAGTAGTAATACTATAACATAAGAGATATACTATGGTTTTGCAGACATACTATGTTTTTGCACAAATACCATGATTTGGCACAAATGCTATGATTTAGCAGAAATACTATGATTGGGTACAAATACTATGATTTGGCAATAATACTGCGTTTTAACAACAACTACTGAGATTTGATTGAAATACTATGATTTAGAAGAAATACTATGACTCCATACAAATACGATGCTTTGGCACAAATACTATGATTTGGCAGAAATACTATGACTTAGTAGTAATACTATAACATAACAGATTTCCTAAAAAAAACTATGAAATTGCAGTAATTCTATGACTTGGCAGAGATACTACGTTTTAGTACAAATACTATAACAATGCAGAAATACTATGACTTAGTAGTAATACTATAACATAACAGTTCAATGTTCTTGCACAAATACCACAATATGGCAGAAATACTATGTTTTACCACAAATACTGTGATTTGGTATAAATACTGCGATTTGGCACACACACTATGATTTGGCAGAAATACTATGCCTTAGTAGTAATACTATAACATAACAGATATACTATGGTTTTGCAGACATACTATGTTTTTGCACAAATACCATGATTTGGCACAAATGCTATGATTTAGCAGAAATACTATGATTGGGTATAAATACTATGATTTGGCACAAGTACTATGATTTAGTACAAATACTATGATTGGGCAGAAGTACCATGTTTCAGTACAAATACTATGATTTGGCAGGAATACTCTGGTTTAGCAGAAATACTGTAATTTGGCATAAATACTATAATTTGGGATAAATACTATGATTTGGCACATATAATATATTCAGCACATATATTATAAAATAACAGAAATGTTTGGCCCCAAAACCATGATTTTGCACAAATACCATGATTTTGCAAAAATACTATGAATTGGCAGAAATACTATGATTTAGCAGAAGTACTAAGATGTAGTAGAAGTACTTTGCTTTAGCAGAAATACTATGATTGAGGAGTAATACCTAAATATAGGAGAAATATTGATACACAGACACACATACACAGACAGTAAAGGGAACAGGAGCTGTGGAGAGTCTGGGCTTGGTATATGTAGGTCAGTTAAATTAGCTGCACCTGCTGTAGTCAGCCCTTACACACACAGACACAGAGAGAGGTGTGAGTTTTCTTCAGTGTATTTCTGACATTCAGGATTCCCCTCGAACAAATGGCCATAATTTCCTAACCGTAGAGGCTAGAACGGTCATTCAGGCATCGTTTTATTCAGAAGAGATGGGGGAATCTTCAGGTCTTCATAATTCAGAGATAAAACATAAATTATTAAAGATATATGACTTGTAATACACTGTAACTGAGTAGAGGCGAAGCAAAAACTGCCTTGACTTGCGCTCAAACAACCTTTGGTAACTCTAAATCTATATGTAGCATCAAAATCATTCTTTCACCGTAAGAAACAGCAGGCTTTGGTGAACAGTCATGGAAATTTTCAGGGCTCTGTGGAAATCCATCAAAAAGATATGACGAGAGAAAAAAGTGGTTCATTTCCAGAGATTGAAATCTGAGCGAGGGACAAATTTCCTACCCTCAAACAAGTCCAACTCATTTCAGAACGGTAATAGGTGAGAAAGAAATTCTTGAATTGTGAGCGTCAGGAGTGCCTGAACATATACGGGGACAAGCCTCATGTCTTAACTTCGCTTCGTTAAGGAGATATGACAATTTGAAAATGCCTCTCATTAGAGAAATCCAGCGGTGATTTTGAACAAACTCTCCATTGAGTTTATATGGAGAGTTTTCCGACTTTGTGTTACTCTGAGGAGATTTGCAAAATATCTATGAGTCCCACAACAATGATAGTGACATTTTCTGAAAGCCAGCAAAAATACCTACGTTTTGATGTATAATTTGTGGGGCTTGAGTGGAAATTGAGCGAGTAGCAAGAAGTTGTTTGGACATGAAGAGAAAATTCAAACAGTTTCACTGTCCCCTCTGAGTTAATTGCATAGCAACCATAGCAACGCATGTATTTTCTGAAAAATCACAATTTTGCAACTGAAAACTCAAAGAGGGATAAGATTAAAACGGTAGAAGATCTGAAAAAGCTGAATCATACAAGAATAGCCAAATCATTTGAGAACATTTTAAAGTTTGAATGGAGTTTCTAGGTGAAAGTATGAGGCAGTAGTTAAGTTTCAAAGACAAGAAAGTTTTAGCAGAATTGTGGAAGTTTCCCATTCATTTCAATGGGACAAATTAAAGGAAAAAAGTGTAATATTTTAAAAAGTATAATAGTAATAAACACCAAAAGTCATAGCCGGCATTAGCAGAAAGAGCAGAACAGTTTAGAGTTTGAACGGTGAAAATAGCACAAAAATTGTGGAAGTAGATCCACGGCAAAAAGTGTACGGAAACACCCGGAATAATAATAAAGAAGAAAGAGAAACAGGATCTCAATAGTGTGGATGCCTATTAAGGCATCCACACAATTACCCCATTACAAGTCAGAATGACATTTACATTGGTCATCAAGGGAGGATCTGTGAGTGACCCAGCAGGGATCTTCCACTGATCTGTACAGAACCTGTGATGAACCAAGTGGAAATCTAGTTAATTTCCTTTTGATTCATGATTCGTGTGGCTTACATGTAGCTAAATATGCATTAAAATAGATTTCTGATAATCAAACAAACAATCCATGTAATTTGAAAGCCTAAAACGTCTGCAGCTCTGTGCAGCGATTATTTCTTTCTTGTGATTTTATTTATATATAGTAGAATGTACAAATCCTGACAAACAAGCTATTACTTGCTACTTGCTGTTTGCTTCAAAAGCAACATGCTGTCAAAGACTCCAAATGTCCAAGCGCATTTAAAAAGAAATAAACAAGATGATAGCTTGATAAATATGCCAACACATTTGGGCATTATGTGACTTTTATTATGTGGGAAGTACATTTCCTTCTGAAACAGAATTTCGAGGAAGCATTTTGGGTTGGATTTATTTTTTTCCTCTGATGCCAGTAACCAAAAACAGAGTTACAGTAAATGACGACTTTATGCTCACGCTTCAATTAAGGTTTCCATGGACACCGCTCCAGCTCCATATTACCCTGTGACTCTTGGATGTCAAAGCAGGGATTTACAAGCACATTTTCTTGACTGTAACAATGCCACTGAAAGACTTCTGACCTAAATGACAATTTTCCATGTTTCTATAAATTTTATAAGAAATAGAAAGGACTCACCCGCTACCACCTCAACAATAACAACAATAATAGTCATGGCTAATTCACAATTAAAATTAATTTCTTGTATTTCTTCAGTTCGAATAATTTTTGTCTAAAACACTCGTTCCTTCATCCCTCTACTGAATGTCCCAGTTTAATTTACCCAATTCCTTATTTTGATAATGATCTAAAAGAACACTTCAAGCACATCCAGTAGGAATACATACCCATTGCCCTCCGTGTGATATAGGATGCACAATGTTTCAGGTAGTTCCAACGCCCTCTGGCTGTGTGCGGGGGACTTGCAGCCTTACAGGGTTTCAGCATACAGCTTTTTATCCCCGAAGCTCGCCTTTCATGTCACTAGTGCTACTTGTATGTGCAGACGCAGCCAATCTCTTCCTCATGACGCCACCGAGGTTGGGCTCAGAGGGCTTCGATCATAATATTTAACACACCCACTCTGGATGGACACTTGGAAGGAAGACAAGGCAGTGCTGAGAGGAGAAATCACAACCAGGATCCCACACACCTGCCGGCCAGCCTGCCAAGCCAGTCTCTGATTTGACTTCAGCGACGTTTGCAGACAGCAGCAGCTTTGTGAAGAAGCGGGGCAGCATCCAGGCATCTTGCAGCGGATCACCTGTTATTTGTTTTTTGGTTTTTTTATTATTATTATTATTATTCCTCTTTCTGTTTATAAATTGATCGTAAATGTTAGGAAACCTGTGCTTTTGTGGACTACGTTATATCAGTGTCATCCTGTTACTTTCCTCTGAAGACAGTTATGACGCGGTTGACATCTCACTCCGTGCTGGCAGCGACACAGGGAAGCAGATTTGAAGAAGACTATTGATGCTTTTAGCAGGACCCCACTCCCTTCTCTTAGCCTAAGATACATCTTCAGTGAGATTTATTTAGTCACTCGTCCTCCTGACACTATAGGCTATCCTGCTCAACAAGGCAATGAATGAAGAGCACTTCCTGAGCCAGCAAAGTGTCCGGGTTTTTACAATGTCTTGGTCTTTCCACCTGTCTGGGAATGAATCGTTGGGACTGTTTTAAATATTAAACACCGCACATAAAATGGGCTTTTTAAACATAGGCTGACGCTCATTATGTGTGGAGCGATCATAGAGAATTCCCAAAGTAACATCGTTGTCTCGTCCTCAGAAAACAGTGTTAGACACCAATGTCGGTGCTGTAGCTAAGGTGCGCTTAAAGCTTGCTATAAAATATATATTTATAGAGGCTAAACATGATCTTGTTTCGCAAATTCAGAGTCTTGATACTTATGGTGTTTTTGGTTGCGTGCACCATGCACATCATGATAGACTTGTTACCAAAACTAGAGAAGCGGGCGACGGGAGCGGAGAGCGGGGACGGCGGCTGCCAGTGCGCACACCACACGGGCGGGGAGTCGCAAGGCTGGGGGAAGCAGCGAGCCAGGACGGCGGCTGAAGCCGGCTGGCCTAATAAGCACACGCTGCGAATCCTGCAGGATTTCAGCAACGAGCCGAGCTCCAACCTCACATCGCATTCCCTGGAAAAGATCACCACCGCCGGGGACAGGGCGGACTCTTTCCGGCGGATGAAAACGTCGGCGGGGAAGGCAGATGACCACAAGCCGCTGATGGGAGACGCAAGCGGGGGTCGGATCGTCCCTTCCCGTGCTGTCTCACGACTTTCTCGCCTGTTTGAGCATCCTTTATACAAGGTTGAGCTTCCGCCTCTCACGGACGATGACACTTTGTTTAACGTCAACAACGACATCAGGTTTTATCCCAGAGCAACAGGGAACCAGGGATGGTAAGCCGACGAGATTTAAATTAAACTTGTGTGATTTAAACGAGTCCATGAACAGCTAGAGTGCTCTGACTTCAACATGTTTGCTCTATTAAGAAGTCATTTTGTCACCCAGGTCTTTTACTTTTATATAAGGTTTAAAATCACTCCTGTTCTATTCTATCATGTCCATTCAGAACAACAAATCTATTTTATTTCCTTATCAGTCTTCACCTCTCTCTCTATCTATCTATTTTCTTTGTTTGAGCACCGAACTTGGCCTCTGCTTTCCATCATGCTGGATTTTGTTTTCTTTTCATTGTCTTGGATTATCCATAGCCAGCCAGGCAGCATTTAGTTTTTTGTAGTTTGTTTTTTTAAAAACCATCTGTTATAAGCTTGTATTGTTCTTTGTCTACTCCTTCACCATCACTTATACCTTCCCACTCTTCTCCTCACTTGCTTGTCAGGCACAATGAGGACGGAAACACAGACGAAGAGGAGTTCTCTCCAACTGAAGAGGTGACAGCAGAATCCTACCCCAACTGGCTGCGATTCCACATCGGGATCAACCGCTATGAGCTCTACTCCCGACACAGCCCTGTGCTGGATGCCCTGCTGAAGGACCTGGTCACACAAAGGATCACCAGCGTAGGTGAGTCAGTCAGCTATGCTGAAAAGGTGTATGTGTGGGTGTGTGAAGTTGAGGATTTGATGGGGTCTGCAGTTAAACTCTTTTATCTGGTCTGTGTTGATCAATTTCTAACTGTTAGATTCTGTCCTGTCATTTTGGCCTACAGCAGCAATGTCCCAACTAACTTAAAGATATTTTCCCTAATTATACTCAAGGTTCAATGTTATACTAATGTGTGAAAAATGCAACTTGGGAAGGCTTTTTCACCTTGGTATGAACAAAAAAAAACAACTTTGGCATAAAATTTGAAAACTGTAAAAAGTGGAGTGCCTCTGGACCTGCTTGTTTTTGTAATGACTCCTAAATTATTTGAAGTGTAACAATTATATAATCAGGATTTTTGATAGAAATTCATTTGACACTCTTACACTGGAAGGATAGTGCTGTATTCAAATTCCCTTTTGTTTTTTGTTCCATTCAATCACAGTATTTCACTGAGATCTGCATTGTGTCACTAAAAATTAAAGTGGAGCACCAGGAATTTTTTTATCAGAGAAAAAATAATAAATACAAAAGTTGTAGGTTTTTTTTTTCATCTTAAATCAGACAAGCTTAATAACTGGGAAAAACTGGAAGAAACATTTGAGGAGAACTTCCTCCCCATCAACTCTGAATGTCACAACATTGTTTTCATTTCTAAACACCCATTACTCTCTTTTGGAAATGCTTTTCTTTTAAAGCAGATTATAAATGAGCGCAACAGTAAGAGCTGCTAAAAAAGTTGTTGTTTTCTCTATGTAATGAGATCAGATGTTATAAGGCAGATGTGCATTACATTGTTACCACTGTGGCCAAACTTACTTTGAGTAAATGTGAGTAATAATCATGACCACAATCCCAAACTGAGACCATTTGTTCCCTTTTAGGATGAAAATTTTTGTCGAGGTGTTTCTGATGTTTTTGTTGTTGTTCTTGTGGGGAATGTTAGTTACTTATGCCTATTTAGCCTCCAATACTTGTTGTATTTGTCTGGTGTCTCAATATTATTACATCCTCGTTCTCTCAAAGAACACTCACAATTTCTCGTTCTACACATCTCCTTCACTTTAGCACTCTCTCTACCTTTAACCCTTCTTTTCTGTTTTTCAACAAAAGACAATATAATTGCTCACGGCCAGACATACCTACAAAGATACTGTTTGTCTGCAGTGAAGCAGTGCTCTATGTCTGTGTGGCTTTATGTGTGTTTATATGTCCGTGTGTGTGTGTGTGTTTGTGTTAGTGTGCACGCCCTGGAGGCATGCATTAAAACATTTGTGCCCCATAATTAGCACAAACACTTAGCTGTCTCAACAAAATGACAAATCAGACACAGCATTAGAAAGTTTTCTTCATCAGCATTTTCTCCTCACTAGTGCCCCCCCCCCCCCCAGCCCCCCTTTCTTCCCTCCTTTGTGTCTGTCTCTCTGTTGGGGCAGGCTGTGGCCTTTTGTTCAGTCTTCAGCTGCACTCATAAATCATACGCACAGTAACATGAGGTGATACAGGTGAGAGCAAGATGGATTTATCATTGCTGCATGAGAAGGGGAATCTCAGAGCGTTGGGCGAGGCCTGGAGCATATCTGAAAGACCTGCGAGCAGGAAGGTGTAGAGAATAAGACAGCGACATCGATTCACTTGTGGTCTCCTGGAGAAACAGAGCAAGATAGATGGTTAGATCAACACAAATGCATACTCTCGGGCACAGCTGAGACAGATGGGAGAATCTTAAGAATGTTTTGTTGTGGGTTTGTTGCTGTTCAAGTCATGTGTGATTGCACGTCAGTGCAGAGACAATCCAGTGAAACAATCAGCCAAGCTTTAGCGGGATTTTTCACTGCGGATTACCTTTTTCTAGTTCTCGATTAGAAGGTGGATTTTTATGAAGGCCTGCGCTGAGCAATGAATTCAAGAATTGTGGCTTATGTGTTCAAGGTCATGGCATTAAATCATAGTTCAGTCATTTGCAATCTCTTAAAGGTTTTAGATCCGTTGTATAGCTGCACCAAGTTTGAGGATTACTCTAGGGTGCTATTCACTTGACCTGGCTTCAGCAAATCTGTCATATGTGAAGGCCAAATGCTCTCAGTGTATTTTTTTTTAGCTTTGCATTCACTCAGCATTCATCCTCTGTCATAAAGAAAAGGCACTGACCTGAGGTTATGTAGGTTGTACTGTTGTGTGCAACAGTGTATGTAAAAATCCAAAAGCTTTTGAAAATGAGTCACGGTAAATGGAGAGGCTTGCCAGCACTGAGTATGATGAATTCAGACAGACAGAGCATAACAGAGAGAATGTGAATACAAGGATGACATATCCAACTAAAAAGAGAGGGGGGAAAGCAGAGGAACACACCGTGAGAGCTCTGAGAGAAACAACAAGAGAGTCAATGAAGACAAAAGACAGCTCGGTGCAGGGGGTAGAGTGCAGTCAGCTACTCAGCCAGCAATCCAGTCAGTAAGTGGGTCCACTACAGGGGGCTTATGTGGATATTGGGGTTAGGCAGAAGTGCTGTGTTGTGTAATATGATCAAGTTAATGCGCTGTAATAAATGGGCAAATACCCGAAAGCTTGTCCATTGTGACAGAAACACAAAGCAGTTGGGCAGGCCTGGCGGTCTCTTTGTTTGAGTCGAAGGAAAGCGGGAATCTCACAGTGAGCCTCCATCACCCTCTGGGAGACACCATGGACATGACTGATAGTCAGTGACATATGCCCTGGCTCATCTCCCTGAGTACAGGAGGTTAATTTGTCTGAATGAAAAAGGAAGTCGCTACAGTGAATCCAGTGTGCACAAGAAACTTGCTGACAATGTGTTCAATTCATGAAGGCTTACAGACAAACATCTGGTGAGACTCATGTTTCTTATATTATGTAGCTTGTAGCTAAACACGCATGGATGGAAGTCTACATTTAGGTCACTTTATTGGACAAACGGACAGATAGTGAGGGGTCGATTGAAATGGAACAACAGGTTCAGGCATCCTGGAGTCAAACCATAATAATGTGCTATGTGCCTAAAATATTCTCAGCAATGTGCTCCTGTTGAGGCAGCGTGTGTGAACTTTATGTACTAAAATTGAAGGGGCTTCTTTTCCTCAATCACTGATATTTTGTCATTCTCAGAGCACCATGTTCTTCTAAAGTTGCATGCATGCTGCGAGAACACACAGTCGCTCTTTTCCATTCAGATAAACTGTCCGTTTCATGTTCAACCCTCTGTTAAATCCAGAACTAGCCAGAGTTTTTAGCAGATGCTCTTCAGGCCACTTTTTGCTCTCGGTCACACCCAGCTCCTGACTGGCACGATTGCATTTACAGTGTCTAGGAAATTGGCCAGCAGATGTGATAGTTCTATTATGCATTCATGCAAAATTGCATTTTTCCATAATGGCAAATAACAAAACAGCTGTGCATGTTTTGTTTTGTTTGTTTGTTTTGAGTGCATCCATGTGTTTGTGCATGTATGCTTATGCCTCAGACAGTTTAGTTTAGATGCTGATCTAACAGCTCATTTTGTTTCCTCCCAGCCATGAAATCTGGAGGCACCCAGCTGAAGCTGATCATGACTTTCCAGAACTATGGACAAGCACTGTTCAAGCCTATGAAGTAAGTAACACATGAAGTGACTGCATGACAACACAGGTAAACTACATTTTATATACGTTAGGTGTAACAATTGTTCCTGGAACTTTCTTATTAAACATCTAACTGCAGATTATACTCTTATACAAGTTTTTCTATAAAAAGTCTGTTTGATACACTCAGCTTGATTTACCAGTTGCATATGTTTTAAAGAGGGCAACACGAAGTCTCAGATGAATAAGTGCCAAGCACTGTCATCGCATCTCACTGCGTGTTCACCTACACATCTCCCCTCCTCCCTCATTTTTTTGCGATCTTCTCCTGATGGGGAATTGTCTGTCTTCTTTTTTAATTAACATCAGCAGGCTTATGTGTTAATTAAAACGAGCATTGAGCCATCATGAAAGCGTCTTTGGGGAGGCATACATACTGGCAATGGCACATTGCATTTGAAAAAGAAATACCCCCACCCCCACCCCCTCCCTCAGCTGTCTGAGTTTTGCCCAATGAATTCCCATGGCGACATGGATAAACAGCGTCCAGGCCAACTGGGCTGCGATCAGAAGTAATTGCTCACGAGCCAGGTTTGATTGCTATGAAACGCTGAATGGTTTTCTACATGAGAGCCTCAGTGGAGAGTATTAGATTTTGAGAGAGAGAGGGACAGAGGGAGGAAGGGAGAGAGGTAAAGCTTTACAAGTTCATAATGTCATAATTCAACAAATCGTACAGGTGTAGTTCAGGATGGTTCTTTATTTCAATTGTACCAAGCCCTTTACCACATAAGCCAAAGTCACATAAATAAGAGGAACAGTGAAGGATTAGGAAAGCAGACGTGTGAATGCAGTGCTGGCTTGACAATGAACTGTGAAAAGTTTGGAACTGTTTTCTTGGACTGATTTATGGTGAGAGAGCCTGCAACATGTTTTCAAAGTTTATTCAGCGAGTGCAGGTGTTCAAACTCTTCATTTGTCTTCTTTTTACATTAGGGTAGTGGCACTCTGTGTGCTCAAACAACTGGTCATTGTGTCCCAGCTTGCCAAATTATTTCAAGGTCAATTAGTGGATGAATTTTAGAACATGTGGCACTGTTTGCAAAATTAGCGTCAGAGAATATGTGGTTCAAAGCACAGCGGTCTGAGGATGTATTTTAAACACAGCAGGAGCCAACACCCAGCAGGCATCATCTAGTCATAGTCAAGTAAACTAAGTTTGGTGATTACCCTGGGTTTCTATGTGTCTGGCTGGGTAAATCTGATATTACTGGTCTAATCATTCAGGGGCTGCTGCTAGGTAATACGGGCGCTTGCATGGGTAGTATCTAAGTTTAATGAAGTAATAAGTCAAAGGAAAGGGGAAGCTTAAATATTGTCAGCAGGGATTTGAAATGTTACACCATCCACCAAACTTTAAAATGCTAAAGAATCTGTGATGTCTTAAAGTAGATAAGTAAAGCAGTCAGTTGCCATCAGAAACAGTTTTGACAGTTTCGGAATCACATGCTACCGATTCCCACGGCTCCTTATTTAGCCTGTCATATTTTTTATTCAAGCCTCTTGCTTTGACTGTCACAAACTGTCTCAACTGTTTACAGATGTTATACAAAATTCCACAGAGCGAAAATACAAAAATATCAGTGCTTACTGAGAGTCGTAATGTAGAAACATAACCTTTGTCTCTGCTTTTGTTCAAGCACGGTGTGGCATTTTGTTGTTTCTGTCAGTGCACTGATGTGTCCCACTTTTATTTTAGGAACCAGTGCATTCTGGGTACAGTAGTTCAGTGCTTTCTTGTGTCGACTTGTTTTTCTTCACCTGTCCCTTTGTGCAGCATCAAGTGGTGCATCAGAGAGACTTTGATGTTTCAGGCCTCCTTTGAGCCAAATGCAAATTTCTACACTGCCATAGGCCAGGAGCTTGCACAAGCTGACAGCTTGCCAGACACCTCCACAAGATTTTCTTTTTCCTGTGCAGAAAAATTGTCAGTTTTTTGGGTTTTTTTTAATCTGTCTAACTGACTTTATAATTATGTTTGATGATTTAAAGTATGATCCCAGATTGGAGTAGAAGGTGCTAATTTAGTCTTCAAACTACAATTTGTTTTTCCCCACAAAAAGATTTCATTACTTTTCCCTTTAAAGAGACAAATGTGTGTAATATCCTGCATTACCAAGCATGTACAGATGTCCTTGGTTTGGGTTCTTGTAAATCATATCTAGAGCCAAACGGATATGTACTGTAAGGCCGGAGTTTTAAGGCTGATATCAGTACTGGGTGATTCCAACACATCGGGTGATATTTTATTCTTTAAAACATAAACAGATTTTTGTAACATTTGTTATGTGTAGTTATTTATTTACTTGTTTACACTCTGCTTGACTCTGCTCAGCTGGTTGTTGTGTTTATACAGTAGCATACCAGGCAAGTTGCAGAGTACCCCCTGGTGGAAAGACTCTGCAACGTCAGCACTAATAACGTGGTTGAATGGTGTTTCTACCAACTCATCTTTACTTTTTAAATTTTCATTTATCAGTCATTTTAAATGCCGATACCAATAGATCAACACTTAGTCTTTTATCATATGCAAGACATACTTGTCTCCAAACAGACATGTCTCCAAATAAGTATGAAATGTATGAGTCAAAAAGAGTCCAATTTTGGTGGTGTAACTTTGTGGCCATCTTTCCTGTAGCCAGTGAAAATTGATAGAAAATAGATTAAAGAAACTGAAGTTAGGAATATAAGATGGTTGTAAGATAAAATGTTCTAAGGCTGTTATGGAAATAGGGGAAACTGGCTTGACGGAGTACTGACAATGAAAGACAAATGAGTAGTTGTGGTAATCCAGAGGGTTGGGGCGAATTTGTAATGCCAACCTGTCAAAGAACTGGGTCCTCCAGCTAGAGCCATGTTTACAGGCTGAGAGAAAATACTCCATGCCAAACCTCCATGTCTGTCTGGCTTATGTCCCTGGTGCCTATCCTTCCTATTCCCTGTCAAGATCCCGGTTACAGTGTGTATACAGAGCTATAATGTTTATGTAATGCTAAATAGATTTGTCAAATGGAGGTTTGAAAGTTTGAGAGAGGAGGTAAAAGCCTCTGATATGCAAAGAAATAATTGATTTCTCCTTCACATCCTATCTGACAGCTCTGTTTCGACTCCCTCCCTTTGATGTTGTTGATAGTCTCACATTTCAGAATGGTTTCAGAATTGCAAGAATGATACTGATTACCTTTGATAATGTACAAACCTCAGTCCTGTTGAGAGCTGTTTTATGAAGGCACAAGTTTCACTACATGTCAACACATGAGCTACAAGATACTGTATATAGGACAGGCATTCAGCAACCACGGGGAATCTGAATATGTCCTCATCTGCATGAACTGAATCAAATTTGACAAGCTTTGGCTCTTAGCGTTAGTAAAGCCAACATGGTTGGCTCAGAAGCCTCATAGCTGCAACACCCAAGAGGCTGTTTGTCATGATCCTGGGCCATGTTGGCCCAGTATTCTTAGTTCTCATGTGCCTTTGTATTCAGTTCCCTGTTTAGGCTCTGTTTCCTGAGTTGCCCTGTTGTGGTGTTCCCTGAGTGCTTTCCCTTTGTGACTCTCACCCCCTGTGTGCCCCTCTATGTATTCATGAGCCCTTGTCCCCTTTCGTGTGTTATTCCATGTTTTCCCCAGCCTGTTATGTCTGTGTTCTCCCCGTGCTCTCTCCTCCTGTCTGAACCTCTGTACTTCCTGTTTGACTCTGCCCGTCTCCCGTCAGTGTTATGCCCCGCCCTGTCTCATTATGGTTATCTGTGTCAGCTGTGTTCCCCGTGTGTTCCCACTTTCCTCGTTAACCCTCTGTGTATTTCTGTCTGCGTCTCCCTCTGTTCGGCGTCGCGTTCTCCCTCATGTTGTGTGGATCTTCCTGTGTCTACCTGCGAGTGTTAGTTTACTTTTCCCCAGTTTAGTTTTGTATTTCCTGTGTTCTGCCGTGCCAGCATTAAAGCTGTGTTTCTCGAGTTCATCCCCGTGTCTGTGAGGTATGCATTTGGGTCCTCCTCCTGCTTGCCACACAGCGATCCATGACACTGTTTGGTTTTTATCATCCAAAGGCTGTTTTATAACCACAGGTTCATTGTAGCCCATCATCATCCTCATAGCTGCTGTACGCCTACTGTTAAGTTATAACTGATATTTCTCTATGGATCCTCTCTGCAGATGGAGAATTCTATTAGGGCTAAATCCATTTAATGTCCTCTAAAGAAAAAAAACTTCTTGCTGTTCTTGTTATTGATTTGACTGCAAAAGATGAATAATTTTACTATTGATTTACATGTATTCTTGTAAAGTGCTGAAGGGTATTGTTCAAAAACAGATGGCTTGTCATTGTTGTGGGAGGTTTAATGCTGGACACTGCCTACAAATAGTTCCCTTATACAAACCCAACTATTAATAGCTATTATAGCTATTTTCTGTAATTTTGAACCAAAAAGAGACAACAATTATGTTCATTGACTCAGATAATGAGCATCTTTATACCAACTGACAGTTCACTAGCAAGGACCCCGACCACAGATGTGGATGACAAAAGTTTAATAATGATTGCAAAGAGCTAGGCCTGAAGCTGATGTTTGGGAAAGGTTTCATTGAGGATCGGGCCCAGGTCCTGATACATTTGAGAGAGTCTGACAATCTGATAACAAGGAGAGGAAGAGGGGACCATGCAAACAACAAGAAAGGGGTGTGTGGTATAAATGCAAGTAGGACTTTGCAGACGTATACCTAGAAGGGGGGGGGGGGTTTGGGGGTGCAGTCCAGCTCCTGAAAAGGTAAAGTATTTTCAACAAATGCAGGTTAATAGATTTGTTTATGCTTGCAAGCATGAACTCAAAGTGCACACCTGTAACTATGAGCATAAACACAAAAAACCCTCTGCAATTCAACACCATGACTTAACTGAAGCCTTTTCAACAATTTTGGTGGAAAAGGCAAAAACTACTTTTGAGATCTTATCAAGTTTTCTTGGTCTTGGGTTGTTCCTTTGTAAACATAGCCACTGTGGGCTCGAGAATACTGCTGGCTCTAATAAGATGGACAGATATTGAGAGGTGCCATCTGAGCTCAAGGTTCTGTGAACAAACACAAATCAGGCATGTTACTACAGACAGATGTTCAGATAGCTGTAGCGCACACACACGCACATACGCATATTTACAGACAAGCTGCAAAGAGAAGGACTCTTTGGGGGTTATAGAGTTCGTGCTCCTGCCATCAGGGACGGCTGGTACTGGAAAATCCGCGAGCAGTGAGCCAAGCTGCAGCTGTAGCCACTCACTCAGAGCTGTGGGTATATTACAGAGAAGGTGATGACTGCAAGGCCACACTCTGCCTGCACACACAAAAGAAAACTAGCTCATTCACTTCCTACCACTCACCATTTAGCACTCCCCTAATGATTTTCACTGTGACAAGTCAAAAAGCCTTGAAGCGCAAAGAGAGACTTTAAATGTGATGAAACGTCAAATCTTTTCACATTAACACCCCTGTCGTCTCGTCCGTGATGAAGTTTTCTATGATGATTCTGACCTCAATCTTGCATATTATGAAAAGCTTCAGCTGAGTTGTCAAATCTATCTTTTCACTTGCTGATAGGTTATGTAAACTTTAGCTGCATGATTTAGTGGCTTTATCAGCCCTTTCATATGAAGGGCACTTGGCGGGGAGGGATTCATCAGGTTTTCAGCTGCCCCTGCAGCACTGTCTTAGGTGCCAGGGGACAGAGCAGCACCTTGGGATGCCAAGTAATTTGTCTGACTGGGATGTTGCAATCAATGAGAAACTGAAAAGAGCTACTGTGGTTAGATCATAAGGGAACAGAAATAGAGGAGGCTATAAATTTCAAGTGAAGTGTGACGTACGCCCACTATGTAGTTTGTTCTGGAGGTTTCTTTCTTTGCTAAGTGTGTGTATGTGTCTGTGATTGGATTGTTTTTAATGTAAGAATTTATCATTCATTCAGAATTATTTGTGCATCTATAGAATATTGAACAAACTGATATTCAAACCGTGTGTGTGTGTGTGTGTGTGTGTGTGTGTGTGTCAGAAGAAACACTATGAAAAATAATGTAAGATTTATGTGGAAAAGCTGATTGCATTGTGTCCAGCCAAAGAAACGGTTATATGTTGTGCAACATTATTGTACAACATTTCCTAGTTGTGTTGACATTCATGTTGACGCCATTGCTTTTTTTGTAATGTTGTGAAATTGGTTAGTTTTTTTTTAAGACACATTGGAGTGCTATTAGTGTACAGATTCGGTTTTAAAGTGAAAAATTAAAAGCACTGAATCTCATTGTTCTGGTTTATTGTGCAAGTATTAGGCAAGAACTAGCTTCTGAAACAGATTGAAAAAACAATAGTAACTATTTTAGCACTTAGGATCTGCTGTAGTGAGATTTAACGATGCATGTTACCCAATTTGTGTATGATCAAAGTTCCATTTAATTTAGCAATAAATCAGCTTGCCTCTTGCTGATTGGCCACAAAGAGGCACAACACAACACAACATAATAAAATACAACAATCACAGTGTTGCCCTCTGGCACATTTGCATGATCACAAAACCACTTAGCTCTTCGCTAATTAAAAGCACAAGTAACTGATCAACTTTCTCCCACTTCAAGCACTAAATTGGAAGGAAAATGCAAAGCTCCACCTAGTGGTTGGAGGTATTATCAGAGGTATCACTCCAGCTGCAAGCAGCCATCTACTGTAGAAGTGGCACTAAGTGTGGTCTTGTGCTGCTGTAGCAAAACTCCATCAAGGTTAATTTAGAGATGCGCTTCTGCATATCCTGGTTATAATGAGTGGGTATTTGACCTCTGACATTAACATGGCATTTTCACCAGAGAACCGCTGCTCACTGGATATATTTCTATACCACCCTGACCATTCTCTGTAAACCATAGAGATGGTTGTTTGTGAAAGACTCAAACTCACCTGGCACAACCAACCATGTCAAAGTCACCTAAATCATCTTTTATCTAACTTTAAATATCAGCCGGCTATTTTAACCATGTCTGCATGGCTAAATAAATTTAGCTGCTGCCATGTAATTGGCCTATTAGACATTTGTACTAACAATCAGTTGAAAAGGTGTACCTAACAAAGTGGCCATTGAGTGTATATATGGACGTTTAGGAAACAGTGGCATAGGACATTGAAAAAGATTGCAGGTTTTGCACAACAAGCAACGGTACTTGGAATAAAATGTACTTTTTAAGCCTATTTTACCTTTAAGTGACTGTTGTCTAAATGTAGCAGTACCACTGAAGTAGTAAATGTACTTGTAATTTCTTCTCCTGCTATAAAACTTTACATTATTCTGTGTCATAAGCTGAGGAACTCAAACACAGAGAAATATATTGTACTCTGCAAACGACATCTGCGATCAAACGTTATCTGGAGGGTTCTAACTGTCTTTTATGTTTCATTGTCTACACACACACAGATATACACGCTCAGTATTACCGTGTCAGGCATTCACAACATCTGTTTTTCATGCAGCTTTGTACTCGCAGCCAGGCAGCCTGCAAGGGCCTGAACCCAGCGACTCTTCTTCAGGCTCTGAGCATGTCTGACTCCTTCTGTAGGTCTTTAAGATTAATTTGTTCTTTAAGCCATTTTAATGTGGCTCAGGATTGCTTATATTACAGAGGCTTTTTCTGCTTTCCCTTTCTCTATGCACCTCTTTTATCCCCTATCCCCCCTTTCTTCATTAGATGTTGTATCAAAAACTTTGTGTAGTCAAGCTTCAGGCTGATACTATCATAAAAGTTAATACTAAACACGGATTTCTATCTCATACATACATTTCCAGTATTTTTCTTTTGCACTCAGATGTGCTCTGATTCATATTTTTCTTTTCTATGAAAGCAAAACCCCTTAAAGAAATTCTCAGTTTCTCAGCTACACACTGTGTTGAAGCAGAAAATGTGGGTTATTTATATTTAGACGTTCAAATTCAAAGTCTCTCTCTCGATGTGTGTCTGTGTGCTGTGTAATCAGTGTGTGGGCTCTTTGATAGGTTGACCTTTTGTAGGCTGTGAGATGAGCTGGTTAATTAGTGCTGTACTTTAACAGCTGTACAGCCACCTGCCTTCAGTAATTTATCACATTTTCCTAGTCATCAGCACACACTATAAGCGCTGTTTGAGTTGGGAATGTAAGATAGCTTAGTGAGGTCTTAGCAGAACATTTACTGTGAAATGATTTGATTGAAGTGTCAATCATTTCTGTGTGTTCTGTTTATTATCTAACTATGTCCCACCAATAAAGGAAGTGCACTTGCGGCTTTTCTGCATAATTACCACTGAGTCACTTAGTCTTCCATTTGTTTGCTGGACGTTCTCAAAAGAATCCACTTCTTTTCATGTCCCTCGTTTCTTCTCGTGTCTCGCTTACTTCTGGGTTCTGTCTCACTCCGGTGTCTGTTCTCGATTCGAGAGGTCCGCAGTGTAGCAGCTGGCACCAAGCGGGCCTGCATGTCGTCTCAAATCTCAAGTAACTTATTTATTTATTTATTTGTTTTGACAGGCACACTCTTGTAGGCTCCCAACACAGACACTAAAACGCAGAGGACCGTCTTATTTTAGACTCCCGAGTCTTAAACTCCCTCCCCTTCACGTCCTCCCTGCTCACGCACACAAACTTCACATAAAGACTTCTCTCATGAATGTTTTACTAGGTCAACTCCTGAGGAAGTCTTGTTTTCATCACCATCTCTCCCTCCCTCCCTGTCCATCCCTCTCTCTGTCTCCACCTTCCATCCGCGCTCCTTTTTGGACTTGTTTGTTTGATTCGCTGAGGCAGTACTAATCCTCGGCTTGTCACTCGCCTCTGTTTAGAGCCTCGCTGCTCTGTATTTTTAGGTTCTCTCCATTTTCTCTCTCCCTCTCTCTGTTTAACAAGTGTTTAGGCACTCACAGCGTAATGAGGCAGAGCTGCGAGTAGCCTAATCGTAATGCGATTACAGGCCAGCCGAGTTGCAGGAGATGACTGATGTTTGATTGCTTAAATGGTCATGTGTTGTTGTTTTTTTTAACCACATTGCAGCAACAGCACATTCTCAGCTGTCAGCAGTTAACTCAGTGACTACAATGCATTACCATCATCCAAAGCCACGCTGTGAACACATTTACTCACTGTTACACTTCCTCATGAGACAGACCCTCATTTTTGACAAATAGGTTTTAAATTTAATGTGTAGATTTAAAAAAAAAAAAAAAAAAAAGAAAGTAAATATTTGAATTTCAGACCTACTACAAGTACTTTTGCATCCTTGCCTCTAGGTTCAGCCAGTGCATGTGCTATACCACGTACAAGCATATCATATTTTTGTAATTATGTATTCTTGTTGTGGCTCCTGACATTGCCACTGCTGTGCATGGCAATGTTGATCATGTGTGCTAGCATATCATTATAGTCCAAAATACTAGATGGGGGGAATTCCTAAGCTTCCCGCTAGGAATGTCGCTGCCGCATTTGTCCTGAACGCTGGAAATTCATTTCCCTTCAGGAGGTGATTTCTAGACATTCCAAATAAACATTTCTTCGTGAAGCAAGAAAAGCAGGCCAGGTGCTGAGTTCCTGTTGGGGTGCTTATTGTGCTATGAGCAGGAATAGCTGTTGAAATTACACAAAATTGCATTGTTTATCTTAATGAGTATGCAGGAGCATGGTGTTTGATTGAGGGAGCTTTGCAAGAGCTGATTGTCAACTAAATGCTTTGGTGACTCCACAATCTGAGACTAAGACCCAGCATTTATCTTAACACAAAAGATAACCACTCGCTGTGTGACATAAAATCTTCCAAGCCTTAACATTTTTAATCTCTGGTTTTGCTCTAATAGGAGTAATCGTTCAGGCTTAGATAGAAAGAGGACTATTCTTCCTCTGTTGTTTTCTTTTTTTTGTTACAGCTGTTGGTGAATGACACAGAACACTTGCTTCATTCTTACTTTGTCACTAACTCAACTGTTGCCCTTTAACAATGGGACCACATGCATCGCACCACCCCTTACAACCGAGCACCGTGATTAGATAACGACCTTTCCCAGATAGATCTATCACAGTCCAACTGAATGCCTCTCCGAACTCAATGAATGAAACAGTTCTTCAACAGAGAGACAGAGAGAAAGCACTGTAGCTCTGTAACTTGGGCCTTTTGTAATAGCACACACAGAGGTAATGCATCCATAGTGGGTAAGGCCTGTGCTTGTCTGGGCCTCTGCCATCCAAGGTGGCAAATAGACCGTGTGTGACTCCTCTGTTCTACTGACAGAGGTCAGGAGAAGAGGAGAACACAATCATTGTTTATCAATTATACTAGAGGAGGGAAGGAGGGTTCTCCCTGCCTTTGCCCATTGTCAGAGCAGGAAGTGGGAGGGGCTGCAGCCAGGTCTGGTTTCACCAAGAGGCAGGAATTTGATCCAGGGGTTTCCTGGGCTTCCTCCTCCCTTCTCACCCTCTTACCTTCCTTTTTGCAGCTCTGGCAGCGGTGATGCAAACAGAGGAGTCTCTGTGCTAAAGGAGTAGGGAGACTGAGGCAGTGCTGCTGCTGCTGCTGCTGCTAGAAAGATTATTCACACAATGACTGCAACCTTAGATATCTGAGATCAGTCACTCTGATGTTTGTGTATGTGTAAAACTTTTTTTTATTTTACTTTTGAGAAAATAACATTCACATCTGTTTAATCTCCTCATGTTATACAACTTTTTGGGGAACAGAGCATCAGTAAATATAGACAGAGACTGGATGTATCCACAAACGGGGGCAGACTTACAATTTCACATGACAGCTGACCTCCAAGTGGACCCATCAGCTAGTGGTGCTTTGAGCCATGTCAGCATCCTAACAAGTTCATATTGACATCATAAGATGCTGACATAAGCTGCTGATAATTGGCAAGTATGGCATGGAGCTTGAATAAAGACACTATGTAACCAGCACAAAACAAAAAATACAGCAGTGGCTGATGAAGGTCATATTTTGCCTTAAAATGGCGCTAAAGGAAACTGAGTCCACCCGGAGGATGTAGTAATCACTATGAATTCTGTGGAATTATGTGGACATTCCGCTTATAATGGATGTAGTTGAGGAAGAATCCAGGGATAAAGTGATTAGGATTCCTCCTTTAGGCACCTTCTGCTGGGTTTCCCTATTATCCTTCATGGAATAGTATTGAGTAGTTCTTAAATAACAAAAATGTAAAAAAAAGAAAAAGAAAGAAAAGAAAAAAACCCTGATTATGGAGGAGTTGATTGACTTTGCTGTCTGTTTGGCCATAAATTTTGCAATTTATTCTCTGCATTCTGTGCAAAAGTACTTTTTCAGCCTGGGAGAGAGGTAAAGCAGTAAAGCAGGGTTCTTTATTGAACTTAGTAAAGGCTGTGTTTTGGGGTTTGGTGCTTGGTGGTTGTGTTATTAAGTTAGTAAGGAAAATGTATTTATATAGGATTTTTCATGGATGAAAATCACAACGTGCTTCACAATAAAAATTATGAAATAAAGATATAACATATCCTAACAATGTAAAGCACCAGAATACAACATAAAACAACAAATGAAAAGGTTTTCTGTATAAAACATTTCTTCAGATGCTTTTTATAAGAGTCAGTGGAGTCTTTAATGAGTAAAGCCCAATCCCCATGAGTTTTGAACTGAGTGTATGAAGCCAGCACCAACTTTTGATCTGTTCTGATCTTTTGTACCTTCTTCTAAGCTATATAGACAAGAAAGACCAATTAATGCTCAGAGAACACATCATTATCACTAAATGTTGCATTTGAACACAACTTGCAATATGATGCATGAGCAGTAATAAATAAAAAGAAAGTTTTAGAATATCTTGCTGTAATTCTTTCATTTTTATGTTTGACCAAGTCCTCCACTTCTTTTCTTCTCATTTTCATTAGTCTCATAAACCCATCGATGTCTCATTGGTGCACTTAAATATTTTGTTGTGTATCCTTTGAGCAATGTTTTCACTAGAAACTGAATATACAGGGGTCTACCCGAAACACGTCCTTGGTTTTAGTGTGACATCTCCACCTCACTCCTTTCACATATAAATTAACTCTTTTTATCCTCAAGTGTTTTGGATTTGGGCCATCCCACTTAGCTCGTACACAAGGATAAAATGCAGCCCTTGGAACTGTTTTTCCAGTCCTTTCCCCACTTCCTCTTTTGCGCTGTCACCCACTCATGACCACAATGACATCTCTCAGCCACCACTTAGCCTCTGATAGATGGTTTCTATTTAGGAAACGACATCTGACCACAAACCACTAAGCACAACAAGACTGTTGACAGGTCTAAATAGAAAAGTTCAGCTGTGGGAAAAACAAAGCACGCACACTGTTGGCTCGAATCGGGGGCCTCGCCCACAAAATAGCTTTCCGGATAGACTTTTTTGATTGCTTTTTTCGGCGTAGGTATCAAAGTTTTTAGCTTTATGTAGTTAGGTTTCACTCTGTGGTGGAAAAAGCACTGAAAATGACTGATAGGACCCTTAAAAACTGAGCTGTTTGTGATGGATGAACTGTTGGGGCTTGTAACTTTTAGCTCTGAACAGAACAGGTTGTTGTGAATCCCCCAAAGCTTCTCGAGTAATTAACAGTCACATTCATTGGGGAACTGAAAAAAACACAAAAAAAACATGGGAAAAACCCATGGGACTACTTAATCAAATCACATTCACGGTCATCCATCACTAACAAACCTCACATTGGACTAATTAGGAGAAATAGTACCAAATCCTTCAAGCTATTATAGACCAAAGTCTTCAGAGATTATCAAAAATAAACCGATGCCAAGTTTCTCTGTCGGTCTGCTGCTGTGTGCATGCATGTTTGTGGCTGCTTTAGTGTGTGTATATATGTTATCATCCAACAATCTTTGCGGTGTGTTCACATTCAGTTTAAGTAAACACAGATGGGAAAGGGAGTGACTGGCCGGCAGCCACAGTGTCCTTCAGGATAAAATCAGAAGACGGAGGATGAAGAGAAAAAGAAGAGGATGATGGAGATGTGTTTGTGGATTCATGGATATTTGGGTTATAGCTAGAGCACTTTAGAGGATAATTACATTTTATTTCAAACCCAAGTGTATTTCCCACTACCAGCATGTGGCTAATGAGCCAGCATAGCTAGTGTGTCCAAATTTAGCCCACAGAGCCATAATATCTTGTGGGTCATGCCAAGTTGAAGTAAACTCATTACCTTTTAAGGTCATCAATTTTGCACTTTGACTGATAACCAGTAGAGAGGAAGATCATTTTGGGGCAGTTGAAGGAAGATCTGCAACTGTAGCAGGTGATATCAAATATAATTTTATACAAAGAGTGAGTATGAGTGTGTATTCTTATCTTTGGGTCAAGATAATGCGATTGCTTTGGATGGGACATCTCTAGATATTCACCCCTACAGATGATAAGATAGTGGACATCCAAAATGCTTAGACAATCCAATTAACTTCTCTTGGCCAAGCCACACAGGCATGTCCTAGATGAGCGAGTGCGTGCGTGGATGTGTGTTTGTGTGTGTGTTGTTGGGGGGGTTGTACAAATGTGATGGGGTTGTGTGGCTTCAAAATTAATGCTTCCCAAGATTTAACATAATTTTCTCTAATTGCCATTTGCTGTTGAGCAACTACTTAGCAATAATCAAATAAGTTCTTAATGGTTTGTACCGCAGGCTACTCAGGAGGATGGACCAGCTTGCCTCTAAGTGGATGATTTATATGGTTTTGGAATGTATTCCTTTCACTGCACTTTTTCTGACTCCGTCACAAGCCAATTTGCAGTCAGGGAGTCTGCCTTGAATTTTGTCTGTTTCTATTCTGTCAGAGACGTTTTCTTTCCCCTTAAATAACCTCAATTTGTTTTTATGAATGCTGACATGCAGTCATCAAGACCTTTCCAGTAAGACGCAGCATCAGGCAAAGTAAATAGGAGATAATTCACATGGTGAATTGTTACTGCTCCCTGTATCTTTCTCACTCTTTCTTTTTGCTAACTCTGCAGTTTCTGCACCTTACTGTCACTCTCAGACTTCAGAGCTTCAGCTCGTATGTCATGCTGAATACTGAGGCTTGTTACTCACTCCCTGTGAGATGAAGACTTGGTAATACCCATTGATTTTTTTTTTCTTTTTTAGTTGCCAGCATAAACAAAATCTTGCGCACACATGCATACAAGCAAAGCTCATAAAATCCTCATCGATCCCACCAGGCTATCCAGTTTGTTTTGATTATAGAAGTAATGTTGGGCTTTGCTGTTAGCTGACCTTTTTTTTCCTTAGTAAGACCAGAGTGTCAAGACTTTACCACATCACAGAGTTCTTTGAAGCTTCAGTCCCTCCCTATTCTCATCTCCTCTTTCTTCACAATTTCTGAAGCTCTGAGGGATAGAGACAACTGGTAGAGGCTTGAGCGGGAATTTTCTGCTGAAAGACTGTGAAGGGTCTGTAAGAATGCTCTTTGTGACTTTTTAGAGTGTGGGTGTGCGTGATATTTGCAGTGGTGTGAAGGGACTGTTCTTACTGTTCCTAGTCAGTCTTTACATAAATCATGTCATGGTGGATACACATGCAGTTAGGTATAGCTGTCAGTGTCTTGAAAATGTTTTTGAAACAGGTGGTTTTGGAGCTGCCGTTCAATATTCAGCAAGCCTATTTATGTAAAAAACATACAGAGGAAGGTGAAAAGCAGACTGTCAGTATGCAATATCAAAATACTCTGGCATATTATGAAGCTTATTGTTCTAAACCTACCCACGCTCATGCTTTTGACATCTAATCACTGTTGACCCAAGAATACCCTTGGTGTTTGTGTATGTTCTGCATAATTCATACTTCATATTCTGTGCAAAGCCTGTCATAAATCGCACACCCCGTGAAGGATTGCCTCAGACTTGTGCTATTGAAAAGAGCTAATCCACTGTAGATGGATATGTAAATATAGCGAAGTGTGGCCCTGTGCTGTGGGAACACTGCTGATTGTTGAGAATTGTTGTGGGTGATGGTGTGGGAGAGAGAGGAAGAGAGGGACAAAACGAAATGTAACTATAAGCATAAAGACCTGTCCTTTGAGTAAATAATCCACATAGCTAATACGCAGCCAACATACATAGTGTACATGAACAAAAACAGTCTTACTCCAGTATATGAATCTACAGTAAGAGCAGAGTAAATGTCATGTTACGCCATTAGATTTTCTCTTTATAATCTTTATATTGTTTTTAAAGACATATGCACAGGTGATAGTTGTATTTAGGTAGTTTTTGGTCCTTTTAGTCAGTTATTCCATTAAAACAACTATGGAAATAAACTTCCAAGAAACGAGGGGAAGGGTGTCTCAACCATAACAAAACTTGGACATGGTTACAGGATGCAAACATTACAACTGTTGAGCAAATTCTGAATATAATTTGAATGTGACAACTGATCAGAAGCACGTTTTATACTCAAATTTCCTCTGTGGGCCATAAAGTCTGTGTTGCCCTTTATTGAGTGTCTCACCTAAATTTTAAAGTCGTTTCCCTCAGTTTTTGGCCTTTTCAGTCCAAACTACACCTCATGTAAACAATGCAAGTTGTCTGTTACAAGTTATATTTGTATTGATAAAACTGCCTTTCTTGTGGGATTTGTGGGTTGTTTACTGTCAGTCATCATCGACCAGTTGTGTGTTGTGCACTGCTTGTACTATTGCAAGCTTAATGCTCATTCCTGACAGCAAAAGGTTTGAAGAAATGATCTTTATCTGTCTTTTAGGTTACAGCTTCTCTTTGATTTTCTTTCAGATACCACTGACTATCACTAGAACTTTCTTTTTTGACACCAAAATTCTGAAAATGCAACAGTCCTTGTTTTTAATAGGTCAGCAGCATATATACAGAGGCTGCCATTCTTCTTCTGGTGACTAATTTGACAGTCATGCAAACTAGAGAAAAAAATGACTTGACTAATCAACTCTCAGAACACATATAAAGCACACACACTTACTTTAAATGGATAAAAAAAAAACAATGTTAGCTAAAGAAATTGGAGCTATATGAAACTGATTAGGTTTCTAGTAAATTCAATCATGTTTTAAATGTTACTAAAGTATACACAGCGTAAAGTAGGGGTGGGTTTTGATTATCGATTTATTGATTAAAATTGATTCTAGCTTGGATAACGTGATATCGATTCATTAAAATCCTGTATCGATTTTTTTAATATAAATTTATTTTGCCCAAACACCAGCATCTCAGGTTAAACCTCACAAAATTTCAACAACCACCAAACAGCTAAAACAGAAAATGAGAGCAGGTACACGGATTCTGCACAAAGACATAAACACAAAGCGCGACCCGCTGACAGATCAGAATCAGTGAGATGTCGCCTTTCTCACCCGACGGCACGGACACGGTAGGGGCTGAAAGCCGACAGCTTGCTAATTCTGATGTTTCAGCAGGTACGCCCTTTTTGCGCCGATTCTAAAGCTGCAGGTTTTATCTCTCTCCAAACTATTTGACTGAACCAGCAGCAAAAGAAGATCCAAACTACGCTTCACATAAACATCGTCATGAATTCCTTCTGACTTTTGCTGTTTTGATAAAAATCACACTTCATGCACAGCTCTCTCTCTCTCTCTCTGTACTTCAAGAACAGTTTCCCGTCTAAAAATCTGTTTTCTACCTTATTCAGTTGCTTGTTACGCTCAAGTCTATCGTTGTTTACAGCGCGGTCGGCCACTGTTTTTTTTCTTATACTTACTTCCGAAAAGAAAGCCTCATTTCTGTTGTTCAATAAGCTTCTGAACAAATTTAAACTTTTTAGAATTATGCAGAATTGCAAAACGCTAGCTAACTGCTAGCAGCAGTAGCTTTGGTTTCTTTCACGTTGAAGTCCACAGGCCTGTACAGAACATGGTCACGCATCTGCTTGGTTACATTCCAATTTATTCTAACAAAGCAGACATACAGGTGGTAATTCTTTAAAGAATTGTAGAACAGCGCTGGTTACACAGCTGTCATCTGTTTGCTTTTTTCCTGACTTAGTTATAACTTCCATTCACAGACAGTGCGTAAGAGAGGGTTGGTGTAACACCTTTAAACTGGTAACTGCCATCGTATATTACTAATATAGCATTGTTTAACTGGGTATTTCTGGTGCTAGCTAGTAAAGGAGCAGCGTTTAAAAATGTAGTCAAACAAACACATATATCTCTAGTCTATGCTTGCATACTGAAGAAAAAAAAAAAGAAAGATGTCCACAAGAGCAGGAAAAGCTACTTGTGGAAAATGGGGACTAATTCTGCTACTGCAACAGCTCATCCAAGACTCATTGATAACAACAGAAAGTCAGGCAGGAAAGTACTTTGTGTTTGAGGCAGGATTAAAAAAGGCAATATGCAAACAATGCTTTCATGCTTTTCAGAGCAAGGGCGTAAGTACTTTCATATAAATATTAATACTGATGTAATGCAAATATCATTATACCTTGAAGTAACATTAGTCGGCTACTCAGTAACCACTCTAAGGTTTAGATCTGTTTCCTGTCAACAAAATATAACATTAACATTTTTGTACTATTTTTGTTTTGTACTGTAATTTTGCTGGTAATCGTAATGACTACTCAATTTCTAGCACTGTGACATCTCTTGTTCTCATCTCAAACAGGAGAACAAACAGGCCATAGTATTTCATAGATTTATGTTTTAAAAAGACACCACATATCTCTCACTGTGTTCACCTCCTAATTATAGGTCATGATGCCGTGCATCATGCCTACAACACAACATGCAAATTTTACGTAAATCTGATGATGCCACCTGCCCTTTTTTTCTTTTTCTTTTTTCAAAGCAAAAGTTCGAAATTCACTATCTCCACAATGAAAAGTAAAAATATTAACAGTTTTGAAAAGGTCAAATTTCCATGAATGATATATTTGAATTTACTCTGGTTAATTTTTTGGGATAAATCTGTTAATGTGCAAAAACTTCTGTGGGGGTTAAAGTATGACTTCAATAGTCTTTTTGTAAGTCTGATATGATTCATGTTCCTGTAGAAACTGGTATATTTGGTTATAAGTTCAACTTTAAGGTTTTAGAAGGGGCACTAATGAGCTGTTTTGCTACATCTAACTAATACTCATGAAGCACTTCTGACATGTAAGCAGAGAAACACATTCATACATATTTCAATCAGTTTTTTCAAGCGTAGAAGAAAAGAAGGAATCCTTCAGATACTACCAAAGATACAAAGGGAAAATGGCATGTGTTCAAATACATGTCTTTGACTAGATTCTAAGAAATCTCTGAAAAGCTGTAAAAATCTGTTAAGCAAAAATTCCTAACTGGTGTTTAATATTCATCATGTAAAGTGATATAACGAAAGAAAACGGTGCCAATTATTGCTTTATGAGAGTGACAAAAATATTCTTTTATCTCCGATATCTGTCACTGAAAAAACAAAAACAAAATCTTCTTGATGTTGAGCTGTGTTAATATGAAAAAAAACTGTACGTAAATTATTCTGAGCAAATGAAATGCAACTGAAGCATTTGAGTCATCAAACATTTATTCCACTGATATCACGAAGCTGCTATTTGGTGGTGTTTCTTATTGAAAAGCACCAGTGAATATACTTATGCATTAACAAGTACAACAGTTTCATTTTGACACAGAGAAGCGTTCCCTTAAAACGGATTTATGAAAACCAAAATAACAAAGTGATACTAATAAGATTTACTTTTTTTTTCCATATATGTTCCAAGTCTGCTTACAACTCAGGGGAGCCCGTTAAGATGATAGTAGGGAAGAGATCCCAAAATGCTCAGATTTAATTCGGCAGCTTTGCGTCGGTTCTTCAGTGATTTCAGCTCTTTACACACTTGAAGCACTATGAAGCAGTAAGCTCAGGGGAACAAGGCTGAATGTGTCGTGCCAGTCAATTAAGGTTGGCAGTTAAAAAAAATAACTCATGCCCAATTCAAAAATAGCTCTAAAAGTAATGTGGAGCAGAGTAGACACTGAGACTCAGAGACTAAGAACATGAGGAAAGCCTTGTTATCCTCTATAGGCCATTTTCCACACCAGACACTATTTGGCTGTTTCACAATAATCCAAACCTCTGTCTTGGTATGAATTTTTTCAGGACCTTTTTCAACACTACAAACTTCAGAAGTAGTTTTGGTACCCCTATCGTACCCACTGGACCTTAGTACAGCAACAAGTTTTTTTCTGATCCCGTTTCTGTTACCAAGGTGTTTTTTAACCACACACGGTTGTTATCTGTGGCCTCTCCCCCCGGACCTGTCCAACATGGGTGACCCTACCAGGAGCACTAGGCTCCCACCAGTATAGCGCTCAGGTTCATCAAGGCATACGTGCCCTCTAACCAGCCCAAGGTTGCGATACTCTAGAGAAAGCAGCCCTAGAGGGAAATAAACCCTTGAAAATGTTAAAGGCATGTAAGATTACTGATTGGTTAAACTTTGAGAAAGGCCATCTTTGTGGCAAAGAGCAGCAGGCTGGTCTCTCAAACACCATCAACACAGAAAATCTACTATAGACTAACAAAACAAAGACTACTACAGCAACCTTTTTGAACATCGTTATTGGTGTCCTTGTTGACTTTTGGGGAAAAAACTTTGTGTTCAAGACTTGTTTCATATTGTCCTTTTATTGATTTGAAGAAAAAAAAAGAAATAAAATACTGTACTTGATAGAAAAAGAAGCAAGCAAGGTGCAGTTTTTTGACAGTTTCACATATTATATATTAAAACACTTACATAAATAAGCATAAATGGCTAAGAAATGTTGCTTGTATTTAAGAAAAATAAGCTCTGGTAATATTAGTATGTGGAGAAAACAATGTGTGGCTATCTTTTTCCAACCATTTAGCAGCCAGATTCGCTGTCAAGCAAATATGATTGTATCACAAAAAACAGACATGCCTTTAACTTGTTCATAGTAATAACCTGATTGGTATTTGTTGTTGTGCCTGACTTATATGTGGAAACAGTGTCAACATCTGCCCATTTGCAGTTCAGTTTTTGATGTGATGCTATATCCCAATTGGGATTAGAGTGCAAGACCAGCTGAAGAATATCAACCAAACTGACTTCACATTGCTTCCAATACTCACAAATTTACTACAAATCAACCGGTTAGAAAGCAATGTGTGTTTTTACAGGAAATGCACAGACCAAACGCTGGTAGAGAAAGGGAAAAAAAATAAGGAAGTTGGAAAGCTGACTTTTTCAAATGTAACAGCATTGCAGATCAGACATGTTTTCTCTGTGCAATCTATGCCACTTACATCGATTAAGATGAAGATTTCATTCCATCTATCTGGTCCATTAAAACATAACAGTGATTTTGTACAATTATTATTGGAGTCGAATTTAGCTCCCTACGAATATGAACACTCAAAGTTCACTTTAATTCATTTTTTTAAATAGCACTAAATCACAAGAAAAGTTCCCTTGATGCACTTCATATTGTAACGTAAAGACCCTGCAATAATACAGAAAACACCAATAATCAGATAACCGCCTTCAAGAAAACACTTGGCGAGAGTGAGAAGGAAAAACTCCCTTTAACAAGAAAAAACCTCCAGCAGGGAGGGGCAGCCATTGTGTAGTGATGGGATTTCTGGCTCTTTTTAGAGAACCAGCTCTTTCGGCTCGACTCACTAAAAAGAGCCGGCTCTTTTGGCTCCGAACCAGCTCTTCAGGTTGTTTTGTTGCTTTAATTAATTTATTATTAACCATAATATAAAATTATGCACAAAAGGAATTACTAATGTAAAAAAAAGTGGTTTTATTTATATATGTTTATATATAAATATATGCGGTGGCCCCCATAGACAAAGCACGTACAAACTCCAAATAGCACGTACAAACTCCAAAACACATTTCTAGTGTTAACTGAACTTCCAAAACAGAGCTACCTAGATCACTTAAATTACACAGTTGAAAGCATATGTGTATTGTTTGTGTATTTATACACAAGCACTCATATATATTCAAACAATCAAAAAAAAATGTTCATTTACCTGTTACTACCACGCACCAAATCCGGTCCTGGCTTGTGTAGCCACTAGGTAACAAAAGCTCAACACTGCGCCTAGCATTCTGGAGCATTTCTGTTGTCTTTTGTACGTGATTTGGAGTTTGTACATGCTTCAGGGTTTTTATCTGTTTTGGAGTTTTTACGTGTTTTGGAGTTCGTACGGCTTTGTCTCTAGGGGCCACCGTAAATATACTTTTATTTATTCACTCTACATAAAATGTAATAAATAAGTCATATAATACAAAAACCAACTATTCACATTTCAACTTTTAACCATTTACATTTTCAGCTTTGTCCTTTTAAACAAATTTAAGGTGAAACAACACAAAACACTGCAAACCACAACACAATTAAATATAAATTAAAATGTGAAAACAAAAAGAAGATGCACATTCTCTGTCATATATAGTGATGCGCGAATCATGAACGAATCGTTCAATACTCGAGAATCACTTTACTGACTCATGAATCATGATTCACAAGCCCAACTGACTCACTGACTCATCCCTGTTGCTGTTAGCAGTAATGTATCTAGCTTATAATTAAAATTGTGGAGAAAAACACAACATCCAGTATCTTACCAAAATAATTTCTGCTCTGAACTAGAAGAAAAAACCCTGAGTAGAAGCTCACATCAAGAATATAGCTCCTCGGTTCACAGTAGCATCGCTCTGCTAACATGCTAACAGCACATTTGAGCTACTCACCCCCTCCCTGCTGTGCTGAATCATAGAGCGAACGAATCACTCAGGACACACTAACCCCCTCCCTCTTGTGCTGAATCATAAGCGTAAGCGAATCACTCAGGACTCGCTCACCCCCTCCCTCCTGTGCTGAATCATAGATGAACGAATCACTCACTCACTCACCCTCTCCCTCCTGGCTCACAGCTTCTTCTTCTTCTTGGTTGGCAACCATTGTTAAGGCGCATCACCGCCCCCTGGCTCACAGCTCAGTGGACATTTAGATGAGAAAATGTATATTTAACACATTTAAGGAAAATACTAATAAAATAAAAAGAAACAAAATAAATGTTTATTAAGCAATTTTGATAGGAAATTGCTTAATTTTAGAAATGTTTTTGCTCATTTTTGCTCTATAAAATAGTTGGGTTTTTTTAGAATCATTCATCTTAGCAGTAGGATTTACATGAAAAGAGAAACAAATTAAGTTTGAGTGAAAATGTAAATTTTTTGCACTCTCTGGTCAACTGACTAAGTGAATCAAATGACTCGAAAATCCGATTCACTTTGGTGAGTGACTCATTAAAACTTGATTCAATAAAAAGAATCAAATTTACCATCACTAGTCATATAGGCCTGCAGGAATACACTTTCTGAATCCTTTATCATCCGCAACTGAAAATAGTTGTGGATCATTACTATACCTTTCTAATGTGACTTTGTTGTTCCTGGCTCTTTTTCTCTGTCTCTCCATCCTGCTCTGTTCCCGTGCTACTGCGAGTGTAACTACCGCCCCTCCCCCCTCTTCCCAGCGCAAAGCACAAGGCTCGCCTGCGGAGTGAAGCGGAAAAAAAGTGCGAGAGAGAGAGTGAGAGAAAGAAAAAAAACCATGGCTCCCAATAAGGAGCCAGCTCGCGTCGTTCACTTCAAAGACCCGGCTCTAAGAGCCGTTTCGTTCGCGACCGACACATCACTACTGACGTGACTGTGAAGCATGATGCATTGGCCTTCACAGTGGAATAGCAGTTGTACATTTGAAATGAAGAATACTTAGCCATAGACCTGACCTGGTCAAAGATGATGATGGAGTAGAAATTTGGGGGGGAAATACATATCAGATGCAAAAGTAATATAGGTATGTGACCCATAGCAGGACAATTGCTTAGCTTGTTTGTTAAGTTACTTTAAGCTGATGCCCTGATGTTTCCGGAACATTTTCCTTTCTAAAACCTCAATGCAAAGAAGTTTCCATTTGACATATTACAGTGAAAGAGAGAAATGTACACCATTTCTCTCTTTCACTGTAAAAAAAAAAAGTCTTTGAGAAGAGAAACTGTAGGAAGGGATTATGATAAAACTCATTTTAAATTGATGAAGTACGTTGCTGTTAATGTGCTTAATGTGCCCTTATTGTATGTGTACTAATCCTCCTCGGGGCATTAAAAGCTTTTCAATCATTGACTGTCAAATTTTGTTAAGAGCTTTTGATAGATATTAAAGTTGTACTCCTGTGGTTAACCCTGATTCTGAGTCTTTCACACAATAGTTTGTGTGCTTTATTTACACGCATCTATACTATGTTTGGCCTGTCTTGTTGAAATGAATAGCCAGAAAGTAGTTAGAAAGCAGCAGGACTTAGCAGACCTATAAGCCATGGTGCGATCCCTGACACATAAGCCCCTATCAGAGATGCACTCCTTTCTATTAATCTGGCAGCAACTGAATGTGTCTGCTTAATGTCTAAATGAGCAGCCTTTTCCATAAAGGTCACAGTAATCAGCAATTAGGTTTGAACAATATGGTCAAACTTTTTAATCAGTCCATCATTGCCGATACAGTCACAGAGGTGTGTAAAGTTTTTACCAGGACAAGCCAAAGGTCAGCAAGAAAATACCTTCTGCTATTTTAAAGAACTAATAGTTGGGATAATATATGCTATTATATAATCAGTGTGTACAGCCTGTAATTCGCGGCGGTTAATGTAGAAAAAAAATAGCAACACATGGCTAATTTGCCCAGCATGATATCTGAGATAGCTTGTTAGGTCAGTAAATTATCCTACACGGGAATAAAGATTTACACATGGGTGTTTTCTTCTACAGTGATCAACACTGATGTCTGAACTGCATCCACAACATGATTGTTTGCAGAATGCCCTTAAAACTAATCTCTTTTTATTTTGCAATAGACATTAGCCGTTGTGTGGAACATACAGAATGACCCAGTTCTTAGTGGCAATGTGCAGATTACTAAATGTGGTGTACTTGTCTGTAGCACATTTGTCACATATTGCGTTGCGTACAGTGGCTCTCTCTTTCAATCTTGCGGAAATGTCTGAATGAAAATGTCAAGAACATTAACGTGACAGTGACCTACGTCCGACTGATCGAATGCTGTCACTTTAATAAAGTGATGAAGCCAGCGATGTTACACATCCTCTGTCTGCAAAGGGCTGCACAGACAGAGATTTGCAGTCATCTGGTCAGATGAGATAGTCGGACAGACGCATTCACTCCCTGACTCTTGGTCGTGACTCAACCGCACACTCGTGCAGACACACGCGCTCCCTCTAACTCACAGACACGATTTACACTGGTTCTGAGGGGTTCTGTCATCTATCTCAAGGGTTGCCAGTGAGCTCTGGTGGTCACAGATAGTGACCTAGCCCAGAGCTATGCAGCTTCCCTCAAAGCCCCACATTTAGAGTCTAATTTCAAGGGCTGACTTCATGCTTGCAGCTTTTAATGTAGACAGAAGGTCAGACATCGATGAAAGAATGAGGAAGGAGACACGAGATAAAGTGAAGACACAGAATAATACACACTCTATAACTTTAAAAGGTTGCATTAAGATGTCATGCTAACATTTTAAAACTTAATACTTAATTAGACGCTCAGTAACATACTTTAACAACATACTTTTAGATAAGAAATTGTTTACTTTTCAAATCACCTCAGTCACCTCAGTGTTTTTTAAGAAATGTTTTAAGCATGTCGTTTGAGCACTTATAAGTATTCTGAACTACGGCAGACATGTATGCCTGCTAAGTAACAATTTGTTGCTCGCGCTCTCAACATTTTAACCCGTGCGCGCTCAACTATTTCTCTACACCGTTATATTTGTGCCACAAAACCAGCCAATCACAGACTTGGATGCAAAGAAATCTGATTGGCTGTTCTGGTCTCCAATCAGCTCGAAATGACGAAATGCAATATCCCAAAATCCATTTCGTCCAAAACTTAAACGAGGCAGTGGCGGAGGAACACAGAGTGGCAGAGTTTGAAATATTACTCTTTCTGGGTCACAAAATAAACTTTTAAGATATTTTCATGCGAGAATGGTGCTGTGTAAACTTCAAATATCTGCTCGATTCATCAAGACATCACATATTTGCATAAGTGTTCTGATGTTTTCGAAGATGCCTGTTACCCACCAGCTGACCACACAGCTGGACTGGCCATTGGGCATACCGGACATTTGCCTGGTGGGCCGATGATAATTTTTCATTTTTATGTTTGTTTTTGTAACGGTATAAACAATGAAAGGTGGTGGATTAGCCAATTCGTCATGATCAACTCTGGACTGGACCAATTACAATACATCCGTATTGAGAGGAAAAGGAACGCGATTAGTCCTGCACTTTAGCTAGAATGAAAAAAAGACAAAGCTGGAGTTATTCTGTCTTTACGTTGCACAGCTGCCTCTTCTCCCCCCCTCCCTCTCCTGTTGCTATTTCAATCATGAAACTGATCAATGATCAGCTGATCGTCTCTCTTGTTTGTTTATCTCCCACTTTGCGCCAGAAACAGGAAACCAGCGGATGTTGCGCTAAACAACAACAGCAGCACGTTCAAACTTGATCAGCTGTTGTTATAATTTATTTAAAATTAATTTCTAGTATCAGCTGATGTTTGCTGGAGCCACAGCTGTAAAAGCCGCTGCTCATGATATCGGTTTGGAAATGAAGATGATACAAATCATACATATATACCAACAAGACAGTGTACGTCACTGTCACAGCAGCATTTGTTTTAGTTCAAAGGCTTTATGATTTTTCCTATAATACCTGGTGGTGTAGTTGGTGATTTTTTTTGTCAGTTCAGCTTTATATATTATGTTTAACCCGAGTGACCACCCGGTCAGCTGGTGGGTAACAGGCATCTCCGAAAACGTTAGAGCACTTATGCAAATATGTGATGTCGTGATGAATCGAGCAGATATTTGAAGTTTACACAGCACCATTCTCGCATGAAAATATCTTAAAAGTTTATTTTGTGACCCAGAAAGAGTAATATTTCAAACTCTGCCACTCTGTGTTCCTCCGCCACTGCCTCGTTTAAGTTTTGGACGAAATGGATTTTGGGATATTGCATTTCGTCATTTCGAGCTGATTGGAGACCAGAACAGCCAATCAGATTTCTTTGCATCCAAGTCTGTGATTGGCTGGTTTTGTGGCACAACTATAACGGTGTAGAGAAAGAGTTGAGCGTGCATGGGCAGAAATGGTGGGAGCGCGAGCAACACATTGCCAGCGAGTGCAAATGCAAAAACTGAGCGAGAGGGGCTGCTATTGTGTGTGTGTGTGGATAATAGCAATCACTGAAAGCACAAAAATAACGCCATAACCAAGCAGTATTATTTGTTGCATAATCCAGTTAGCAGAAGTAAGGGTACAGCTCTCTGTCCACCTGTCACACGACTGTTTTCAACCCTCACAAGTATCCAAACAGGTGAGTTCACCCCACAAACAGTGGTTATAAAGAGGGAAGCTATGCATAGAGGCCAAACCATTTTTTTCCACCAGCTGTAAACCACCTGTAAATGCTGTGCATTTGAGCATGTTAACACTTGAGTCTACAGGGAATAGAGCCAGCTTTAAGTGGCCATTAGAGGAACTGCACTTTTTGGCACCTATGCACTGGCTTCATTTTTCTGCCCTCGGGCCTGCTGCTTGATCAACTTTACACTCCCTACATTTAAAAACAGAAGGAAAAAAAAGACAAACACATACACAGCTTGAAATCACAATGACTTGGAAGCAAAAATATTGAGTTTTATCAATCATCACTGCTGATACAGAGCTAGGGTAATAGGGTAGTATTCATATGACTTCCTTGCAAGAATTTTTGATAAATGTATAAATAAAAAAACAAATCTTAATAAATGACCTTTTTTTTTTTTTTTTTTTTTTTTTACAGCTGATAGGTTTAAACTCTGTCTAGTAAACCACAGGCTGAGGAGCTTTTGACCAGTTTTTAACACTGTTCTCTCAGCCCACATAGCAATACATGTCCCATGGTAAACATTTTACAGACTGCAGTAGATGGTGATGCATATTTGAGTTCAATAAAAGACCGTTAAAGGTAGCATAAAGGCGGCGAAAGTATGCTGTGCATGCAAACAAGTCAATTTAACATGCCTGTAATATATTTAAAGAACTTTTTAAGAAGCAAACATGTAACTGTTAATCTTTAGGTTTCCTCCCGGTGAACAGCATATGCCAGTTTGGACAACTTGACAAATAATATGCATCTTTCCTTTTGGTAGTTCAGTGGATGTTTAATAAAATGTGCACTATTTGAATAACCTCTAACCCTGCATCAAAACTTTGGGCTCCAGAAACCTGATCACTGAGAATTTCAGTCTTTGTGTTAATTCCACGCTGTCCCTGTCACAGTCTGGCGAGGGCAGACTGTAGGTGTTGGCAAAAGGACCCAAACGCAACTCCATAAACTGAACGTGGCGTAGATTTAACAGAAAATAAGCCGTTTATTGAGGCCAGCAAAAGGGGAGTACAAACAGCAGGACACAGGTGAACACTAAACCATAGCCTAAACTGGGTGAACTAAAGCTAAACATGAAAAACCTTAAACGTGGTGAACTGACATAGAATGCTGAAGTGAGGGCATGGATGAGCAGACGACCTGACAAATGACATGCAAAAACAGAGGACTTAAATACACACATGAGGTGATCAGGGGAAGTGGAGACACATGAGGAAACAGCTGACTAACATGAACCTAATGACAGGAGCAGTGAAGCTAAATACAAAGAACCAAGAACACACGACTCCTTCCAAAATAAAACAGGAAACATAATGAAACGCAGACATGACAACCAGAACTTGACAACGTAAGACACAGACATGAAACACATGAAGAGCAGGGGAGACTTAACATGGGTTGGAAACACAAGGGGGAATTAATAAGAACTAAAATCACCTAGGCATGGTAACAAATGAACTTAGAAAACCTGAAGGGCTTAACATAAACTATAAACATCAAAATGAACTAAAACTCAAAACACTGGGTCATAAGACCCAGGACCGTGACAGTCCCACCTTGCGAGTATCTAATAACTTTGAAAATGAAGCACTGCTTTCAGGCTAACATCCATCTTCTTCAAGTCAAGTCTTTTCCCCAGCATTCTTATGATAATACCGCACATACCACTTCCCACACATGCAGATGACTTGCCTTTCCCTCCTGGCAGTGTCTCACCCTGTGTGTTGAAAATAGCTGAGGCTGGAACACAACTTGTGTAACATTGATTTGAAATTCAATCTAGACAGCTACCTTGGCGCCCTGGGCCGATTCTTCAGATCTCTCGCCGATAGCAGTGGTGGAGGAAAATAAAGAGAAAAATGCAGACACTGAGTCAGGAATGCTCAGAAAATGTATATATATCCACAGAGTAAGCTGCTGTTTGCAGATGTAAAGAACACACACACAAACAGAGCCTCGACAGTGTTCTGTCTTCTGTGTGCAGTGCTGCTGACAGACGAGCACACTCTGACACAAATCACCAGGCTGAAGAGGTTTTATCTCCCAATCTTTCATTCTGGTCCTACATTCTTCCACCTGTCTGTCACCTTGAGATGTGTTGTGAGTACTCTTCAAGGTGCCATTTACCCAGGAGTGTCCTGAATACGTCACGCTAATCACTTGTATACCTCGAAAAGCCTCGCATACTAAAAATACTCTATGTGGACTATTTTCATAGTGAATTAGGCATTTTGTAATGCAGCACTTTTTGAAAACATAATCCAAAGAGGGATGAAAAATAAATGTGATTTGTTCAAATTTGTTTGTGAAACATCAAAATAGGAGGAGAAAATAAGACAAATAGCAGAGATGAGATGAAACCATAGAAGTGTATGTGGAAAAAACATGTTAGGAAAAAGGAGAAAAGCTGCAGGATCCTTGATAATTGGAGTTAAGTAGGGTCAGGATAGCGAGAGCGAATTGGATTTGGCTGCATGGTAACCAAACAATTGGTAAATGAAAGCAGGTTAGAAAACACTTAGCAGGGTCTTCTTTCTACTTTTCTTCTTTGAAGCACTTGAGATCATTCTTAGGTGAAGTGATTGTTCGGGTTTTTTTAGTCTTCTTAGTATATCCACTAAACTACTGCACATTCACATCTGACTTGGAGGATTTCATAGTAAGTACGAAAGCACACAAAACAAGCAAAAAGCAGCAATAAGTTAAATCCATGGAACAAATAGGAATCTAATGAGTTAATAATCAAAACCAATAACAGACCAGCAAAAATGTGAAAATACAGGTCTGATGAATGTTTGTAGTCTGATGCTGTCAAATGCTTGCATCTGACTCATACATACATACATACATTACATTCAGTGTAATATGTGTGCACTGTAGCATTAATCCCAGCGTCATATTATACATTGTGTCTCAATGGCAAAGCCCCGTCCATGTCTTCTTAGCCACCTACCCACAGGACAAAGGGCCAGACAGACAGACAAACAAGCCTGTCAGAGGAGGGCTGAAATCTGCTGTGGGTTACGAATAGATGACAGATCTCTCTGTCTCTCCTGCTCCTTCTCCTATTCTCTATTTTCAATCAGAATCCAGCTAACATTACAAAACCAGATTAGTGGGGGTATATGTAACAGTTGCAGTTGTAAATACAGGCAAGTTATTATTGTGAAGTTAACTCATGTTTGTGTAATGAAAGCATACATATCCTTAATACCTAGATTAAGTGATTTTCTCACAGGTGTCTCACAGCCTCTCACACACTTTGCCATTTTACAGCTTATGTGCAAAATATTTGAGCTTATTAAATATTCTGTGATTTATGTGCTACTTTCTTTGAATTTCACTGCTTTAAAGAAAGTGTGATTCAGCTGTTCAGGTAACAGTTTCTGAACTGAGATTTGGGCTCAGAAAAGTGTTTTATCCTTTATATGGTGCTGGCATTATTATGTTGTGCTCTACTTTCTAGAAAAAGGTCATGCCTAGGTTTTAAATTTTATCAGGTCCAGTTAATCCCAAATAGCTAGGAGAAATTAAAAATGCATCACAGTGAAGAGTGCAGACCTCAGGAGGATATAAATAGTTTCACAGAAACATTCATCACTCAAAAAGATCTTAAATCTATCCCAGTTTTTTATGTTTTCATCAACTTTTACGCACTCTTTCTGCAATCTGAAGTCTCTTAATGATTCTGTACTTTTTGTTCATGCCTTCAATGAAACCTTCTATTTTTTCTCACTTGTTCTTTTCAAACATCTGATTCCCCTTTGATAAATTTCTCATTCTTTCATGCCAAGAGTCCTACACTTGCATATCATCTTTTATATATAAATGTGAATCATCTTGCGTTCTTATTTCAGCTTCAAGATACCTTTCAAACAATTCAGATCGTGAAAGGTTAACTTGATTTTAGAACATTGCGGTAGCTTCACATAACCATAAGTTATCAAAAAAAACCCAGCTGTAATAAATATGATTTAAATCATGACATAGCCATTTTGCAAACTTAGGTTTATGCCCATTTATTAATGTTCTTAGAAAACACTCTATCTGTAAAGCCTTACACATGCAAGTTTGAATAATTTTGATTGTGGCTGCATGTGGGGTTTTTTCTATTTCTATCTGTAGGTAGGTGATGAAGATGAATCATCCCTAAACATCCTTTTCACTTTGCCTACACCTGGCTTGTAAAAACAAGCTAAAAACTCTTTAATCTTTATTTCGCAGGAGAATATGAACAGAGCTGTTTATTCCCTCATCAGTTTAATGGTGCTCCAGGTGATTGAGTTTCTGTCTGTGGGTTTGTCTCTACTGCCCTCTGTCTGTCACAAACATGCATCATCAGCCTGGCTCTGTGTGTGTGTGTGTGTGTGTGTGTGTGTGTGTGTGTGTGTGTGTGTGTGTGTGTGTGTGTGTGTGTGTGTGTGTGTGTGTGTGTGTGTGTGTGTAAAAAGAGTCTGGGACACAGCTGTTCTTCTCACCCCTCCCTCTCCCATCTTCCTCTAATATAACCCTCCACTGTGCAGGCCTAAGCACATGAAAGAGCATTAAAACGGTTGAGTCAGCACAAACTGAGTCCACATAGGCAAGCAGTTCAGCTTCATCATGCTCACACATTCTGCTGAACTGCATACAGTAGGTCTGCTGTAGCCTAATCACACAAGGCTTCAGATAAAAAGCCTTTTTTATTATCAAGGACACTCACTGATAAAGGGTCTACACAAGTGTGAGAGGAAATTTGTTTGAGATTTTGAATACTGTTTGCGTATGCAGATCTGTATCGGTGTATTTGTGCCCTGTGTTATAGGTTTTCCATCACACACCTACCATAGCCTTTTATCAGAAATGGTTTTGCAACTCGGCGATGAAGTAATACCCAACAGTCGGGTTTATATCACAATCGTTTTTTTACACATGGCGGAAAATGAAACCAGAAGCAGAAATATTATGCATGCTTAAAAAGCTTGGAGCAAAATATATCTGCACGGCTACTGACAGAAGACAAAAGGCTCCCTCGCTGACTGCCGATAGAGCAGAGCAACTTACTGTAGTAAAACTTATCATTTACATCTCGGAAGCGCAGTTTTCTGGATTCCCAAGCTGTGTCCACAAACCTGATTATCTATGATTTTATTTAATCCATATTTAGCCAGGAAAAAAGTAAAACTGTTGAGATTAAAAATCTCTTTTACAGTAGTGTAAGTGTATGGATACCCATCCGAACACAGAAACAACCAGAATATACACTTAAGTATAATTAAAAATGAATACTTTTGGAAAAGCAATTGTCTAATGCCAGAAAAAAAGGTAATAATATTATTCCCTTTGGTAATTATAAGTGCATTCAAGTCATTTAAGTCCGCCTCAATTGCAAACTATTTAATTGATGTCACATTGAAATCACAGCGGCTTGCAGTGCGATGACTCACGGGGTCACCTTTAAAATCCAAGACTCTTGCTGCTGTTTATTCAGCTCCCTCTCCACTTACACGGTATCTTTTATCCCCCACCCTGCACCCTGAAAATGAAAACACCATTACTCCCCTCCCTCCTCTGGGTTGGAAAGAAAGGATTACAATGGCAGCAATTGATTTATGGGTAAATGGCTGCTTCCCTGAAATGTAAAAGAGAAGGAGGACAGGTCATTTTCTGTTGTCACCGCTTTAGATTTTCAAGAAAATAGAAAGGGTGGAGTGGGGATAATGTGACACTCTGCCCTTAAGTCTGAGGAGACGAGACGGGGGGAAAAAAACAACAAGGCAGGGCAGAGCAGAAAGTGTTAGCATTCACAAGTATGTGCATGTGTGGATTGTGCAAGCAGAGGAGTTATAGCACAGGCTGTTGTCAGGTGCGTCAATATATGTGCGGTTTGGGAGAAAAACAAAGAAAGTGAGTGAAAGTGGAGAGATAATATTCTTCTCCCAGACGGGTGAGCAGACAGTGAGAGCCAAAGACAAAGACCGGCACAAAGAGGCTTCTAGCATTTCCTTACTTGGCAGAGATTCCGAGTTTCTTGTGTTTGCTGAGAGGAACTGAAGGATGCGAGGGAGAATCTCGTGCAGCTTCCCTTCAGCAGCCTTGTCCACACAGGCTTTACAGTCGCATGAGTCAGATTCTGGCCTAGAAAAGGATGCAGAGGCTTAGATGAGTTTGGCCCTGCAGGAAGCAAAAATCTGATGAAAGTTGAAAAGATTTGCATAGACGGGAAGAGAATGTCACGAATCAAAAGGCTGCATAATTCAAATTAAAACACATCTGATTCATAAAATGACTTGTTTATAAGATTACCCTCCTGATGAATTATCTTGAAAAGAAATGAAAGCAGGGGTTGATTTTTTGTCGTTCAGAATTTTTAATGCACATCGTCATGTTCCTAAGCAAAAAGTAATTATATATAAAGTATATGTGTGTGTGTAGACATATGTGTATATGCAAGGAAATCACATTAAAAAAGCAACTGCTTTGATTTCTCCTGATGATGCGGTGCTTTATGCTGTGTTTTATCTTTCAGGCAGACGCGGGAGCAGGAAACGCCTCCAGATTTCTTCTATTTCTCCGACTTCGAGAGGCACAATGCTGAGATCGCTGCTTTTCATTTGGATCGGTGAGTTTTCCATCTTTTACCACTCAACTATAAAAAAAGAAAAGGAAACATACATGTGGTGCCAGAATGTGACCCATGTGCTTCCCTACTTCGCCCATTTTCTAATCATCCCTCACAGTCTGTTCCAGAAAGAATGACAGGTCACACCGACCGCGACTTTTACCCCATTATAAACCGGAGGTGTGCCATAATGGACTTAAACTGTGAAAATCTGAAAGGGATTAAGTACACGAGGGATTAGATAACACGCCAAAAGCAGGGATCATCTCCTCTAGTTGGTGCTGAGTATATTGATTTCAGCATGATCCCTTGGCTCTGAGGACTTAAGCTGACAAGGTAGAAAAATATATCAACAGAAGAGCACTCAGATTTGATCATTTGGGATTCTGAGACAGGATGATAAATGGACTACTGGGCATCTTAGGATTTCTTGAGGGTGCTGTAATTATCTGACACATGCTCACAAACACGCAATCTCGCTCTCTTTTAGATGAGATCGCCAACACATGTTCATGTGGGTAGGCAGATAGAGCCAAATAGGAAAATCTCAAACATGCCATTACACCCAGAACATGGTTATTTGCTGCAGGGAGGTGGTGCCTGTGTTACCCCTAAAGAGCTGTTTGTTTTTAGGTCACATTCACCATGTGGGGGTGCCTGTGAGTTATAGTGCAGCTGCCCGACCACTGCAGCCTCTGGATACCAGACTGAGCTACTACTATTATATTACTTCATATTGATGCAGAGTAGGAGGTTGTTTGGCCCTGCTAAAACTAGACACTTCTTACAAATTGTACCACCCTGTCTTGATGATACTAGGAAAAGTAACCGCTTTCCAGTGATTACTTTCAAACCCGCTTGTTCTTTGCCTACTGTCGTGCCATCTGTTTTGAACAATGCATGACTCAAGGGCGTGTAAAAGGTGGAGTGCACACGAATAAAAGCCTGAGTGTGCTCTCACAGAGACTACACACTGGCACACACATGCATGTAGAAGAACAGGTGCTCTTTTGTCGTCACGGCCCAAAATGACGGTGCATTTTGTCGCTCCTGAATGCTCTCCTCTGTGGGCTTAAGTTTCGCCAACTCTGTTCCACTGAGCCTGTCTGTGTGTGTCTGTCTGCTCCCAGGAGGCTTAGCTTTAGTTTCAAATAGATCAAGATCTATTAGACGGCAAACATATAATGGGAGAGGCTAAACAGGGGTTGAATAGGTGCCTTATGTGACATAATATAAGAAAAGAAGAGATTGAAAGGCGGAGACAGAAAGGAAGAATTGGGCCAAGGAACATAGAACTACCCTGATCTGAATACTGGTGGTGAGAAACGAACGTGATCATGTGAATGGTCTGTGTAAATCTTGTATTGGAAGTTAAATAAAGACAAAAAAGGTGTCAATAGGTTCAAATAAATTGATTTTGTTTTGGTGCCATTCACAGAGGGAAACAGATTGTCCAGTAAAGATGATTAATTTATTGCTACATCTTGAATGCTGAAGTCATAAAAATGATGTCATGTAGTGTAAAATTTAACTAGAAGTCACTAAATATAATATCAAAATACAGAAAAACTCCTGATGTCTCACTTTGCCAGTCTTTATTCATTCACAAATGGACTTGTGTGAAGGGGCAGAGCCATGGAGTGTCTCTCACAACCCTCTGGTCAGCCCCACACAACCAGAGGCCCATTAGGGACCTTGTGTATATTCTTAGAACCAGAGTTACATCTAGTAACAACTTTCTAGCTGAACTTTTTTTACAATGGTTTTTACAGCATGTATAACACATTTTAACCACCCATCTCAGTTGTGTTTAAAAACAACTGTCATGAAGTGTTTCTTATTATTATATATTAATATATATGAGTCTGCTTCTACGAGACATACCTACGTAAGCAAACAATACGTGTGAGTGAGCCTTCAGCAATTTGCCATGGAGAAAGAGAAAGAGTCACACGTTTATGCACACAAGTTGATCCAGACTGGATGAGTTTTATTAAATTATAGTTTTTTTATGTGTTTTATGGCAGCAGTTTATAAATGTTTCCACCTTTTTACTTGATCGAGCACATAGTATTAATCTGCAGAATGACGCCTTCTTACATGAAAATATTTCCTTTTAAGCCTCTGTTGGCGTGCGTGTATCAAAGATAAAGTGCAAGCAGGATAAAAGAGGAAGTTCAAAGCTGTTTGTTAAAACAAAGCAGGTGCTCAACGTTCAGAGCTCTCTTGCTTTGCTGGAAATACTCAGCCCTGCCTGGAGCACCACAGGAAAATGAGCTGCAGGCTGAAGTTGCTATGTAGCATCATCTGTTCAGTACAAAGTAAATTTTGTCCGATGGTTTAAAGGCAGTAAAATGTGGACCTAGTCTTCCAATTTGCCACTATAGCAAAATCTGCTTCTGTGCATCATCACTTGTGTTTAAATACTGAATGATTCGCTTTTTCTGCACTTCTTTCTTTTGCTTTATAGGATTCTTGACTTCCGGAGAGTTCCCCCAGTAGCAGGACGACTGGTGAACATGACGAGAGAAATCAGAGACCTGACACGTGATAAGAAGCTGTGGAGGACCTTCTTCATCTCACCAGGTAGAGACTTAGGTCTCTGCAGCTTAGCAGAGAGATGCAGCTACTTGACTGCATCATAAATCCAACTTGGAAACAGCACAGAGCAACCCCAACTCACTGACTTATCTAGTAAGACTTCAGTTAAACTGTAAACTGTAATTTGCAAAGTGGAGTATGGACTTGTAGCTTAGGGTAGTGTCAGTCACTGTGTCCTGGTCTCCTCTTTAAAGTAATAAAAATGCCAAGTGTGGAAAAAAATTAAGTCATATAAAGCTATAGCCAGAACTCTCCACATGGTGGCACTGCAAGACAACACACAAACCTCATCAGTGCAGGAATTAGGATGTTTTGGGATTTGTTTGTTTTTTATAGAAACACTCCAGGTTCTAATAATAATAAGATCTTGAAAAAGTCAGTTTTTCTGACTTCATTTAAAAAGATAAACTTTCACATTTTCTGTGTTCATCACATGTAAGACAAGTATTACACCACTTTTCTGAGATAGTAAGCTAGGTTTGGAGTACGTGGTTGTAAACGTGCACAAGCAACAGAAACGAATGCAGCCTTTAAAGTCAATTCAAGAAATTTCACAAGGAAGACTGAGATGCTGTCAGTGGATCAAGAGCCACCAATTCACAGATGCCTTCCAGAAAGGAGCTATCATAATGAAACTTACAGTGTAAACATAGAGACCTTTGTGTAAAACAGAAATAAGAAATAAGAGGAAACTACATGTACTTCATACGGTCTAGGTTTTAAATACCTATTATAAGTTTTTGGAGCTTGTTCAGGTCTTATGAGGCAAATTAAAGAACCAACACATGTGTACTTCAGATGTTTGGTCACCCAGCAAAAGTAAGTGTTTTTCGGTTCTGTTTTTTCCTTTAATTTGTCAGTCCCCTGTATTTTGGTTATAGTTAATGTTAAGTACTTTAAAAGTAAATGGTTTAGATTAGAAACCTTTCTTTAGTAACTTCTTTTCAGAAAACTGCATGTAAGGTAAAAAAAAACCAAAAACATCACACTTAAGTGGCTGAAATCAGAAGTTGTGATGCATTGTGTGTAACGTGTTTAAGATGGATTAATCTGATGTAGTGTAAGAAGTCATTTTCTGTTAAACTGCAAAAAGGCTTTCTTTTGAAATGTAGAATGATTTATTTCTCCCGTTGTGTTCACTGAACAGCACACACGGATACAGTGAAAGCAATGTGGCAGCCTGTGGTCTAATGCTTATGCTTGTTTACATCCTCTCAGCATGAGGGCGTGAATAAAGTTTTCGCATGTTGTCTTTGATTGTACCGGGGTCAGCGGTTCCTCATCGCCGCCATTAATCATTTTCTCCTCTGTGTCTCCGTGTGAACTAAATCAGCATTTCTAAATCCGTGCCTTCACCTTTTCTTTTGTCAGCCAATAATGTCTGCTTCTATGGTGAATGCTCTTACTACTGTTCCACCGAGCACGCTCTGTGTGGCAAACCGGACCAAATTGAAGGCTCACTCGCAGCCTTCCTCCCAGATCTGAACCTAGCCAAACGCAAGACCTGGAGAAACCCCTGGAGGCGCTCCTACCACAAACGCAAGAAAGCAGAGTAAGAAAACGATACTGAGACACAACATTCATATATGTTTGTGATCACAGTCATGCCTTTAGCCAGTCCAAACATATGAGTCATTAAAAACAATTACTCATTAAGTATTAAGTGATTTTCTGCATATTCACAGGTGGGAGGTGGATCCAGATTACTGTGACGAGGTGAAGCAAACACCCCCGTATGACCGAGGCACTCGACTGCTGGACATCATGGACATGACCATCTTTGACTTCTTAATGGGTAAGAGGAAAACCAAGTAAACATTAAAATGATAAAAAGGTGTGTTTGTGAGTCTTCTAATGTGCCATTTCCCCCTGTACAGGTAACATGGATCGCCATCATTATGAAACTTTTGAGAAGTTTGGAAACGACACCTTCATCATTCACCTTGACAATGGAAGAGGGTAAAGATATTCAACTAATTTAAAAGGGTCTGTCTTGGTAACCAGTTTAGGTTTGATCTACTTCGGCACCAAATGGATGAAAACATCATTGTTTTGCTGTTAGTAGCAGATTATAATCAGTAATTAAGATACATTTGCGGTATATGTAACTTTGCCCAAAAAGTGTGACCAAACACACGAGTTTACAGCTTCCAAACCCGACAGTTGTGTATCAGGTCAGGAGCCTAAAGAGGAGGATTCCAATATTTTTTTCTGGATTCACTGGATCATGAGCAGTGAATAGAAGACACGCTGAAAGAGATACAGCACAAGTGCACAAGGGAGTCATCTAAAAACTGGAAGCAGTGGAAGCAATACAGCTCCACCCTCTGTGACTACCTAGGGTGTCTGCAGAGGTAGAGCAGGTCATCCAGTAATTGGAAGGCACCGGTCTGCATACCAAACTATTGTTGAGCAAGATACTGAACCCTCGTTGCTCTCCGGCGGATTCATCAGAGTGTGACTGTTAGATAGAAAGAACTTGGGAATAGAAAATAGTGCTTGTGTGAATGAGGCATGTTGTATAAATTGCTTTGAGTGCTCCAGTAGAGTAGAAAAGCCTATAAGATTTAAATCAAGTATGTTTTGTTTTTATTGTTATGCTACTAGCTGCAGAACTTTGTGACCTTACCTCATAATCGTTCTTCTCATTATAGAGTATTTTAAAAACCATTTCAAGAGGACATTTTCACAATTAATAAGGAAATAAACTCGAAATTTGTCTAACAAACTTAATCCTTGTGATAATTCATTCTTTTTTCTTTATCCCCACACTTGCAGGTTTGGAAAGCATTCTCACGATGAGCTCTCCATCCTGGTACCTCTGAGTCAGTGCTGCAGGTAAGATTTTAGTTAGTTAGTGAATGACAGTTATTTTGATAGGTTCCTTCTCCTCTTAGCTTTAGGACTAAAGGAGGCTGATCGCCCCATCAAACAGTCATATTGTGGATAAAAACAAACAAGTATTAAGGTCAAATCCAGAGATCAACAGTCCCCGTGGAATAAAAGTTCAGTTTTGGACACACCATATGATTTGGTCTAGTGGTACGCTGAAACAAATAGGTTTGTTAGTATGAAATAAACTTTTCACTTTTATTTTTCCACAGCATGTTTTTGGGCTTCTTCCTGTTAAAAGGGAGTTTTTCCTTCCCACTGTCGCCAAAGTTGTTGCTCACAGGGGGTCAGCTCATTGTTGGGGTTTCTCTGTATTACTGTAGGGTCTTTACCTTAGAGTATTAAGCACCATGAGGAGAGTGCTGTTGTGATTTTGTGCTATATAAATAAAATTCATTTTAATTAAATTGAAAAAAAAGTACTAGTTGGTGGGTTTACTAGATTCATGTGTTTTATGATCATCGTGTTAAACACAAAAAGTTTCTATTTTCTTAAGAGATGGACAATAACCCTTTTTATTTTCCACCATTTCAAGGATGAGGAAGTCAACTTACCTGCGTCTCCAGCTGCTGGCCAAAGAGGAGTACCAGCTGAGCTCCATGATGGAGGAGTCGCTGCTGCGTGACCGCCTATCCCCTATTCTAATTCAGCCTCACCTTCAGGCCATGGACCGCAGGCTCCGGCTGGTGCTGCAGGTCGTGGCTGGCTGCATAGAGAAAGAAGGATATGTTAATGTTGTGGAGGAAGATTTAGTTGGGGACACAGCCACCCACAGGGGCCCTGGCCACAGGTAGTGAGTGCGAAGAGCTGACACCAATGGACCGTGGCTGTTCAACTAATGGGATTAGACACACACACAAAAATAAATAAATAAATTCTACTTCTGATATCAAGCTGAATTCAGTGAATTCCAAGACTTGCCATCTTTGCCTATATGGAAACTGCTTTTAAGTGTGTTTATATGGAAGAAACTGTCTACAAATACCACAAAAGACTGTCCACACGCAGCACTTTGTATTTGTTAGATACAGATGTATTTTTGTTCTACCAGATGTTGTATGAGACATCAAGGAACCACTGCTGTGTTCTGACTTTGTCCTGTTTGGCCTGAGTATGGAGGGCATCGGTTTGCTTTGTGTGTTTTATTATATTAGAACATAACCAAATGAGAACCTACACTGACTAGGGAATATATGGTCAGACAATAAGCTTTATGAGTTATGACGATGTATGAAAACGTTTCATTTTTGCAAAATGTGTCAGAATTCAGTGTTTTGCATTGAATGTTTTCAAGTTTTAAGTCATTCCTGGCTCAAACGACGACCAGGAGAATATCAAGTTTTCCAATAATCTATATTTATAAGGTTTTTGTCTTGGCACAAGCTCGACAACATAAGTGCAAGTATTTCACACTGTAGTTCAAACAGTACCTTCACATTGCCTTATTTCAGCTTTGTGTATTTTTTGTCACCCCCTTCCTCCCACGAAAGTTAAGCTTGCACTACGTACAGCACATCACTACAACACCACGATATTTACCAAAAAACTTCAAATGTTAAGACTCGGCACCACACTGACATGATGGTCACGTACATCAAATGAGCCATTCATTAGGGCAACCTGATGTAACATCACAGTTTCTGTGATGCAGACTTGTTACAGATTTTGTGTCCAAATAGCTCCCAGAGCATCACAAAAGCCTGTTTTTTCCATCCTGGTTTTGCTTCCTGTTGCATTCAGTTGGACAGGAGGATACTTTTGAATTTGGATCCTATTTAAGTTGCCATTGTGTATATTTTTTATGTTTGAAATGATAGGAAAAACCAATCAAGTTGCTGACATGGGACCAGTAGAATTTTCTCTTTCCTTCTAAGAGTCCTCTGTATTGGCTAACCCAGTACGTGTGCAATGACAGAAATACAGTACTTGAATGTTTTGGGGTTGGCAGTACAGACCGGATTCACAGAGCAACAAAAGTCTGAGTGGCTGATGTCAAGTTTGGAAAACACTTGGCAGGGATAGCGACGTTAAAATGCCAGGGATAGACACGGGGACATCGAAGTCCTTTTTTTGTATTTTCATTGTAAATACCGATAAATACTTTGAAGATCTATCAAGCTGCACTGCACAGTGGTTTGCTTCTGTTTTCTGCTCTTGCATTGTTACTGTGAAGACCTGTTTACTAAATGATTTAAGTGTGCAATAAAAGCAAAAAGTGAGGACAAATCCCTGTGTGTCAAGAGTAGCAATGGTGAAGAGTGCACCATGAAGTGCAGGAGGACGAAGTGGAATGAGCCCTTATTGGCCAACAGCAACAACTATTAGTAAAACTAAACTAAACTCACAAGGAAACATGCAGAAGTAAAACAGCAACATGGAGTGAGCCGCTAACTAACTCAGGTAGCCTAAGCAGAAATCCTAACAGAGGAAAAGACCAGACTATACACAGACACAGGTGGGGACACTTAAAACAGGTATAAACAGTGAGGACGGACCAATCACAAAAGAGGCACATGCAAATAACAAAACAGAAAGTAACCAAAAGACTGAAAGATCCAAACCAACCGGATACCAGGATCATGAAAGCGTGCGCATGTGTTTGCATGTTTCTGCAGATGTGTGATTTATACTGTTCTTTATTTTACGCATGGGTGGATGTAAATGTGTTTGCCCGTGAGGACTAACATCCTCATAGAAACGAGGCTGGGATTACTCAAGAGTTTCCAGTCAAAACACTCTTCAACCTCTGAATATTAAATGAAAAAACTGCACATTCATCATGGCTGTTTGATCACTTAGCCTTCAAGTTACCAAGTGGTGTCATTTAGGACTCGAGCTATAAGGATATTGCCATATAAATAACTGGCTATTGTGATATTTAAATATAAAAAAAAAACAACAACTTACATTTTTATGTACGTCTACAAATTGTCATTTTTACTTTTACAGAAATTGGTGTGGCATAGATAACAAAAAGCTGTGCTGGCTCATCTATGAGTCTTTGTTTGTTTGTTTTCTTTGTCATTATATTCTTTGATTTAAATGTAATTCATCATTTCTAATAATGACATTTTAATGTTCGCAGTGAACCACAGCTAACAGACCTCAAATACCAATATTTACTGCTGCAGAAGGCTTGAGGCAAGCTCTAACTAATCATAAAAATGATTGAAAACTATAATTAGAACCATTAGCACATTATAGAATATCTGTCACATGAAGAAAACAGATTGACAAACACAAATAGAACCATTAAAAAATATTAATAGCTCATAAAGTGGAATCATAAATGACCCCACTTGGTCATTTCCATAATATAGGCTGGCAGCTTTAAGGGTGAGCAGAGTCCAGGCTATACACACAACTACAAACAATTCAATTTGCATTTTTGACGGCAGCATTTCACCTACAATTTCCTTTTATCTTTTCTGATACAAGTGGCAACACAATCCAAAAAATAAGTGCCCAAGTGTTCGGGATCTGTTGTTCGGGGCATGTTTGTTGTATTTCTTTTTACATTGAATAACGCACCAAATGTTTTTAATGGGTCACAGGACTGAACTCGAATCTAGATAACCCCTCTCTTACTTACAGGTTCATGCGGCCAGAGTATGTGTAAAGGTTTGGTGCTGAAATAATACAATATATGTCCCAAACCTGAAAATAATGTTCACCAATAATGGGGACTTCACATGTTACGGGCACTAGGTTTACAAATGCTGACTTATAAACTGTCCAGATTTCCATTTTATCTCAGTAAGTCTTAAACGAGACTTGGCACAGATCATGTTGGTATATGTTATGCCAGTTAACCAGATTAATAGTGTTGTTCCTCCAGCAGCATTAAAAAAGTCTATCTGGCGCTAAATTCAAATTATGCTTTGCCTCTCTTTTTTTATGTAAGCTTCAATTAATCTGCAAATCATTGTTTTTCACAGCATCCTAACTTGTTAACCAAAATGTATATAGCTGTATATAACTCTGATGTAATAAAAAAAAAAATACTTCCGTTTATTTAAGTCAGACAAACCCTGAACATCACATAATTTGATGTCACGTGTAAATCTCGGCTCAGTCTTTCATTCCGTAGAGCCTGATTCTCGGCCTTTCACTTAAACCTTCAGTTAGAGAACGCTTTTAGTCCTTAAAGGCGAGAATATCGAGCTTTGCATTAGTCGTCCGAGCATACACACACATACATGCACATATCCCAGAGCGCTGATGGTGTTAAAAGGTACTAAATTAATGGTGCGCTTAATAATGGCGACCGAGGCGCTGTCCGTGGTGCTAAAATTACTGCCGGTGTAATCTCAGCAGTGCGGCGAACAGCACCGCGGACAGCGCCTGGTGTTTGTGGGGCAGCGGATGTGCAGCCACACTTTTAGGAGGTGTGACGACTGGAGCCTTCTAGTGGCTGTGAGCTTTATCTCTGGACTTTTCTTTTAGCTGTTGGTGTTTTTAAAAGTCGCAGTCAAAGGCAGATGATGGCTTCCGTGCCCGTTTTTTTCGATGGCTACTTTTGTGCGCCGCTTTCCTGCTTCTCATTAAATAAAAGTACACCGATTACTCCCCAGCAGATGGCGCCAGTGGGTAGTTTATCTAATCAGCTCTTCCCGGACACATTTCAATAGGTGGCGCTCGAACCTCGCGTTCACGTTTGAGTTGTTTACATCTGTGTCGTGGAGGTGACGTTATTTGTTGTCCTGGGTTGTGCACGCAGACGGTGATGCGTACACGCGTGCATGCGTGCTCGCTGCGCTTGATGAGCTTGGTTTGATTATAGCTTTCGTGACCTTCGCTGTCCCTCAAAGACACAGAGGCAACCAGCATGGGACAGCGTCAGTCGGTTTGAAGGTATAATGACACCCACACACACACACACGGTGTCGGCATGACGCCACTCGTTTGTTTGTGAAAAGGGTTAAAGGAACAGCTCCCCCCAAAATTAAATATATCCGTTTTCCCTCACTCTGTCCTGTAGTCCTGTTTAACCATCTAGACTGGATTGATGGCAGCAGCCCAGTTTCTCTGCCCTTTCTTGAACAAAATCACGTGATGCTACAAGTGTCAAAATTACATTTGAGGAGGGTCGGAAGCACATGCTTTAAAAAAAAAAAAAGCACTGCACGAGTGAACTATATAAATAATTAAATAATAAAATAAACATCAAAAGAAGACAGATGCAATTTGGGTGATGATGATGATGATGTGTGTGTGTGTGTGTGTTGGGGGGGGGGGGGGGGGGGGGGTGAAAAAGCTATTTTAGCCATGTTGTTGCAATTAATAGCACTGCCACTAGGCTGGGATTAGACTTTAGACTGACTCGTGTAACTGTAAATAGCTGTCTGTAAAAAAAAATTAAAAAAGAAAGAATATCGAGTCTGTGTTTGAAAAGGTCAAATTCTGGGATTTGTTTATTTATTCATGGATGTACGTATTTATTTAATGAAACATGGCACACACACACACTTCACCAGATTACCATTTGCAGTTTACTTGACCAGAGGGAAATGACCTAAACAGAAATATTTAATGTTCCCTCACTCTCGGCCCTGATGTTGTTTCCCCCTCCACAGCAGGTCACCCCGCTTTCAGAATGGCGGCCTCTCCTGCCTAGTAACAGTATCCAACACCACTGTCCTCCCGTCTCTATGGCAACAGAGAGCCACCCCTTTCCTGTCCTCCTTCCCATTGATCCAAGTTGAGCCAAGGTGTGTGCGTGTGTGTCTATGTGTGTGTGGTTGAGTCCTGGATGACCATGACCCTTGCATCACCCGTGCTTTTCCCCCATCAGTGAACTTGAAGTATGGCCGAGTTGGCATTTCTTGAAATCCAAACTTTTGAACTTCTGAAAGGAGACAAAAAACAATCACAAAACTAAACAAAACGATGATAAACACCATTTAAAAACGCCGATATCCACCCCTGAGATCCACGGCTCAGTGCCGCAGACTGACTTATTATTATAAGCAAAGAGAGCTGCTTCCTCCCAGATATATTTGACTGGTAAACAAACACACCGCTCTCCCTTCAAACTGTTCACACAACCCAGCTCGCAAGTGTGCGTCAGAGCGTATGGCGAGCTGAGATGAGAGGCGCTTTCAAACGCGGCTTCAGAGGCACTCGTTTCTAACCCCGGTCCATCTCCACTGATGTCAGCGCTGTAGGCAAAATCACGCTCCACTCAGATCCGCACTGATCAAAAAAAGAAAGAAAAAAGAAAAGAAAACAAATGCGTCCCCAGGAGGATAAGCTGCACCGAAATGATTCAGGGCCCTGCGTGGTTTGGTTTGGCTCTGCGCGTTCAGTGGCATCGCCTTAAAGGTGGACGAGGCCGAAATGTCACCTGCCTGTCAGATTGACATCTTTGTGTCCCATTTCACCTTATGGGAGGGAAGGAAGGGGGCATTGTTGCTCTGTGAGCAGCGGGGCCTGTCCACGTTGTTTTTCACTCGGCTGAACAACAGCCTGGCGGTAGCTTACGCGCTTGTGCCAGCAGCAGGAGGACGCTCTGTGTCTGAGCTCATGAATGATTAAAAGACGGCTATTTCGCGGCTGCAGCTAAAATTGGGAGTTAGCCCTGCCTTAGCTATAATTAGAAAGCAGATGGAAAGCGTTCATTTATAAAAGCGCATAGGACGGTTTAGACGTTTTCAGGTGACCATGCCCCGTGTGTGTGTGTGTGAGTGAGTGAGTGAGAGAGAGAGAGAGAGAGAGAGAGAGAGAGAGAGAGAGAGAGTAGAGGGGGTCTGCGTTGGGGAGGTAATGTAAGCGCGTGTCCCGAAACTTCCCCCACCCCCGCACCCCGTCTGCCGTCAAGGTCAGACGGAGGCGCATCCTTTTGCGTCAAGAACCCGGTGGGGAGAAATTAAACTCCAAATCAATCGCCCTTGAGCCGAAGGCGAGCACGCGGATACGCCCGCGTGCCACTGAGTCTCGTTTGTTTTGTGAACGTGTGAAAAAAAGAAAGAAAAAGCAGCCGAGCGTGGCTCTTCTCTGCTCTTCTGCTCATCTGTCCATCCTGGCGCGTGCGTGCCAGGAGCAGATCACGGGCCATTGCCGTAATTGCACAGCGAGCGATATACGGAAGAGAAGGGTGGGAGGAGCAGGAGGAGGGGGCATTCTGAACCCGATGAAGCGCCCTTGGCTGCACGGGAGAAATTCAAGAATGACCGAAATAGGCGAAGCTCGAGCAAAGCGGAAAGAAGAGGAGAAGACGCTGATTACTGACGCGCGCCCGGGCACGCTGCCGGCAGCGCCTCGTCTGTCACTCAAGAGGGAGAGGAAAGGAAAGAGAGGAGGAGATGGCTGAATGGGAGGAGAGTCACAGTCCCACTCCCTCCTCCCCCTCCCCTCCCTTCCTCCTTATTTTCATTCATGGCACAATCAGTGACACATGCCTACACATATCTCCCCCATGCAGTGCCTGGCTCGCTCTCTCTCCGTCAAAAGACCGCTCTGTCTCTCCCCTTTACACACAAGCACACACACGCACACCGCACACACCTTAGCATAGGAGAAAACACCCCTCCCCTTTTTTTTTCATTCGTTATCTAATTTTCTCATAAACACCAAAACACACTGCAGCCCCCCCCCTCATCTCTTCCTATCACAGTCTTTCACACTGGGATTTTGGTCATCTCTTTTCATACGTGAGTAAACACAGAGAGTATGTCTCTGTCCCCCATTCTCTCTCGCTCTCTCTTACACACACACGCACACACACACACATATTCCAGATAATAACAAACGACAACAAACACATCCAACCCAAACAGGATAAACAAAAAAAGAAGGACACAACAAAACAAACACAGACACGGGCAACTGCACACTGAAAATTGCATATTAAATTCTCTCCTTCCCTTCTGCACACACACACGCACACATACACCCATACACGCACGGTTGTCTTTCCAGACACACATGCAGCTTCCTCGCCACCCACTCAGAGAGAGAGAAAAGTGAGGAAGGGTGGGAGCGAAGGGAGGGAGGGAGGAGAGGAGAGGAGGAGGGTGAGCGAACCTGAGAGAGAAGGCTTTGAAGCTGCCGCTCACCCTTTCTCTCTCCTGCCGAGTACCTCAGAGTGCAAGAGAGAGAGAGAAGCAGGTGGTCCCACAGCTCAACCACTCCTCTCCTTCCTCCCATCAGCACATCAGCAATCTCTCTCTCCCTCTCTCTTTCGCTAGTCCTAACACACAAACACACACACAGGGCGATAGCAATCACCCCACACTCACACACACACACACGCACACACACACACACACACACACACACACACACACACACACACACACACACACACACACACACACACACCCATCTGCTCTCCCTTGCGCACACATTTCTGAGTGGTGACTGTCAGACAAGCTCCTGGACTCCCCAGCAGAGGCTGCAGGACCACGCACCCCAGTGTCCCTCCAACCTCCCTCCAATGCTCACCATTGACCCCCCCCCCCCAAAAAAAAGCTAATTCCATTATACATTCCCGACTGGTAGGAAGAGGGCCGTCTTCTAATTGCTTTCTTATCCCCCTGAGTCCCCTTCACTCTATCCTCCACCACCACCACCCCCCCCCTCTTCTCGGCCCGCCCCTCGCCCTACGTGCACTCGACATGGCAGCAGACAAGCAGAGGAGGGAGGCGAGCTAGAGAGCAGGAGAGAGGGAGAGCAGGAGAGAGAGAGAGAGAGAGGCAGGCAGGCTGCTGCTATCAGGGAATACTGGTGCCATTTTCAGCATCGCAGGCTAAAAGGATTGAGCCTCGCCGCTGTACGCTTGGCTCGGCTCAGCTCAGCTCACCTCAGCTCAGACCAGCTGAACAAGAGGGGGACTGGAAGGGCCAACAAAAGAAGGAAAGAACGGCTGACCCCTAACACAGGTACCACGCTTCTCCCTGACATTTGCATCTCTTCTAAGGCAGGACACAAGTTGGAGCGCAGCACAGTGCAGATGGAAGTGTGAGCAAGGTGTATTGGCCAAGGGGGTGTGTTTGTGTCTCTTTGCGTCTGTTTTGTCGATGTGTACATCTGTGTGTGCGTGTGTGTGCCTGTGCATGCTGAATAGAGGACAGCAGGGTCTCTCGTGGGACTGCGTTCTATTTTCATTTGCTGGGTGTTTTTTTTGGGGGGGGGGAAGAACATTTGCCTCCCACATAAACACACACTCCCAACACCTGCTTCAACCCTGTTTTCCACCAGCATCTGTCCAAACAACAGGCACCAAAAAAAAGATTAAAATTAAAGCCATATCTGCCTGCAAAACACATGGATAACAAGCAGCGGAGGCATGAGCTGCAACCTCTCTTTCTGTTTGTCTGGGGTTTGTTTGTTTTTTTTCCTCCCTTCCAAGCTCCGCTCAGCATCCTGCGCCTTAGGATGTGTTACGTAGTCTTCTAACAGGACGCTATGTCAGAGCAGCGATGTGTCATAGCACGCTGTTTACTCTGCCTATTGCATAAGGACAAATCTGAAATACACACATCGATATTAATCTTATGAAACCAGTGATGAGGTCAGATTGTAAAATGTGTTTAGTTTGGGATACAGATAAATTTTTCTAGATCTTTGTATTTTGTTTGTGTGTCTACATGGAGTTTAGGCACAGCGTGTTAAAGCTCATATGCTATTTTTAGTATGGCATTGCCTATTTCCTGGCTCTGGATGCATGCTGTACGGTACATATGCACACTGATCTATATGTGAGTGCCGCACGTCCAACATGCTGCATAGCTCATTTCTGAGGTGCCTTTACTACAGCGTGTCATTAAAAGATGCACCGAGACTGCAGTGTCACTGCCGACTGAAAGTGATGCTACCGACAGCTTCGTTCACCCCGAGGAGAGGGAGAGATGGGATGAGGTGGACAGAGAGTGTGCGAGGGAGGGAGGGAGGGAAGAGGGCTGAGGGAGAAGGTGTGACAGAGAGAGAGAGAGAGAGGGAGAGTAAATAAAGCGAGGGGGGAGGTGGAGAAAGATACGGCAATGTGTGTGTGTGTGTGTGTGTGTGTGTGTGTGTGTGTGTGTGTGTGTGTGTGTGTGTGTGTGTGTGTGTGTAGGTCCGTTTGTGTTTATGTGCTGGGATAGGACGAGAGGGAGGGAGAGAGTGCGCACAGCGGGGGAGGAGGGGTAACGACGCGATAACGCAGAGAGGGTGTAGAGAGGTGTCAGGGAGAGAAAACAGAGGTGAGATGGAAAACAGCAGTGGCGTGTGTGTTTGTGTGTGTCAGGAAATATAGTGACAATATGCACACAAGAGGAAGAATAAGAGAATGATAGAGCGGGAGAGGGGAAGTGATAAGAGAAGAAGTAAAATATATGAATGGAAGATGAGGCCGATCCCCTATAGCGATGCAGCGGCTTGATTGTCGTCAAGCGCGTAAACAGTGTGCGTGTGCAGAAATGAATTTTTTCCATGTAAAAAGAGTACAACAGCAATGAATGCACCACATATCTACAGTTACAAATCTGTTTTCCAGCAATACGTCCATAGGATTCTGAATGTGTGTGTAAAAGAAAAACTTGAGTCAAGAACTGCCCCACTGCTTTGCCAAAACATGGCAAGGCACTTTCCCTCAAACACACAATCGCTGCTAAAGAGACGGCAGGCTGTTGCACGCAATATGCAGAAACACACGCGAAAGCACACAAATCGTCTGCTCTCCTTCTCCTGTGACTCTTTCTCCTTCACACACAGACTATACACTGGCTTTCCTGCATGATGCAACACAATGAAAGGAAGCTGATTATCATGGAGATTGGGAGTCATGTGGAGAGCAGGTTTCTGTGTGTGTTTGTGTGTTTGCGCGTGTGCGTAGGTGTGTGCATGATGGCCTGTAAAGGGCATACTGAAATTGGCAACTCATTGTTGTGGTGAAATGAAAGGTGAAAGCTTCCCTCTGTTCTGTGTCCCTCTTGCTTTCTCCTCCTCAGCCCTCCACCCCCCTGCCTGTCTCTCAGTCTCAGACCAACACAAATATGTGAGGTCAAAGAGAGGAGAAGAGACAGAATGGGTAACAGAAGCACAGATTAAAGGTACATACCAAGGACGACAAGACACCATCCTTGTTAAAGACTTAAAATACCCAGCGGTTGTCTTTCTCTTCTCAAAGTTTCTTCTCCTTAACTTTTAATCTTTCTATCTCGGCATTGATCCGTCGCTTTGTTTACATCGGATGTCTCAATTACTCCATAACACCATTTTTAACTAGGCTGTTTCGGTGTGCACGTGTGTCTCTGTGAGTTTCCAAGCAACACACTATAAGCCCCAAGTGCCCGTCTAATTGCCCCGGAGGCTCATGGTTATTTACTGTGAGGGGTTATTAGGCAGACACAGAGAAAGAGAGAGTCGGGGAGAGAGAGAGTGTTTGTCCCTCATTAAAGAGAAGAGGCACAAACACAAGCAGGGCTGTAGCAAGCAGCCAGACCACAGCACCATCATCAGCTAACGAATGTGGACACTCCACCTATGATTCATAGCATGTCATTTGTATTCATACTGAGTGACAATTTCTGTTTTCTTGTCTGAAACAGCCGTAAATCTTCCCTTAACCTTCCCATTGCTGTCATGATTTCTGTCAATTATCGTCAATGATTTCTCAAACACGATGTCCTCTGTCAAGGTCTGCAGTAACTGTGTGCAGCACCTTGGCAGCTTGGCGTGAGCACACTGCACACAGATGTTATGCGCAGGGATGAAATTACTAAAGGGCACAAAAAATGAGCTGCAGGTCCCTACCCACTCTATCTCTCATATGCATGTTCCCCTACTTTGCCACTGTGTCACAAGCTATTCACCACACTGCAAGAACCGCAGGGTTCACTGTTCAACATTCAGGTTTCAGACCAGGTTTACTTATAATGTAGTCGCACATTAAATAACCGCACCACAAATCGCATGTTTATGAAAATTAATACACTACCTGGTGGCGAGTTGTTTGCTATTTTTTAATCTGAAACTTCATAGCAGGAAATCATGCTTGTCCTTTTGTACACCTGATTTGTACGGGCTCTCTAACACGTGAAGCACACACGCAGAAACACACATGTGCTCATGAAAGTGTAGACACACAGCGTGCAACACGACGCCGCTCTGAAATCCTAATACAAGTTCAAACCCAGGCGTACGCTTCCTCTCATCACGTCTGCTTCTGCACTTACACACAAGCCTGAAAAACTCTGCCTGCGTGGACATCATTAGACCTTACACAAACACACAAACACACACTGTGTATTTCCAGGAGCTCAGTGTGATGGGGTGGGTACATGCTGTTCCAGTGAACATTATACGACGGCTGCTAACCTAGATCTGATTACACACAGAAGCTTGCTATATTCACAAATGTGTGTGTGTGTGTCTGTATGTATGTATGTGTTACTTACACTTGGGCCTAATGGAGTTTGCAGGTAATATGTTTTTATTGGAGCAGCAGCTAGGACAGTGTCGGTGTAGTGTGTTTGTCGAGCGAGCGATGGCTGATGTATTTCTCTCCACGAGAGTGAGGAGCATCAAGAGATGAAGATGGAGAGGGAGGAAGTTGGGGGTGGGGGTGGTGGTGGAGGTGTGTGTGTGGGGGGGGGGGGGGTAGCAAGAGGTTACTGCAGGAAGAGAAGACAGGGGTTGTGATGAGAGAGAGGGAGAGAGATGGCAAGGAGGAGGGGGAAAGGAAAGGCTCATCTGTATGCTGCTTACTGTGAGCTGCTTGTTTGATCTGGAGGGAGTACTTAGTGCTGGATGGTGGGATGCTGCAGAGTAGGGAAGGCAAAAATAAGGTTCCTGCAAATGCGTGTGTGTGTGTGTGCATGAGAGAGCAATTGAGAGAGAGAGAGAGGAAGAGAGAGAGCGAGAGAGAGAGAGAGAGAGAGAGAGAGAGAGCGAGAGAGCGTGTAATTACGTGTGAGGTGTTGGGTGCAGCACTTTGCTCATTAAAAGGATCTGGCTGCTGTCCAGCTCCACGCAGTTTATCAACTGTCCTTCATGTCTCTCATCCTCCTCCTCCCCTTTCTCTCCTTTCCTCTCCTTCCTTCTCTATCCATTTCTTTCCTGCTCTTCTCTTGCCCCTTTAGCTTTCTTCCTCTCCCTTCTCTGCACTTCATCCTTCTCTTCCAGGATTACTGCAACAAAACGCTGCTTTGCAATGGTGCTGATAGCCTGGTTGGGGGGGGGGGGGGGGGGGGGGGGGTTGTCTTTCATCACTGATGGATGTTTGTGCCTCATTAGAGATGAATAAAAGTGTCGGTGGAGCATCAGAAATGAAGATATTTACACATATAGCGTGAGAAACATATATAAATGTAGGAAAAAGCGTTTCGTAACAAAGGTGAGACCGACAGCTTGTTAGCACAATACACCCGTGGGGCGACTGCTAAACATTCAAATTCACATTCAAGATAGAATCAGCCGTCTGCTGCAGTGAGAAATAAAACACTCTTGTGCATTGGTGAACACCACAGACCGGCGCCGCCTTCTGTATGTGCCCCACTAATGGTAAAGAAATGCATAATCAGGGCTTTCTCTCAGCATCAGTGAGGGTAGGGGTGATTCTGCTCGCGAATACAATGACTTCACTCACGCCTTCCTTTCTGCAAGCATATGGAGAATGATATATATGCTTGTTATTATTAAAGTTTTTGGGTGAGTTTGCAATTGTGGGACTAAGTTTTCTTTGCCTGCACAGCTGTTCAGCCCTGTGTGTCCAGCACGCAAGGCCTCCGTTTTGGCTGGAATGCATATTGTGTGTGTCTGTGTGTGCGTGCAGGTAAACGAGTGCTGCTGCTGTTCAGTTAGGACGCGAAATGAAAAATAGAGGAACCAAATCAGGCAAATAAAAGATGACAATAATGCTGGAAAGAGTTTAAAAAAAAGTGAAAGAGGCAGATTGAGAAAACAAGAAAAGAGGGAAACAATTGAAGAGTGATGCTAAAGCAGAGATCAGGGAGACGTAGGAACAGAGAAAGACAGATTAGGGAACGGTAAAATGAAATGATAACCAGAACGCAATATGGAACACTTGAGCAAAATGGAGAAACGGCTACAAGTCAGGCGGGGAGATCGGTCGCGTGTGTTATGCGAGAAGGAGGAAGAAAGCGCATGAGATGGGACCCGGCGATTGTCAAGCATTGTAGCGGAACCAGAAACTGTCACCCGTTTCTCTCCTGTGTTCTGATCAAGGAGCAAGAGACACACTTTGAAAAGTTTTCTACCCACCTACCCCCTTCCTGCGTCTTCAAACAGCTGCTGGAGTTACATAACAGTGAGGTGAGAAAGAACGAGAAGCGTGAGAGAGAGAAAAGGGAAGAAATGACTTACAACGCAAAACTCACACATAGCCTGAATTAGGATTTATTTGTCACATGAACACAATTCTTTTCCCTTTACTGTTTTGACAGTGATGTTTCTGAAGTATCTTTGCTAAATTTGTGACAATGACAATTAAGAAAGACAAGGATAGAGAAAGAAAAGGTATAGGAGAGAGGTGGATGTGTCTGTGAGCATGCTGCAACTTGACTATATGAACAGAGTGTATTTAGGTTAAGTTGAATGTATCAGTGATGCCTGTTGTTGTTGGTAAATGTGGGTTAGAACATAGAAGATTCTCTGGGGTGAGAACTTAAGATACAGCGCATCAGTCTGACGGAACTTCATTTCCCAACATTCAGTATTACAGACAGCAGGAATATGAACACATGCAGACACAGAACCTAAAACATTACTTTGGAGACATATTCCTGGATAGCTGTGAGATGGGTAACATGAGTAAAATTCTTCGTTATCTTAAAGAACAGAAATAAAAGCAGCACATTTAAAGTGTCTCAAAGTGAAAATAAACCAAACAGATAATTTTTTCTTGCAATTCCTGCCTCTATATGATGATAATGATAATGCATTATATGGTCATCTCACCTGTGTGTGCACAGTGGCCCAACCCACCTGCTGCTCCAATCCTTTTGTTTATGTGAGGCAGCCAATCAGAGGAAAGCTAGCTTAAATATGGGTTGGTCCTAAAGAGAGATGAGTGAAAATGGCTTAAATTGCACCGATTCGCCCATTAAAAGGTGAATAAGAATTATTTTGAGTTGTGAATCCTGCCGAGCTACTTTTGTAGAGTACTCATAGTCATAGCAATTCACACTTGTATTTTATTGCTAAACCTCTTCAGTTCACCACATGCCATCAAACAAATAACCATGTGTGGCTGAGGAATGCAAGCTGAAGTGCCTGCATTCATCTACTCAACAGGGTTAGGTTCAGCGGGCTACATCACTTAGGTGCAAAAGCATGCTTCCCACACATATAGTACATATACGTATGTTTCAGCGATGTTGGGCCTGTCTGACGGATTACAGCACAGCAAATTGCAAACGCAGGTAAAAAATAATGCTGCGGCTCCTCTCCAGCGCCCGTTGAGTACATCAGCCATGCCCCGCATTCAGTGCTGTTGCCAGGTTGCATGCTTGTTTGCTTACACGCAAGTGTGCGTGGCTGCATGTGCCTGTATGTTTTGCTTGACTGCCTCTGTACTATGAACACAAAGTGAGTTCTCTGCCTGTGAATTAGCCTCCATAGCAACCAGTGCCACACAGTCAGCCAGCCATCCAGCCAGCCAGGCGGTGCAGTGAATGAACGCCATTCTGCGATCAGAAAATGGGTACAGGCCTGTTGCCAGATCTGGGTAAAGCGGGCACGTCGGTATGCCGATGTGCAGAGACAATGGGCCGTTGCTGTGGTGATGGGAAGGGCTGGTCGGGTAACAATGAGCATTGGTATGTGGATGACAAACAATGTCAACAGCAACTTTCAGCCACTTTGTTTGTTTACCTGCTGTTTCTCTTTTTGTCCACCGCTATTTTTTGTTTGTTGCTCAGCATCTACCTACCTTTCATCCCCTGATCTCTCCCTGTTTGCTTTCCTCCTCTCTTCTTTCTCTTCTGTCTGTGTCTCTATGAGAAAGAGGTTGCGGCATTGCGGAGGTGGGTGTTGAGCGGGGGCACAGGAGAGTTTTTTGTTTGGTTTTGTTTTTTTATCAGTATGTTATTGTCAGAGCCGTCCCATCACCTTGGATACACACACACACATATATGCGCCCACAAATACAGACACGTGAACACACACACACACACACACATCTTAGACGTCAAACATACGTCAGATGCTAATAACTGACAGTCAAGCTCAGAAGCGAGCCCAACAGTACACAACTCACATGGCAAGCTGTGCTAAATTTACCAAACTGTTCTAGACAAAGATCTAAGTATAAACAAAACAATCATGGCACACACGTCACACATACGCTTTATGCTCGCTTCTGATCTAAATGGTAACCACGTCCCAAGGTGCGCTGTTCAACCACCAGGACAGGATGAGGGTGAGCAGGGGCATAGTTGGGACCTGGCTAATTGCTGATGTTCTCATGCAGAGAAAACATGAGGAAGATGCTAATGACCTCTCACTCAGATGTGTATCGACTGGCCCAGGCGTAGCCATGGTAGCCAGCCAGAACACATACACATATACACACACAAAACGCAAAATTACCTGAGGCTCAGATGAGGGATAAGTGTAAGCCAAATTTTTGAAATTAAATTATAATTTGATATCATCAATTATCTGACTTGTTAGGATGTCTTACTGCTACGTCGAGCTAAACATAATGAGTGCTGAGAATGGAGCGACTTCGCTGTACTGCACATTGATATTGCTTTTTATTATTCCTACCATTCTGGAGATTAAAAAAAAAACCTGTTTATTGAGCCCAAAAAAGGATATAAAGAGAGGGAAGAAGGGAAGGAGAGTGTGAGAGTGAAGGCTGCTGAAAAGCCGACGCACCTGGTACAGGATAAGAATAGTAATCAATCACGCACATGCACACGCAGAGGCAAACATGTACAGAGCACAGCTGGGCTGCAAAAAAGCCATCTGTATTACCACAATGTAACACTCAGTGTGTACGTACTGTGTGTGTCTCTGTGTGCATGTATACGTGTGCATGCGGGAAAAATCTAGATCAGCTTCCTATTCGCTCAACCATGTCTGTCTTTACGATGGAGAAACAGACTTGCACAAGCCGGGATTAACATGCATGCTCACTAATATATGCAGACACCCCACACACACACACCTTCACACAGAGACTCATGCGGAAGCACTGACTTTCACCTGCAGCCATAGGCTACATAGCAATGCATACTAAAAAGACCAGGATAGAAGAGGGGCAAAGTGCAAATAGAGAGATGGATGAGACAAGTAGGGGTGGGGAGGCTGAAGGATGGATGGGTAAAAGAGGGGAGGCTGGTGACGGGGGTTTGTAGAGCCGGGGAGATCTGTAATGAGATCTCGGTGAGTCAGACAGGATGCTAAACTCTTATTCTGACTGGATAACCAACAAAGCCAAAGCGGGAATGCATTAGAAAGCATTAGCCTAGCTGGCTAATAGCAAAATCTGTGTCAATGGCATTAGAATGAAGTAACATCCACGGAATCACTCTCAAAAGCATTGATCTTCTTCTTTTTTCTTAAAAAAAAACAAAAAAAACAACGAGCACAGGCATCCGGGCGGTGGATTCAGCTAAGGCTGGCAACAATTCACAGCTACCTAAGCAGTTTTCCCCTCAGCATTAAATTAGAATAGCTTAGCGTTGACCCACTGTTGCTTTTAGCGCGTTAGCTTGTATCAGAGTGTGAGTCATAAGCTTTGCTGGGAGAAGCCACAGCACAAATTTAAACATCAGAGCAGTCAACAAACCCTGGGCTATCTCCGTGGCCATATTTATTCATGCGGTGTGACACCCATGAACATGCACATGCACGCACGCACACATAAAAACGCACACATAATGAAGGCACATGCTGAGCTTGGGTACAAACTAGAGCAAAAATAAGCAAATGCATCAGATTTATGTAGGAGAAAGACGGCAGTATTAGACATTTTTCTCACTGTCAACAAATCCTGCATAAAAGGCCGACACAGAGCATAACTTGGTCCAAAAGGCGAGCGTTTTCTGTGCACCCAACACCAGAGAGCTACGGTGGTAAGAAACTATTAAAAGCGCATAAATGAGCCACTGTGTTGCATCGGGTGACACTTTACTTCATTATGACAAACTCCAGGCTAGTTTATTTTGAGCGAGTCTTTCATATACTGTCCTGCTGCAATGAATATTAATGCGTATTAATCCGCAGCGGAAAATAGACCCGTCATGAATGCAATCTTTACTTCCAACTGGGAGATATTGTCGAAAAGCTACACTGCCCGGCAGTTTCAGGAAATTATCTTTGCTTTTCTTAAAGAATAAAACATTATAATTGTGAGCAGCTTCAAAAATTTACATTAGCTGAAAAAAAAGTGCTGCCCTTTCTTATCCTTTAGGACAAGTTAGTAATTCAGAAGTGGCAGTAAGTTATTCTCTCTTTTTCCATGTTTTTCCTCTCTCTCTTCCTCCTTTGAAATTTCTCTCCATCCCTCTTTGTACCTCCATCTCTTCTCCGTAACTGCTCCATCTTTCAATAAAGCATTCTGCTTTGCAGCTTCCTCCCTTCTTTGAGTTATCCCCATCTCACTCTCTTTATCTTCTCTCAGAGCCTCCATCTTTCACTGTTTCCCCCTGCCTCTTCCGCTAGCCATCTTTCTCTCCCCGGCTCCCCTTTCTTTAACCTTTTATGCTCTCCTCTTACTCCTCTCCACCTCTTTTCACTCTCTTTCTCTCGCAGCGTGTGTGTCAGCTCCCTGTTTCAGTCTTTCCATCACCACCCCTCCAACCCCCCCGCGCCATCAACATCCTATACACCACACCTCCTCCCCTCTCACTCCTGCCTCTTTCTCTTTCCTCCTTCCGCCTTTTTCCATCTTCAGCACACATCTGCTAGTCTAACACCAATCGTCTCCCTTTTCAGCATGCTATCCTCACACCCATTACACTCTTCCCTTCTCCACCCCTCTATCTCACTTTCGGGTTATGACGTGTGATTGCATATTCCTGCCTCATTCAAGCAGCCACATGCTCACACATAGATGCACGCACCTTCATCCTCGTTAATATATTCAGTGTGTATAATGTCATCGTCAAGGTTAACAGCTGAGGTGCAGTGGTAAGAGGAGCCAAGGGTTACTGGCAATGTAAGAGCCACATTGTTGTTATGGGGTACTCTTACTGATTAATGAGTTTCACAGCTCAATAATCAGCAACATCTAAGTATTTTAGGGTAGAAATTATGTAATCCAACGACCTTTCATATACATCATCAAGGAATGCATTGAAGGATAATTGAAGATCCTCTAATCAAATGGTAATTATTGTCATAAATGTTTGGAACTGAAGGCAATCAGAGAATTTCATGCTGTTTTAGCCTCAGCCTCCATCCTCCATCCCCTCATTTATGTTCATTAATATGAAGGACTGCCATTGTTCCATGGATAATTCATTGACATGCATGGCGGCAGCGTCCCCGTGTTTGTTTGTGTGTGCGTGTGTGTGTACATTCACCGGGCGGGCGACCAGATGCAAAAGGCATGACAAGAAAATAACCTTCCCTCCTTCGTCTCTCGTATTGACGAGACGCCTCTATTGCGCTCTCACCACGCCACCCCACACCCCACGCCCCTCTATTTTTATCATCTTTGCACGGTCTCTCCGTCTCTCGCGCTCGCTCTTTTGCTGTCTGACTCTCACTCTTTCAGCCTCTCTGTCCTTGGGTGTCTGCAGCCAGCTGTGTTTTCAGGCCATTAGTGCCCCCCCCCCCCCATCCATTTTCCCCATCACCGATTCCTCCAGCAGACCTCACCCTCCTCCTGCCCCCCCTCCATCTCATTCTCTCTCTTCCTTTCTCCTCCTCCTCCTCTTCCTTTCGCACTCCTCTGTCCCCATGACCACTGGGGCTCCATTGTCAAAGCAACTGCTGATAACAGCCTCGTGTTTGGCCCAGCGTTCTGTTATGCCACTGCACCAAAATATCAGATGTCTGCACTCATCCTCATCTGTAAACATCCACAAGATACATATGAATGTGTGCTTGTAACAGGAAAAACATACAATAAACGTCTGCACCAGCAAACGCACGCATTATTTTTATACATGCATGGCTGTTGCAACATTCACACACCCGCATACAACAACAAATCTACCCAGTCAGCACCTTCCCCTTTATGTAAACATCTTGTTGTGCTGCTAGCCTCTTGCGGTTGTTTCCCGTTATGAAAAGTTATTACACTGCATAGTGCCATTTACTTTTCTACACCCACCCTAACTCACTCATCATAATAAAAACGTGATTAATCTACTTTCCTGGTGGCTTGCTGATGCTTAGAGAGTCTGGCCTTCGAACGCACAGCGGAACAGAGGGAGCGAGAGAGAGCAGGTTGTCTTTGAGAAAGTGGGCCACGGATATCGCGTCCCCGGTGGATCTGTGCGGTCAGCAGAAGAGGGCTGGCCCAAGTCACTCGTGATGCGGATGATGATTACTATTTCATCTTCTTTTCCAAGTGGCTAGAAATTAGTGCAGAATCCCAGTAGCTTCGATTCCTGGATCACCAAAGTAGGGCTGGGGTTAAAGAAGAAGTGCGTTTGTCTAGAATAGACATTACATGACACTATAACACATAATGCAGCTGACTCATGAGGCTTATATCACTACTTCCTATCTTTCTAACTTGAAGTCAGTTACAGATAAAGCTAGATCTATTTGCTCAGGTTGCTAATAATAGTCAATGCAATGAAAGTTCCAACCAAGTAAATATAGCCAGGTAGAGCACACATATAAAAAGATTTACAGCATCACATCAAAAATATCATGCATCAGTAAAAAAAAGAATAATCTCAAACCAGATTGGATCGTCCTTTTCTGACTGAAGACAATCAAGGCACTTCTTTTTTGGCCTATGATCATTATAAATGAATTTGTACTACCATGTTTCTGCTATGCCACTGTGTGTGTGTGTGTGTGTGTGAATGCTCGAAAATGGATTCCGTATGTGAGACACACACACACACGGAATCCATTTTCGAGCATTCACACACACACACACACACACACACACACACACACACACACACACACACACACACACACACACACGGAATCCATTTTCGGTTCCCTTTAACCACTAGAGGACAATAAAAATGGGTCGTCCTAAAAGAGGGGGACATGCACACACTCACACATATACACAAGATGATGGCCCGTTGCATCATCTGCATCTCGTCTTCCTGTCGGCTAACACTCCCTCCTCCTCCTCCACGTCCTGCTCCTTCTCCTCAGTCTGTCCTTCCTCCCATCCATTATGCGCACCCCCCCCCCCCCCCCCCCCCCCCCCCCCCACCACCACCACCACCACTCCTACTCTATTGATTGAGCCATTCAATTTCCGGCCGTAATTCAACTACACTGTTGCACTTGAATATGTAAATGAGCCCATGGGGGTTGCTGGTGCTGTTGTTGTCATGGAAACCTCTCATCAAACGCACATGAAAGACACGTGCGCACTCCCGCACGCACAACGGCATCCTTCGGGGGTTAGGAAGGAGAGACAAGGTGAAATGAGCGTGTGCGCACGCTGTGCTCCTGTGAAACCGAAACTTTGACAGAGGCTGAAATGACCTCACCGCACCCTTGCTTGTGTGTGTGTGTGTGTGTGTGTGTGTGTGTGTGTGTGTGTGTTGGTAGGAATCATGGATGTATCTGTAGCCTTGCGCTTTTTAAGACCACCCCCACACACACACACACACACATACACACACCCACCATCATCTCCTTCACCTCCCTTTAAATTCCCTGCCCTATCTCCCTCTCTCTCGCTCGCTCCCCCCCCTCCCACCATGTTAGTGCAGCCCTCTAATCGCACTGACAGGAGAACAGCGCTCTGTGTGGCTTCTGCCACCATGCATGCACTGAAACACACACAGGGAGCATAAACACATGCAGAATTAATACATCCTCCGTGTTTTCTCTTTCTAGCTCATGCACGCCACCGAAAACTTCCAGACACGAACAGCCGCGGTGCGCATCACTCACAGCCTCTCGTTTAGTCTCGTGTGTCATTAACGTGCTCCTCTCCCTCTGTGCTGCTTCCTGCTCCCGTGTGGTAGCTTTTGGGACGTTTTTGGGTCACGGGGATGCCACGCCAATCTCTCAGTGGGGGTTTTTTTTTATGTGTCTGTGTGTGAGGGGGGTCAGGGAGATTCAGGGGCAGTCTGTGATCATTGCAATATATCTTTGCATTGGTTATTCTGTGTTTGAGGCATATGTCTGTGATTTTGTGCATGCAAGACATGGGAGGAATTAATTTTAAAGCCCCTGAAAAACACCCACAAGTTTTTGTTTGACACAGAATGAAATATTCAGATTTAACCAGCAGTGCAGCCAAAGCTGAGCAAACAATACACTTCAAACACTTCTGTGGCTGCTGCACTAAAGTATGTGACATCACCTTTTTCTAGATTAGTTAAGCCCACTTTAAGCTGGCAAAAAAAGGAAAAACAAAACTTGTGTTTTGTTTTTTTGGTTGTTTTTTTCTGTAGGTTTGAAGTGTGTTTTTTTCTTCCTTCCAAATTAGTATAACAGAATGAAGGCAGCTGTTCAATTCATCACTGCAACGCTTCCTACAGATAAATTATTAATGCAAGTCACCCAAGCAAGGGCATTTATCCGAGCAATAATAAGGCATTTGATGATGTGGTCGGGGTTAAAGTGTTCAGCTGGCAGTTGAGCCGCATCCTTGTCATGAACAATGACACTTCAATTTGGCAATGAATCAAGAGGGAAGCATTTTCTTACTCCCGAAAAAAAAAATACAAATCCAACAAATGTCTCCCACAGTGGTTTTGTTTGAACTCAATTTTGGTGGAAAGTGGAAGACCTAGTGGGCATAAATGAGTGAGGGCTTGCTCGTGTGTTCTCAGGCATGTACATGTGTGCGTATGCATGTGTGTGCACACTGCTAGGCAAATGAGCTTGTCAGTATGCGGCGCAGGCCTCTCTCTGGTGGCAGGCAGATGACAGTGCAGTGATTGGGCTGATTTCACTGAGGACGTGAGGGGAAATCTGAAGGCTGCCTTAGGGCTCAGGTGCTTATCACCTCCCCGCACACTGACGCGCACATGCGCACACGCTCGTGCACGGATTCGGACGCGTGCGCATACACACAGAGATGTGCGTACAGCTACCTTTTACAGCCGTCTCTATAGACACACGCGCACATACAGATGCATGGACAGACGCATGAAACCAGAGACATGGACAAGTGCTCACCTGGGTGATACACACATGTATGTACTTACATGCACTCTGTCTCTTCTACTTTATTACAAAGTTAATTATCAAAATCTCTTGCGAGAGTGCTGCACCATACCGTCTGTGTGTCTGACCACCCAGTGCTAGCAACACATCACACACACACACACACACACACACACACACACACACACACACACACACATCTGCAGGATTCTGTGCAAGAGAGAGCAATAATTATAGCCCAGGGCAGGTGGGAAAGGGGAAATTAGAGTTTGTGTGAAGGTCTGCATGCACTTCCTAAGACAATAATTGACAATTTATTACTGCACACGTGGCGGTTGGCATTTTACAATAGATTTTTTCTTTTTTTTTTCTTTTTCAAAGGAATGGCTTTTTAGATTTCTTTGCATGTCTGTTGATAGCATTATCTGATAATTACCTTTCAAATGTTTTTTGTCATAGAAACAGATTGTGTTTTGACTGTGTTTTGAACACAGCATAATCCAGCTTGGTTAGCACTTTTGTCTCACAGCAAGAAGGTGCTGGGTTCAAATCCAGGCTCTCTGTGCAGAGTTTGTTCCCTCCTGCTAATATGGCTTCCTCCTACAGTCCAGAAACATGCATGTCGGTTAATATGTGGTTTTAAAATGGTCATAGGTTTGAACAGTTGTCCGTCACTGTGTGCTAGACCTCTGATAGATTGGTGGCCTGTCCAGGCTATAGCCTTCCTCTCACCCTATGACAGTTAGGATAGGCTCCTAACTGTTGTGGGATCTCAATGAATTGAGTAAGTGGAAGAAAATGGATGGTTGAACACAGCAATAAGATGAGGGTCTTGATCTTGTTACATATGAAATCTGCACCGGTTCATTTTATGATGTAATCTGCATGCTTGGAGCTCTTCTAGTCAAGCGTATTTTGCACACCGAGAAATAGATTAGCAAAATTAACAGCTGCCAGCAGCAAGCTGGAGAATGAATTGAGGTCTGACCTGGACAAGCAATGAAGTACGCTGCTTCCTCCATATGTTAGACCTTATTTGTGTGTTTATTCCTCTTCCCTCCCCCCCAGTCCCTAAGAGTGAACACCGCTGCGTGGCTTTAGGTGATGCATTATGGTGCGTTTGAAGTCATTTCTGGTGCAATGCAAAAACTACTGCTGAGAGTGCACTAGCAGCTGAAGTTATTATCTCTCAGATTAAATGTCGTGCCGCTCTAAACTGGGTATGCGCTATAATTCATGTAGCATTGCCGAGATAACGCGAGGACTTGCAAAGCTAGTAGCATTAAACATTACACAGTGTCCTCCTTCTCTGTCACCTGAGTGATTTTAGTGCTTTGGCGGATTATGTGCAACTATATCTGTTGACTGGGGGTTGTTTTTCATTCAGCTCCAAAAGCTATTCAGTAATGGTAACTTGTACAAACCAATGCCATTTTGCTTCAGTTCACAGAGGTGCAGCAATTTACAATGAATTACCTTTGATAGTTCACAAAAGATTGAAATGGGAAGTGTGAAAGAGGGTTAAGGGGAAAAAAGTACTCACAAATGACAAAAGATAAATTGAGGGTAAGGGACTCTGAGAGGTTCAAGTCTTTGGTCTCACTCCACTTGGTAAAAAAAAAAAAAGTGGCTCAATAGCTGCTGTCAAAGAGAAAGAGATGTTAGACAGCCTTTCTATTTTCAGTTTGTCTGTCTGTGTGTTCGGCTGTCCATGTGCATGTTTGTCTCTACGTCCGTCCTTCTGTGTGCTTCTCTCCGTATACTTGTCTTTCTCCAAACTCACAAATCTGTCTGCAGCAGGAAAGACTGTAAATTAAACATCTAAGATTTTCTCTCTCTCTGTCCTTGGCTGTTATCCCTTTGCTCTGTTCCTCTCACCCTCCTCCCCTGTCTTGTGCGCTCAATCGGCCCTCCCTGGCTCGCCCCCGACTGTATTTCTTCTCCTTCCTTTCATCTCTGTCCTTCCCTGCTCTTCTCTCTGGGCAAGATAGAGAGAGAGAGAGCGAAACAGAGAGCAAGTAAGGGATGGAGCATGGAGGCGGAGGACTGGGGTGGGTGGAGATCATAGAGGCGATGAGGCCGTGTGGAGCGGATGGATAGACAGATGCATTGATAAGGGCTGCCGACTCCACAGCGCACTTGCTGCATATCCAATCTCTCTCGCCCTGTCTCTCTCTCTCTCATCTCTCTTTTTCATTTCAGGACTAATGCTCCCCTAGCCTTCAAATGTCAGTTCAGTATGGCAACCTATTAGATGGTTAGCCAGAGTGGCTGACAGCTCTCTCCCTCCCTCCCATTCTCTCTTGGCTTCTCGCACACATTCAGGACAGAATTATTGTCTGAGGTTTTTGCAGTCTTTCAGAGCTGGCAAGAAAGACATGAGACAGACAGATACTGAGGGAGTATTTGCATCTCAGTCGCTACTCCACCTCCACGCTGCTGGAGTACTTTTCCTCATATAGGTCATTGTATTTAAAGCTATCATAATGAACATTAAATACCAGCCAGTGACGACATGACTACTTCCTTGTGAAAGAAAACGGTTGTCAACCCACAAGTTTCCTTCAGCTTTATGTTTGAAAGCTTATCACCGTAGTTTTAGAGCCTTGACTTTACTGTTTATGTCACTGCCATCGTTCTAGCTGCCAAAAATTTATTAGGAACGGTTCTGTTTGGCCAGAAGTGGGAAGAGCCATAGCAAGAATCCCCAAACACAGCGGGCATCAATGACCACAGACATGGCACTGATTAAGTCAGACACAGTATGACTTAGTCAGCCAGCCTACAGACCAACTCTAGGCTGGCTAAAGCAACGTAACGTAAACGTTACATGTGGAGAAGGGTGTCTGCTGTGCCATCAGCTGATGTGTGACGGCATTAAGATCAGTTTCCTGTCTCGAAATTGTGTTTCTTTTCTTTGTCCTTATAATTTGCTACATTTTAAAGAAAAAAAAGACATGTAATGGTAAACTTTTGCTTTGGATCATTTAAGTACACCCAGTTCATAAAATTACAAATGAATAAATGATAAGAGTAACTGATATTTTCACTTATGTAAAAATGTAGCATCTGAATACTCTTCTGAGCCATCGCAGCCTCACTGTGAAATCAAGTTTCAGCAAAAGAAAGGTAGAGTGAGCAAGAGAGAGAGAAAGAGAGCGTGCGCAAGAGAGAGAGAGAAATATATAAATAAACCAAAAAAGAGAGACAGAGGAGAGGCATGAAACAGAGGATTAGGGGCTTAGTTAGCCTGCATGAAATCCCCTTTTCCTCTCGCGCCCTACAAAGGGAAGAAGGCAATTGGCCACATTATACAAAAAGAGAAGGCGAGGGAGGCGTGTGTGGGGATTGAGGAGGGAGATGAAAGGGGGGGGGGGGGGGGGGGGGGCAAAAAAAAGCTTTCTGAATACTTTGCTGTTTTTCACATCTCCAGTCTTTCCACAGTGCCACTCAGCATGGCTGCCACCCCCACCTGTGACATCACATATAGCAATACAGGAGGTTTTTTTAGGTTTGCCGTTTTTTTGGCAAGGTGAGGAGGTGGGGGGTGTGACATTGGCCTTGAAACCTGCTATGGTCTTGCCTCCAGGACAGACAACCAGGCAACTCAGTAAGAGAAAGAGAGTGATCACAGTGAGAATGAGGGAGAGTTGGGAGAGCAGGGGGGGACACGGTTGCCATGGTGACTTGCTGAAAGATGTGAGCACGCTTGTTTATCTGTGGGCCGGGCGAGCGTGCACGGCGGGCCCTCTAACCGAGCAGATGTGTGTGCGCGCGCGTTTGTGTGTGCATGTGTTTATCAGCATGTGGGTGAGGACGCTCACGTGCAGACAGACTCCAAGACCCATAAACTGACCCTTCCACAGCTTTCTTTGTAAACAAACCTGCACGGACAAACACACAAACACAGCCTCACTTAATAGAAGCCCACCTTACCAGCTCGGTATTATTGAGCCAACAGGAGTGGGCTGATAGAAGCTAATTGGCCTGGTGTGAGTCGAGACTGCAGATAAGAGGAGGGACAGAAACAGACTGAGGGTATAATACACAGGGTGATAGACAGAGAAGGAAAGAAAATGAGAGACAAAACAAAAAAAAGGATGAGAGGATGTAATGGAGTGGGCAAAAAAAGAAGAGGAAAACAGCAGATGCGTAAGACACATTAGAGCAAAACTGAAGGAGTATAAAAAAGAGGTTTGGGAGTTTTCAGATAAATGGAAACAATGAAGATAATGAGGGAAAACAAATGAGAAGTGATTATGAGAATGAGAGAGAGTAAATGTGACGTGATGAGACGTCTTATGATGTGATGAGATTCAATGCGACGTGTGCAAGCGGGGGCATGCTTCCATGCTAGCAGAGAGCAGCCCCAGTCCCATGGGGCAGACACTGCAGGCGTCGTAGTACGTCAAATGTCACAGACCAGACATTAAGCTGCAAGGCTGCATGACCACTGGTTTTACACGCATACACACACACACACAAATGCACAAACATCGTCGTATGCAGATTCCCCCACAGAGATATGGAGACTGCTTAAATATTTCTGAAATCTAAGGTCATCACACAGAGGTAAAAGCTGCAGACTGTGAATAGGCATAGCTGCACACAGGGTCACATGCATTTGCACATAATGTTCTCATGGGCTCTGTGACACTATTTGTGTCATCTGGAGGTTGATGTGATGTCGTGAACAGTGTGTTGAGCTTGCCCCCATTACCTGCGACAGATAGACTTATAAGGCACTGTGTTAGCTGGTATGCCATGTGCTGGCAGCTTAATTTGCACAGAGGTATAAAAAATACTTGTGTAGGTGTGACTGTGTCCCTATTTATTCTTTGTGAGGTGAGTGCCAGAGTCACCCTCCTTAAAATAACAAGCTACCCCTTTCCCTTAGGACAGCAGACAGCCATCCATGCAAGCTGCCTGATCCCGAGCCGCCCTAGTTCACTGCTCGATCCATCTCCGGCTTTCTCTTCCTGCCTCTCTCCCCCTTCTCCCTTTGTCTCACTGTCCATGAATCACCCACACATAGTCAGTGATGGCCTCATAAGCTGAGTTTCTCTTGGTGACTTTTCTGTCTTTCTCTCGCCTTGTGCAACGTTGTGAGTGGAACAAACACATAAAAGTACGGCCGGTGTAACCCACAACTCTGGCTGAAATTATCAAACATGCAGAATAGGGGTGCAACGATACTCGTATCGATATTGAACCGTTCGATACAGTGCTTTCAGTTCGGTACGCATATGTATCAAACAATACAAAATTTTTTATTTATTTTATCAACTTTCCTTCTGACGATGCTGTCTGTGTTGAGCGCTCAGTGGATCTGCGCTCGACTACTCCGCCTAGTCTGCACTGTCGAGCGCAGAAGCTAAGCTCGTTGCAACACGGCAAATTGAACCTCCCACACCCTCATTCAGATCTGGCCTTTGGAACTATTTTGGTCTTCATGTGACGTATGACCCTGAAGGTAAGCGCGTCATGGACTAAAGTAAAACAGTATGTTGGATGTGCCACGCAATGCTCAATTACATGGGTGGGAGCTAGTGTGTTAGCACAGTTAGCTCGTTAACGTGTTGACACCGTCCAGCCCCATGCACGGGGCGATCCGCGGTAGCTCGTTAACGGAGATTTGCCGTGTTGTGGCGTTAACGTCATTTCAGACTAACGCTGACAGCACTAGTGGGAACACAACGAATATGACTGCACATTTACTCCGACATCATCCTAGTGCAAAGACAAGTGGAAGCAGACAAAAACAACAAGCATGCATGCTACAAACTTTACCCGAGTCATTTAGACAGCCGTTAGCACATAATTCTCCTTATGGGGACCTGATATGTTTAATATGCTGCTGAGAATATAGCCCAGAAGAAGCGTATAGTATAGCTTTTATTTTGGAAAGAGCCATTTCTCTGTAATAAACTCTCTTTTCCAAAGATGAGGGATTCCTCCATCAGATAGATTTATTATTTTATCCCTTTGTTGTTTCAGCAACATTAAATTTAAAAACTGTATTTTTGAGTTAAAATATATATTTATAATTTTAATAAATGACAAATTAAAAAGGCATGAACATTTTTTTATCGAAAAAATATCGAACCGTGACACCAAAGTATCGAACCGAACCATGAATTTTGTGTATCGTTGCACCCCTAATGCAGAAGGTGCACTGTTTTTAAGATAAGAGATACACACACACACACACACACACACATATCCTAACAAGGCAGACCACCTTCACCTCCAGCTACGCTTAATGAGCTCTCCCCCGGCTAACTGGCCAAGAAGAAGCAGCGGTCAGCTGCCCAAATCTATCCAGCTTGCTCTAATTTTTTATCAGACTCTGCACTTGAGTGGCTGAGCCCTCGGCTCTGTCTCACTAGCTGTGCGGGATAGGCTGGGACAGAATAGGCCTCGTTCACTCAATTAATAGCGCTCTGTGTGTATGAAATGAAGCTGAAATGCATGCAGTGCCAAAACTGGAAAGAGTAGATAAATAAAGCGGCAAATGGTTTTAAGGACTTAGCAGTGTCTAATTTGCCACTAAAATGTGTTTTTATTGCATTTAAATAATGATTATAAACACATTTGTGGAGATATTCCACAGAAGATGGCGGGGGAAAAAATACAGCAGGGGCAAAATCTCATTATACCCCAGATGAATGTGTGTCTGTTGCAGCGTGAGTATGCGAGAAAGCAAGCGTATAAATTCTTCATGCGCCTGTCTTCCTTGACCTGTATGTTACTAGATTGGGGAATGTATGTGAATGCCTGTGTTTGAAGGTGTGTATGCTTCCTAACCTGTGTTTGTGTGTGTAGATGCAGATATGAGGCAGTCTGCAGGCTGCAGGGCTGTATGGAAATTAGGAGATACACTGCTGCGAAGCAGGTGACGGAGGAGGGAGGGGGAGGACAGGGATGAGGGAGTGAAAGGAAGGAAGAAGAGGAGAGTGGTGCAAGGGGGTCGGATAATGAGGACTCTGATGAGAGGGAAGGAGAGCCCTGAATAGAGATGTCTCAGTGATGGAGAGAAGTTTTTTTAAAAAATGGGAGCGCGAGAGAGGGAGCGAAAGGATGCAGGGGTTATGAATGGACAGGAAAATGTGAAACAGCTGCCACTAGTGGTGGATTGTGGAAGTATATAATTGATGTAGGAGGGGGGGAGTAAAAAGGAGGGAGGAGATGAAAGGAGGATATGAAAGTGAACAACAGACAGAAAAGCGGTTTGGTCTGAGGTGGAAGGGAAAAAAGGAGCAGGTAGGTAAAATAATAAAAGAGACAGACTGTGATAAAATGTGGTCTCAATAAGACAAATGGACCACATGAGACAAAAGGGATATGAGAAATTAGAGGAGGAAGGCAGGTAGAGGCTCAGCTATTAAAAAGATGTGAGGATGAGAGGGCTGGGCAGAGTGGTCACAGGCATTAAATGAGAGGGAAAAAGAAAAAAAAGGGCTGCACGCTGGGGAGACAGAGCTAAAGACGAAGCAATTTATCCAAAACAGAGAAAACGAGAGATGGGGGAAAGAGCGTGAGCGGAGAGATAAAAAACTGAGAAAGGATGAAAGAGGAGGAGGAGGAGGAGGAAGGGGAGGCCAAGAGACTGATACAGAGAGAGGAGGGACGGAGACGCTGGCAGTAGGAGGACACGGGTGCAGGCGTGGAGACTGTGGCATGCAGCTCAAGTTGGCATGGACTCTATCACTCAGTCTCAGGCCTGGGCACGGGGCCCTCAGTGGCACAAACACACACACACAAACACACACAGACACGCACGCATAGATGTACACGCACAAGCAGATCAAACACAAGGACGTTCGCGTTTTCCTGAGTCTCTTCATTATACACACACACACGCGCGCTCACAGCAGACAGAGACACAGAGAAAAACACTGAGCTCAGACACAGCCTGATGCACACATGCACTCAATTAGTCTCAGCCACACACACACACACACACACACACACACACACACACATTTACACATGGAGGAAAAAGATGGATGGATGAGCGTGTGCATGAAGGTGTGTGTATGTGTGTGTGTGTCTAATTGTGCCACCGCTTGCAGAGCAGAATGAGGGATGGTGTCTCAGAGCTGCTGCTGCCGCTAATAGCCACTGACTAAAGGTGACAGGCTCTCTCTCGCCTTCTGCCTCACTTTTCCTCCGGTCTCTCTCTCACCCTCTCTCTCTCTCGCTTTCCTCCTGTTCTCCATCCAATCAGCAGTCAGCACATCTGTCCTTCCCGCTTTTCCTCAACCCAATTCGGCACATCCTCTCCCCTTTGTTTCTCCCTCATCCTCTATCTCATATGCCTTCTTTGCCCTTTTGCCTCAAGCCCACCCCCTCCTCACACACACACACCCTGCTTTCATCTCCACTCTTTACCCCCTGCCACCTTTCATCACTTTCTCTCGCCCCCTCCCCACCTCTGTCCTAACCACCCGGTCCTGATAATACACAGGAGATGGCTCACGCATGAATGATCGCATTGGGGTGCGTGCACCGCACAAACACAAACATTTAAAGACCGTTATCAGCGAGGCAAGGTTTGTGTATGCAGCGGGATGGGTGCTGTATTTTGTATGTGCGCATGTATTCGGTCTGATAATGTGCACTTGTGTCGTAGGAAAGTTATTATTCCTGGTGTGCTGCAGCATTTCAGGCCTGGGTGGAAAGATCAAACAAAGAGCAGAGGACGAACGCACACTAACATAGACACACACAAATACACACAAACATACATACACATCTACGCCTGTACCCCTCCTATCTCCTGCTGCCTTTTCATATCCCCGGCTTCTGCAGTTGCCTCACGTCTGGACTCTGTCTACAGAGAGACGAGAGACAAGAGAGAGCACTGTTCTGCTTTCTATCTCCACCAGGTTATTAGACGCATGCAATTAGCGAGCTCGATCAGGATAAATACGCCTGTTTGTGTGTGTGGGTGTGTTCGGAAGTGTGTGTGTGTGTGTGTGTGTGCGCACGTTTAGAGGGCAGCTGGAGTGTTTGTGTGCAATCAGGGACAGATTGTATGGGATGCATCTGGGTTGGCCTGATGTGGAGACAAGGAGGGGGAGGGATGGAGGTTGTTAATATGATAGTGGCTGCTGGGTGTCTGTGTGTGTGCACGTTTTGCGCCTGTTTGAACAGTTTTCTGTCGTCCCGAGTCGTACTTGTTTATCTGTTTTTAACGTCTGATTATAAAGAATTCTGTACACTTTTCTCTCAGTTTATCTCTCAGTTTATCTTTATTAAAGACACGAGGACGTCCTGCTGTATTTTTAGTGTCCCTGTACATATTTAACGTGTATGTGTGTGCACATTTGAAGGGGAGTGGCCTGTCATGGTATGTCCTTCCTAGAGGGAAAGAGCTGGCCCCGCAGGGCGTACAAAAAGGGGGGCTTTACTTCACAGCCAATCAGTTTATCTCTGCTGAGGGAACCAGCCATTGCCACCACAGCAACAACAACACCAAGCCAGGCTGCTGCAGGGGATGGATGGGCGATGTGTACAAGCTCCTCTGCTATATTTATCTATCAGTTATCGCTTGGTTGCTTTGTTTTTTTTTCTCCTTCTTTTTCGTCTTGCTTAGCCCACGTTTCATCCAATCTTTTACCAGTTATCTGCTCTGTTTTACCATCTTGAGTCTTTCTGTCTCTCGGCCTGATATTTCACATTAATGGGGTCTTTGCGGGAGCTCTCTAAGGTGTGACCTAAAGGGCGAGAACAGAATTGAAAGAAAGAGGGTAAAAAAAAATGAGGTAACGAGAGAGAGAGAGAGAGAGAGAGAGAGGGAGAGGTTGCGCTTGCAGTTTCCCACTGAAAGGGCTCTTTTTCATTTCTTTTAATCAGCGGCGGCCTGCCTGCATATCTCACCTCTCCTCCTCTTTTTTCTCTCGCGCACAAATCCCCTTTCTCTTTAGCTCATATGTATGCAAATAAGGCATCCTATGCAAATGAGACAGGTAGGGATGGGCAGCAAAGAGGGGAAAGAAATGGGCAGGGGATGAAAAGAGGAAGCAGTGAAGGATAGAGAAGGGGCGAAAAGAGGAAGCGATCGCTGCTGGCATGCTCCAATCAGGCACTGATAAATCTGGCTTTAACACACGAGGACAAACATTTCCGCACTTTACAAGTTCGTAGATTGAATGCAGAGGATCTCTAACAGCTTAAAGTTCTTACATTGTTTACAGCATAACTTTGAGGCTTAAAATGTAATTGATGCATTTATGATCAAGTCTTTAAAACATCACAAAACCTCAAGCAGCCTTGTTGTTAGATGCACTGCTTTTAAAAAAGATATGTCCCCACGTTTTCCACAAGCCCCGCTTATTCTGCTGACAAATAAGATGTGGCTGCTTATACCTCCTCCTCCTTTCCACCTCCTCCTCCTCCCTCCATATGCATTTGTTTTCTCTTTCGTTTTACTGAAAAGAATAAACATCTTGGAAGGGATTTTTCCATCAGCTCGTCTCTCTTTCCACCATCTGCCATTGCGAGAAACTCAGAATGCTTCAGTTCTCCGCTTCTTTTTTTTTTTTTTTGCTGGAAGAGGAGCAACTCTTTCTTGGAGTAAAGTGGGCCAGCACATTTTCTGTGAAATTCAACCCCGTTGCACACATTGGAAAATGCAGCCAATCTTCTCAGCAGTTTGTTTATCAGCGGTACACTAATGTCCCAGAATTAACATTTGTTAACGGTTTATTGATGTTGAAATGCTGCACAGAGTGAGACGCCTGACTGTCAAAACACACTGATACTAGATGGCAGAAGCAGTTTTGTCTTGGGTGTTTTCATGGGTCTACGTTAAGGCAACCAGATCTGTGTTGCAAGGAAGGAAAACTTGGCACTTACTGGCTGTAGATTAGTTGCTGGGTGGAGCAGATGATATGGATTTATTGATGTTGACATTTGGACCAGAATCTGGAGCCGGTAGGTTGAGGAGAAAGCTTTGAATGTGCATAAAGGTGTGAACAGAAGGTGTTGAAGGGAAATGTCTGGAAAGCCCAATAAAAGTCCAACAAAAAGGAAAACTGAAAGTCAAGGAAATAACAGTGAGCGAATGAAATCAACTGGGCAATGAGTGAGGACATGGCTGGAGAAGCGAACAGGTGGAGACACAAGACAAATAGACAAATGGGTGGCTAAATACTCGTGAGGACCTAAAAGGTAAACAAGGAGCAGGGCCCTATTCCAAGAAGCGTGTTCAACAAACTCATAGTTGTTAGCTCAACCTGCTTCCTGGAATAGGGCCCAGGTGAAACCAATGTGAGCGGGGAAGACAATCCCAAAGGAGGGGAAAAAGACAAAGACAGGAAGTGGCAGGGTGGAATTAACAAAAATAAAATAGGAAATTGCTAAAACAACAATCGTAAACACAAACAAAGAGGCACAGACAAGAAAACACAGGAGATGCAAATGGAAACTTTGACCAAATCCACGTAAACAGATTCACTTTGTCTCAATGTCAAACCACCACCTATCAAATTGCCTACATTCAGAGGTGATAAAGCAACCAGACACCACCCTCTGTGCAGATGTGCATGGGGGGGCCTTCTGCTGAGGGACTTGGGAAGATGCAATGGCCTCATTTGCTTTTCACGCTTTACTGGCGTGGTGAGTCTGCGTAGGTTCACTCGAATTTGCAAGTTTGCACATTCGCTGTCTGTGAATCCTCACGAGCCAAATGCAGGTTCCTAAAGGTTTCAAAATGTGCGTGTTTATAACTGACAGAGAGCGAGAGGCTGATGCTCAGCGTGTGTGTGTTCAAGTGTTTCCAAAGCAGTGCGCATAGCTGCCGCTGTATCCACTCACCAAACTGCTTTGTGGCAGAGTGTCAGCTCAGCTCCCAAACACACACACATACCACTAACACACTCATACTACTGTCTTGTGAGCTTAATGCAAAAAGATTTAAGCTACTTAACATATGCATTTTGATGGATCATTACTAAAGTTCATATTTGGAGTCCATGAGTCAAACAGAGGCTCTGGGAAAGGATGTAGTGCAAAGCAAGCAGGCAAAATGAGCATAGAGTGTGGATACATGCAGGTCGAGGAAACTAAGATGAGCAACACTGAAGTCTGCAGAGATTAATTTCTGTCATTCACTTGCTTTCAATGTTTTCCACCTCAGGCTTCATTCATTCTGTGTCTGCGGCTCTCTTTTTTTCCACGCTCTTCCTCCTTTCCACAGAGCAGCATCCCTTCACACCCTCTAAGTCAGTCAGCTACACTTAGTCCCAAATCCCCCTTCTTTCTGCAGGAGGGATGAAGTCATGCACCGCAGGCATAGTGCAGATCCCTCCTCGCTCGCTGTGCCCTCCCCATGCCTGCCACTCAGTCAAAAAGCATATGGGCACATTGTTGTGCCAATGCCCCTCCCAGAACACCTGACTCTGTCTAGTCACGCATGGTGGGCACTGCACACACACACACTTGCAAAGAGGACAGACACACCTGCTTGCGCACAAAAAACACACACACCACCATCCTTGCATGACGGGCATATCCTTGATTGTCCCCCGATGTTCCCCACTGCGAACCTCGCCACCAGCTGTGGGTAATACGCACAGTGAAGACACCCTTCAGCGTAGTGCTCCGAGACCTGACATAAACTGTGACATGTGTAGTTACTCTCTCTTTTGTTCCAGGCCCGGACTTAACTGCACAGATGACACCAACAAGCTCCGAGTTTAAGGGTTTTAATTCCCGCTGGCGAGAGCTAGGCTGAGGAATATATGCACTCTCTGGCATCGTTAGGTAGTTAAGATAAAAGCGTTCACCGCGTAGCGTATGCTCAGTTTCCTGGTCCTGCATTAGCGCTGCAGTATTTACTTAATAATTTCATCCTGGGATATTGCAGCAGCAGTAGCAGCAGTTAATCTACAAAATGGGGCCTCTATGATGGCTAATTTGGTTGAAGTCAGCCCCACTCACCACCTGCGTGTGGATTAAAGGAAAAGATCGGCCTTAAAACACCGTAACAGCACTAAGAATGATCAATGGCGCTGTCACAGTTTGATGTTTCATGCATGGCCGCGCTCTTTACTGTTTTCAATGAAAATGAAGCTCTTTCTGCATGTTCTGTCTTATCTAGGGTTGCCAACCGTCCCTTAAAATACGGAATCGTCCCGTATTTCGAAACAAAAGTACACGTCCCGTATTGAGCTAATAAGGGACGCACTTTGTCCCGTAATATAGTGAGAATCAAAAGTAGTCTATAAATGTTAATGGAATTAACGCTTTGTTTGAAAACATAATTCCCAGCCCCTCTCCTGCTTTGTGACCAATGAGCTGACAGCACACTTATGACAATTCGAGTATGACAATTCAGATTATCTCATTGGTCGAGGAAAGGTCGCTTACAGAGAAAATACCGGAAGACAACAGATGACCACAACAACAAGCATGGCCAACAGGGAAACAAACGCCGACACTGCGGTGCAAGTCTCGGATGACAGTACACCTAAAGCTGGGCAGACACTGTGCGATTTTCAAACTGCACGATTGACTCGCAGGGGTTAGAAGTTGGTAGGTCACGATGCAGGTCTCACACTATACCGCCCGATGCTCTGATGCGACCTGAGAGCTCACACTGTGCCTCCATAAAATGAAGGTTATAACAGACAATCTGTCGCTCGCTCTCTCTGTCTTTCACTCACACAGACACACACACCACCACCATCAACTTTGCTAAATTGCTAATGAAAAACACTCATCAGGCAGCTGTGATTGAGCAGCAGTGTAAATCCAACTGTTTTCACGGTTGTTGTGGTCGTGATAATTTTGTGATGCCACATCGAAAAGGCTCGGATGAGCTTTCTAAAGTTCTACAAGTTGTGCCTCCATGGCTTGTGTCCAGATCACACGCTGCACAGCTGTGCTGCTCCGTCTTTTTCACCGACGTTTACGTGTTTGCGCGTGCGCAGTGTGAGCGGCTGCGGTGACACCCTCACGAGCGATTGATGATCGGGAGCTGGTCGTGAGGTGTTAATCGCTTCTCGTTACCCCACGTATACTACACGACGCACGATGAAGGCCAAAATCGGTCTGATCACCAAATCGGTCGCACGACTCAGAAATCGTCTCAAAATGGGCCAAAAATCGCACAGTGTGAGCCCAGCATTAGAGCAGCAATGTTTGTTCGCTCAGAGAAAGAAAAATAGGCTGCAAAAGCACAGGGAGGAATGGGAAAAGGAAAACACCTGGCTGGAAAAAGTTAATATGGGCATGTGCAGTGAATATCAGCGCTATGTGGCCAGAAGTGTGATAATATAACTTATTTTGTGTAATAAACATCTGTAAGGATAGATGATTACAACAAATAGATGACTAATACATAAAAGTAATACATAGATGAATAATGATGATGAGTTATGATGCGTAATCATGGGAACAAGCGGGTTTACAAACAGGAGCAGCTGATTAGCATTAGAAAAGCTGAAATAATACCTCAACTGAAGCCAATTGTACTAAATGCACTATATGTGCACAGTTACAAGAATATTTTTCTTTCTATTGTTTTCTATTAATTTATATAATTTTAAGTTAAGCAGGACAGAGTTCTTTTAAAGAAAGATTTACTTATATTCTCAAAAGTTAAGCATGACAGGCTTCTGTTTAAGAAGGAGACCTGTTTTACTGTGTTAATGTTGTCATTTTGAGCTAAAAATAAATGGCTAAATGATCATTTGTTTCCCATGTGTTCATATCACAAAGAATATGCATCTGCTTAAATCAACTTCAAGTCAAATGGTTAAAAAAATAATTTCACACACAAAAAAAGAGCTACCACACTGGGAAGCATAGCTGGACTGGCCATCGGGCATACCGGGCATTTGCCCGGTGGGCCGCTGGCGATTTTTTGTTTTTATGGGCCGATGGATTTTTTTATTTTTTTTTTTATTTTTTTTTTAGGAAGGGTATATATAATGGAAGGTGTTGGATTGGCCAATTGGTCATGATCGACTCTGGGCTGGACCAATTACAGCCGAGGAGGCTGGATGCACCCGCCCCCTTGTTTAGCAATCACGTGATTTTCGCGCATTGCATGCCGGGAACTCGTGGCAAAACAATCCAAGTACCGCATCAAATGCAAACGTTTGCAGCACCGCAAAACGTTCATTCTCCGGTTCCAATACCTTCTTTTTTTTCTTTGCCGCACAAAAAAGGAATGTACAAAACAAAATGAGAACAATGCCGGTCCGTACAAAGACAGACTCGACGAAAAGACAAAGAAAAGATACGAGGAAAAAATCAAAGGAGTGAAAGAGTGGACAAAAGACGTCAACTTTCACCACGCTCAGATTTATAATTATACGCTTCTTGGAGTGAGTGCATACACTCATGAAGTTTAGTAACTTCAGGTCACTGCAACAAGCCCAGGTACAGTTTACCGACGGACAGGACCTTGAAACGCACCGTGTAGAACGAAAGACTATTGTACATATCATAAGTTTACCAGTCTCACAAATCGTCTTCATAAATACACATTCATTAACAGTTTATTAATAGGACCTTTGAGCTCAACGGTAATTAATTAGTAGTGGAAATAATTTCTGGTAGTGTAACAGTGTTTACGTGGTATTATTCCACTTGCCACAAATATCAGTGTAATGGGGAAACAGCGCCCCCCCTCTCGGTGTGGCTGGCTGCAGTAATCGCTGCCAGTCTGCCGTAGCCATACGAGAGGTGAGTTGTATTGTTCCGCACACAATATAGCTAAGTAGTACAGACACATAAAACATGTTTGATTAGCTGACGAGCACCGAGTGTAATAAGTGCTTAGTGGACACATGTCCAACACCAGTTTTATGTACTTTTCATTTGTTTATTAATGTGTGAAACTGCATGCTAAAGCGGAATGCTAATGAGATGTTCTGCCGTAGTGTGCTGTGCGGAGTGGTGTGTGGCGAGCCTGTGCACTGATAATACACCGTGGCAACGATCGATCAGAGACTCCTTGTCTTTTTAAAAACACTACACAACGCAGAGTCGAGGAGTCTGGGCCGAACTGTTGCAGCGGGATGAAGCAGAAACCGGTTACAGTAGCATTACAGAAATGTAGCAGTGACAATAATATTGTATGTTGTAATCGCAATGGACAATTAGTGATACAAAACAACTGTTTTATCTTGTGAATAAAAGTATATGGTTTTGTCAGTGTACCATGGTTATAACAGAAGCGAAACGCAATATTGTGTCAGGACAATTCACTATTTATGCACAATAAACAAAGGAGCATAGCGCGACAATTTCTGTTCAGCGCCAGACTTGCTTGTAACCTATATCACCAATTATGTTAAGAAAAATGACGCATTAACTACTACAAAACTCTGACCTTTGTGGGAATGCTTGGAGCAGACTAACATGTGAGCTGGAGTGTTCTGAGATGTTATATTTGGTATATCCAGACCATCCGTCGGCTCTTACTTCGGAAACATGGCTTAAAAATTTTCACTTCAACGACGTAATCCGATAAAAAAAAAAGATCTCTTTACCCATCGGCTTCCCGTGGCTGTCATGCGACCGGCTATTGCAGTTAATAATACAACAGCTTCTTGCCATTTTTTGGGTTTCTTTTTATCGCTGTGTAACTGAGTTCAATTGAAAGCCTGCGTGCGCTAGTACCTCTTGCCACAAGTTCCCAGAATCCTTTGCGGTTTTATCCCTGAATGACGTCACATTTCAATCTTTATCCTGGTGGGCCGGTCTCTAGTCAAAATGCCCGGGCCGATTTTTTGTCCCAGTCCAGCCTTGCTGGGAAGGGTGAAGACAACTGGGTTGCCCGGCCCTGGCCACGAGGTGTCCCTTATTTATTTTTCAGGGAGTTGGCAACCCTAGTCTTATCGCTTTAGCATTCTAAATTGGTTAGCGTTGCATATTTTTTAGCACATGTTCTACCTGACCGTCATGGTTCTTAGCTTATGAGGCATTCTTGGAAATGCATCTACAGAGCAAATTAGAAAGCACGCGAGACGTCAACCTCGCCAGTCATTAGTGAGTCATGTCTTCATTTCTCTGTCCTCTGTGACCTCAACTGTTGCTGCCGCTGTCCAGGCAGGCTGTATAGCTGCTGCTGCTGATAAGCGTATGTGAACTGTAAATGTGGCACGTTGGAGCTGTTTTAGGATTTCATGTCAGTATTTTTTGCTTGCCAGCGGATCAGTGATGCCATCCACAGAAAGACGGGCGCGCACATATATATATGCACACACAGACTCTTGTGCATGCATACAAACACAAGCTGAGAGTCAGGCTTGGAAAAGAGGCAGGTAGGAAAATGGTGGTAATTATCGTTAGTTCTTTGTGATTAACCAAGTGACACACACATACACACGCACGCACTGCTGTGCTGCCCTCTGCTGTGTGGCACAAAATGGCGGTGTGTGTGTGTGTCCTAGCAGAGGCTGCGTCTGTAAGAGAGAGATGGGAATGAGGCCAGGCAGAGGAGAATGCGAAGACTTGGCTCGCAACAACTTTGTGTGGCTGTGTGAGTGTGTGTGTGTGTGAGATAACATTCAGGTGTGAGAGGGAACATTAACTAGCTCAGAGAGAGAGGTCCCAGCTGACTGCTCCATTTACAGCCCTGGTGTCACGCACACACACACACATACACACATAAACAGCACAGGCATAGATGTGTGCTCATATAAATACACAAAATCTGATGACAGAGGCGATACAGGAGACAGAATCAGGGGGAGTGTAGGAGTTTTTTTCTCCTACAGGTAGTGTGACCTTCACTCCAACTCTCCTTGCCTTCATCTGTCCATCCCTCCCTCTCTCCACGTAGCCCCGTAATTCAGCGCTCAGTTGCGTGGCAGGTAATTTGTGCGCTATTGGAGATTAAAGTTTAATTAGTGAGCGAGGAGTCATTTGGGTCTAACTTGAGTGGAATAAGACAGCAGTGTGTGCGCGCGCATGTGTGTGTGTGTCTGTGTGTCCCTCCTCATTCGCTCACCCTAACACTTCAAGGCTCATCACCAAGAGAGAAAGCGTGAGTGGGAGTAGAGGATCCAATTCCTCCTTTCATCAACGAAGAACAAAGGAAGGAGTCTTCCCCTCTTCTCTTCATCTCCTCTTCCTCCTCCTCGTCTTCCTTTCTCTCTCTTTCTCTCTCTCTTTTCCTCCCTCCCCACTCCCATGCTCAGTTGGCAGAGTTCCACAGCCATATTCACACTTCCCTGGTCCCTGGCGAGACACTCTCGCACACACATCACCTCTACTGCCACCATCACACTGCGCCAAGGAAGGGAACGAGAAAGACGAGGGCCCAACTTTGTCTCTCTCCATCTATCTCCGAGAAATGACCGATAGATCTGTCACCTGGAGTGAGAGGCGTATCACCTGAGACGTCGTGGCCAGATCACTTCTTTTCTTTTCTTTTCCAGCCTCTCTCTCTTTTCCCATCATTCAGTCTGCCATAGTCTGCTGCTGGTCTCTCCCTCAATATGTTTTCCCATCCTGCAATCTGTTTTTGTCTGTCTCTCTCCCCCACAAAGTGCTTAAACTTTGTCATCTGTCTCTCTGTTTTGCTCTTTACTATTCCTGGCCCTAATCATATGGGCAGCGAAGATGCCATATGGTCACAGACTAACATGGATGCACGTGCGCGCCGCACACTCGGGTGTCTTAAGAGCTCTCTTTGCTAATGACGCAGGAGTCTGCCTCCTTGTACCGCTGTTATTCCACTATCCTAACGCAAATCAATAGGCAGCACGGCCCCGCGATAACAATCTCTCCTCCCTGCGTCTCTCCATCCCCCTCGTCACTCCACCCGTGCCCTCCTCCCTCACATCCTCCCTCACATCTGCCTTGATCTTGCAGCTTCAATCTATCTCTCCCTCCCACTCTTCCTCTCCCTTGTCTCTATGCCCTCAGTCTCACATCCTCTTCCCTCACCACTCCACTTCCTTCTTTACATCGCTCCTTCTGATTCTTCGCCATGCGCACCTTTTCCTCTCTCCCACTTTCACACTGTGTCGCTTCTCCTCAACTCTGCGCCTCCATTCACATCACCCCACTTTACCCCCTTCACGCCACACAGCTGTCTTTTTACTTCCCCCTCTTATACTCTCGTATCATATTCCCCCTTCTTTCACTGCCTTGCTCTCATTTTCCTCACCTTTCCCCCTGCTGCTCTTCCATTTCTTCCAATATCTCCTCATTTGTGCTTTGCTCTCCCATATATTTGGGCTGCAGTGCTTCCCTCATCTCACTCTCTCTCTCTCTCTCTCTCTAACGATCCCTTCTCCTCTACCTCAATGCTTCTTCTTTTCTCTGCCCTATTGGATCAAACTCTTCTCCTTGCTCTCTGCTTTGTATCCTCCTCTCATTTCACGTATCTGCAATCGCTTTATCGGTGGCTATCCTGCTTTTAGTGTCGGGCTGTCTGTGTCTGCAGATGGAGGGAAGTATTCCCCAGTCTGGCTCTCAGGTAACAGCTGAGAGAAGGGGAAAGCAGAAGGAAAAGGAGAGCCGGGAAACTTGAAGATGAGAGTAGATATAGATAGATATAGACAAACACACAGTCACATGCATGCACGCACATCTAGAACCCCTAGAAAGCCTGTGTCAGCCTTTAATTTCCTATTGAGCAGGCAGAGGGAGAGATGTGAGACAAAGATACTCTCTGAAAGCAACAAAACCTGGTTCATATGAGGTGGTTTGTCCCCTGTCACCAGCACTGTATTAGGTGAAGATGGAGCAGTAGATGTGACAAACCTCACCGATAAATTAAGCTTGCAAAGCAATAACGCAGCTTATTGATCATATTAAGGCAGTTCAAAGCCCTCAGTGTCACATAAATTCACTGACATTTTTTAATTGGAGCAAAATGAGAACCTCTTCTTTTTCAACCTTTCTTCAGTAACAAACTAATCTGGTAGTATTTGTCAGTACAAGCACAGAAACAGATATTACAAATGAAAATTGCACGTACCTAATTAGGCTCATTTTAAGCACAATTTGCCAAAATGAGATACAAACAGATGCATAACCTGAAGCTAAACAGGAAGGTAGACTGGCTTGCACAGCATAATATTGGTGGTTCACATCCCCCAAGTCATTATGAGGATTAAATCCTGATTTTAAGCCTGCTTGTATGGCATTTCTTCTGAAATTATGAATGCAGGAACGAGTCAAAGAATTGGCTCACCACTGAAAGCTCTCAAATATCATCCCCACATCACTCAAAAATAAAAACGAGTTACTGCTTAATACTTTGTATAAAATCGAGGCGACTGCACACAAAAAGACACTCACTCCTCTGCACTCAGTAACCCAAAGAGCAGTCTGCCCAAGTCTAACCTCAGACAAGGTCACGCACACACACTCACACACACACACACACAACACAGGCAGGCAAATGCACACAGACACGAAAAGCACCACCAGCAGCTGCACTGTAGCTAAAGGGCGAGAGCAGGGACAGATAGAGGACAATGGAGGACAGGGTACAACTTGGAGGTTACAGAGACAAGGAGAACAGAGAGGAAGCGTGTGCGTGTGTGTGTGTTTGCATGTGTGTGTGTGCTAGAGAGACAGCAGGAGTGACACAGCATCATCAATTAGATGAACCGAAGTGGCACAAAGAGGGAGCAGGTGCAAATCAGTGTGTGTGTCTGCATGTGTGAGACCAAGTGAATTTGCGTACATTTACACATGTGTGAGTGAGCGCATGTGTAAATGAGCGGAGGGACCAAAGACATGGGAGTGGAACGCATCACGAGCCCCAACCGGGATGTCACACCAGACCTGCTCCAACTCAGTTCCCTCTGCTTCAGTGGAGCACTCCACCCCATTACCTGGAAAGGACGGATGTGTGTGTGTGCGTACGTGTGTGTGTAAGTGTATGTGTGTCTGTGGCAGAAAGATGTGCTTTGATGGGCCAAACCAAAATGGGTCACTGCAAAATATGAGCCGTTTCACATCTGTTTTTCAACCTCAGAAAGCAGCACATTCGCTTGAAGCGAAGGTACGTTACCTCCCTGCGCCTGCTTTTTGGGCGAGCCGAAGTGGATTTCAGCTCTCGCATATGAGAACTTACCCAACGCGCTCGTTCTTGATTGCTTTGCTTTTGTCCTCTTCTCCCGTGTATCATCTTTCTCCTGCATCGTTTCTTTCCCCTGCTCCACAATCCTCCCTTGCTGGAGGATTCTGATGGAATACCAAGTAGCTCTGCGGCCCACTTTACAGGACCCTAACTCCCTTGTGTGTGTTGTGAGTGCGTGAGAGGGAAAGGGAGATGGAGAAAGAGAAACCTGGAGACAGAAAAGCAGAGAAGTGTGTGGGCATGGGTGAGGTTACCTGCACTGTGGGAGCATGAATCCACATAGTGCTTCTTTCTCTTTATTCCTTTTATTCTGTGGCTATATCTCTCACTCAATCTGCACCCAGCAAGGTCATTTAGAGTCCACCAGACACAGACGCATATGTGCACATACACACACACACACACACACACACACTGCAGGAATATTGCAGTCAATCAAGCCTGATCATTAAGCTCTATCCCTCTTTTACACACGAATATATTCATGCTAAGCGCTTGCACATATTAGTAAAGAGTTCCGCAAGCCAACATTGACTTTCGTTTGTTGTCGCCCACCTACACACTGACAATGACTCGCTCACACAAGAGCATAAAAACACCAGGACACGGGTAACGAGCAATCAGGTTTATTTGTCCTGATTCTTGTCACAGGGCCTCGTATCCAAGACAACCTTTGCACCAAAAACGCACAGCCTACAAATGCGTGCTTGATTGCATGTGTGTGAATGTCGCCCTCTTTCGCTCATCCCTCTCTCCTTCTCCACTCGGACTCGTCTCATCACTCCGTTACCATGTCAACAAAGCCAGGTTTAGTCCTTCAAAGGGCAACGCACGGCAGCTGCCCAACGGAGGTGACCGCGCTGAAAGACAGAGCGAAAGAAAAGATAGATGATAGGAAAAAGAGATAAAGGAGAGTTGTGCAGAGGAGCAGGAAAAGGGAGGGTTCGATGATTTTTGGGTCAAGGCTATAAAAAAAAGAAGAAGATATTAAAAGAAATAGGTGTCCAGGACTTATCCTTTCACAGCCTGCATGCTCATTTTCAGCCTATTGTTCAGCAGGGAAGTGAAGCAGTTTATTAATAATGAACAAAGTGATATAAGAAGAAGTAGCAAAGTCAAATCGGAGTTGATTTGCGAAAGAGCTCACAGAGCTGACTAAATGCTGCTGATTTGAGTCTGAATCGTGTCGAATTGTTTTTCCTCTCTGTGAGGGATAAAACAATCAATATGTAGTTATCAAAGATTCAGTGCAGAACAAGGAAATCTCTGCACAACTTGTCAAAGTATCACGTACAAACTGGGAGCCCTCTACTTTTCCAGGATGCGATTAAAAGCGAAAGGCCGTCAGGTTATGGCTGCAAATAGAAAATAAATGAAAACCCTGTAAAGATATCAGTGCACATGTGCCTATGGCGCGTGAATAAGGAGAAATGTCGGCGTCATAGTCTTTAATATCTGATCACATAATATTGTATTGTTTTTATTGAAAAAAATGCACAAAACTAACATGTGACTAATCTGTGTCTGAGTGTCCTGATTTTCACTGCTGTGTACGCACTCACAAGGATTGCCTGTGTGATTGCCTCATGCCACTCAAGGTTTTCACTTCTCTGATTGGCTCTGTGGTTACTATGGTGACTGCAATCCCTATTGTTGTTGTTTATGGCCTAACACGTCCCACTGTTTAGTTGTTCCTGTCGAAAAGGTCATTGGCAATCACCAGCTTTTCGGCCAAATAAGGGAAATAGATTGACACAGATGCACATTTGGGCACCGTCCAACTGCTAATGAGTAGAACGTCTTTGTTTTCATGCCACAGACAGAGAGACAGAGGAAGAGAGAAAGAATGATATTTTATAGGCTGGTGGGATAACCTCTGCACTCTGCCTTAAGAGCCAGATAGGGATTCTGAGCCTAAACCTCCCAGTAGATTGCTGTGGTGGCTGATGCATTTCTCTCTCGCTTGCAGACAGACACATCTGCCTCGCTTTGTCTCTCTGACCTTTATTTATTCTTTCCCGCTGAACCTGAAGCGGTGTGCGTGTGTGTGTCTGCGTTTCTGCAGTCAAGAGTTTCTGCTTCGATTCTTCCAGTTCCAGGCATTTAAGTAACTTCTGTGAAGAGTGCGTGCGCTTGCTGTTCACGAGTTCACGTGTGCATGCAGACATTTGTGTCTAGAGTCATGTCTGCGAATGCCGATGAGTCATCCCCAAACCCCAGAGACAAGACGACATCTCGCACACGCATGAACTCCAATTACATCAAATGTAGACCTCAGATTAGCTGGATTCCTACGTGGAATCAAAGTCATCTCCAAGATCAACCTAAACAAGACTCACATTTAGATGATATGGAGGCATTTCAGCCTTAAAATGTTGCTGGATATGAAATTGGTTAAACAGGGAATTTGGTGACAGACTAGTTAGGCAGAGCAGTCCAAGATGGGAAGAGCAGTTCCTGATCAGTCTGATACGTTTTCACAAGAACACTTAGATGACATCTAACAGTTTTTCTTTATTTAAATGATCTGTATTTCCATTTTTTTGACATAAAATGCCACAAAATTTCTGGATCTACATCTGGATCTGAACCAACCGTCAAATTTAATCACGTAAGTTTTGGTCAAACCAGATCCCTGGTAAAATTTCCATGCAAATTGTACTGTAATTTTTAAGTGATTCAATTTTAGGTTGTTTTTGTAAAAATACACAAGAAAAATTAACTATTCATTCATTTTCTTCTAATTATCATTGAACTTCATTGAACTTCTTCAATAGTAGCAGAGGCAAGCGTAACCTCGTATGTCTACATTTGGCTGCTTTCGAACACTTACATGTAGCACACGGTGAACGCTGCATTCATACATGTGTAAAACATGAATTTCAATAGGGTGGCGTTACACTTGCGGGAAATGATGACTCCAACATGTGCAACGACTTCTCAGTAGGTGCCACTGTGCCACAATTCGTCCTACAGCACATGTAATACTAGATTTTTCTACAGTGAATACTCCAGTTTCAATAAAGACCAAAAAAATGCCATAACACATGAAAGAACCACATCTGTAAAAAAAAACCCACAAATCTGCCTCTGTTGGCTGTGTTATCTCTGGCTCCCCCTCCTGGCTGAAACTTAAATTTGGGTTTGACGTGAACATAAACTCTACACTGTCAATTAGGAGCTTTCGCCTTGTTTCCTCTAAATCGGCCCTTCAAGTTAGTCTCAAACAGGCCTCAACCACTATCTATCCATCAGTCTGCCCGTCTGTCTATAAGTGTCAGTTGCAGGTCTCCGCCCCCTTCTATGTCTCCTCCAATAATCTATGTGACTGGCTGCGGGTGAACCCCTGTGACCTCCAGCTGTGTGTCATGACAGTGGGCCACAGACAAATGTCAGAGCAGATATTGGCTTCTTCCATCTTCTAAGCGTCTCCTTTGGGAAGGAACCCACCCACACTGTCTGGGCAGACACTGCGCAGGAGAGGAGGAGAGAGGCAGAGAAGCTGTCACTCAGACTGACCACCTGTCCAGTGTGTTGAACCTGAGGTGATCGAGTTAAAGGGCAGAGCATCCACAGAGAGAGGGGGAGGGCACGCACAGGAAATCTGAAGAGGCCAAGTGATAGTTTGAGGCATCCGAACGCTCTGCGTCGTACTGAAGTGTGTGTAATTAGGGAGGGGATTGCGGCGTACTGATTGGGAGCAGCAGCCGAGTGGTTTTGCTGTGTTATTTTGGAGCATGCTGTGTTAAGCAGGGTGTTAAAGGCAGATGTGTTAGACATGAGTGTGTGTGTGTGTGTGTGTGTGTGTGTGTGTGTGTGTGTGTGTGTGTGTGTGTGTGTGTGTGTGTGTAGTGCAGTGAAGAGAGGAAGGGGGTGCAGGGAGCATGGCATGTTTGGGTTATTTTCAAATGCGTTGTCAGGTTGTCGAGGAGCATGTGAGCCGAGCTTTGGCGTGCGTGGTGCTAGGTTGCGTTGTGATGATTCCGGTGGTGGTGGTGAAGTGTGACTTTTTGTGAATATCTGTGATGAGATGCGTGTATATGTTTGTCTGCGTGTGTGTGTGTGTGTGTGTGTGTGTGTGTGCGTTTCCTCCCAGGCCGCTCCACCTCCCGAGCAAACTGCCTCTGCATGCATAATTAACTGAGATGACTGGGGAGGTAAACACACAGGGAGACGTCCCATCCCTCCACTCTTTATGCCGCCATTTTTTTTGTATGCGTGTGTGTGTGTGCCTGTGTGTGTTTGTTTGTGTCAGACAGACAGAGTGCAAGGAAAAGATTTGAAGCAGAAGTGCTTCAGAGTCACAGTTGATGGAACGAGAGAGAGAGAGCTGTCTGTATCTCCCTTTGTGTGTTTGTGTGTGTGTGTAAGTGTGTATGTGTGTGCGTGCGTGCAATAGAGAAAGGAGATAAATCCCATCTCAAGCTGCCTCTGAAGATGATGCGATGAAAGCGAGGGAGAGAGAGGATAAAAAACGAATGAAGGCTGTAACCAGTCACAGCTCTGCACATTATGAACCATCCAGCGGAAAAATCCGATTCAGCCATCTCTCCCTCCCTCTCGCTCTTTCCCTTCTGTCTTTCCATCCTGAATGTGTTTTATTTGGAGACCGACGCATTCTAATACTCGCGATGGGACACTCCTGCTGTGTACGTCCTTTTAATGCATATGGAAAGTCATACACAAGGTGACTTCATGGTTTACAAATCTACAGTAACACACCAAAAAAAAAGAGAAGGCCTTGAGGGAAGCTTTCTCGATAAGAAGTGGAGAAGTGCTCCGCGGTAATCAATCACTTGTAGCAGCTCATGTTTGTGTGTGAAGCTGAAGCATTTGGCTAATTATGGACCTGCATAGTAAGTTTCCACACATCTACAATTTTGCATGCATTGGACCCCGGTGTGTATGTGCATCTATGTGTGTGTGTGTGTGTGTGTGTGTGTGTGTGTGTGTGTGTGTGTGTGTGTGTGTGTGTGATGTTTGCTGGAGCTCATATTTCCCAGGAGCCCAGGTTGTAAAGCCCACTCAGTCAATCATCGCTCCTCCTCTGTCCTCTGCATCCTCATCTTCCTCATCCTCAAACTTATCATTCTATCACTCTTTTCCTGCTTTTGCATCCCCCACACTCAATTCCCCCTCCCACACCCCGATTTTGCTCGGTCTCGTTGTCTTTCCCCTCTTGCTGCCATTCTCCTCTCTATTCAATGCGCGTGAGAGAAAAACAAAGAGAGAGAAAGAGAGAAAAGGAGAAGAAAGAAGGGAGAGATGATGGAATAATGGAGGAGATGAGCACCTTCCCAGCACAGATAACATTGTGTTGAGAAACGCAAGAAGACAGTCTATTTAATAAGAAGGAAGGACAGCGGGCAGTACGTGTGTTTGCTTCACCTTCATCCTCCTTTCTCTGCGCTCAAGCACCAGCAAAATCAATGTTAGCACTACCTCACTAAACAGACGCAGGTGGACTGATAGACAGCTAAACCAGGAAGATTTGGTGATCTCAGCATGCATCCTTCATTCGCTCTCCTCTCTGACCCCTACCGAGGCTGTGGCATAGCGCAACCATAAATGCAGCAGTCGGCCAACTCCACAGTGCCAGGGTTCTCTGTGGAAGATGGCTATGAAAGGAGGAGGCGCAGCACAGAGGTGGAGGAGAGACGTGCCTGGAATGTAGACACTGGCATATGCACGAGTGCATTTGGGTACAAGAGAAAAGACTGATGGAGGTGAAGTAAATTGATTGGGGAAGGCATTCCTTTGGTTTATTTGCTTCTTAGTGTGAGAGAGAGACATACACATACACACATTTGGTTAAAAGTCCAATTAATCCTTATTGAGAGTGGACTGTTGAGGAGACGAATAGAGACAGACAGACTCAAATGCAGTGTGTTTGAGGCCATCTTATTCACTGTGCTTGGTAGGCTTGGTCCTTGTCCTCTACAAGCATGTTATATAGGTCATTGTGTAAACAAGTGTCCTACTCACACACAAACACACATACACACCACCTCAACGGGAATCTGTATCTGTGTGCATTTGTGTTTGTGTATAATTAAGCAGTACCAACATCTGTACACCTACACTGTACAGCACAAACCTACGCCAATAAAATCACTCACAAACGTGCAAGAATGTACGCAACATTCGCACACAGCTTTCTCCTATCACACACGCACACACTCCGTGTTTCTGTGATGAATAATGCTACTGTGCATCTGGTGGGATGCACCACTGTCCCCGGGGTGGGTAGAATGCAGGGATATTGTGCTGAAGCTCCCCAACAAACACACATATACACTCAAACACATACACACACATTCACAGAGGCTCAGTGTTCTGTCTCCAGGTGACACTTTTCCTTTTTTAGATCAAGAGCAAGAACACTTTCCACCCCTCCTTCCTCTTTTATATGAATGTAGGAAAGCACCTCCCCTCCTCAAAAAAAACAAAACCACAAAACAATCACCCTCCTGCACCTCTCCATCACATGCACACATACACACATTACAGGCAAACATCCCCTCATTCGCTCAGATATACCATACATAAACACTATAAAACCCCTTCTGGTGTACTGAGAGCATGCACACCAACACAGAGTGTAGCACTTCCTGCTTCCCCTTGGAGAAAATTGGAGTTTGCATCTGTGCGAGAGAAAGCAGGGAGAGGAGAGGCAGGGAGAAAAAGAGGGCTTGGATGTACCTTTCATGAAATGCTGCATCAAAAACAAGCCAGAAAATATTGCTTCACAATGCTTGTTTATGTAAGAAACTGTAGTTTCTGGAAGAGCTTGAGGAAAATAAGGAGAACAAGAAGTTTGTGGGTCGTGTTTTGAGACCTGAAACGGTTACAAATAATCTCCTAAAAACGTTAAACACACATCATTGTTATTATCCCGCCTACCTGCAGTCTGTGAACATGTGCCTGGCTTCGCTTATGCACGCCTGCATCTTCACCCACACCCGTACAAACATTATTTATTTATATGATAAATAAATAGCTGATTTCAAAAGTTCAGTGCGACACCTTTCATCGTGAAAAGACTGAAAAAAAGATCCAGGAGACACACAGATATATGCACATTTCTTCACGTATGAACAACAGTTAGCAGCTGGTAGTATTCTAAGAAATCTACAACACAGTTATTGTTGTGTAATCATCAGTGATGGGAATAACGGCATTACAAATAACGGCGTTTCTTTTTTCAGTAATGAGTAATCTAACTAATTACTATTCCTATCGTTACAACGCCGTTACCGTTACTAACAAGAAAATGCGGTCCATTACTATTTTTCAACAAACAGACAGCTGAAGCTGTGTTCAGCTTACCGCACCTTATATATATATATATATATATATATATATATATATATATATATATATGCACGGAAGTAGCTGTACAGCTTTAAGCAGCTGCGCGCGCTCCCGCGGACCAATCACTTTCTGGTAGACAAATCACTTTTGGCCCCACTTTTGGCTAGGGGGGAAACAATCGCATGAGTGCTGCTGTTTGACTGAGGACGAATATAGTAGTCGTGGTAAGCCAATAACATGACCACTTCAAGATGACAAAGCAACAAGGTGATATATATCAGTTTTTAAATTGTGTTGATAGGCCACGTAAAACCAGAGTCATGATAAACAATATACGCGCGTTTTTTCCTCAATATTGTCATCATGTTTGCTGTCTAAGGACAGCGCTAGCAAGCACTCTCTGCTTATGACCAAAAAATAAAACAAAACAAAACAAAAAAACGCCCGTTCTGTTAAGTGACGGCTGTGTGCAGACAGGAATAGGACCCAAGGTGCAGACTCCAGAGACAAACTTAAACCGAAACAGCTTTAATGCTGAACTCAAATATAACATAACTGGAAAAAATCTAAATAAACTAACACCGGTGGACTGACAAAACACACAGCAACATAAACAGTAGATCACGATACGGACATAGAGAAACACAGGGCTTAAATACACAGAGGGAGCAATCAGGGAATGGGTAACAGGAGGGAAACACAGCTGGGGCAAATCAGGCCTAACGAGACAAAGGAAGCAAAACCAGACACATTAACATGAGACATGGACTTTCAAAGTAAAACAGGAAACATAACAGAGACTGAAAAAAAGACACAGACTCACATGCAGTCACTACAACAGAGGGAACAGAGACGTGGGACCAGGGCAGACAGGGGAGACAGCAACTAAGGATTACACAGACAGAAAACCAGAACACTAAAACTCTAACCAAACCCCACCCAGAGAACCTTAACTAAGAATAATCCTAAAACCCGTAAAGCAAAGCTAGAATATAATGAAATAACAAAATCAAAGAACCAAAAACACAAAACACTGGGTCAACGACCAAGGGACCCTAACACGTTCGTGTTGGTGGAAAAATGCACCATGTCGACCAATCAAAAAATGATATGGCGACATGACATTTGGTTGTTTAGGGAAGAGGGGGAAGTTTTAGGAGTGACGGCGAGAGAGAGAGAGAGAGAGAGAGAGAGAGCGAGAAAGAACAGAAAAAGAGAGAGAGCAAGTTTTGAGATGTGAGAGATTTGTGACGTTTAGCATGTTTGGAGTGTGTAGTTCATGTGTTGTCTTGTGTAGTTAGTGTGTAGTGTTGTGGATAATTTTGTGTTGTGTGTCAGAACAATGAGGTGACTGTTGTCTCCAGGTAGAAAACAGGAGTGATGCACCTGCTGCTGTCAGACCTGCAGGTATCAGGCTGTGATGTTCTCCTTTATAGTGGACAGAATTTTTTTTTTTTTTTGGAGTGGCACAAATAATTTGTGTGGCATCTTATAAAATGCAGAACAGCTGATTGTTCTGTAAATAGTTTGAAATGGTTATAAAAAAAAAGAGTAAAAGGTAAATGGCTGCAAATAACTTGCTATGTGCAAAACTTGTGCATATGATTTTAAAATTCACAATTTATATTTGCATTTAAGGTTATGAAATATGATTCAATGAACATGTTTGTGGTTGTTTCAGTGAAAATATCACTTTTTTTTATCGGATTTGATGTTTTTGTCTGATTTTAGATCAGTTGTGTTAATACAGTATATCAAAATGAAAACATAACTGTAAATTCAGACACGTGAGGTTGTGCTGAAAAGAATGATACCAAACAAGGCAAAGTAAATAGTTGTTAAAGGTTAAATGTCGAGGTAAAATCAAAAGTGGTTAAAATGGCCAATTATACCCTGGACCCCAGAGGCAAGTAACGCAATAGTTACTTTTCAACTAATTAATTACTTTTAGAATCTGGTAACTCAGTTACTAACTCAGTTACTTTTTTGAAGAAGTAACTAGTAACTATAATTATTTACTTTTTCAAAGTAACTTGCCCAACACTGGTAATCATGTTATGATGATGAAGTGAATATATTAAAGGAGTGAACGGTGCATGTACCTGTGTCTGTGTGTCTGAATGTTTGTGAGCCGGAGTACAAAAACTGTCATCATTAGTTTCTCATAGAAAGGGAGAACTTTCCTTTGACTCCAGGTGAAAGTAAAAATAGATTTAGACACTGAATATCAAAGGAGAAGATGCAGAATAGCTGAATTCCAAGCTCAGCAGCACTAACCCTCATCATTTCTTCTTTTTCTCACTTTTCCCTCTCTCCCTGCCTCCAGAACCCCCAACCCCCCCTTTCCCCTTTCCCGTCTCACCTCACCTCCCCCTCCCTGCTCTGGCTACAGACGGAGAACGTTATGCAGTCCTTCCGTGAGCGCAGCGGTGGTTACCACAGCAACCAACCCTGCTACCAGCAGGAGCCCCATGAATTATCCCGCCTTGAGACCTACCGGCAACACCCACATCATCCCCATCCACAACACCCGCACCCAGGACCCGGTCCACATCCAGGCCCAGGCCCGGGGCACACCAGGTCAGGCTACGAGGCACATTCCTTGGCAAACCCGACAAGCATGCCGACAACTGGAGGACCAGGAATTGGAGGCGGACCTAAGGACTGTTACAGCCAGCAAGCCTACGCTGGTTACCCAGGAAATGGCGGAGGAAATGGGAGTGGAAATGGGGGCTCAGCACCCTCACAAGCAAAGAAATCATTCAGAGGAAGCAAAGTGCCCCCACCGAATCCCAGTCAGCACCTGCAGGGTCCCGGGGGCTACAGTAATCACATGGGCCCAGGAACTTATTCAGCCCAATATATGAGCGAGGGCCACCTCCAGCAGAAGTGGGAGGACCCAGCGCAGTTAGCACAGTATGAGCAGGAAATGGTTGGACGTTTGGAGTCTAGTGGTACTCCTGCACCTAGTTCCTCCCAGTACATGGAGCAGAATATGCTGGGCCACTCCCAGACCCAGTGCCACCAGCCCTCTACCCCTGTCTATACTAGCCCCCACCACCAGCCCCATCCTCCCAACCCTTCCCCTTCACCTCTCATGTATCCCCAGAGTCACCTACACTACCCGCAGCACTCACCCTCTCCATCTACATACATGGAAAAGTGCAGCCCTATGCCCCACTGTTACAAAGGGTACAACTTGCCTCCAGGTTCTCAGTATGGCAGACAAATGAGCAGCC